>NW_020838005.1:1009860-1609860 GCF_003676395.1 Aethalodelphis obliquidens | reverse complement strand
AAAATCTCAACAGGCTATTTTGCAGGTATCCACCACTGATGCTAAAGTTTTATGGAAAGGAAAAAATTTACATGGAAAGCTGACACAATGAAAGAGCAACATTGAAGGACTCACTACCCAGTTTTAAGACAACATAAAACTATAGTAATCAAACGATGTGGACTTTCCAAAGGATAGATATCTTGAGGTGAAATTACTACATAAAAATCATGTAAATTCAAATGATGACAGACTGTATTACTTTTCTATTGTGACTGTAACAAATTACTACAAATTTAGCAGGTTAAAGAACACGAATTTATTACCTGATAGTTCTGGAAATTAGAAATACTAAATCAGTTGTATTGGGTTAAAATCAAGGTGTTGGCGGGTGTGCATTCCTTCTGGAGGCTCGAGGGGAGACCCACTCCTTCACCTCTCTCAGCTTTTAGACGTTGGTACAATCCTTGGTTCTGGCTCCTCCCTCCATCTTCAAAGCCGGAAGAATACCATTCTTGTCTCCTCTTTGACCTTTGCTTTTGTCCTCATGTATTCTCTCCCTGACTCTGATCCTCCTTCCTCCTTCTGTTATGGACTATTTTGATTCCACTGGGCCCACTCAGATAATCCAGGATAATCTCTGGATTATGTTTGGCATTTTTTTTTAGGCACAAAGGACACAGTTAAGAAAAAAACAGTTGAGGTCCATCATGCAGCCTACATTCCAGCAACGAGTTAGAGATGGGATGGGTGGAAGAGGGATAAGTAAGTAAGTGAACAAGAGAACTATTTGGAATTTATACCAGGTATGAAAAAAATAAAGTGACTATGTGATGGAGAGTGATTATGGTCTTGTTGTTTTAGATTCGGTGGTCAGAGAAAGTTTTACTAAGAAATGAAATATAGAAAAAGAGATAAAACATTTAAAAAATAGCTATCCAAGTACAGAGATAGGAACAATGTGAAACAGGAATAGAATGGCTCATGGATAGACTCTAAGGCATTTGGTACATTCAAGGGCACATAGATCTGTGCAGCTAGAGCCTATTGGACATAATGATCTTGCAGATATAGGCTGGAGTCAGACAAATGGAAGACCTTTTCATTCTGACACCAATGGAAAGCCATTGCAGAGGATATGATTTATGTTTTAGAGAGATATCTGACTGCTCCATGGAGAGTGGATCTCAAGAGGATAAGACAGAAGACCAATAATCCACCATAATCCATTTAAGAAAGCAGAGTGGCTTGACAAGGGTATTAGTAGTAAAGTGGGAAAAATTAAATAGATTAGAAACATGTTTTAGAGATGAAGGAGATAAGACTTGCTGATTAACTTTTGGTATGATGAAATAGGATACATAAAGAGCAACTACTAGGATTTGGGATTAAGCAAATGATTGTTTTGTGGTGACATTTACTGGAATAGGGATGAGAAAAAATAGCCTTGGATATGGTGTGATATACTAAGAATTCTGCCTTGTCTGTATTAATTTTGTAATGACTCTTAGGCTCCCTTGTGGTGTGCAAGAAGGATCTTAGATATACAAAGTTGGAGTTAAGTAGATGTCAGGAATGAAGATGCAGGCTTAGAAGTCACTGGCATCTAGATGGTACTTAAGGACACAGGAATGGAAGAAATCTCTTAAGGAAAATGTATAGACAGAAAAGTGGACAACAGAACACAGTCTTGAATCATTTAACGTATTGATGTCAAGTGAAGAAGGAGAAACCAACCGTGACACTGGGAAAAGTCTAATCGTTTGGGGTGACAGAATCCAAGAACAGGAACTATTTTAAATAGGCAGATGAAGTGAACTTTGTTGAATGCTGCTGAGATATCAAATAAGATGAGGACAGGAAAGTCGTTGGCAGCATGGAGTTCATTGATCACTTTAATTTTCATAGTTTCAGTGAAGTGGTGGTGATGGCAGCCCAGTGCCTCAGAGAAGAGGAGATAATGTGATGGGATGAAGTGAAGAAAACCATAATAAATAACTCATAGGGTGGAAGCTTTTCTCAGAAATGGGGTGCTAACTACTGGAAGAGGACGTGTGTGTGTGTGTGTGTGTGTGTGTGTGTGTGAAGACGGAAGAGGCTAGATTAGGTTTGCATGCCGATAAAACTGATTCAATAGAGGGAGAAATCAGTGATGATTAATGTAGGATTGAAGTTCTTTTTAAAAAAAGTGGTGGGATTCAGAGAACAAATGAAGGATTGTCCTTAAATTGGACTAGGGACACTTTATCCGTAGTAACAAAAGGCAAAGAAGATGGTATAGTTGCAGATGCAGATAAATTAGTTGATTTAGTGGTGGGAAAATGAGAAATGACTACCTAATTGCTTATTTTTTCTTAATGAAATATCAGACAAGTGTAGCTGTAAAGGAAGTGGCTGTAAAGCAGTGTTGGAAAGATTGAAGCTTTGAAAAAATAGGAGCATAAAGTTAATAATATTTTTGGAGAATGGGCGAGTGAACATGACAGAAAGGGTAATAAGATTGTTGGACAGTGTTGTGGGCTATGAGAAATTTGTGATAGTATGTTTGCAGTTAGACTTCCAGGGTGATTGTGTATTTTTCTCCAGATGGTTCTGGCTGCATATGAGCAGCTAGAGAGTAAACAGAAAGATGAGTTTAAGGGGATAGATGGAATGTATGAGAGATCTCTTTCTCTATAATCTGAGTAATTCTAGGTATTATCAGTTTTAAATTTTTGTTATCATGATAGCTAAAAAGCAAAATCTCACTTTATTTTAGCTTGCATTTCTCTGACCTCTAGGGAGACTATGTTTTTTATGCTTATCAGTCATTGTTTTTCCTCTTCTATAAATTACTGGCTCAGATTCTGTGTCTATTTTTTTCTGCTAAGTTATCTGCCTTTTCTCATATTGATTTTTTAAGGTTTATATAAGAGACACTATCTTGCACTATTTTCTCTCAGGCTATTGTTTACACTTGGTTTACAGTGTCTTTCACTATATTCATGATTTGAAAGTTTACACAGTTGAATATATTCATGTTTTCCTTTGGAGCTTCCGGGTTTATGGGCTGCCTAGCCTTCCCCTCTTCTACTCCACTTGAAATTTATAAAGTTAGCCTTCTGCATTTTATTATAGTATCTTTCAAATTTTACTTTTTTACATTTGATCCTTTATTTAATTTGAGTTTAGTTTTGTATACAGCATGTGGTAAGAAATCTATTATTTTGATGGATGGATAGCCAATTTGTCCAATAACCTTTCTCACTGATTTAAAATATCACCTTTTCATATTTTATATTTATATACATAGGTAGATATATAGTCATGTATCTGGATTCTCTTCTCTGTCCCATTGATTTGCTGGTCTTCACTTGTATACTGTTTTAACTATGTAGTTTTGTACCATGTTTTGATATTCTGTAGGGCAAATCCCTCTCTTATTATTCTTCCTATTCTTCATTGAAAAAGTTTGTTGGCTATTCTTGCATATTTACTCCTCTAAACAAATTTTATAATTTCCTTGTCAATTCCACGGGAACTTGCTTGCATTGAATTTGCAGATTAATTTGGGGAAAGAATTAAGTTTTGCTTTGGGAGAGGAAGAGGAAAGCAGAAAGCAAAACATCTTAAGCAGGGCTAGGTGAATTGATCCTGTGGATTTAAAGACATGGTCAGAGACCCTCTGGTTAAGAGTTCCAAAGGCAGAAGGAATAAGGGGACAGATATTGAAATCAGCTTCCTTCTATCCCTGCATCTGCCAAAGATTAGGCTTAAAGGTTCCAAATGCAGCAATTTTGATAAAAACTACCTGCTGGAATGACGTCTACTAAATTGTATCACAGCCATTTTTTTTTTCCCAAACTGATGTTTACATTTGTTGAAATAAATTAATAGTTGCAAACTACTCAGTTATTTGTTGGGAACAAGTTCAAAAGAAAACAAACAAGTAGTAGGAGAAAAAGGCAAAAATGGTGTTGCGTAAGAAGGGAAGTTTATAATTTATCAAAATGAGAATACTTACAAATTAAAAAAATTCTATTATGTGAATGCCTTGGATGAAAGAAACTTTGCAAGGGAATTAGAGTTTATTCAATAAAAGAAAAGGTTCTAGGTTACCATATTAATTCCTTCTTCACGACCCATGAAAAACAGGCATTAGATGCCAACCCTGAAAGTATCGCAACTGAACTCCTATCTAGTTCAATACTGGGATTATTTTCATAGTTGCATGAGTTAAAATTCTTGAGTAGAAGAAGCATTGCAGTCTTGAGCTATACATCTATCAACACGTCCATTTTCTTCCCTGCGGTATTTATCCTTCTTTTGGCAGAAAGCAAAACCTGGAAGAAAGAATTGGTTAGAATTAAATTTCCTTCAGCAGCACACAGAGCTGCAGTGTTGCAGCAAAATCTCATTTCTGATGGGGCTAATGGCAGGAAGCTATTTATAGAATGGCTCTGAAATTTCCTTAGTAACAAGGGTTGCAAAGAGCTCTCTCCTTGCTGCTGGAAATATCCCCAGCCAGCCCCCTGCCTTGCCCCTGATTCCTTTAACTTTGGAATTCTTCTCAAGTGTTCCTAGGTTCAGTATTATTTTCTTTCATGGTTGAAGACCTTTCATGAATATTTACCAATCCAATTGTGTACTATACTTTGTTTTGATGATAGTGTGTTCTCTTGAAGGAGAGATATTTCATTTTGATGGCTAAGCTTTGTACTGCAACAACTAATGTTTTTGCTTAAGTTTCTCATGCTTTGTGATTTATAAGCTTTCTATTATATTTCAGATTTCTGGGCACTGGCCAGAATCCTAACATTTTCTTCCTTCTCTTTATGTTTGTTCTTTTTCCTTCCCTCCAGCTTGACCATCTGTCTCCCTACTTTTGCTTCTGTAGAACCATGCACTATGTACCTAGGGGTGAAACAGCACATGCTATCAAAGGATTCAGTTTTTGGAAGTCATCTCTGATCTATATAAGTACGGGATGACTTCTGCAAAGTGTTCTACATCTTGTTACCATCTGGACCTATTACTTCACCTAGTTAGAGCACAGCTAACAAGGCCAAGGTCATGGATTTAGACCCCATATGATCCAGTTTGCTTTACACAGGAAAGAAATTTCTTTTATGGCCATGGTCTTAAACTGCAAAGGCTGGTGGGTTCATCTTGAAAGTGAGCCCACACTGGAGGACCTGGTGAGCATTGGGTTGGAGCCAGGACCTTATCATTATTATAGAAAACTTCAAAGCATATGTTCTACGCCTGGACAGTCAGCAGGATTCCTATCTCAATGCACTCTTTATATTAAGCTTTAGAATAGATAGGACATGAGCAATCATCTGTTTCACACATCCAAGGTCACACAGGAAAATAAGAATCCAAAACTCAGTCCAGTCTTCAATGTCATTCTGCCTTTCTGCCTATTCACTTTTTCCTAACCACATCCCTGTAAAGTGCAGCTCTGAGGAGTTACGAATTTTACAGATGGAGATGACTGTGACTGGCACAATTAAACCTGGTGAGATGTGCTACCACACGTAACTGGGAAGAGAGTTGCCATTAGATGCGTACAATGTCTGAGGACTTTAAGGAGGAGAAATTTTGAGCATCTTCTCCATTTGGCTTTTGCAATACTAATAAAATATTTGCAGAATGATCTAAAATTTATAAACTATTTCCATATCTTCCATCTCATTGGGTCCATCCAACATGAGATTGGCTTGACAGATGTTATTACATCTTTCTGATTAGACAAATTATGTATAGAAAGATTGCATGACTTGCCCAAGGTCATACAATCTATAAGGTCTTTGGAACCTGATCCAGGGAGCTTTCCATGATATCACAGTGTATTTCATTTCTTGACTTCTACCTACAGAAATATCTCAACAGGAAATTGTACTGTTGAAGCCATTTCTATTTTATTTTTAAGTTGATTTAGAGAGGGCAGATTTCATACAACTTCTGTAGTCACAATTACCTACCAAACCAGCTTTGTGAAACTTGAGTATGGCCTCAAAAGGAGATTACATAGATGGTTTTGAAAATCACCTAGAGCCCTTTTAGGACAACCATGTGACATGGCAGCTGATAAAGTTTCTGAAATTAGAGAGACTTGCTTTCAAATCCTGGATCTGCTGTAGTTTATTTTTCAAACCATCCTACCCTACCTGATTAGGAAATGACCTTGGCAACAGTCTTTCTGAAATGAATTTGCCAAATTGTGTAATAGCCCTGCTCAGAACTGAAATCTAAAGTAAGAAAATTATTAAAGGGATTTGAGTTCAGAATCCTGGGAGCTGGAGGAAGCAAATGTTTTTAGTCTTTTTTTTTTTCTTTTGCTTGAGACCAGGGCAATTCAATTGTGTGACATTTCTCTTCCAGTTAAAGCCAGGTCTTGTAACCAAAGTGTCTCATTTACATTTTGCTGCTTTGCAAGCCCTAGCATCATCTTACCTTAGTTTTTACAATATTGCATAATGCATTATGTCTTGATGCAATTTAAGACCTCCTGCTGACTACTTGAAATTACTAAGCAGAAGGTCAGACTAGATCAGTGAACAGCTATTAAAATGCATAGGCAGCAGCACAAAGAGTAGGTAATTAGTACTCAATGCAAGCCAAAGCCATGAGAAATGTGAAGAAAAAAGTAAACCAGATGTTTTCTTAATTTTATGACTGCGTCTTCCATTCATATCGATGGCTGTGGGTTTAGATCCATCATTAATTTGCCTTTTTGGGGTCGGTTTGTTTTTCTTCTTGTGAAATGTTTTGTACATACAGAGAGGGCATAAAACATATGTACAGGTTAAAAAAACAATTGCAAAGCAACATTTGTGAATCACTCAGACCAGGTGGAAACTGGCCACATGCCTCTCCACAGTCAGAACAGAATCTTCTCTCATCAGACATATCAACCAAAGAAATGTGACCATCTGGCCTTGCTTGTCTTTATAGATTTATTGCCTCTATAGTTGAACTGCTAAGGGCTTCAGTTTGATTTTGTTTGCTTTTGAAATTTATGCAAATTAATTATACAGTTTTTTTTTTCTTTTTTGACTGCTCTCTCACTCAGTAGTATATTTGTAAGGCTCTTCCATGTTGATGTATATATACATAGTTTACGTATTTTTTATGGTTGGATAGTACAGTAATGTGTTAATAGTGAACAGTTTTTGTATTGATTCTATTTCGATGCACCTTGGATCCTTTCCAGTGTGGAGCTAATTTGAACAATGCTGCTATGGACTCTACAGTACCTAACTTCTGGCTATGTACTAGAGTTTCCCCAGAGTGTGTAATTAGGGGTAGAACGCTACATCATAGAGAATACATACCTTCAAATTTACTAGAAAATGCTAAACTATTTCCAAAGAATTTGTATCAGTTTTCTCTTTCAAGAGAATTCCTATTGTTCCACTTTCTCACCAACACTTGAAATTGTCAGATACTATATTTTTTGTGAATCTAATAGGTCTGTGATGGTTTTCCATCTTGGTCTTCATTTGCATTTCATTGCTTGCTAAGGAGTTGAACGTGTCTTCTTTTTTACTAGCCATTCGGATTTCCTGTTTTAAGAGAGTTTATTCAAATCTTATGCCCAGGTTCTTTGAATTGGGCTATTTCTCTTATTTATATTTTTTTGGGGTTTATGTTATCTGTATTCTTTGAAGCAATGACCTGAAGAAGATGAGATTAGCTATGTGAATACCTATGGCAAGAGCATTCCAGAAAATGGAAAATGTCCAGTGCAAATATCCTACGCCAGAAGCCTGCCTGGAGTAAATTAGTGAGAGAGAAATTTTAGTAGCAGGAGAAGTCATAGAGATAATGAAAGGAGAGGCCGTGTAGGCCTTATAGAAACCTTTGGTTTGGAGTCTGAATGAAATGGAGAGTGACTATAGCGTTTAGAGCAGAGGAATGACATGACCTGACTCTCTCCTCTTTTTTTAAATTAATATACTTTTATTTATTTATTTAATAGTTTTAGGTTTACAGAAAAATTGAGTGGGATCTCATATCCTTTTGGTAGAGTTTGTGCTTCCCATCTCTGCCATTACAAGCTCTACAAAGTAGAGATTCTGGCCCGCCATGCTGTTACTAGGGGACACAATAAAATATTATTGAACTGTATACTATACGTAATGCCAGGGCATTTCGGAGTCCTTTTAACAGGGACCAACAAGTGAGAAGAGGAGTAATTGTACTGGCAGGAGTAATTGATGCCAGGAGTAGAAAGAGGCAGATAGGTCTGCTTTTACACAGTAGAAGTAGAGAGGAACATTTATGGTACCCAGGTGATCCACTTAGGTGCCTCTTAGTGTGAACATGTGTAGCAACCTCTGAGGATGGTATGATGAGCATACATTCAGATCCTTCAGAAATGAAGGTTCGGTTTACAGCACCAGGTAAGACACAAAGACCTGCATAGGTACCATCTGAGGGTAGAGAAATTTATAGTGGATGATGGGGGAGGGCGATGATCGGTACCAGCAGTGGCCCTGAAACCAACTGCAGCAGTTGGGGCTAAAGTATATTTCGTGATGGAAAAGAGGTCGATGGAACCATGGAAAATGTCTGGCGGCATTGCATCTGTGTAGGACAGAGATGGGCTATGGTGGCCGTGGATGCACACGCTCAATCTCTCTGCAAGCAGATCTTCTGTGGGAAGCATAGTTAGACAAACACCTCCAGTTATACATTCAGATACAACATGGTGCTCACGCTGAAGCCATGCTTCCTCTGGGTTGTTCCCAGCATGACACAGTTATTAGAGTTGGGACATTCCTGCCTCTAATGGGAAACCTTTGCTAGTGAGGGTTCCTTAACCTGCTGTGAGATTCTCCGAACTGTGAAATGGTCTGAGGCCTGTCCTGCTCAATTTTCCTTTCTTTTGCTTCTTTCACAGATGGCAGACCTATGTGGTGGTCTAAAGGCTCTTGCAGCCTATCCCAGTTGTCTCCCTGTGCTCCTTCACAGGCGTGTTCCCCAGTAAATCTCTTGCACATCTAATCTCATTTTGGCATCTGTTTCTTGGAAGACCTGAGCTGAAATAAGGTATGTTTAACATAATTATCAAAGTGGTTTAGTTTAAATCTACCATCTTTCTATTTCTTGTCTATTTCTTCCATTTGCTCTTTGTTCCTTCTCTGTCTTTCTTTCAGATTGAGTTTTAAAAATACGATTTTCTTATTATCTATACCTTGTTGTTTTATTTTTTAGCATTTAACTTTAGTACCATTTGAAAGTTAAGGGTTAACTTTCAAGTCATACCATACCACTTCACATGTGGTGTAAAAAGTGTACAGCAGAATTCACCCAATTCTTCCCTCCTGTCCTTTGAGCTATTTTCAGACATTTTATTTCTGCATATGCTATAACCCCCCGACACATTGTCATTATTTTCACTTTAAACAGTCAAGTATCTTGTGCATAGATTAAAAATGATAAAAATGTCTTTTATACTCATCCACATATTTACCCTTTGCAGTGTTCTTCATTAATTTATGAAGAGCCAATATCTAACTGGTAATATTTTCTACCTTTCTTTAATATTTCTTATAGTGAAGGTATGCTGCTGATGAATTTTTTCATATTTTGTTTGTCTGAAAAAGTGTTTATTTCTCCTTTTTTTATTGTGGTAAAATACACATAACATAAAATTTACCATTTTAACTACTTTAAAATGTACGGTTCTATGGTATTAAATACATTCACATTATTGGGTACCCTTCACCACTACCCATCTTCAGAACTACTTCTTCTCCTGCAAATGCAACTTTGTACCCAGTTAAATATTAACTCCCCATTCTCCCCTTTCCCAGTCCCTGACAACCACCGTTCTACTTTCTGTCTCTAGAAATTGACTAACCTAGGATCCTCATGTAAATGGAATCATACAGTTTTGTCCTTTTTTGACTGGCTTATTTCACTTAATGTCTGTAATGTTCATCTATGTTGTAGCATGTGTTAAAACTTCCCTCCTTTTTAAGGCTCAATAATATTTCATTGCATAAGTAGACCACATTTCGTTCATTCATCCATCAATGGACACTTGAGTTGCTTTCACCTCTTTGGCTGTTGTGAATAATGCTGCTATGGACATGGATGTACAAATATCTGTTTGAGTACATATTTTCACTTCTTTGGGGCATAAGCTCAGAAGTAGAATTGCTAGATTGTATGGTATATTTAGTTTTCTAGGGCTGCGATAACAAAGTACTACAGGCTCAGTGGCTTATACAACAGACATTAATTTTCTCATAGTTCTGGAGTCTGGGAGTCTAAGATCAAGGGGTCAGGAGGATTGGTTCCTTCTGAGCCTTTTCTACTTGGCTTGAAAAAGAGTCTTCTCCCTGTGTCTTCCCTTTGTGCTTTTCTGTGGCCAAATTTCCTCTTCTTATAAGGATATCAGTCATATTGGATTATTGCTCACTCTGATGACCTCATTTTAACTTAATTACCTCTTTAAGATCCTATCTCCAAACACAGCCACATTCTGAGGTACTGGGTGTTAGGACTCAACATATGAATTTTGGAGGGAAACGAATTCAGCTCATAATACTCTGTCATCTGGCTCCCCCAAATCATGTTCTTCTTGCTTGCAAAACGTATTCACCCCATCTTAACAGACCCAAAAGTCTTAACCAATTCCTGCAGCAGCTCTAAGTCCAAAATCTCATCTAAATATCATCTAAATCAGGTATGGGTGGGATGGGACTTGAGGTATGATTCATCCTGAGGCAAAATTTCTCTCCAGCTGTGAAACTGAGAAACAAGACAGCAGGTTGTATACTTCCAAAATACAATGATGAACAGGCATAGAATAGACATGTCCATTCCAAAAGGGATAAATTGTAAAAGTTTCCTAAAAGGATCTTTTTCTAATTGTGGTAAGAACAATTAACATGAGATGGTCAATTAGATCAAGTGTGTCAACACTGTTGTTCAGTCCTCTATATAGGCCTCAGAGATGTTGAGGGTTTAGTTCCAGACCACTGCAATAAAACAAATATTGCAATAAAGCAAGTCACTCGAAGTTTTTGGTTTTCCACTATGTATAAAAGTTACGTTTACACTATACTGTAGTTTATTAAGTGTGTAATAGCAATATATCTAAAAAACAATGTTCATACTTTAATTAGAAAATACTTTATAGCTAAAAAAATGTCAAAACAATGATAATAGTGACATCAAAGGTCTTTGAACACAGATTACCATAACAGATATAATAATAATAATGAAAAAGTTTGAAATATTGCAAGAATTACCAAAGTGTGACACTGAGACACAAAGTGAGCAAATGCAGTTGGAAAATGGTGCTGATAGATTTGCTTGATGTGGGGTTGCCACAAAACTTCAATTATATAAAACACAATATCTGCAAAGTGCAATAAAGTTAAGCACAATAAAATGAGGTATGCCTGTAGCTTGCTCTGTACTTATTCTATGTTCTGTATATTTATTTTTCTGTATACTTATATAATTACTAAGAGCGGAATATTGAGATCTTTAAATATAATTATGGAATTACCTATTTTCCCTTTAAAATTTCTCAGCTTTTGTTTCATATATATATATATATATATATATATATATATTTTTTTTTTTTTTTTTCGGCACGCGGGCCTCTCACTGCTGCGGCCTCTCCCGTTGCAGAGCACAGGCTCCAGATGCCACAGGCCCAGCGGCCACGGCCCACGGGCCCAGCTGCTCCACGGCACGTGGGACCCTCCCGGACCAGGGCACGAATCCGTGCCCCCCGCACTGGCAGGCAGACTCCCAACCACTGCGCCACCAGGGAAGCCCCTGTTTCATATATTTTATAGCTCTGTTATTAGATACAAATGAAATTAGGATTGTCATGTCCTCTTGATAAATTGGCTCTTTATAAATAAAAATGCCATTCTTCATTCCTGCTAATAATTCTTGTTCTAAAATTTACTTTTTCTTATTTTCATATATCTATTCCAGTTTTCTTTTAATAGTGTTTGCATGGTAATTATTTTTCAAGTCTTCCACTGTTAGCTTTTCACTTTTTCTTTATTTCTAAGACAGCATTTTGTTGGATCTTGTTTTTTTATTTAATGTGATAATCTCTGCCTTTTAATGGAAGTATTTAGACCATTTATACCTCATGTAAGTATATATTTGTTGTGATTAAATCTACCATTTTGTTATTCTTTTCTACTTGTGACATATTTTCTTTGTTTATTTCTGTCCTGTTTTCCTATCTCCTTTTGGATTGATTGCATACTTTGAGATGCTGTTTTGTCTTCTCTTGGCTTATTTTATGCCCTTCTTTCTTTTGTTATAGTTTTGAGTGGTTACTGTTTATAATATAAACTTTTAACTTATCAGTCTACCTTCAAATACTATCACACCACTTCATGTAAGAACTTTACAGCATTCTTTGCAATTTCCCAGGCCAATACATTGTACCTTGTTTGTCATATATTTTACCTTAAATTGGTGTAAGCCACAATACACAGTTATTATTTTGCTTTAATTAGGTTTTGAATAAAATTAGTAATCAGGAAAAATGTTTGATATTTGCCCACATTTATACCATTTCCAGCACTCTTTATTTCTTTGTGTAGATAAAATTTCTATCTGGTATTATTTTCCTTCTGCCTGAAGAATTTTGTTTAACATCTCTTGTGTTACAGATTTGCTGGCTGTTGATTTTTTTCAACATTTTATAGATTTCTAGGTTAACATTTTTCCTTTTAGTACTTTAAAGATAATTTGTTATCTTCTGGTTTACATAGTTTCTGACAGGATATTTGCCCTTATTCTTACTTTTGATTTTTTTTTTTTTTTTGTGTGTAACATGCTGCTTTTTCCCACTACGCTTAAGGTTTTATTTTTACCACTGAGTTTTAGCAATTTTATTATGATATTCATTGAAGTGATTTTTTTAGTGTGTATTCTGTTTAGGGTTTGTTGAGCTTCTTGGATCTGTAGGTTTATAATTTTCATCAAATTTTGGGAAAAAATTGGCCATTATTTCTTTAAATATTTTTATGTCCCTTTTTTCTATGACTCTAATTCCACATATATGAAGCCACTAGATATTGCCCCACAGATCACCAAAGCTTTATTTTTTAAGTCTTTTTCCTGATTGTGCTTCCAAACGGAAGTGCTTCCATTGAATAGTTTCCATTGCTGTGTCTTCAAGTTCTTTGATCTTTTCTTATAGAGTGTCTAATTGGGTGTTAATCTTTTCTAGTGTGTTTTCATTTTAGAGCTTGTATTTTTCATCAATATAAATTTAATTTGGATATTTTCTACATCTGCCATTTTTGTCTTATGATTTTCATGTTTTTCTTTATATCCCTGAGTATACGGAACATATTTATAATTGCTGTTTTAATGTCTTCTTCTGGCTATTCCATCATCCCTGTTATTTCTGGGTCTGTTTCTATTGATGGTAAAACACTTTTCCTGTTTTCTGTACAGATAGTAATTTTTAATTGGCTGCTGTATATTTTACATTGTTAAGTGCTGGATTTTGTTGTGGTCCTTTAAAGAATTCTGGTCTTTTATTTTGTTGCAGGCAGTTAAATTACATGTGCATTAGTTTGAACCTTTTGAAATTTGTTTCTAACCTCTTTTATAGTAGGTCTAGAGCAATATTTATTGTAGAGCTAATTTAGCTTCAGTTTTCGTTTATTCTTTCTCTCTTTTTGAAGGTTTGGGTCTTCAGAGGTCTCTACTAAATACTACACATGGTCAACAAGATCTCTCTATCCCTGTTAGAGGGAACTCAAGTCATGGTTTGTCCTGGGTAGCCTCCAGAAATTGTTAGTTTCACAGCTTTCTGGTAATAATTCTTCCCTTGAAAGTTATTTTGGTCCCTTCTTGTTGGGTTTTACCTTACACATGTGTAGAATCATCTTCAACCAAGGCTCACAGGAACTCCTATGCATATTTCTGGAACTCTTTCCTCTGTGTAGCCCCCTCTTTTTAGTCATTCTCCTTTGCAACTGTAGCTACCTCAGCCTCACTAAACTTGAATTTCTCAATCTCAAACAAGATTTTTAGACTCTGTTTTCCTCTCCTTGCCCCATATCCAGGATTGCCTTAGGGAGAAAATGTTTCTCTGCTTTTTTAGGGGATCACAGTCCTGTACTGCCTGTTGTTCAGTGTCTGAAAATAGTAATTTCCCGTGTTTTGTACTGTTTTCTAATTGTTTCTAGTAGGAGAGGAGTGTTGATTATTTTACTGTCTTATGTTTGGAAATGAAGTACCCTGGGTATTTTTAATTTTTCTCTTATTTTTTTCTTCATATGAATAGCCAACTTGAATTTTTGCTATTCTTTCCTGGGCCAACTGTGTTAAAATTTAGGACTTTAAATACATTTCTGTGAATGTATCACAGAAAAAAAAGAGAATAGCATCAACAACAGCATGAAAATAGAAGTTCTTGGTGTGAGTGGGACCTCCCTCTGGTGGAGGAGTCTTTTTGGAAGTGGTAGATTCCTGGTGGATTGAGAGATGGTTGAGACCAATGTGGTCACTCTTCAACTTCAGAGGCAATTGCCTCTGATGGCTTTTAGCACAGCTTTATTGTAAAGCTTGCCTATTGAATCAGGGGGTGTACATCCTTAAGACAAATACTGTAAACAGCCATAGGATTGGGGGTGGAAGCTGGGGAATGAGAGAATGGAGTAGGGAGGAAGCATGACAGTAATTCCAGGCTGCATGAGCTTCTGAGGCAAGAGCACCAATACAGAGATCCATCAACCTAAAAACAAAACAAAAACTAAGCTAACAAACAAAAAGACTGGACTTGCAAAAATAACTTCTGATTAAATTATAGAAGACGAAAACAAAACAATGAAACAAAAGCAAGTGTAACTTTTGGAATATCCTCCTGCTTAAGAAATACCTGGATTAAGCCATTATTTGACCTGGTTGCACCAAGCTATACATCTCCTTTGTTAGAACAGCTTATTTTACTTAGAAGATAAAGAAAATGCCTTGGTTTAAATGTTAAACTACAGGGAATCGATTAATAAATAATGCTATATTTGTAGAATAAAATGCTATACAGTTATAAATCATGGTTTGGAAAAATATTTAATAAGGAAAATTGTGATATATTTTAAGTGAGAAAGCAGGTTGAAAAACAATATGCAGCTCTGTATATGGAATATATTCTTACCCCCACCCTCACCTACCTACCCACCTACCTACTGAATCTTTCTCTAATTTGTCTATTAGGAAGAGATATAGTGTAATGAGAATGTGACCCACGGAGTCAGGGCTCCTTGGTTTAATACCCAAGGTCTACTTTAGAGAAAATTCTTCATTTCTCTTTTACTACTGTTGTCTCACTTTAACATGGAAATAATAATAATATCTACTTCATACGGCTTCGGTAAAGTGTAAATGATTTAACCCATTTAAGCCCTTAACAGAGTACGTACAATAAATACATATTAAATGCTAATTTTTAATTATATATTACACAAAAGTGTAGAAAATTTGAATATATAGTGATTATATCTTGGTGGTGACATACCATGTGCTTTGATTTCTTTATATCTTTTTATATTTTCTAAACTTTCTACAAAGAGCATGCATTTCCTTTATGCTAACAAAAAATGTAATACGTATGTTGAAAAAAGGAAAAATAATTTGTAAATTCTTAGATTAGGTAAAAAATATTATTTATAAGCATAGTCTTTATAAGACATAGCCAAAATTTGTTGACAGAAGGATTAAAAGTAAAAGTTGTAGAAAGACATATAAACTCAATGCAATAAAAAATGCAGTGGTTGGGACTTCCCTGGTAGTGCAGTGGTTAAGAATCTGCCTGCCAATGCAGGAGACATGGGTTCGAGCCCTTGTCCGGGAAGATCCCACATGCCGTGGAGCAACTAAGCCCATGCGCCACAACTACTGAGCCTGTGCTCTAGAGCCTGAGAGCCACAACTACTGAGCCCACGCACCCCAACTACTGAAGTCCGCACACCTAGAGCTTGTGTTCCGCAACAAGAGAAGCCACTGCAATGAGAAACCTGTGCACCGCAATGAAGAGTAGCCCCCACTCGCCGCAACTAGAGAAAACCCACATGCAGCAACGAAGACCCAACACAGCCAAAAATAAACAAAATTTTAAAAAATACAGTGGTTGCCATATCAATATCATAATTTTCAAAGAAAGGGACACAGAATCTTTTTAATAAATTTTTTATATGATCCAAAAACATGTCAAAATAGTCTTGAAGCTTTGTATTTCAGATAACATATCATCAGACTATATATAAATTCAATCTTTTCTATACAGAAATATGTGAAGGATTCAAATGTCAGGTAAGAGTAGCTGGATATTTTAACACACCTGTCTCAGCCTTTGACAGAATGATCATGCAAAATATAATCCAAAGGAGGTGCTGGTCTTGGATTTAGAAATCTAGGCATAGAATTTTGACTCAGCCACACCTCTGCAACTTTCAGGTGGGTAGTTAACTTTTTTTAAGCCTCAGTTGCCCTGCCTGTCAAAGGAGTTGAATATATGTCCCTATATTGCAAAGCTGTTTGTTACAAGGGTACATGAGGGAACGCTGGGTGGGTGGATGGTGATAAATTGAAGAAAAGGCCATCAGAGGCCTTGAGGCTTGAATAATACTTAGGATTATTCCAGGAACATAACAAGGAAGAAATAATTTTCCCTAGAGTAAGGAAAGATAGCATATGAAAGGCACAGAGGTATGGAAAAGCAGGACGATATTTGTTGCTATTGTTTTTTCTTTAGTCTTAGTTTTCAGGAGAAGAAAAAAGAGCAGTGTTAACAGTGTTGGTGCAGTTGGGACACACCTAGTAGAATGGTGGAGAAAAGCCTGGCGAGATGGAGCTTGTGATGGGAATATCTATGGTGGTTAAGAGCCCTAGATTTTAAGCCACAGCCAGGCTTCAAATCCCATCTTTACCACCTATGACTTGTCTGCCTTTGAAAATATTACTAAACTCCTGCAAACCTCAGTTTTCTTGCCTATAAGATGGGGCTACTAATGGTTCCCAAAATGCGGTTACTAATAAACCCTATATCGTAGGTCCTTTAAAATGTTTAAGGCGGTGTGTAGTGTATTTAACAAGCTTGAAACAATCCTCGGCGTGTGTCATTTACTACCGTTATTGTTTATTGTGTTGTTGTTATTGTTGTTATTACCCCAATGAGGAGCTATGACTTCATCCAGTAAGTTAAAGGAGCCATTAAAGGATGTTAAGCAAAGCAAACCCAGATGGACTTTTTTTTTTTTTTTTTTTTTGCGGTACGCGGGCCTCTCACTGTTGTGGCCTCTCCCGTTGCGGAGCACAGGCTCCGGACGCACAGGCTCAGCGGCCATGGCTCATGGGCCCAGCCGCTCCGCGGCACATGGGATCTTCCCGGACCAGGGCACGAACCTGTGTCCCCTGCATTGGCAGGCGGACTCTCAACCACTGCACCACCAGGGAAGCCCCAGATGGACTTTGTGTTTCATAAAAACAACTCTGGTAACATTGTGATGAATGGGTCACAGATATATAAGACTGGAGTGTCACTTATGAATCAGTTTCCTTTGTATTTCCTCATGATGGATAATGAGCACGGGGCCAGTCTGAGCTTTAATTTTGTTTTATTTTATTAATTTTCCATCACAGATACGCTGCTACAAAGAGTGGCATGAGGCCCTGATGACTCAGGAGAACTTTAAAGGGTGTGTAAATACCTCTCAGCTATGTCGAGGTGTTGATACCCCTGTTTTTCTTGTCAATACATTCTCTAGAGAGTGAGCCTGATGAATGCAAGCCATCAGCATTATTTCTGGAAGCTTGGTAAACATTTTAATCCTTGTGGCCTGATCTTGATGGAGAGCAGATCAACCAAGTCTCCCGGTCTGCCTGCACAACAATCAATACCACAGAAGAAAATGAAAAGCACTTAAGCTATGCTTCCTGAATGGACACGTCAAGAAACACAGGAATGATTTTTCCCCAGAAAGGTGATCTTGGGGGTTTGAATCCTTTATTTAGCAATGACGAATGGAAAGGGGAATTAACAGTCTCTGAAATGAGGATGATAAGGTCACAGCTGAGGATGACAAAAATAAAAATGTTTCCTTAGAAAATGTCAGTTAGTAGAAACATCGCTACTTATGGAGTGTCCAGGCCTGTAGGCCTAGGGCAATTCTCCTCATAATGTAGCAGCATTGGTCCTTTATTTGATACATGTTTTTGAATGCCTGACAGTGACTCCTCACTCCCTTTAAAATCAGGTATTAAGCAGGTATCTGAAATCCCACAACAAGGCATTTCATTCCTTCCTTCCTTCCTTCCTTCATTCAAAATGCTGGGTGGAAGTCACTGATACCTCCGTGTTACTAAACCTATGTACACTTTTCCATCCTTACCTCCATTGACCTCTCCTTTACCTTAGATATTACTACCTCCTGATAAGCATTCTTGATCCTGCCCTCCAGGGTTGGATTATGGGTCCTAATTATGTGCTCTCATAGAACTCTCTACTTCTTGAGGCACTTATAACACTATTGTAATTGCCTATTAAAATTTTTCTTTCCAAAGACATGAACTCTTTGAAGAAAGATACTGCTGCCACTCTCTTTGCAGCCCCTAGAACAATGCCAGGCATGTGGTAGCTGCTCAAAAAATTTTCTGGAAGAGAGGGAAAGAGAGTTTGTGACATTAAAAGGTTAAGTCCTGAGTAATTAAATTTTCAGAGAAGATAGCATTAACTATCCTAACACTCCCTCCTTTTCAACCGTCTTTTTCTTTGACATTCATGACTCAACCCTTTCCTGGAGTTCTTCTTACCTCTCTGCTTTTTCTTTGTTTTGTTGTTTTGTTTTTTTTGTGGTACGCGGGCCTCTCACTGTTGTGGCCTCTCCCGTTGCGGAGCACAGGCTCCGGACGCGCAGGCTCAGCAGCCATGGCTCACGGGCCTAGCCGCTCCGCGGCATGTGGGATCTTCCCGGACCGGGGCACGAACCCGTGTCCCCTGCAATGGCAGGCGGACTCTCAACCACTGCGCCACCAGGGAAGCCCTCTGCTTTTTCTTAATATCCTTTCCAGGCATCACTCCTTGGCTATCTCTTAGTTGTCTCTTGTTTTTCAGGCTTTCAACTTAGCCTGCTGTCCTTCTCAACTTTCCCCACACTCTCCCAATCCATTTCATTCCCTTCCCCTTTCAATTATCATATTTAACTAATGGTGGTCAAATTTATGTCTCTTGCCCTATAGTCTCCTCTTGAGCTTCAGACTCATACATTCCAACTACTTACTAAGCATCTCTATTTGGATGTTCTTCAGACATCCAAAACTCAACATGTCCCAAATCATAAACTTTTCCCAAGAAACTGATCCAACTACTCTTTCAGTCCCAAAGCCAGAGTCCCTGTTTTTATCTTGAAAACCTTTTTCTCTCATCTCTCCATCCATCTAATGAATCAACAAGTGCAGTTGATTCTATTTTCCAAATTCTTCTTAAGTCATCTGCTTCTTTTTATTTTTGCTCACCAACTTTCTCTCTTACCTGGATCATTGCAACAGCAGCCCACGTGGTCTCTGCTTCCAATCTTGCTTTCCTCTAATACACAAACCAGAATGATCTTTCTAAAATGCAAACCTAATCATATTGTCAGCAACCACAACATTCAAAACTTTCATTATTTCCAAGTATTCTCAGGAAAAAATTCAAACTCCTTCGTGGCCTTATCTCTTGCTATTAATTATCCAAGCCTACTCTTTTATTAAACTAATTACAAGTCATTGAATATTTCATGGTCTCTCTCTGTCTTCTCTCTTTGCTGGTTTCTCTTTCAATCTCTTCCCTCACCATCCATCTCTCTCTCTCCCCCTTAGTTTCTTCTGTTTGGATCTCTCTTCCTTTCCATGCCTCTCATTTGATGCGCTAATTCTTCCTTATCCTTCCGGTTTTACCTTAGATATTACCACCTCCTGATAAGCATCCTTAATCCCGCCCTCCAAGGCTGGATTATGGATCCTTATGTGCTCCCATAGAATTCTCTCCTTTCCCTTTTGAAGCATTTATAACACTACATTGTAATGGTCTATTTAAAAAAATTTCTTTCTAAAACTATGAACTCTTTGAACACAGATGCTGTTGCCACTGTATTTGTACCACCTAGAACCTAGAACAATACCAGGTGTGCAGTAGGTACTCAAAAAATATTTCTCTGTGAGAGAGATAAAAGAAGAAGAGGAAGAAGAAGGAGGAGGAGAAGAATGAATTAGTGACATTAAAATGTTATTAAGTCCTGAGTAATTGAATTTTCAGAGAAGATGGCATTAAGCACATTTTATTTGAGTTTCCAGCTGTGCTTTATTTCGTTCATGCTATGTTTAGCATAGAATTAAACATATTAATTATGTAAATAATTTATTTTTTTTTGACTTCTAAGATATGGCTTATATTTACTTCTTATGGGGCCCAAAGGAAAGAGGTTGCACAGGGATTTAGTTCTCTATGGCCAATGCCATTCCACTCTTGTTCCTCCCCTCCTGGGGAGCGCTTTATTTGCCCAAAATTACATCATCTTTCTTAATGTTTGACTCAAAACGTCCCCAAAGTGTCATTGCCTATCACATTTTTAAATATGCTGAGACATTTTATCAGGAAATAGAACTGTCATGGATTCAGTGCTGAGTGCTGAAATTTGAGATGAAAATTCCTCATGGTTCCTAACTACTTCAAAACCTGATGTGCTTAGAGCAGGCTTGATCTTCCCCAAGGTACAAGGGATGCCAAGCACTCCTTCTGTACTGATGTGAGCTCATACAGAGACTTTCTGTTCTGAGAAAGTAACAGAGCGCTTCTGATTCTCTTGCCATGGTTCTGATAGCTCCTTTTCTGTATCTCATATATCTGTCATCAGTCATATAAACCCTTTGCCCGTAATCTGGGACAATCCAAATGTGTGAGTACTGATTTGATTTCTTCTTTTCCAGGAGGTCAGTCCAAAGGGAAGGCAGGGTCTCAAACTAAAGAATAAATGTTCAATAGTATTAGACCAACTTCAAGTGACCTTTAACTTCAGATTACGTTTGGAGAACGGTTCAGATCTTGGCAAATTCCACCTTGTTTTAAGGGAACTATTTTATTCCATGTGTCCCTAATGATATTACCTCTTATAATTCCTAATTACTGCTCATTGCTTGGATCAGTCCTGGAACAGCTTGTAGATATTCTAAGTAGGATTCCATATTCTGGGCTGAATGTTGCACTTGATTGTTGACCTAATATTGGAAAGAGATTGAGGTATTCCTCAGGCCCAAAGGGAAAACTTTAAGCTCTAACAATAGCAAACGTATATTGATTTTGTACTGAATGCCCGGAACTAAACATTTTATAAGTACTATATCGATTAATCTTCAGAGTCATCCCTATGAGGTAGATTCTATTATTTTCTCCATTTCATAGATGGGAAGATGGAGAGCAAGAGACACGATTTCACAAAGTCACACAGTGAGCAGATGTCAGAACTCAGATGGCATTTAAGACTGTCTGATGCTGAAATTTGTGTTCTTAGCCCCTTGGCCACTTAGCATTTCCTTCCAGAATGCTGATAAAGCTGTCTTTGGCTTGGCCTCTTTCTCGGGGCCACTATTATAGATCAGTACGTCTAACAGGTCTGGGTATAAAATAATTCTTGCAGAACATTAATCATACCAGGAAGTTATCTGATTGGGATGTTGGATTAGCACCTGGAGACTCAGACTTCCCCAATATCCCTCTTAACCTTTAGAGACATAATCCCTTCATCTAGAATGAAGAGGGGCTTTGTGTTCAGAAGCCGCTCCTTCTATCAACTTTGTCATTGACTATCTTTTTTATCCTGATTCCCAAGAAAATCCAGTCTTGAATTTTGTAAGCACTGAGAGGATTTTTAGCTTTATCATGTGGAACTTCTGTGATCATGGCACTTGGACCATGAGAGAATTTCATTTTATGTGGAGTCAGAATCTCTATTTCCTGTTCTAACTCTCTTGTTCCAAAGCTTTCTACAATTAGCATGGTGACTTCTTCCTACCTTTCTTAAGGCAGTAAGGGTTCCATTATTTTCCTATGGCCCCTGCGTGGGCTTGGCTACTGCATGAGTTACTTGGTACAGTGTATTATCTAATTTTCTTATAACGATTTATTTGATTTTTCTTGTGTCATATATAAATCAGGCACATATAAAACTGAAACACCACTTTTCTTTATTTTTAATTTCCTTTACTGGCCCCCATTCCCAATCAGAAAAAGAAAATTTATCTTTTCATTACTTCCTTTCAATTTGAAAGTCTCTTTGGGATAATATCCACGTTCAGCTATAATCATTTCAATTACTCTTCACAGCTCTTTTTACGAGTGTCCTTTTTTCCTTATAGGTCTTTCTTGTCCTATTTTTAATTTAATAGTAGCATGAAGGACATGCTAATACTTTGTATTATTTTGTTATGCTGTTACTTATCCTGTACTCCCCAAACGCTTATTGCCTTAGAGAAGTAAATATGATATGATTAAGCTGCTTTCCAATATAGGTCTTCTGGTTTCATAATAGGTCTTCCAGTTTACTATTCCCTGACATCAGCAAAGCTTTGCCTCAGACCTAGCATATAGTACATAACCTATGAGAATTTGCCTCTGTCTGCCAAAGCTTCCTCTCTTTCTTTTTATTCCCCTCCCTTCTCTTTTTTTCCCCTAAACAGGCATTCTCCACATATTAACTCAAAAATAAAAAACCTGGGGGAATTTTCTAGTAAGCAGTCTATAAATAGGGATACATTTTTCATCCTAGTCATTTTGGTTATTGCTTATAGAAGCTCTCAGTGTTCAAAACACTGCCCAACAGCCTGTTTTTCATAGGGTGATGCCTAGAGCGTTCTAAATTTCCGACAAAAACTTCAAGTTCAGGATCACACCTCTTATGGAGATTCTACCACTGCACGGTCTTAGAGGCCAGAGGCGGTAGTGTCTGTAGCTGTCAGGACAAGCTAGGCTTTGTTGTAAAAATAAACAAGAAAAAAGAAAGTTCAGTGGCGTAAACCAATGAAGGCTTATCTCTCTTTAATGCTGCATGCCCATTCTAGCCCAGCAGGGCTCTGTTCATTGTTGCCACCCAGGGACCCAGGACGACAGAGTAGCCACCTTCTTGGGTAATGCCAGACATGTCCCAGAGGGAAAGAGCGTGGCAGATCATGCAGTGGCTCTCACAGCTTCTAACAGAAGTGACTCTCACATTTCAAATTCAGCTGCATAACCACTCCCAACCTGCTAGGGTAAAGGAACACTATTCTACTTTGTGCCTGGGAGAAGAACCAGGAACAACTGGAACACAGCAACACTCCATCCATGGTAGGATGTGTCTTTTATCTTAAGATGGTTGATTCAGCTTCAACTACAATGTCAGTTTCACGAGAAGGGTAGACGGGGGAAATGCGCACTGCTAAATTTTGGATTCAGACGCCCTTATGGCTGATAAGCAGGACCGAATCACTTGTGAACTATGAAAACTTCTTTTGGGACTCTGGCCTAAGACTGTCACCAGAGGGACGCTGGGGAGACCCTAGATCCACAGCTTGTTTTGTCTCACTTATTGGGACAACAAAGAAAGAACTCTAAGCCCAAGTAAAATGGTACCAAAGGAATTTCTTCTTCCTGCAGTCTAGGCTAGAGCCAATAGAAGTATCCCACTGTTAAGATTCTGCTTGGCAGGAAATGCCACCCCACCAGGGACAGCCCCTGGTTCCTCTGAACATTCCAACTAGATGGGTGCATGGAGAGAGAAGACAATCCAAAGAGTTAAGAATACAAAGCAATTATGGCACAAGTCATGACTTAAAGTCTCTTTACTGTAACTCTAAAAGTGTTCAAATACAGCCTAAATGAAAAGGTCTTTGCATCTTTCCTTCTCAAAGTTGGAGTGAAAGGTGAGTGCTTGAATTCCTCCTAAAGGACAGCAGTGACCTTAGGTAGGAATCCAGTTTTACCCATTTTCTTTATGTGGAGAGATTCTATAATAAAGGGAAGAAGTTTCTGGGTAACACTGGCTTTCTATCTCCATAACTGTTGATTAAAAAAAAAAAAAACCTTTAGTTGCAAGGTTGATAGATTTAGAGGATTTTTTTAGCTCCATGTTTCAAACTATAAGACTAAAAGTGGCTTAATAACAAGGGGTTAATTATGTTACCTTTCTGGGGTTAGTTCAGTAGCATAGCCATGTGCTCAGATACTAAGGTGCTTTCCATTTTCCTGCTGTGCCATCCTTGATATATGGATGGTACTTCTCCTCATGGACACAGTTTGGCTGCCACAGCTCCAAACACTAATCCGGTCCTCACAGAGAAGATCCAAACGCAGAAAAGGGCAAATCCCCATCTGTGTCCCTTGTAACAGTGAGAAAAATGTTTTCCGAGACCTGCTGCTGTCTTAGATCTCATTTGCCAGATTTCTTTACATATCCATGTTTATACTAATCACAGTGAGGGTAATGGAATTACTATAATCAATATTCATCTCCTGGGGCTGAGAAGTAGTCATCTTCCTTGAACTCAGAGGAGGCTGACGATCCAATCAAAATTGGGGTTCTGCCAGCAAGAAGTATATGGAGAAAGACATGGCTCTTGGCACCCTCAGAGTTAAGACACAGAGAGGTGATGTGGTTCCCTTTGATTCTGTGGAAAGGTGGGGCAGAGCTAGATCTAGAACACTGGCCTCCTGTTTCCTCAGCACCATGACTTTTCTTCTGTGTCTTTGTCTCTTCCTTTATAAAAGGGATTGGGATATTGCTTGCCTGAGTTCTATGGTGATAAGCATCATCATAATAATTAAAAAAAGAAAACTTGCCTAAGGGATTACTTCCATGTGGAACAATGAAACAATAACCTAAATAGCCACAGCTCAGTTTCACAGATGCTGCTGCTTAGATACAGGAAAACTGCTGACTTATTGCACAGCTCTGCTGGGGCTGTTTCCTCACCCCACCTCTGACCAGATGGTATACCTCATCTCATGATTTTCCTCGTGTTTGCTGGCTCTGATGTATATCCCCTGCAAGAAGGAAGAAAAAAACATCTCTCCTGGGAGCTTGTACTGCAGACCAGCCATTCAGCCCTTTTGCCCCAATACTTCTGCAGAGCTGACACACACAGTTCTTTCCTATGCACGGAGATGCTGAAACCAAGCGCTTCCTTATTGCACTGACTCAGAGAAAGGGCTGGGGCTGCTCTGGGCTCAAGAGTCATCCATCAGGGCAGATTGATACTCCCTCTGCCTTTTGCCTTCTAGAAGCTTGTGTGCATATTTTTAACTCTTTGGGTTTGCAAAAGAGAGAAGATGAGTAGGCACCCACCCTTTGGTTGGCAATGGGTAAGCTGACATTATCCCATTGGGCAAATGGGGGAGGATTCACAAGGGAAGAGGGAGCCTGCAATTAAGCGAGGACTGCAGAGTTCTGTCTGAGTCAGCATTACCTCCTCCTGGAGCGCTCTCAGGTGATCCCCTGGCCAAGGACACTGCAGGAAGGACAACGTCATGTGGTTGGACACAGAAAATGGATGCTTTGGAAGCAGACTGACATTTGCTTTTTAATTACGTCCTCTTTAATTACCTTCTGAAGATGAATTCTTTTTTCATAGCAAAAAGCCAGGAAGAGAAGGAAATGTTCTTCCTACAGAGCTAACCGTGTGTGCACATTAGCCTTCAGCACTGATTAAGATAAATGCCATTTCAACCCCTTTTGCTTTTAGAGAAGATTTGAATTCAGCTGCTCGGCTCTTGACAAGCTTGTATTCTGCTTTTGTTATGTCCCTCAGCCACCTCAGGTTGTCAGTGATGGGGTGAACAGATCAGGTCACCTAGCATTAGTGTGACCAAGACAAATGTGGGCTCTGGCGCTCGGGTTCTTTTTCCTGCCTCCTGGGGGGTTACTCAGGCACCACCAGAAAGGTCTTGCGCCCATAAATAGCTGTAAAGCAATCCATGAAACACCACGTGAGCGGGACTGATCATAAATGCAATAGCAATTCAGAGTAGACGTTTCCTTCTGCTGAGGTTATCCTGGAGAGCTTTCTGGAGGAAATTGATATTCAGTGGGGGAAATAACGATGTTTAAAATGTAATCATACCCATACTTTTTTAAAGGGGGGGAGTGAAAAATGAATAATTCATGTAGCTTATTTAATTTAAAAATATATATAGGAAGTTCATCTTTTTCCCATTAAAAGCATCACCTGCTTCCAGTCACTTGGCTGAGTTCTTTGGGGTGGTGGTGGTGAGGGTCCCAGCGTTACGGGTACATGCAAAGGGGTACCAAGTGGTGTTCC
This sequence comes from Aethalodelphis obliquidens, assembly GCF_003676395.1. Lineage (NCBI taxonomy): Eukaryota > Metazoa > Chordata > Mammalia > Artiodactyla > Delphinidae > Aethalodelphis > Aethalodelphis obliquidens. The sequence continues at coordinate 1,583,562 of NW_020838005.1, read as the reverse complement.
TTTTGTCAAAAGAAAGCATGTCCTCCTCAAAAAGATTGACAATTAAAATTCTGAGAACTGCAGCTGGCAGGAAACAAGGAGGCTGAGTTAGATCTTTTCTTAAGCATCCAATCATCTGCCCCCACCTCCACCTGGGAGAAACTCCTGTGGGTCCTGCGTGAAATAAATCCCAAGATGATTTTTTACAAGTGTTTAGATTTACAGTACTGAGAATTTTTCCCCCTTTTTCTTTTTCCTGAAAGCAGAGGTGTGACGCAGCAATGAAGTAGCCCACAACTAGAGCAGCCTGGACCACAGAGAGAAAGGTTTTGCAAAAACTGCCTCATTCTCCCTGCAGGGATTTTCTGCTCTCAGAGAGAAGGTGCATTTGTTATCCCCACATGGGTGGTCCAGGCCAGCTACCCTTCAGAGGGGCAGGTGAATGGATAGACCCACTCGAAAAGAGTCCATTCCTGTGAACTCTGACTTTATTTGTTATTCATGGAAGGAGTTCTCTGCGGCTGTTTGTAGCTTGAGTTTTTCATGAAGGAATAGGAAGGTGATTAAAGATGAGCTTTTGCTCCTGTATCTTTTTCCTTTTAAGAATTCGATGGTTGGGGGGCATTATGTATCGGTTACCAATGGTTTAGCTCATCCCACACACAGCTTACTCTTCTGCGAAAAAGAAACCAAACTGAAAGGGAACAGCACAGAGTAAAGGAGAAGACAGGCAAAGGTCAATGCAGCTGGTTGCTCTGGAGTTGAAATCCCAGGAAGGCTCCCTCCCCCTCTTGCCTCCAAATACGATTTGTACTATGTTTCCTTTGCTCCCCAGCTTCCTGCTCCTCCACTACCTCCCAGGGGAAGTTTAGGGTTGCAGACAGTTTCATTAAAGGTCAGCAGGCTGCCAGGAGCAATTCGTGCACGGGGAGGAAATGAGCAGAATGTATTTTCATAGGAGCCTAGGGCTGGGAGGGACCTGGTGAGACCGAGGATCTCCAATCCCCTTCAGGAAAGATCGCCTGTAAATCAGGCCATGTGGCTGACCTCTCTTGGATTCTTAGAGGACTTTCATCAGGGAGGAAGGGCATCTTTGATGACGTTTGCCGAGATACTATTTCATATTCTGAGGGCAGATGTATTACACGGGGACTCTATTGTTCATTAACGTTCTGAAGCCAGGGCAAACCTGGTTCTCACAGAGCACAGCACTCGTCTGACCAGAATTCTCCTCTCCGGAGGCTCCAAAGTCATCACAGGAAAAATGGGAGAGTGAATCTCCTGAGGACCAGCCTTGCCCAAAAGCTGACTCCTCTTGAGAGCAGGGGCTATACGTCCCACCCCTTCTCTATTCCTTACCACTGCCTTGTTTCTTTCACATATCTTAACTCTCCCTTCTTCTCTCCTCCTGCTTCCAAGGATTCCTGTTACCGCCCCTCACAGGGACTGAGTTTACTTTGCTTTCTGGAGAATGTGTCTTATTTTCCACCAGAATCAGAAGGATACCCATCTTTACTTCCTGCACTGGAATTACTTGTAAAATGATTTAGCTCCGAGAGAGCCATTTCCAGCCCTTCATAAACCGAACCTTAGAGAATTCTGCTTAAGAAAAAAAAAAAAATCCACAAGAACTACCACATTAAAACCTTCTATAATTAAGACAGTAATGCCCCCAATACCATCCAAGGTACCTTCAGAGGAAAATCCATCTGTACATCAAAGATAATATTCCTTTGAATTATTTATACCAATTCAGTTACATAAACATTTACAAACATAGCAGTGGTGATGGTTTAGTGACGTCAAATGAAAGAGGAATTATCACTAGCCAGAAACCTTTTTATTGTACATCTCTTCTTGTACTTGTACATTAAACATTCTCTTGATGTTTGTCTCCTTGTCACTCTTACATCTTGAATCCATATTGTCTCTTTACTCAGAGCAAGATGACTTGAATATCCTGAAGAGCATTAGTAAGATATTGCCTGTTGAATAAATTTAATATTGTATATTGTATCAGGCCTTAAGTTTGAGGGTATGTTCCTAGGGTATCAGTCTATAAAGGAGAGATCTTGTTCTTTTGTAAGACTATGTAAAGGATGGTATTTCAGAGAGTTTGGTATTTTAGATGTTACTATTTGTCTGTATCTGCAAACAACAACAAGAACAACAACAAAAAACTAAAATAAGGACTAGAAGACCCCCAGGAGCCTAGAGAAAGTTAAAAGAAAGCCCCACATATTTATGGTTACCAGAGGGTAAGTGGGGGGAGGGATAAATTGGGAGATTGGGATTGACATATACATACTACTATATATAAAATAGATAACTAGTAAGGACCTACTGTAGAGCACAGGGAACTCCACTCAATAGTCTATAATGGCCTATATGGGAAAAGAATCGAGAAGAGTGGAGATATATATATATACACACACACACATATATATCACTTACAATATACAATACTGTAAATCAACTATACTCCAATAAAAGTAAAGAAGGCTGCACAATCTCAGCCCTCAACCTCCTTCTTCAGCTGCCCTGCCCTTCTCCACTCTGGTTGCAGGGAAACCCAGTGCCTTCACGCGGTATGCCATTGTCCCGAGGCCTGGACTAGGGTGTCTTTTCTATGGCTGTACACTCTGACATTCCTCTCTCCTTTATTTCGTCAGGACATTTTGATGTACATTCCAATTGAGCCAAGCACTCAGTTAATTAGTTTCATAGATGGACACCCTCAGGGTATTTGCCAGATGTGCCTGGAGCCACAGTAGGGCTTTACCTTTGACAGACCTTGGGGTGTATGTGGGGGAGGGAATGACAGGATGTGGACTCATTGTTTGGGAAGAAAAAACAAAAGCAGGATGTGGAAGGTTAATGAGCTCTTGCTCATCAGAGTCCGTATCTGCCTCCCAAGGCCTAGAGCTTTGCACACAAGTGGGAACTTATTCTGTGTGAGATGACGTCAAATTGCAAGAAGAAAGGAGAGAGAAGGTGATTTGAAGGACCACGATGTCTAGACAATATGTTAACTTTGCCACTATGCATCAGATCTTGTGATACTTAACTAGTCAGGTGTTAGAAATGGAAGTATAAATAGATTTCATAGTCAATCATAATTAGAAAATAGGCTGATGGCAGAATTTCAATGCATAAGAAAGACATTGCTCCATAAGTAAAGGTATAGGCAAATGACACACTCTGAATTAATAAGAAGAAACAAAGAAACGTTATGAAAGATAGACAGTTATTAAGAGGATAAAGAAGATTAAAAACCCTAGTAGGAAATATTGACAATAAGCATGAAATGGCAGTTCACAACAGAAAGAACAAAGGCCCAATTTTGTGAAATGTAATCAAAGCTATAGAACAAAGGTAATTTTTTTCTGTTAATTTGGCAAAGTATTTTTTAAACACTACTGCCCAGTATTGATGAGGATATGAAAAAAAGATAAGCAATATACCCTCCTCTAGGAGATATTAGCTCTTTTGACCTGTTTCCTGAATCTTCCTTGAGAAGAATATGGGTGAGGGAAGAGGAGGAATCTTGAGATTACAGTGGAGGCCCAAAATGTTCACACATTACATATGTCTTGGCACATATAATTTGTATAATGTCATAAGATCAAGACATTAAAAGCCATGGACATGAAGAGTAACATCACAAAAAATGTGGAGTTTAGTGGAAAAAAAAAGCTAGCAATAGTATGTACAGTCTGAATTTAATAGTGTAACAATTATACATATTTATAGAAGAAAGACTATATGATAATGATGGTAGGTAACTCAAAGTAGTGAGAATACAGATGAGTCACATTTTCCTCTTCCTAGGCAAAAAAAATATTTTTTTAACATCTTTATTGGAGTATAATTGCTTTACAATGGTGTGTTAGTTTCTGCTTTATAACAAAGTGAATCAGTTATACATATACATATGTTCCCATATCTCTTCCATCTTGTGTCTACCTGCCTCCCACCCTCCCTATCCCACCCCTCTAGGTGGTCACAAAGCACCGAGCTGATCTCCCTGTGCTATGCAGCAGCTTCCCACTAGCTATCTACTTTACGTTTGGTAGTCTATATATGTCCGTGACACTCTCTCACTTTGTCACAGCTTACCCTTTCCCCTCCCCGTATCCTCAAAGCCATTCTCTAGTAGGTCTGTGTCTTTATTCCCACCTTGCCCCTAGGTTTTTCATGACCATTTTTTTTTTTTTTACATTCTATATATATGTGTTAGCATACGGTATTTGTTTTTCTCTTTCTGACTTACTTCACTCTGTATGGCAGACTCTAAGTCCATCCACCCCACCACAAATAACTCAATTTCATTTCTTTTTATGGCTGAGTAATATTCCATTGTATATATGTGCCATATCTTCTTTATCCATTCATCTGTTGATGGACACTTAGGTTGCTTCCATGACCTGGCTATTGTAAACAGAACTGCAATGAACATTTTGGTACATGACTCTTTTGGAATTATGGTTTTCTCAGGGTATATGCCCAGTAGTGGGATTGCTGGGTCATATGGTAGTTCTATTTTTACTTTTTTTTTTTTTTTTAACATCTTTATTGGAGTATAATTGCTTTACAATGGTATGTTAGTTTCAGCTTCACAACAAAATGAATCAGTTATATATATACATATATTCCCATATCTCTTCCCGCTTGCGTCTCCCTCCCTCCCACCCTCCCTATCCCACCTCTCCAGGCGGTCACAAAGCACCGAGCTGATCTCCCTGTGCTATGCGGCTGCTTCCCACTAGCTATCTACCTTACGTTTGGTAGTGTATATATGTCCATGCCTCTTTATCGCTTTGTCACCGTTTACACTTCCCCCTCCCCATAGCCTCAAGTCCATTCTCTAGTAAGTCTGTGTCTTTATTCCTGTTTCACCCCTAGGTTTTTCATGACATTTTTTTTTTTAAATTCCATATATATGTGTTAGCATACGGTATTTGTCTCTCTCTTTCTGACTTACTTCACTCTGTATGACAGACTCTAGGTCTATCCACCTCATTACAAATAGCTCAATTTCGTCTCTTTTTATGGCTGAGTAATATTCCATTGTATATATGTGCCACATCTTCTTTATCCATTCATCCGATGATGGACACTTAGGTTGTTTCCATCTCTGGGCTATTGTAAATAGAGCTGCAATGAACATTTTGGTACATGACTCTTTTTGAATTATGGTTTTCTCAGGGTATATGCCCAGTAGTGGGATTGCTGGGTCATATGGTAGTTCTATTTTTACTTTTTTAAGGAACCTCCTTACTGTTCTCCATATCGGCTGTATCAATTTACATTCCCACCAACAGTGCAAGAGTGTTCCCTTTTCTCCACACCCTCTCCAACATTTATTGTTTGTAGATTTCTTGATGATGGCCATTCTGACTGGTGTGAGATGATATCTCATTGTAGTTTTGATTTGCATTTCTCTAATGATTAATGATGTTGAGCATTCTTTCATGTGTTTGTTGGCAACCTGTATATCTTCTTTGGAGAAATGCCTATTTAGGTCTTCAGCCGATTTTTAGATTGGATTGTTTGTTTTTTTGATATTGAGCTGCATGAGCTGCTTGTAAAGTTTGGAGATTAATCCTTTGTCAGTTGCTTCATTTACAAATATTTTCTCCCATTCTGAAGGTTGTCGTTCCATCTTGTTTATGGTTCCCATTGCTGTGCAAAAGTTTTTAAGCTCCATTAGGTCCCATTTGTTTATTTTTGTTTTTATTTCCATTTCTCCAGGAGGTGGGTCAAAAAGGATCTTGCTATGATTTATGTCATAGAGTGTTCTGTCTATGTTTTCCTCTAAGAGTTTTATAGTGTCTGGCCTTACATTTAGGTCTTTAATCCATTTCGAGTTTATTTTTGTGTATGGTGTTAGGGAGTGTTCTAGTTTCATTCTTGTACATGTAGCAGTCCAGTTTTCCCAGCATTGAAGAGGCTGTCTTTTCTCCACTGTATTTTCTAGCCTCTTTTATCATAGATAACGTGACCATATGTGCGTGGGTTTATCTATGGGCTCTCTATCTGTTCCATTGATCTATATTTCTGTTTTTGTGCCAGTACCATACTATCTTGATTACTGTAGCTTTGTAGTATAGTCTGAAGTCAGGGAGCCTGATTCCTCCAGCTCCGTTTTTCTATCTCAAGATTGCTGTGGCTATTCAGGGTCTTTTGTATTTCCATACAAATTGTGAAATGTTTTGTTCTAGTTCTGTGAAAAATGCCAGTGGTAGTTTGATAGGGATTGCATTGAATCTGTAGATTGCTTTGGATAGTAGAGTCATTTTCACAATGTCGATTCTTCCAATCCAAGAACGTGGTATATCTCTCATCTATTTGTATCATCTTTAATTTCTTTCATCAGTGTCTTATAATTTTCTGCATATGGGTCTTTTGTCTCCTTAGGTAGGTTTATTCCTAGTTATTTTATTCTTTTTGTTGCAATGGTAAATGGGAATGTTTTCTTAATTTCACTTTCAGATTTTGCATCATTAGTGTATAGGAATGCAAGAGATTTCTGTGCATTAATTTTATTTCCTGCTACTTTACCAAATTCTTTGATTAGCTCTAGTGGTTTTCTGGTAGCATCTTTAGGATTCTCTATGCGTAGCATCATGTCATCTGCAAACAGTGACAGCTTTACTTCTTCTTTTCTGATTTGGATTCCTTTTATTTCTTTTTCTTCTCTGATTGCTGTGACGAAAACTTCCAAAACTATGTTGAGTAATAGTGGTGAGAGTGGGCAACCTTGTCTTGTTCCTGATCTTAGTGGAAATCGTTTCAGTTTTTCACCATTGAGGACGATGTTGGCTGTGGGTTTGTCATATATGGCCTTTATTATGTTGAGGAAAGTTCCCTCTTTGCCTACTTTCTGGAGGGTTTTTATCATAAATGGACGTTGAATTTTGTCAAAAGCTTTCTCTGCATCTATTGAGATGATCTTATGGTTTTTCTCCTTCAATTTGTTAATATGGTGTATCACATTGATTGATTTGCATATATTGAAGAATCATTGGATTCCTGGGATAAACCCCTCTTGATCATGGCGTATGATCCTTTTAAAGTGCTGTTGGATTCTGTTTGCTAGTATTTTGTTGAGGATTTTTCATCTATGTTCATCAGTGATATTGACCTTTAGTTTTCTTTTTTTGTGACATCGTTGTCTGGTTTTGGTATCAGGGTGATGGTGGCATCATAGAATGAGTTTGGTAGTGTTCCTCCCTGCTATATTTTGAAGGGCTTGAGAAGGAAAGGTGTTAGCTCTTCTCTAAATGTTTGATAGAATTCGCCTGTGAAGCCATCTGGTCCTGGGCTTTTGTTTGTTGGAAGATTTTTAAACAAAGTTTCAATCAGGGCTTGTGATTGGTCTGTTCATTTTTTCTATTTCTTCCTGGTTCAGTCTTGCAAGGTTGTGCTTTTCTAAAAATTTGTTCATTTCTTCCAGGTTGTCCATTTTATTGGCATATAGTTGCTTGTAGTAATCTCTCATGATCCTTTGTATTCCTTCAGTGTCAGTTGTTACTTCTCCTTTTTCATTTCTAATTCTGTTGATTGGAGTCTTCTCTCTTTTTTTCTTGATGAGTCTGGCTAATGGTTTATCAATTTTATCTTCTCAAAGAACCAGTTTTTAGTTTCATTGATCTTTGCTATCGTTTCTTCATTTCTTTTTCATTTGTTTCTGATCTGATCTTTATGCTTTCTTTCCTTCTGTTAACTTTAGGTTTTTTTTGTTCTTCTTTCTCTAATTGCTTTAGGTGTAAGGTTAGGTTGTTTATTTGAGGTGTTTCTTGTTTCTTGAGGTAGGATTGTATTGCTGTAAATTTCCCTCTTAGAACTGCTTTTGCTGCATCACATAGGTTTTGGGTCCTCGTGTTTTCATTGTCACTTTTTTCTAGTTATTTTTTGTTTTCCTCTTTGATTTCTTCAGTGATATCTTGGTTATTAAGTAGTGTATTGTTTAGTGTCCATGTGTATGTATTTTTTACAGATTTTTTCCTGTAATTTATATCTAGTCTCATAACATTGTGGTTGGAAAATATACTTGATACGATTCCAATTTTCTTAAATTTACCAGGAATTGATTTGTGACCCAAGATATGATCTATCCTGGAGAATGTTCCATGAGCACCTGAGAAGAATGTGTGTTCTGCTGTTTTTGGATGGAATGTCCTATAAATATCAATTAAGTCCATCTTGTTTAATGTGTCATTTAAAGCTTGTGTTTCCTTATTTATTTTCATTTTGGATGATCTGTCCATTGGTGAAAGTGGGGTGTTAAAGTCCCCTACTATGAATGTGTTACTGTCGATTTCCCCTTTTATGGCTGTTAGTATTTGCCTTATGTATTGAGGTGCTCCTTTGTTGGATGCATAAATATTTACAATTGTTATATCTTCTTCTTTCATTGATCCTTTGATCATTATGCAGTGTCATTCTTTGTCTCTTGTAATAGTCTTTGTTTTAAAGTCTGTTTTGTCTGATATGAGAATTGCTACTCCAGCTTTCTGTTGATTTCCTTTTGCATGGAATATCCTTTTCCATCCCCTCACTTGCAGTCTGTATGTGTCCCTAGGTCTGAAGTGGGTCTCTTGTAGACAGCATATATATGGGTCTTGTTTTTGTATCCATTCAGCCAATCTATGTCTTTTGGTTGGAGCTTTAACCCATTTACATTTAAGGTAATTATCGATATGTATGTTCCTATTACCATTTTTAAAATTATTGTAGGTCTTTTCCTTGTCTTGTGTTTCCTGCATAGAGAAGTTCCTTTAGCATTTGTTGTAAAGCTGGTTTGGTGGTGCTAAATTCTCTTAGGTCTTTCTTATCTGTAAAGGTTTTAATTTCTCTGTCAAATCTGAGTGAGATCCTTGCTGGATAGAGTAATCTTGGTTGTAGGTTTTTCTCCTTCATCACTTTAAATATGTCCTGCCACTCCCTTCTGGCTTGTAGAGTTTCTGCTGAAAAATCAGCTGTTAACCTTATGGAGAATCCCTTGTGTGTTATTTTTCCCTTGCTGCTTTTAATATTTTTTCTCTGTATTTAATTTTTGATGGTTTGATTAATATGTGTCTTGGCATGTTTCTCCTTGGATTTATCCTGTATGGCACTCTCTGTGCTTCCTGGACTTGATTAACTATTTCCTTTCCCATATTAGGGAAGTTTTCAACTATAATCTCTTCAAATATTTTCTCAGTCCCTTTCTTTTTCTCCCCTTTTTCTGGGATCCCTATAATTCAAATGTTGGTGCGTTTAATGTTGTCCCAGAGGTCTCTGAGACTGTCCTCAATTCTTTTCAGTCTTTTTTCTTTATTCTGCTCTGCAGTAGTTATTTCCACTATTTTATCTTCCAGGTCACTTTTCCTTTCTTCTGCCTCAGTTATTCTGCTATTGATTCCTTCTAGAGAATATTTAATTTCATTTATTGTGTTCATCATTGTTTGTTTGCTGTTTGGTTCTTCTAGGTCCTTTTTAAACATTTCTTTTATTTTCTCCGTTCTATTTCCAAGATTTTGGATCATCTTTAGTATCATTACTCTGAATTCTTTTTCAGGTAGACTGTTTATTTCCCCTTCATTTGTTTGGTGTGGTGGGGTTTTACACTGCTCCTTTATCTGCTGCGTATTTCTCTGTCTTCTCATTTCGCTTAATTTACTGTGTTTGGGGGTCTCCTTTTCACAGTCTGCAGGTTTGTAATTCCCATTGTTTTTATTCTCTGCCCCCAGTTGGTGAGGTTGGTTCAGTGGGTTGTGTAGGCTTCCTGGTGGAGGGGACTGGTGCCTGTGTTCTGCTGGATGAGGCTGCACCTTGTCTTTTTGGTGGGCAGGTCCACGTCTGGTGGTGTGTTTTGGGGTGTCTGTGGCATTATTATGATTTTAGGCAGCCTGTTTGCTAATGGATGGGGTTGTGTTCCTGTCTTGCTAGTTGTTTGGCATAATGTGTTCAGCACTGTAGCTTGCTGGTCGTTGAGTGCAGCTGGGTGCTGGTGTTGAGATGGAGATCTTTGGGAGATTTTCACCATTTGATATTATGTGGAGCTGGGAGGTCTCTTGTTTACCAGTGTCCTGAACCTTCCTCTCTCACCTCAGAGGCACAGCCCTGATGCCTGGCTGGAGCAGCAAGAACCTGTCATCCACACCACTTCTGGGAGCTCTGAGCTCTTCTGCCAGCATTCAGTAGGTTTTCTGTAGGAGTTGTTCCACATATAGATGTATTTCTGATGTATTTGTGGGGAGGAAGGTGATCTGGTGTTCTCCACGTCTTACTCTTCCACCATCTTGAAGCTTCTCTCCCAGTACTTTTAAAATCAAAGTAAATGAATTTGTCTAAGCCACTGCAATAAAGTAAGAATGAGAAACATAATAATTATTTATAATAGATAGGAAAAAGAGCAAGTCAGTCTCTACAGTTGATATGATTTTTTTAATATTGAAAAACCTAAGGTGTCTAAAAAATTACTAGATCTAATAAGCAAATTTAGCAAGGTTGCAGAATGCAATATCAGTATTCAAATAGCAATCATTTTTCCATGTACCAGCAGTAAACAGATTGAAATCTATTTCTAATAGTATAAAATATACAATAGTTAGGAAAAAATGAACATAAAATGTTCAAGACTTTTATGCTGAACTACATAGTATTACTGAGTGAAATTAAATATTGCTGGCCTCAATAAATGGAGTGATATATTATGTTCATGAATTGGAAGACTCAATATTGTTGAGATGTCCATTCTTTCAAAATTGATCTATGGATTTCAATGCATTCCCAATCAAAATCTCAGCAGGCTTATTTGTGGAAAATGACAAGCTGATTCTAAAATTTATATTGAAATGTAAAAGTCTAAAAAAGCTTCAAAATTTTGAAAAAGGAGGAATTTTAGTATCTTCTATTTATGTACACTATAAAAATACAATAATTTACAGTGTGCCATTAGCAAAAGCATAAATGTATACATCAATGGAATAGAATATTCTGTAAGTAGATCTTCACATATACACGGTCAATTGGTTTTTATCAGTAGTGTCAAGTTAATTTATTGGGGGTGGGTAGGTAAGAATGGATAGGTTTTTCAAAAACGATAATGGAACAACTTGTTATCTATATGAAAAAGAACGATCCTCAGCCCTTACCTCACAACATTTATAAAAAACTAACTTGAAATGGATCAGAGAACCAAGTTTAAGGGCGAAAGCTCTTTAACTTCTAGGCAAACAAGCAAAAAAATTTGAACCTTCAGGTAGTTTTCTAGTTATCAGCTGCTATGTAAACCCCTGCTATCAACCCACATACAATGGCTTAAAACAACAATTTTTAATTTTGCCCACAAATCTGCAACTTGGACAGGATAGCTAGTGTCTCCTTCACACATCAGGCTAGGATTACTCAACTGGATCTGGCATATCACCTCCCCAATGGCTGGCCAGTTGATTCTAACTATCAGTGGGGAGCTCAGCCACAGTTACCATTTAGTGACCTCTGTCCCACCCCAGGGGCCATTCCACAGGGCTACTTCAGTAGAACATGGTAGATGGGTTTCAAAAGCCAGGATTCAAAAAGACAGGAAGAGGATGCTGCTAGTCTCTTAAGGCCTGAGCCTCCAAACTGGCATGTCAATAACTTCTACCATGTTCTCTTGGTCAAGCAGTCATAGAGCCATTGCAGATGGCTTGTGGAGGGAGCATAGGCTCTGACTGTTGATCAGAGGAATGTCAAAGAATTTGCTCACATCTTTAATCTACCACAAATGAGCAAAAAATTTTCAAGTAAGACACAAAAGGCACTAAAGATATTTTAAAAATTTGACAAATTATATTTTATTAAAGTTAAAAATTCTTTCTCTTCCCACCCAAGATATCATTAAGAAAATAAAAAGATAAACCAAAATCTGAGAGGAAATATTCAAAATGCATACATCCAACAAAGACCTTGTATCTGGAATAAAGAACTCTTGTGATTCAGTAATATAATGATAAATAATAACAGACTCTTCACAAAAGGCTACATGTGAATGGGCAATTAGTATATGAAAAGAAATTCTAAATCATGAGTCATCAGGGAAATGCAAGTTAAAACCACAATGAGATATTATTGTACATTCACTAGCATGGATAAAATAAAAAATACTGAAAATAATGTTGATGAAGATGGGGAGCAAGTGAACCACTCATATATTACTTGTGGGAGTGTATAATGACACAACTGATTCTAAAAATTGTAAAAATTGCATGTGTATAAAAGTTAAAATCCATGAAATATCCTATTAAAAATTTTTTTATAAGTTAGAATATATGACAGAAGAACTGGAAGATGAGAAAATGAGTATGTATGTGTCTGTAAAGAACATTGTAGGAAGTTGAGGAGGAGGTAATACTAGCATCCGTTCTAAGCATCTATTGTCAGGCAAGTCTCATTCCAAGAAATATCATCACTACTGCTGTGTGCACAGAGATTCCTCTTCCCCCTCGCTCTCTTCTCTTCTCTCTGGGCCAAGACTCAGTGCTTAGTGTTTCCAAAATGCAGCTCCTTCGGTGTCACTGATGACCCTCAATTGGAGGGAGGGAACCTCTAAGAGTGTAAATGGTTGGCTACAGCTAAATGCATTCCTGGTCCCAGAACTCTTTGCATTTTAACAGGTATGCAAATATCTACGTTTTGTATTTTTAAAAATCCATGGACTATGTTTTTCAGGGTATATTTTCAGTCAGTTTTACAAATCTACAGGGGAAGATGTTTTGGCCTTGATTGTGGTGGCAGTTCTAAAATCTTCCTGATATTTCTTTTTTATCAGAGTTATCAGATATTCTAACTATGAGTATGACTTCATTTACTTCAGAGAGCTATTATATTATAAATCTCACAATGAGAAAGGACCACTAGAGGTGGGTCTAGAGTTAAGGTTCTAGGACCTTGGGCCAAATAGAGTGAAGGGATACATTCCAGGTGAATTTTAACCCATTCGAGAGAACTAAAATAAAATCAAGTCCTCGGGAAAAAATAAACAACTTGGAACACTATTTCTTCTTAATCTATCCTACGTTATTTATTCCTTGTTCAAAAGTGACCTAGTTCTGCAAAGTTTTACTATATTAAACCTTTTAAATAGCTATTGATATTATCTACATTCTTCTCAGAGAACCTCTGCTTTTGTTTTAGGGAAAATAAGGAATCAACCTACATTCTTCATTGGCACAGAAATGTGAGTATGAATATAAGATATTGAACATATTATTTTGAAAGGTATTAATCTACCCAATTTTTCTGCCATCATATAGATGCTCTTTTCAGGCATTTATTCATTCATTATTTCTTCCTTATGGCGCTACAATATGGGCATACCTAATTTTACTGCACTTTGGTTTATTGCTATTCATAAATATTGCATTTTTACAAGTTGAAAGTTAGTGGCAACCCTGGGTCAAACAAGTCCATCGATGCCATTTTTCCAACAGCATTTGCTCATTTCATGTCTCGGTGTCACATTTTGGTAATTCTCGCAATATTTCAAACCCTCCACCAGCAAAAAGTCTATGACTTGCTGAAGGCTCAGATGGTGGTTAGCATTTTTTTTAGCAACAAAATATTTTAAAATAAGGTATGTACATGGTTTTTTTTAGACATAATGCTATTGTACACTTAATAGACTACAGTATAGTGTAAACATAACTTTTATATACACCAGGAAGCCAAGAAAATTCATGTGATTTGCTTCATTGCAAATTCACTTTATTGTGGTGCTCTGGAACTGAACCAGAAATATCTCCAAAGTCTGCCTGTGTGCCCAGGGCTATGCTGGGCACTGTGATAAACAGTAGAGATATAAAAGCAAATGAAATAAAACCTCTGTCTTCAGTGAGTTCACATTTAATGCACAGTACCACAAACGTTGTCATTGGAAAAGGCACAAACAGCACAGCGGGCGTGAGATACTAAGTGGAAACTTTACAGAGGAGAAGATATTTGAAGAGTATAATCGAGACAGCTTCAGGCAGGAAAGGAAAGAGATGGATTTTCAATGCAGGGATAAAGCCGGTAAAATTTAGATTCTGACCATTTCCTTGTCAAGCATTCTTAAGGGCTTATGTGTTCAAACACTAAACAGAGGCTTACTGGATTTGAAAAAAGGAGTAAAAGTTATAGTTTTTATATTTCCATCTGTGAGATTACATTATGTGCAACAAATCACTTAGCAGTCGTGGGTCTGTTTCTTCATTTTTCAATCATCAGATCAGATATATTTTTAGTACACAGTGACTGGTCCTCAGCAGGTGGTAAAGATGAAACTTGTACTTACCCTTTTTACTAAGCCAAATCAACAATAACCACCTCCTAGCTATTTAAAACATTATAAGCAATTTCCTCCCTCTAAGATAGAAATTTTGGAAAAGAGTGACTCACTGACCTGGGGAAAAAAAAACCTAATCCTTGAAAGAATCCTTTTACTTAGGCAAATAAAGACCATGTTCCTGCCCCTTATTCTTGTAGAAGACCTGAATCCAATGACACACTCCAAATGTTAACACTTCAGCCTGAAAAACATTATTCTGTAGAGTAACGTAAATATGGAAATTTCTTCTAACTCGTCTTTATTTCTGTAGGTTATACTTATAACTGGGATATTTTCCCCTAAGTTTAGTTTTGTATCTCCAAACAAAACTAGTGTCGTTATTTTTACGTGATGTAGAGCTGGGATGCAGATTGTGGGAAGTACTTGAAAAGTTTGATGAGAAACTAGGAGGAAAAAGACTTCAGGAAAGGAACTGGTCTAGAATTGTTGCAGCATAATGTTGACTGGATTGTGAAATTACAGACCTGGTTTTGTTTACAATTCAATAACTATAACCTTGGGAAATGTAGTGATGCCAGAAAGAGGTTCTGACCAGAGGAGCCTGATGATGGGCAGAAGAACAGCTCAGTGCCAGATGCTGGCCAAGGGGCCAAGCTGTAACAAAATTGTTTTGAAGAACATTTAAATGATCCCCATTGCTAAACTCTCTAGTCGTTCCAAAATGTTAGTGAGCTTCAGTGTTTCATTTTCATTTTCAATGAGAGGAAGGATTTCCACTTATGAACTTAACAACAATATTTGAAAAGATGAAGTTGGTCAAACACTGGGTCAAACAGTCTATTGGCTTGGACCACTGTGTCTTGGTCATTAAAGTGAAGTCAAGACTCTATAGACTGGTTAAATTCATGATACTTCTATTGTAGCTGAAAATAGTTATGCACTATGTGTATTATAAGTAATATACAAATAATGGATTATCATTTCATACATAGATATAATGACAAAATGTCATTTTAATAATGATGATAAGGTAAAATGTGGATAAAGTTGGTAGGTAGAGAAATCTAGGGTTATTAGCAAAGAAACGACATGGTACTTTATTGTGTAAAATGTTTAAATTTTTATATTTGCTAAAATTATATCATTTTTCTGAGGATGATATTTTATCTTAATCATCTAAAAGACAGAGTATTTTCTCCTGACTTTATCTCATTATCCATGAGATAGGTTAACCTCAATTGTAAAACAGTGAAGAAAGGGCAAAAGTACATGGAACCCTATTGAAATTCATGCTTAATCTACTTACAAATTCAGTGCAAAATTCAGTATAGACACATACTTAGACTTCAAGATGCATTTACTTCATCCAATTTAGGGGTGGTTAGGGAGATAAAAATAAAAAATGATATAATAATGTTAGCAACGGCTGTGGGTTCTGAGTTTTACATCCAGTTGACTTTGTATTAGATACCAGGAAGCATACGTAGTACTGAGCTCATATAGAAATATACAGGATTAAGATCCAGAACAAGTGAGTCCAACTCCAAGTTGCTCTAGTAATGTGCTTTGTTGTCAGCTTTCTTCATCTCCTCCTTTGCCTTCTCCTTCCCCTTGCCCTTCTCTTCTTTTCCTCCTCCTTCATCGTCATCATCCTACAGTGAAGGACACTGTTTGCAGCAGCCTCAGGCTTACAAATTAACATAATAACAGTACTTTGCAGCTGTAAAGTAGAACTGATTTCTTAGTTTATATACTCGGGAAGAGGGAACAAATGGAACATTTAACACTTATTAGGTGCTAGATTTTACAGTTTGTAAGAAACATGTTTTCCCATTTTACACAGAAGTCTTTAGAGAGGTTAAATTGCTCAATGACAGAGAGCTGGTGCGTGCCATTGAATCAGAGACCAAAAATAATTCTGCCTAATTCTAAAGCCTGTACATTGCCCATGATATCACCCAGCTTTCCATCTGATCTCATGGCTGGATAAACCTGCAAATGCTCTCCTACGATCTGTTGATAGTGGTGAACAACTTTAATCAGAAAGTAGAAAACAAACCAGGGGGGAAATGTTGGGGGAGGGTTAAATTGGGAGATTGGGATTGACACATACACACTACTATATGTAAAATAGATAACTAATAAGGACCTACTGTACAGCACAGGGAACTCTTCTCAATACTCTGTAATGACCCATATGGGAAAAGAATTTTAAAAAGAGTGGATATATGTATACGTATAACTGATTCACTTTGCTGTATGTATAGCAGAAACTAACAGAGCATTTTAAATCAACTATACTCCAATAAAAATTTAAAAAAAAAAGAAACTATGTGAAAGAGATCTAGTGCTTATTTCAAAGACATATGCCTGGAGCTACTGTGAAGTGCAAGAAAGAGGATTATGAACCTTGTGTCGACATGAATTGTTGGTAGTAGAGTGTGAAGAGGGCTATGTCTAACGCTGGCTGTATAGAATGGCTCTGCGTGAATGTTCAGTC
The DNA here is from genome assembly GCF_003676395.1 of Aethalodelphis obliquidens. Classification (NCBI taxonomy): domain Eukaryota; kingdom Metazoa; phylum Chordata; class Mammalia; order Artiodactyla; family Delphinidae; genus Aethalodelphis; species Aethalodelphis obliquidens. Next base: position 1,566,784 of record NW_020838005.1, on the reverse strand, counting down.
TCATAGATTACTACTCAATGAACCTGGTGAGTTTTCAATGTACTCTATAAATTTCCAAGACATTTTCACCTACGTTATCATATGTTACTTTTCATAACAATCATGACACCTAGTTAGGGCAAATTTATTCATTTTATTTTATCTCCGAAAACAGTAAAATTCAGGAAGTTACGTGGCTAATTAGTTAGTAGCCTTTTAAATGTTTCTGTATAAGTTATTTCCATTATATCATATAATTCTTATCCCTTAAGGTTTGGGTATCAAATGGGATTAAAGATATAGCCACTATAGAAAACAGTATACAGGATCCTCAAAAAATTAAAAATAGAATTACCATATGATCCAGTAATTCCACTTTTGGGAATACATCCAAAGGAAACAAACACACTAACTTGAAAAGATACCTGAACACCCATGTTTATAGCAACATTATGTACAATAGCCAAGGCATGGAAACAACCTAAGTGTCCATTAATGGATGAATGGATAAAGAAGTTGTGGTATATAGATAATATTCCATTGTTTGTATATACACTAACATTATATAGCATTGTCTGTAACCATTAAAATGAGGAAATCTTACCATTTTCTACAACATGGATGAACCTTGAAGGCATTATACTAAGTGAAATAAGTCAGACAGAGAAAGACAAATACTGCATGATCTCACTAATATGTGGAATCTTAAAAAAAAAACAACAAAAAAGACCAAACTTACAAAAAAGGAGATCAGACCTGTGGTTACCAGAGGTGGAGGGTGGGGGAGGGGGAAATTAGAGAAAGGTAGTCTTAAGGTGCAAACTTCCAGTTATAAGATAAGTAAGTACTAGGGATGTAACGTACAGCAGGATGACTATAGCTAACCCTGCTGTAATGATATATAGGAAAGTGCTGAGAGTAAATCCTATGTGTTCTCATCACAAGGAGGAATTCTTTTTCCTTCTTTTTATTGTATCTATTATGAGAACATGGCTGTTAACTGAACTTATTGTGGTAATCATTTCACAGTATATGTGAATCAAACCATCGTGCTGTATACTTTAAACTTATACAGAGATGTATGTCAATTATTTCTCAGTAAAACTGGAAAGAAAATAAATGCGAATAGAATTTCTTGCTCTTTGACCACTGCTTTTGAGAGAGAAAGATGAGAAGTTGACTAAGATATGCCTTGAGCTGAATAATCCTTTTTAGTTAATACAGAATTTCTTAGTTATTTTTTTTAATCCCCAACTCCCAAAAGAAGCTGACTGGTTGGCCCTTGGTATTTCTTTTAGTTAGTAATACCAGATTGCACCTTTGATCGGAAAGCATATATACCAATCCATTACTTATTAACATGAATACCTAATGGATGTATTACAGGAAGGAAGTACTAACATGTTGAAGCTTTTCTTTGTTAGGAGTTTTACATATATTACTTTCTTTCACCTTCACAGTCAGTGATTCACAAATGAGTGATATAGGTGTATAATTCCTATTTTACAAATATAGAAGGGAGGCTCAGAGGGATTAAGTAACTGCCCAAGGTCATGTAGCTTGATTTTGTAGGATAGAAACCAGACTGAAGTCTTCTGTTATCAAAGCTCATGATCTTTCCAGATCGGCTTGGAATTTAGAGTATTCTGTGCTACTATTCTATTCTTCCCTATTCTACTACTCGGTTTATGTTGACCTTTCAATGGCTTTTAAATTGCTATGGGCTTTCTCATCTTTCTAAGGACATATTTTGTTGTCCTAAAATATACGAACTCCTTCTTGCTGCCTGTTGAAATCCCCTCTGTCTTTGAAGTACAGCTGATACTTTGTCTCTTCAAGAAAAATCTTGAGAAAACTGAAACTGAAAGTGATCTTTGCCTCTTCTGGACTGTAGTAAAACTTACTTGTATTATTTGAATGTCATTTGTTGCTTGTAGCTGCTAATTATTTTTTCGTGTCATTTTAAATTTTCTCCATTTCATTCAAGCTTTTTGAGGGCAGGGACCACTCCTGTTAAATCTTATCTCAATCAGTGGCACAAAGTAGATGTTCAATAAATACTGTTTAAACTTTATTAGAGAGTGATTAGTGAAAACTAATTTGGTCCAGATATACAGAAGGCCAGAATATACTAATAGGCAATGTTAAGCCATTTAAATTTTTTTTTTTTTTTTTTACTGTACGTGGGCCTCTCACTGTCGTGGCCTCTCCCATTGCGGAGCACAGGGTCCGGACGCGCAGGCCCAGCGGCCATGGCTCACGGGCCCAGCCGCTCCGCGGCATGTGGGATCTTCCTGGACCGGGGCACGAACCTGTGTCCCCTGCATCAGCAGGTGGACTCTCAACCACTGCGCCACCAGAGAAGCCCAAGCCATTTTAATTTTTATCAGCAACATCGATGGAGCTAAAAAGATTGTCAAATGGAAATTCTTCTAGTCTTGCTTGAGTGCCTTAATACTGATGATTTGTACTAGTCCACTAATTTTATTCTATATGTGGATATTAATAAATCCCTTACAATATTTATTTTTTTAAAAAGGTAAGGTAAGTTTTTTTCCTTCTATTTTTGTTAACAGTATTTTTTTGCTTACCACATTTTAATCTTTTTTCCATTGAGCACTAAAGTAAGTGCCAGTCCAGCTTCTGTCAAAATAATCACAAGTGGACCCAGTTTAAACTGATGAGCCTTTACGGGGTCTTTGCAAATCCTCCGGGTGCAGACTTAAGGCATGAACATTTTAGGCTTTGTTTCAGAGGAGATAGAAAACTTGTCTTATAAACTTAAAGCCGAGAGTTGAATTTTCTACAAGCAAATACAGATTAGCTCCTTACCCTCACCTTATGGCCACCTTTCAGAATATGATATATAATACATGTTTAATACATATTTGTTAGGTTAAATGTAAAAACTTGAGATTTTATAAATGGCCTATTGAATGTCACATGTACAGAGGACTGACGTGCCCTCAAAATTCTTTTTCTCTTTTCCTATCTCTTTGTAGGCAGATCTTAATATTGAAACTTAGGGCTGGAGGATAACTCACTTTCAAGAGGCCAGTCTAAGCATGTGGCATGAAGCCAGTGGTTCAATTACCAAAGAGGAAATTTGCCTGATTAGCCTCATTTGGCCTTCAGGGTCCTCAGTCATCTTAGATGACTTATGACATACTGCAGTTGGAACCTCAGAGTTTCCAAAAGTTAGAAGCACTGATGATGTTTAATTAAAACTTCTCGTGTTTTAAAAATTAAATAATACAAAAATTAAACTTCTTACATAATGCAGTGGTACTAACTTAGGAATTGAGCTGATAAAACTAATTTAAGATCTCCAATAACCTTCAATCCACTGACTTTTGGGGAAGAATCTAAAATTCACAAGTTCAGTGAACAAAGCAATACAAGGAGAAATTTAGAATCATCTTTAAGACACCCTTGCTCCTAAGAAAAGTTCATTATTATGTAAAACTTGGATAATATTTTTAACTTTGGAAAGTACTTTTTGTCTGTTATCTCATTCAATGCATCATCATTGCAAATACTAGATCTTATTTACTAAAGTGGAGATGAAACAAGAACATTTTCTTTAGATTTATAAGACCAAATTTTAAGTAATAAGCCAACTAAAAATGATTTAATATATTTCTGTGGTGAAATTCTATGTGCATCTGTAGCTTTCATAAAACAGAAGTTCATACGGAAGATAGTCTAATGCAAAGTTACTTTATCCTAAACACATTTATATACTCAAAAGGGACCTTATTTCATCGTTATTTATTAATTAGGATAAAGTAGCTTGCTGTAAGATATACTCTAAGATTTCAGTGACTTAGCACATAGTAATCCAAGGAAGTTGTTTCTGATCCACTGCCCTTCCTGTGGGTTAGTCATTCAAAGATCCAGTTTCCTTCCACCTTGTGGCTCTGTTATCCTTTAGTGCCTCAGAAAGAGGCCCTCTGAGGAGCAAAGAGAAGGTAAAGAAGGTCCATTTACTTCTTAACCACATTAGCCTAGAGGTGACATGCATCACTTCCACTCATAGAACATAATAAAGAACTAATAACATGGAGACTTTCTGGGTGTTGCAGAAGAAGAGAAATTGGGCTTGGTAAACAGCTAGCCCACCTATGCCAGATTTTATTTTTGAGTTACTTAAAAATATCTTCAATTCCCCACATACCTTCCTTTATATACTTTCAGATATCTAACATTTTTACAACTAGAATAAATTTTAACCAGAAATTATAGTTGATAATGAGACTTATGGACAAGGAGGAAGATTTAAAGACAAATATGTTGGTGTTAGGGAAATTCTGATGCATCAAAATATTACAGCGTGACTTTGGCTCAATAAGGCAGGCTAGCAGAGACTTTCAGTATGGCGGAGGAGTAAGACATGGATACCACCTTCCTCCCCAGAAATACATCAGAAATACATCTACATGTGGAACAACAACTACAGAACACCTAGTGAACACTGGCAGAAGACCTCAGACTTCCCAAAAGGCAAGAAACTCCCCACATACCTAGGTAGTGCAAAAGAAAAAAAAAAACAACGAAAGAATAGGGATGGGACCTGCACCACTGGGAGGGAGCTGTGAAGGAGGAAAAGTTTGCACACACTAGGAAGCCCTTTCACTGGCAGAGACGGGGTGGGTGGGTGGGGGGAAGCTTCGGAGCCACAGAGGAGAGCGTAGTAACAGGGGTGCAGAGGGCAAAGCGGAGAGATTCCCGCACAGAGGATCAGTGCCGACCAGCACTCACCAGCCCGAGAGGCTTATCTGCTCACCCGCCGTGGTGGGCGGGGGCTGGGAGCTGAGGCTTGGGCTTCGGAGGTCAGATCCCAGGGAGAGGACTGCGGTTGACTGCGTGAACACAGCCTGAAGGGGCCTAGTGTGCCAGAGCTAGGTGGGGGAGAGTCCGGGAAAAAGTCTGGAACTGCCTAAGAGGCAAGAGACCATTGTTTCAGGGTACACGAGGAGAGGGGATTCAGAGCTCCAACTAAAAGAACTCCAAGGATGGGTGGGAGCCATAGCTATTGGCAGCTGTGTGCAAGCATAGATCGCTATCCACACCTCTCCTCCTGGGAGCCTGTGCAGCCCACCACAGCCGGGGTCCCATGATCCAGGGAGAACTTCCCCGGGAGAACACACGGCATGCCTCAGGCTGTGGCAATGTCATGCTGGCCTCTGCCGCTGCAGGCTCACCCCCCATTCCATACCCCTCCGTCCCCCTGGCCTGAGTGAGCCAGAGCCCCCTAGTCAGCTGCTACTTTAACACTGTCCTGTCTGAACGAAGAACAGACGCCCTCAGGCGACCTACATGCAAAGGCGGAGCCAAATCCAAAGCTGACCCCCAGGAGTTGTGCAAAAAAGAAGAGAGAGGGAAATTTCTCCCAGCAGCCTCAGGAGCAGCAGATGAAATTTCCACAATCAACTTGATGTACCCTGCCCTGCAACTCTGGAAGACCTGAATAGACAACGAATCATCCCAAAATTGAGGCAGTGGACTTTGGGAGAAACTGTAGACTTGGGATTTGCTTTCTGCATCTAATTTCTTTCTGGTTTTGTGTTTATCTTAGTTTAGTATTTAGATTTTATTAATGTTAGATTTGTTTAATGATTTAAACAAATTTTAAAAAATATATATTTTTTTCATTCTTCTCTTTTTGTGAGTGTGTATGTGTATGATTCTTTGTGTGATTTTCTCTGTATACCTTTGCTTTTACCATTTGTCCTAAGGTTCTGTCTTTTTTTTTTTTTTTTTTTAGCATAGTTTTTAGTACTTGTTATCACTGGTGGATTTGTTTTTTCGTTTGGATGCTCTCTTTTCTTTTTTTTATTACTTAAAATTTTTTTAAATTTTTAATAATTTTTAATTTTTTTTTATTTTTGTAATACGTGGGCCTCTCACTGTTGTGGCCTATCCCGTTGTGGAGCACAGGCTCCGATGCACAGGCCCAGTGGCCATGGCTCACGGGCCCAGCTGCTCCGCGGCATGTGGGATCTTCCCGGACCGGGGCATGAACCCGTGTCCCCTGCATCGGCAGGCGGACTCTCAACCACTGCGCCACCAGGGAAGCCCTAATTTTTTATTTTAATAACTATTTTCTTTTCTTTCTTTCTTTCCTTCTTTTTCTTTCTTTCTTCCTTTTTCTTTCTTTCTTTCATCTTTCTTTCACTCTCTCCCTTTTCTTCTGAGCTGTGTGGCTGACAGGGTCTTGGTGTTCTGGCAGGGTGTCAGGCCTGTGCCGCTGAGGTGGGAGAACCGAGTTCAGGACATTGGTTCACCACAGACCTCCAGGCTCCATGTAATATCAAACGGCGAAAGATCTCCCAGATATCTCCATCTCAACACTAAAACCCAGCTCCACTCAACGACCAGCAAGCTACAGTGCTGGACACCCTTTGCCAAACACCTAGCAGGACAGGAACACAAACCCACCCATTAGCAGATAGGCTGCCTAAAAACATAATAAGGTCATAGACACCCCAAAACACACCACAGACAAAGTCCTGCCCACAAGAAAGACAAAATCCAGCCTCATCCACCAGAATACAGGCACCAGTCCAGTCCACAAGTAAGCCTCCACACCCACTGAGCCAACCTTCGCCACGGAGGGCAGACACCAAAAACAACAGGAACTACGAACTTGCAGCCTGCAAAAAGGAGACCCTAAACACAGTATGTTAAGCAAAATGAGAAGACAGAGGAACACACAGCAGATGAAGGAGGACCGTAAAAACCCATTAGACCAAACAAATGAAGAGGAAATAGGCAGTCTACCTGAAAAAGAATTCAGAGTAATGATAGTGAAGATGATCCAAAATCGTGGAAATAGAATGCAGAAAATACAAGAAACGTTTAACAAGGACCTAGAAGAATTAAAGAGCAACAAACAATTGTGAACAACACAATAAATGAAATAAAAAATTCTCTAGAAGGAATCAATAGCAGAATAACTGAGACAGAAGAACGGATAAGTGACCTGGAAGATAAAAGAGAGGAAATAACACTGCAGAGCAGAATAAAGAAAAAAGAATGAAAAGAATTGAGGACAGGCTCAGAGACCTCTGAGATAACATTAAACGCACCAACATTCGAATTATAGGAGTCCCAGAAGAAGAAGAGAAAAAGAAAGGGACTGTGAAAATATTTGAAGAGATTATAGTTGTAAACTTCCCTAATTTGGGAAAGGAAATAGTCAAGTCCAGGAAGCACAGAGAGTCCCATACAAGATAAATCCAAGGAGAAACATGCCAAGACACATATTATTCAAACTATCAAAAATTAAACACAGAGAAAAAATATTAAAGGCAGCAAGGGATAAACAACAAATGACGTACAAGGGAATCTCCATAAGGTTAACAGCTGATCTTTCAGCAGAAACTCTGCAAGCCAGAAGAGAGCAGCAGGACATATTTAAAGTGATGAAAGGGAAAAACCTACAACAAAGGTTACTCTACCCAGCAAGGATCTCATTTAGATTTGACGGAGAAATTGAAACCTTTACAGACAAGCAAGAGCTAAGAGAATTTAGCACCACCAAAACAGCTTTAAAACAAATGCTAAAGGAACTTCTCTAAGCAGGAAACACAAGACAAGGAAAAGACCTACAATAACAAACCTAAAACAATTAAGAAAATGGTAATAGGAACATACATATTGATAATTACCCTAAATGTAAATGGATTAAATGCTCCCATCAAAAGACATAGACAGGTGGAAATATACAAAAACAAGACCCGTATATATGCTGTCTACAAGAGACCCACTTCAGACCTAGGGACACATACAGACTGAAAGTGAGGGGATGGAAAAAGGCATTCCATGCAAATAGAAATCAAAAGAAAGCTGGAGTAGTAATTCTCATATCAGACAAAACAGACTTTAAAATAAACAGTATTACAGGAGGCAAAGAAGGACACTGCATAATGAACAAGGGATCAATCCAGCAAGATGTAACAATTGTAAATATTTATGCACCCAACGTAGGAGCACCTCAATACATAAGGCAAATGCTAACAGCCATAAAAGGGGAAATCGACCGTTATACCATCATAGTAGGGGACTTTAACACCCCACTTTCACCATGGACAGATCATCCAAAATGAATATAAAGAAGGAAAGAAAAGCTTTAAATGACACATTAAACAAGATGTACTTAATTGATATTTATAGGACATTCCATCAAAAACAACAGAATACACTTTCTTCTAAAGTGCTCGTGGAACAATCTCCAGGATAGATCATATCTTGGGTCACAAATCAAGCCTTGGTAAATTTAAGAAAACTGAAATCGTATGAAGTATCTTTTTACACCACAACACTCTGAGACTACATATCAACTACAGGAAAATTATGTAAAAAATATAAATACATGGAGGCTAAACAATACCCAACTAAATAAGCAGTAGATCACTGAATAAGTCAAAGAGGAAATCAAAAAAATACCTAGAAACAGAGTCACTCAAAACCTTTGGGATGCAGCAAAAGCAGTTCTAAGAGGCAAGCTTATAGCAATACAATCCTACCTCGTGAAACAAGAAACATCTCAAATTAACAACCTAACCTTAAACCTAAAGCAATTAGAGAAAGAAGCACAAAAACCCCTCAAAGGTTGCACAAGAAATCATAAAGATCAGATCAGACATAAATGAAAAAGAAATGGAGGAAACAATAGCAAAGATCAATAAAACTAAAAGCTGGTTCTTTCAAAAGATAAACAAAATTAATAAACCATTAGCCAGACTCATAATGAAAAAAAGGGAGAATACTCAAATCAATAGATTCAGTAATGAAAAAGGAGAAGAAACAACTGACACTGCAGAAATACAAAGGATCATGAGAGATTACTACAAGCAACTATATGTCAATAAAATGGACAACCTGGAAGAAATGGACATATTCTTAGAAAAGAACAACCTTCCAGACTGAACCAGGAAGAAATAGAAAATATAAACAGACCAATCCCAAGCACTGAAATTGAAACTGTGATGAAAAATCTTCCCACAAACAAAAGCCCAGGACCAGATGGCTTCACAGGTGAATTCTATCAAACATTTAGAGAAGAGCTAACACCTCTCCTTCTCAAACTCTTCCAAAATACAGCAGAGGGAGGAACACTCCCAAACTCATTCCAGAAGGCCACCATCACCCTGATACCAAAACCAGACAAAGATGTCACAAAAAAAGAAAACTACAGGTCAATATCACTGATGATCATAGATGCAAAAATCCTCAACAAAATACTAGTAATACTAGTAAACAGAATACTAGTAAACAGAATCCAACAGCACTTTAAAAGGATCATACACCATGATTCAGTGGGGTTTATCCCAGGAATGCAAGGATTCTTCAATGTATGCAAATCAATCTATGATACACCATATTAACAATTTGAAGGGGAAAATCCATATGATCATCTCAGTAGATGCAGAAAAAGCTTTTGACAAAATTGAACGCCCGTTTATGATAAAAACCCACCAGAAAGTAGGCATAGAGGGAACATTCCTCAACATAATAAAGGCCATATATGACAAACCAACAGTAAACATCATTCTCAAAGGTGAAAAACTAAAACCATTTCCTCTAAGATTAAGAACAAGACAGGTTGTCCACTCTTACCACTAATATTCAACATAGGTTTGGAAGTTTTAGCCACAGCAATCAGAGAAGAAAAAGAAATAAATGGAATCCAAATCGGAAAGGAGAAGTAAAGCTGTCACTCTTTGCAGATGACATGATACTATACATAGAGAATCCTAAAGATGCTACCAGAAAACTACTGGAGCTAATCAATGAATTTGGTAAAGTAGCAGGATACAAAATTAATGCACAGAAATCTCTTACATTCCTATACACAAATGATGAAAAATCTGAAACAGAAATTAAGGAAACACTCCATTTGCTATTGCAACAAGAGAAATAAAATACCTAGGAATAAACCTACTTAAGGAGACAGAAGACCTGTATGCAGAAAACTATAAGTCACTGATGAAAGAAATTAAAGATGATACAAACAGATGGAGAGATATACCATATTCTTGGATTAGAAGAATCAACATTGTGAAAATGACGATGCTACCAAAGCAATCTACAGATTCAATGCAATCCCTATCAAACTATCAATGGAATTTTTCACAGAACTAGAACAAAAATTTCACAATTTGTGTGTAAACACAAAAGACCCCGAATAGCCAAAGCCATCTTGAGAAAGAAAAATGGAGCTGGAGGATTCAGGCTCCCTGACTTCAGACTATACTACAAAACTACAGTAATCAAGACCATATGGTACTGGCGCAAAAACAGAAATATAGATCAATGGAACAGGATAGAAAGCCCAGAGATAAACCCAAGCACATGTGCTCACCTTATTTTTGATAAATGAGGCAAGAATATACAATGGAGAAAAAACAGCCTTTTCATTAAATGGTGCTGGAAAAACTGGACAGCTACATGTAAAAGAATGAACTTAAAACACTCCCTAACCCCATACACAAAAATAAACTCAAAATGGATTAAAGACCTAAATGTAAGGCCAGACACTATAAAACTCTTAGAGGAAAACATAGAACACTCTATGACATAAATAGAAGCAAGATCCTTTTTGACTCATCTCTTAGAGAAATGGAAATAAAAACAAAAAGAAACAAATGGGACCTAATGAAACTTCAAAGCTTTTGCACAGCAAAGGAAACCATAAACAAGACGAAAAGACACCCCCTCAGAATGGGAGAAAAAATTGGCAAATGAGGTAACTGACAAAGGATTAATTTCCCAACATTACAGGCAGCTCATGCAGCTCAATATCAAAAAAACAAACAACCCACTCCTAAAAATGTGCAGAAGACCTAAATAGACATTTCTCCAAAGAAGATATACAGATTGTCAACAAACACATGAAAGGATGCTCAACATCACTAACCATTAGAGTAATGCTAATCAAAACTACAATGAGGTATCACCTCACACCAGTCAGAATGGCCATGATGAAAACATCTACAAACAATAAATTGGGAGAGGGTGTGGAGAAAAGGGAACACTCTTGCACTGATGGTGTGCATGTAAATTGATACAGCCACTATGGAGAACAGTGTGGAGGTTCCTCAAAAAACTAAAAATACAACTACCATATGACCCAGCAGTCCCACCACTGGGCATATACCCTGAGAAAACCATAATTCAAAGAGTCATGTGGGCTTCCCTGGTGGCACATTGGTTGATAGTCTGCCTGCCGATGCAGCGGATGTGGGTTCATGCCCCGGTCCGGGAAGATCCCATATGCCGCAGAACGGCTGGGCCCGTGAGCCATGGCCACTGAGCCTGCGTGTCCGGAGCCTGTGCTCCACAACGGGAGAGGCCACAACAGTGAGAGGCCCATGTACCACCAAAAAAAAAAAAAAAAAAAAGAGTCATGTACCACAATGTTCATTGCAGCTCTATTTACAATAGCCAGTACATGGAAGCAATCTAAGTGTCCATCAACAGATGAATAGATAAACAAGATGTGGCACATATATACAATGGAATATTACTCAGCCAAAAAAAACCCGAAATTGAGTTATTTGTAGTGAGGTGGATGGACCTAGAGTCTGTCATACAGAGTGAAGTAAGTCAGAAAGAGAAAAACAAATACTGTATGCTAACACATATATATGGAATCTAAAAAAAAAAAAAAAAAAGCTTTTGAAGAACCTAGGGGCAGGATAGGAATAAAGAAGCACACATAGAGAATGGACTTGAGGACATGGGGAGTGGGAAGTGTAGGCTGCAACAAAGTGAGGGAGTGGCACATTTCACACTACCAAATGTGAAATAGATAGCTAGTGGGAAGCAGCCGCATAGCACAGGGAGATCAGCTCAGTGCTTTGTGACCACCTAGAGGGGTGGGATAGGGAGGGTGGGAGGGAGGGAGACACAAGAGGGAGGAGATTTGGGGATATATGTATATGTATAGCTGATTCACTGTGTTATAAAGCAGAAACTAACACAACATTGTAAAGCAATTGTACTCCAATAAAGATGTTTAAAAAAAAGTAATAAGGCAGCCTGACAACATACGTTTATATTCTCTCTTTTCCCAAAAGTCATTAATGTGATAGTAAAGAAAACAAACTAATCAGCAAAAGTAAAGCAAAAAAGAAGTATTGCCCCTAACATAGGGTTTGGAGGTGGACCATTAGTAGAAAAGAAATTTTAGCAACTTTGTGCAAGATGGAAATAAGGTAGAGAACAGATGGCCGATGAAGCAGAATGAAGGAAATTGGGTTCAAAAATATCTGAGGCTGATGAGGTCAACTGAGGCACAAGCAGTATTCTCCTGCAGAGCATCATTTTCACTTGAACACTTGTTAGAAATGTTAGCTCCCAGGCCCTACCCAGATCATCTGAATCAGAAACTCTGGGGATGCCAGTATGAATTGTGGCATTACTTAATAAAGACTTTTGCATTCTGCCCACCCCCCAGCCACCTTCCTGGCCACTTCTAATGTGAAGCCTGGTTGGCGCAGTGGTTGAGAATCTGCCTGCCAATGCAGGAGACACAGGTTTGAGCCCTGGTCCAGGAAGATCCCACATGCCACGGAGCAACTAAGCCCGTGTGCCACAACTACTGAACCTGCACTCTAGAGCCCGTGAGCCAGAACTACTGAGCCCGCGTGCCACAACTACTGAAGCCCACACAGCTAGAGCCCATGTTCCACAATAAGAGAACCCACCACAATGAGAAGCCCGAGCACCACAAGGTAGCATAGCCCCCACTCGTTGCAAATAGATAAAGCCTGCAAATAGCAATGAAGACCCAATGTAGACAAAAATTTAAAAAATAAATACATTTATAAAAAATAAATAAAGTGAAGCCTGATGATGGTTTCTCTGTTCACATAAACAGGTACTCCAACATGCGGCAGTTTTGCAACATTAAAGGAAAAAGGCAAAGAAAAATTAATAGGAAAAAAAATGACTCTAACAAACTGTAAGATAACCCTGGCACTGTAAAATAACTCAGTACCTTCACAGAGATTTAAGAAAATATCTCCATAAATAATATCAGAGGAGCCTCGAAAAATTAGTAAGTTAGAGAATAAAAAGTAGTTTTTTGGAAATTCAAAAGGTTAGTAAAAAATACACAAATTCCAATTATGCAATTAGAATGTCAGTTTTAGGAAATTTTATTAGCTACTATAAAAAAATACAGAGGGAAAAGAGAAGTGAAAAGATGAGAGACATAGAGGACTGAAAATGGAGGTAAACATTTGACTAACAGGCAATACAGAAAAAATAGAAGGAAATTATAGAATAAAGCTTGAAAGATAAATTTCAAAAGCTGGAGTATAAGTGCCCTCAGATTGAAAGGGTATAGAACATCACAAATTATAAAAATGTACAAGACAAATCACTGTGAAATTTTAGAATGACAGAGTAAATGAAAGATTCTGAAATCTTCCAGAGAGCAAAACCAGTTCAAGGATAAAGGAATGAGAATCAGACTAATACTAATTTCACATCTGCAATACTGGATACTGAAAGGAAATGAAGTGCTTTCAAAGTTCTGAGGGAAAATTATTTTCAAAGATATGTAAAATCCAAAGTTAAATCCTCAATCAGGATGAGTAAAGAATCAAGACGTTTACAAAACTAAGGGATATTACTTCCCAGACAAAATTTCTTAGGAACTTACTTAATGATTTTGTTTAGCAAAATGAGGAGAGTAAGAATGAAGAAGACATGGAATCCAAGGCAATGCAGATTCAGGGTAGGTGACAAAGGCAGGGGTCCCAGGATGGCAGCTTTGCAGCAGGTCTGGAGGATGGCAGTCCAGACAAAAGTGAGGGAACAGAGAGAGGATCCAAGATGGAAGCACCAGCAAAAAATGGCATTTCATAAATTTGATATTATTGTTGAGAAGGTAGAACTACTAAAGTATTTAATAAGGGCAAGCAATATGAGAAAATAAAAAGGTAATTAGAAACTCCAGAAAAATGCAAAAGCTATACAAAACAGCAAAGTCAATTACATGGTTCTGCAGTGCACAGTACCTACAGAGGAATAACAAACAAAACATGATTAACCAGCTTTCTGTTTTTATAGTCAAACTATAGAACAGTCATAGAAGACATTTATAGCCTTGGAAAAGGATGCAAATATTATTCACCTTGACAGTTTAAAGGCAAGAGATGTAGCTTATGGTTGCTACAAAAAGAAATATAATGGTGGACATTTATTTAAAGTTACAAAAATAATTAAAGGAAAGCAAAAAAGGAGGGTAAGAATCACATTGGCAGGAGGCCTGAGATGATATAAGACTTAAATCTTGTGTCAGAATAGGAAGTCAACAGATATTATCTCAAATGAATGAATCAAGAAATATAGTAGAAAAGTAGATTAGTTAAAGACTGAAAGTAATCATCAGAAATACAATTTTAGAAATAATTTTTAAGGTTAAATGGTGTTACTCCTGTAAGAAAAACTAGATATTGGGAAGTATGGAGCAAAAGAGTTTTGTTTTTAATTTAAATCGCTCCACTTGGTTTGCTTGTCTCAAATCATACGAATGAATGAATCCATTTGAGTGGATTATGAGTTAAAACTCATAAAAAATAGAACATTTATTTTTTTTCTTAGTTTAGGGGTTACTGTTGGTTGCTTACTCATTTTTTATTCCCTTTCTTCTTTATTGACAGATCTCCAGGATTCTTTGTACAGCTGTTTCCTCTGTGCAGCTGAGTGTAGTGAAGGTGACTTTACCTCCAGCTATGAGGTACATTCACATTAATTAAATTATCAAGATAATTCCATTTTTCTAATTGAGAGAGTTAGAATTATTTGTGCAATCAGTTCTGACCAAAGAGATAAGAGGTGTGTCTGCTAGAAACTTTTGAAAAAAGGTTCCTTGTTTTTAAAAAGGTACAAAAAAAAAGGTGTCACCTTTCCTAGGTGTGACTTCTGGGACTCTGCAGGCCAACTGACAGCCCTGAGGGCAACTAGTCTGGGGACAGAGCAGAGATGCTGAGGATGTTTAAACAGAATGATGGTAAGAACCTGGGTCCTTGGTGAAGTTGCCACTCATTCCAAGGACTTATTGTATGTAATACTTTTCCTTGTGTTAATCTATTTTAAGTTTGATATTTTGCTCCTTGCAGTTGAGGGCATAGGCTCCAAGACCAGGATGTTTTTACAGGATGTTTTCAGGCAGAAGTAGGTTGGAATTGGGCTCTGATGGCTCTCCCAACAGTGCGATTGCTTTCTTTTTAATCTTTATTGACTTTAAAAATTGATTTATTCATCGTTTTTATTGAAGACCATAAAGAACTAAAAAAATGGAAGACCAATTCAGTTCTTCATCACAGATATTCAAAATATAGATGTGGATAAACGAAAACATCTATGATTCTGAGCTAATACTGAAATTTAGATATTACTTGTACTCAAATTATTTCTTTTAAATCAACTTGGGAAATTACATAACCATATTTAATTCTTCTGAGAAGAATTCTTCAGTCCCAACCATCTGCTAAATTAAGCAACACTGATAATAATGAACATTTACAACAAACCTGATATAAAAGAAGGTGATAACTTTAGGTATAAAATAAACCTTGGGAGGCTATTGCAATCTCATAATTAGGAGTACAGATTTTTCAGTGTACTGGAACTCTAGGGGTGGTGATGGTCAAAGTGTTACATCACATATCCTTAAATTCTTTATTTCATTTTGGGAAAAATGACCACCAAATTCTATCAAACTCTCAGTTTTCCAGATTCTTCCACCATGTCTCACCAGACTACTATTTTTCTTTTTTCCCTTTCTTTCTCTCTTTGCTTCATTTTTTTTCTGGTGGTAATGTAGATTTTGTTTCTTAACTCTTAAAAAAACTTTTAAAATTCAATTTCTTTAAACTTAAAAAAAAGTTCACCATTTCTCCCACTGCACCACTCCCTGCCTCTTGCAACCACCAATCTGTTCTCTATACCCATGAGCTTGGTTTTTGTTGTTGAGGTTATTTATTTATTTTTTTGACATTCCATATATAAGAGAGATCATACAGTATTTGTTGTTCCCTGTCTGACACTTTTTACTAAACATAATACCTTCGTCCATTCATTTGTTTTAGATGGCAAGATTTCATTCTTTTAAAGGCTGAATAATATTTTATATATATATATATATATATACACACACACACACACACACACACATATATATATATATATATATATATATATATATATCTCACAATTTCTTTGTCCACTCATCCGTCAATGGATACTTAGGCTGCTTCCAACTCTTGTCTATTGTAAAGGGGCTGTCCCTTCCCTATTGTATATTCTTGGCTCTTTGGTCATAAATTAATTAATTGGTCATATATGTGTGGGTTTATTTCTGGACTCTCTATTCTGTTTTATTGATCTAGGTGTCTTTTTATGCCAGTACCATATTGTAAAGAATGATGCAGTAAAAATAGGAGTGCATAACCTTTTTGAATTAATATTTTTGTTTTTTTCAGGTAGATACCCAGAAGTGGAATTACTAAATCATATGGTAGTTCTATTGTTTTCCAGGAAACTCCATACCATTTTCCACAGGGTTGCACCAATTTACATTTCCGCCAACAGAGCACAAGAGTTCCCTTTTCCACATCTTTGCCAACACTTGTTAGTTCTAGTCTTTTTGATAATAGCCATTCTAACAGATGTGAGGTATAACCTCATTGTGGATTTGATTTGCACTTTCCTGATGATTATGATGTAGAGCATCTTTTCATATACCTGTTTGTCATCTGTATGTCTTCTTTAGAAAAATGTTGAATCAGATTTTTGGCCTATTTTTAAATGCTTTTTTGTTATTGAGTTTTATGAGTTTTATATATTTTCAGTTTTAGCCCTTTATCGGATATACAATTTGCAAATACATTCTCTGTTTGGTAGGTTGTCTTTTCATTTTGTTGATGGTTTCCTGTTTTGTGCAGAAGCTTTTTAGTTTGATGTAGTCCCACTTGTTTATTTTTGTTGCTTTTGCTCTTGGTGTCAGATTTTTAAAAATCATCAAGACCTATGTCAAGGAACTTCTTGCCTGTGTTTTCTTATAGGAATTTTATGGTTTCACGTCTTATCTTAAGGTCCTTAATCCATTTGGTGTTAATTTCTGTGTCTGCTATAAGATAGTAGTTCAGTTTCATTCTTTTGCATGTGGCTGTCCAGTTTTCCCAGCACCATTTTTGAAGAGACTGTCCCTTGCCTATTGTATATTCTTGGCTCTTTGGTCATAAATTAATTAATTGGCCATATGTGTGTGGGTTTATTTCTGGACTCTCTATTCTGTTTTATTGATCTATGTGTCTTTTTATGCCAATACCGTATTGTTTTAATTACAACGGCTTTGTAATATAGTTTGAAATCAGGGAGCATGATGTCTCCAGCTTTGTTTTTCTTTCTCAAGATTGCTTTGGATGTTTGGTGTCTTTTGTAGTTTCATACAAATTTTAGGATTGTTTGTTCTAACTCTATGAAAAGTGCCATTGGAATTTTGATAAGGATTGCATTCAATCTGTAGATTGCTTTGGGTAGTATGGGCATTTAACAATATTAATTTTCCCAATCCATGAGCATAGAATATCTTTCCATTTATTTGTGTCTTCTTCAGTTTCTTTCATTAATGTCTTATAGTTTTCAATATACAGGTCTTTCACATCCTTAAATTCATCTCTAGGTATTTTTTTCTTTCTGATACAATTTAAATAAGATAGTTTTCTTAATTTCTCATTCTGATAATTCATTATTAGTGTATATAAAATCAACAGGATTTTGTGTATTGATTTTGTATCCTGAAACTTTACTTAATTCATTTATTAGCTCTAACAGTTTTTTCTTTTAACGGAGTCTTTAGAGATTTACACATATATAATATCAAGTCATCTGGAAATAGTGACAGTTTTACTTCTTCTTTTCCAATTTGGATGCATTTTATTTCTTTTTCTTGCCTGATTTCTCTGGCTAGGACTCCTAATACTATGTTAAATAAAAACAGTGAGAATGGACATCCTGTCTTGTTCCTGATCTTAGAGGAAAAATCACTCAATTTTCACTGTTGAGTATGATGTTAGCTGTGGGCTTGTAATATGGCCTTTCTTATGTTGAAGTACGTTTTCCTGTATAACCATTTTATTGAGAGTTTTTATCATAAATTGATGTTGACTTTTTTCAAATGCTATTTTTTGCATCTTTTGAGATGATTATATGATTTTTATCCTTCATTTTCTTAATGCTGTGTATCAACTTGACTGTGATGTTGAACCATCCTTGCATCCCTGGAATAAATCCCATTTGATCATGGTGTATAATTCTCTTAATGTGTTGTTGAATTTGGTTTGCTATTACTTTGTTGAGGGTTGTTTTTATATCTATGTTCATCAGGGATATTGACCTGTAATTTTCTCTTTTTCTGTGGCATCCTTGTCTGGTTTTGGAATCAGGGTAATGCGGACCTCATAAAATGTGTTTGGAAGAGTTCCTCTCCTGTTTAAAAAATTTTTGAGAAGGATTGGTATTAATTCTTCTTTGAAAGTTTGGTATAATTCACCAGTAAAGTCATCTGGTCCTGAACTTTTGTTTGCTGGAAAGTTTTTGACTATTGACTCAAACTCCTTGCTAGTAAATGATCTGTTCAAATTTTCTATTTCATCATGGTTCAGTCTTGGTAAGTTGTATGTTTCTAGGAATTTATTCCTTTCTAATAGGTTTTCCAATTTGTTTGCGTATAATTGTAGTAATCTCTTATCTTTTGTGTTTCTGTGGTACCAGTTATAACATCTCTTCGTTCTTTTTTTTTTTTTTTTTTTTGCGGTACGCGGGCCTCTTACTATTGTGGCCTCTCCCGTTGCAGAGCACAGGCTCCGGATGCACAGGCTCAGCAGCCATGGCTCACAGGCCCAGCCTCTCCACGGCATGTGGGATCTTCCTGGACCAGGGCACGAGCCCATGTCCCCTGCACCATCAGGCGGACTCTCAACCACTGCGCCACCAGGGAAGCCCTCTTCTTTCATTTTTTTTTTTTTTTTTTTTTTTTTGCGGTACGTGGGCCTCTCACTGTTGTGGCCTCTCCCGTTGCAGAGCGCAGGCTCAGCGGCCATGGCTCATGGGCCTAGCTGCTCCGCGGCATGTGGGATCTTCCTGGACCGGGGCACGAACTCGCGTCCCCTGCATTGGCAGGCGGACTCTCAACCACTGCGCCACCAGGGAAGCCCTCATTTTTGATTTTATTTATTTGAGTCTTCCATCCTTTTTTTTTTTGCAAGTCTAGCTAAAGTTTTGTCAATTTTGTTTATCTTTTCAGAGAAGCAGCTCTTAGTTTCATTGATTTTTTAAATTGTCTTTTTAGTCTTTATTTCATTTCTGCTCTAATCTTTATTTCCTTCCTTCAACTAATTTTGAGCTTCATTTTTTCACCTTTTTATGGTCTTGTATGTTTTTTATGATATCTCAAGGCCATGTTCAAGGAAACATTCCTGGGATCATCTACCTAAGACATGAAGTGACAAGCTCAAATTCTAACTCCCTCTTCATGAAAAAACTCAACTTGAACCCAGGTTGTAAGTGTCAGCCTTGAGCCTTCATATTAGCTCATGCTGACTTCATCAGCAGATTAATTGCTCCCAAGTTTGTTAGTGCTGATGGTTCTGCCATTGTAGGAGAAGGGATACTTACCTTTTCAAATGAAAAACAGAGCTACGATCAAAGCTGTCAACTCAGGGACTTTAAGAAATGATTTCTCTTTTGACTTTTTATTGCCTAGGCTATCATAAAATAGTCTACTCTTTCCGCACAGTTGATTGAAGCCTGAATAAAATTCTTCACTCAGATGACAGCCAGGGGAGATATTTGTAATTTGGCACTAGCTTTGATGGAGATATTCTGTAATTTATGGCTTTGACAAATGGAAGCCAAGATAAAATTAAGATATTATAGCTTTGGGAACAAAGATTTTTTTTGTAAGTTTTCTTGGGCAGTTAATTTGTGTTTGGCAGATTGTCCTCAGCGTAATGGAGATGAATAGAAATAACTTTACCCTGAATGGCCTTTTGGGGAGCATATTCCTTTTTGTTTTGTTTTGGGTTTTGGTTTTGGTTTTTTTTTTTGGCGGTACGCGGGCCTCTCACTGTTGTGGCCTCTCCCGTTGTGGAGCACAGGCTCCGGACGCGCAGGCTCGGTGGCCATGGCTCATGGGCCCCGCCGCTCCGCGGCATGTGGGATCTTCCCAGACCGGGGCACAAACCCCTGTCCCCTGCATCGGCAGGCGGACTCTCAACCACTGCGCCACCAGGGAAGCCCCATATTCCTTTTAATGTATCAGTTTATAGGGCCTGGAATCTTTAGAATTTGGTAACAGAGACCCAAGCAGAGATGTTCTGCTGAGTATTCAAGACTATTTTTACATAGGGCATCATTTTTCTTGAAGTCAAAGTGCATCGACTCTCTGGTCTAATGAGTCTTCATACACAAGGAGGTGAGAGCATCAATATGTTCCTCAGTTTTTGGTTGGGCAAACTGAACTCAACATCTCACTAATTGTCAGAATTAGGGTCATGTAGAAGATCCAAATCTTCAAAATTCTGGCTTATACATGGTTACCTGGGATGACTCTTTCTTTGTATTTTCTAAACTAGACAAGGTCATTTATCTGTCATAGCAATAGAAAATTAAATATCTAAGGTCAGTGCACCAGAGTTCTTTGGAAGATAGTCAGTGAGGAGCCAGGTGGATCTGAGTAATCTTAGGTGCATATGCCCCATGCTTAGCCTACTCTTGAAGCTTTCAACAAGAGTAGAGGTTTACCTAAGGGGATTCTTATGAACTTTATTTCATTTCCTAATAGCATCTCCACATCTTCATCAACCTTTCATTTTCCAAGTTACTTCCAGTATAACATGCATTTCTGTCTGGTCAGTTTCCAGGTAGGAAAAATGATAGAGTCATTGCTTTTGCTTTTGACAGCTTTTCTGTTTCCATGGAACTCTGGTCAGCTGGTTTAAACTAAAACTTCTTCTATTTCCTGACATTTCTATCACTGAGTTGGCTGTCCTTCTGTTCTCTGGTTGGAACACTGTGGGTGCTAATAGAAATCTTGAGATATTAGTTTGAAAATGTTAAGTTTTTGAAGCTTCTGGTTTTTAGTATATTATTTCCGCTTATTCTTTACACTGCCAAGAAGTTTGAAAGAAAGAAGGATGTTTTGATAAACACAGAGAATTCAAGTGATGACCCCAAAGCTCACAAATTATAAGTGATGTTCACTCTATATTAATTTTCTCACCTATGTAGAATTGATTAGTTGGCTTATAGTTTGCACTCTTTAAGATAATATTATATTAGAAGCTAATGAATAAATTAGGAGTGGTAGTGATTATTCATTTGCTATGGACTGAATGTCTGTTTCCCCACCAAATTCATATGCTCAAATTCTACCTCCCAAGGTGATGATATTAGGAGGTGGGGGGGGCAGTCCTTGGGAGGTGAATAGGTGATGAGGGCAGAGCCCTTATAAGTGAGATTAGTAAGCTTATGAAAGAGGCCCCAGAGAGTTCCCTCACTCCTTCTATCACATGAGAACAGAGCTAGTGAGAAGGCACTGTCTATGAACCAGAAAGCAGGTCCTCACCAGACACAGAATCTGAAGGTGTCTTCATCTTGGACTTCCTAGCCTCCAGGACTGTGTGAAATAAATTTCTGTTGTTTATAAGCTACACAGTCTATGGTATTTTAAAATAGTAGCTTGAATGGACTAAGCCATTATTTTTAATAAGATTGCATTCTTTAAGACTAAGATTTGGGGAAAAAACAGCAAGACTTTGAATAATTTTTTTTCCAAAATGAAATTGTGTTAGTTCATAAATCATTAAATATTCGCGAAGAAAAGGGTAAGTTGATGATGAAGAATGGTAATGTGGCTAAAAAATACAGGCAAATGATGTGGTGACGTAAGAAAAATCATCCCTTTTAAGATAAAATTCCTTTGAAAGGGTGATACGAGTAAACTTCCCAAATGTTATTTTGGATAAAAACAACACAACTTTTCAGTACACATTTCAACCAATAAATCAATTAAATATGCTTAGTAAATGTCTCCCATAATTTTGCTCAGTGCTGTTCCGTGTATTGAGAAGAACACAGAACAAATGTAAGTTATTGAGCCTTGAGAAGCTTCCATTCTAGTTGAAGAGGCATGATATTGTATAAGCCACAATTAAAGCAAAACACAGGGAGTAGCTGAAGTCCAGGGCTGCAGTGTGCAAAACAGTTCTCAAGCACCATTAGTGTTTCATACATGGAAAGATCAAATCAATAAGGACCGCTTTTACCATGACAGCTCCATTGGAGGAGATAGGAAAACTCATCCTTATAATTATGGAGCTTTCCAGTTCTTATATTTATCCCATATTTTGATATATTAAGGTCAGTCAAGTCAAGTGAATGGAAAACTAAAGATTTCTATTATGTTCAAATATTTGAAGTAGAATGATCTTGTAAAGTCTTCTTTGACTTCCAGAGTATGTTTATTTAGTATTAATTTAAAGAATAGAGGAGAAGGAACAGGATGGAAGGGAGACCGAGAAATGGAGGAAGAAAGAAAGACCTTTTAAAAATCCTAAATGAATTCTCTGTTTGTTTGCCTTCAATAATGATCAGATGAAAGTCAAAGGATAACCTTCACTCTGACATTTCCATTACATTCTACTGTGCAAATAGCCTGCATTCCCTCTGCATATTAAAGTCAAATTTGGTTAAAGAAGAGGCATCAACTAGTTCACAGAGAGCTGTCCAAAGCATTTTTATGGAACTTTTCCAGTGCATCCCTCGTACACCTCCTCCTATTGTCTAATCCTTCGTGACCTCCAAAAAGAAAAAAATGAATCTTTTTATCAAATGTTCAGGACTGCTTGGGTTTCATAGGCAGTGAATCTTTACTAAATCTACTTTAGTTCTAGAATCTGTGCTTCATTAAACCTCTGTTGCTTCCATAGTTTTCACTTTATCAGGAGCAACTAATTTTCTATACACCTATTATTTGTCTATGGGTCCCCACCTGCCTGAATGGGAAGATGTTTTTCACACATGATTTGGGATTTTGTATTTTCTGTGCATGCTAAAGATTACATGATGCTTTTTTCTAAACATGCTATTTAAGTCCTTTGCCACCATGATTTTTCTTTAGGTAAAATTTCAAATGAGCTTGTAAGTATTTTACTCTCAGATTGATGGTGCAGTGGAATATGTCCCAGTAGTATGGACAGCTCAGATTCCATTTTACAGACCCCAAAATAATTCATTTAGAGCAGTGACTTATGTGTGAAGCATTTGACTTTTGAAACCATCTGGCTTATAGTTTCAGGAATAATGCAGCAGCCTTTCAATTGTCCCCTCATCTCCCATTGTTGGAGAGGCCATTCCATTTAATTTCAGAAATGGAGAAGTCTTGATTGGCTGCCAAGTATCAGCTTGCGGTGCATTTTTTATAATTCCATTTACACACCCTCCCAGAGATCAGAGTTGTATGGAAAAGCTTATGGTCTCTTTGTTCTGGCTTTGGTGTTAAAACAAATGAAAGCTGCAATAAAATAAATATCTGTACAGCTTGGGATGTTACAGTATTATTTCCTTCCATTTTCAAAACAGTGAAATATGGCATAAATTCTTCAGATAGCTTCTTGACTTCTAGATAAATATTGATTTCTCTCTTTTTTCTACATGTGTGCTTATTTTTCTTTTTAACCTTTGCTGTTTGCTTTGGCTTGGGTTATGTATTTATTGGAAGGATAAAATTATTTCAGCTTATCATCTAACTATGCAGAGGAAAACCTGGTGCTGCTTTTTAGAATTATACACAAGAAAGTGTTAGGGATATAGCAAAATATATTCTTATTTTCAAAAACGTCCTGGGGTTTATTTAGTTAGTTTATGTAAAGAGTTTAGAATTAGTTACACTAAAATGTAGTAGGCAGGAGAAATAAAACATCTGTTTAATTTAAGATTTGTTTCTGATGCTGGTTACATATGTAACGTTCCCATCTGGGATGCAAATTTTGTTGAATTCCATTGCTAATCTTGTTTCTTGCGTTTCCCGCATATTCTCTGTGCTCCTATCAAACTGAACCATTTATTTTTTCCCTACATATTTGCACATGTTCCTGTTTTGCAGCCGTTCCTGTTTCTTTCTGCTCCTTCCAGCTCCATCTAACTCTTCAAAAAGAGCACTTCTCATCACCTCATGCCTAAACTCTTTCTCCTTACCTCTTCTGGATCCTAAACCACAACTTCTTTCTGGTGGCCATAGGAAATTTCTTCCTTGACCTCCTATAGCACTTACTTTCCATCATTTCAATTTTCTTCTCTTTCCTTTTATATTATACCTTCTCTCTTTATCTCTCTCTCTCTCTATCATCTCTCCATCCATCCATCCATCCTCCATTTTCTATCTGGTTTCATTGTTTTCTCTTGTAGCTCTGTACACTGATTTATCCTTGTATTCTCTCACTATATGCAGCATGCCTTACTTACAATCTTATAATAACTACTCATTAAATATTTATTAATAAGAAATGAATGAAAATCCTTGCAGGTTGTTGCTGCATAATAAATGTATGTTTTTAAAAAATTGCGGTAATTACAAATTCCCTAACTGGATCCTTGTAACCTGTTGGTTCTGTTCTTTTTTTTTTTCTTCAGTCACTCATTATGTAAAGCAGGTGGGTAGTGGACTAGAAATAGTTAAGACTAAGGACATAAAATGGAAAGAGAAAACAAGGAAACGTCTTTCTTCATTCTCTCCATTATCTAATGTTTATTTTTTCCCCTTTATAGGAGTAAAGGCAGAAAACTTCACTTTTCTTGTGCATTGTGAAACCCATCACATAATCTCTCCAATGCGGAGGGCTTTTTTTTTTTTCTTTTCTAGGTATTTCTTGAATACTTTTTGTGGCAGTTGAGTTTTTTTTTAACCAAAATGTAAATTTTTCAAATTTCCTCTGACACAATCTGTTATGTATCTTTCACCACATACCATTATATTTGGAAAGGAAATTAGAGGTTTCAAAAGTGATTGTAAATTATTTTTTCATAGACTTTGAGAGATATTAAGTAGGACAGCAAGGTGGCATTGACTTCAAAAGTGTAGAGCAGCATCATGAAATGCCATAGTTTCCTTTATAAAGGTATTAATATATCAGTCATTGGAAATGAATGTCTACAGTCATCTCTAAATTGTATTTTCAGTTGGCACAATCTTAGAAGAAATGTGTGTTGTAATTTTAGGATTCACTGTATAAGTCTATTTGATGAAAGCTGATTTATGTAGATTGCATCATTCCAGTTAAAGATTCAAGGACATCTCTAGGGATTGCCTAAGTATAGGTACTTATGCTGAACTTTGAAAAGTGGTTTCTACCGGAAGGGTGAGAGTCAGAAGATAGTAATGCTCTTCATGCTGTGAGCAATGTGGAAGAGACCAGATTGGGAGAAGAAAGTGCTGGATACTTGGAGAAACAGCTGGGTCAGGAGCTAAGGGCCATCTGTAATCCAAAATAGACAAGTCTTAGTGAATGCAGCAAGATTTCATTCCATTCCTCAGTAAGCAAACATTGACATAAAATGAGGTAGATCTTGTTAGTTTGAGAGGAATAGTGCCTGCTTTGAAATTTCTGGACAGCCCCCAGTGCTCACTGTTGGTACAATAAGATCTTTTAGCTAGTGAATTGGATGCAAGGTAGGTTACAGTGAATAGTTAAGATTTCTGAAAAAAAAGTTGCCAGGATCTCCTAATTGGAAAATGCCCTGATGGAGAGTACATTACTAGCATCCCTCTAGATACCAACAACCCAAGCTTACAGATAAACTCTAGAGACTTGGAACGTTTGCCTTCCCATCTTCAACTGGATGGCAAGTAAATTTAAATGCCATTGGTCATTTATTAGTTAGTTATTCATTTATTCACCCTAACATTTATTGAGCACTTGTTCTGAGTCTTTTAGCACCTTAGGTGCTCGAGATAGAAGGAGTATCTCTTTGCTCTTAAGGAGCTTACCCTGTGGTGAGAGAGCAGTAGACTGATTGTATAAATTGCCCCAATTCTTCATGTTATCTGTATAGGTATCCTTTGCCTTGAAATTTTGAGTTTTTCTGACTGAAAAAATAGCTTATTTCTGTGCATCTTGATTCTGAGTTTGGCCATGTGACTTGCTTTGGCCAATGACATTTTAGCAGAGGTGAGATAATTGAGGCTTGAAAAAGGATTTACACCCTTTTGCTTCCACTTGAACTGTGAGAATATATCAGGGTAAGCCTCTGAGATGGATATGAAAAACACATGGAACAGATCCAAGTGATCCTAGTTGACAACTTGTCAACTATCAGCCATGTGAAGAGCCCACCTGAGCACAGAAGAACTGTCCCTTCTAAATCACCAATTCATAGACTCATGAGCAAATAAATGTATGTAGGTTTTTTAAAAAATTAATTTATTTATATATTTATTTTTGCTGTGTTGGGTCTTCGTTTCTGTGGGAGGGCTTTCTCTAATTGTGGCAAGCGGGGGCCACTCTTCATCGCGATGCGCGGGCCTCGCACTATCGCGGCCTCTCTTGTTGCGGAGCACAGGCTCCAGACGCGCAGGCTCAGTAGTTGTGGCTCACGGGCCCAGTTGCTCCGCGGCATGTGGGATCTTCCCAGACCAGGGCTCGAACCCGTGTCCTCTGCATTAGCAGGAAGATTCTCAACCACTGCGCCACCAGGGAAGCCCCAGGTATGTAGTTTTTGATCACTGAATTTTGAGCTGGTTTGTCTCACAACGATTATTATGGTAATAAGTATCTAATATGGGAAATATACAAAAGTAAATAATCACAATTTAGAGTGATAAAGTGATAAAGGGTATGAGAAAGTGCACACAGGGGAGACTTTTGCTTTGGGAAGATGAAGTAGTACTTATCCCTACTTCCCTTGCTAAGTTCAACTAAGAATTCTGAACATTAAATAGAAAACTAACATAAGAAGAGTTGGAAAGGTGTAGAGATGAAGGCAGATAGGTGATGGATCTCACAACCCAAGGAATAATGGGATGGTTAATTGCATGGGTTCCCTTTCTGTCTGATATATCCCAAACTTGGAGCTGAAAAAACTGGCAACCCAGAAAGGTCAACAGGTGCTGAAAAAAAAATTCCCAACCAAAGCCTGCTCTCCATCCAAAGGACCAGAAGAGAGGCAGCTTACCAATACAATTTTTTTTTCCATAATAGTTATTCTACTCCAGACAAACACCACAGAAGATGCTGTGGTCCAACCTCCACCCAACCAACAAATTTAAAAGTTTAATTTAAAAAATGCACGTGGGGTGATGGAGAGCTTGCCACTGCCCTTGAGATTTTCTTTTTATTACTTCCTAGGTATTTTTTTAACATCTTTATTGGAGTATAATTGCTTTATAATATTCTGTTAGTTTCTGCTGTATAACAAAGTGAATCAGCTATACATATACATATATCCCCACATTCCCTCCCTCTTGTGCCTCCCTCACACACTCCCTATCCCACCCCTCTAAGTGGTCACAAAGCCCCAAGCTGATCTTCCTGTGCTACGCAGCTGCTTCCTACTAGCTATCTATTTTACATTTGGTAGGGTATATGTGTGAATGCTACTCTCTCACTTCGTCCCAGCTTACCCTTCCCTCTCCCTGTATCCTCAAGTCCATTCTCTACGTCTGCATCTTTATTCCTGTCTTGCCCCTAGGTTCTTCAGAAACATTTTTTAGGTTCCATACATATGTATTAGCATACAGTATTTGTTTTTCTCTTTCTGACTTACTTCACTCTTTATGACTGACTCTAGGTCCATCCACCTCACTACAAATAACTCAATTTCGTTTCTTCTGATGGCTGAGTAATATTCCATTGTATATTTGTGCCACATCTTCGTTATCCATTCATCTGTCGATGGTCACTTAGGTTGCTTCCATGTCCTGGCTATTGTAAATAGTGCTGCAATGAACATTGTGGTACATGACTCATTTTGAATTACAGTTTTCTCAATGTATATGCCCAGTAGTGGGATTGCTGGGTCATATGGTAGTACTATTTTCAGTTTTTTAAGGAACTTCCATACTGTTTTCCATAGTGGCAGTATCAATTTACATTCCAACTAACAGTGCAAGAGGGTTCCCTTTTCTCTACAACCTCTCCAGCATTTACTGTTTGTAGATTTTTTGATGATAGCCATTCTGACTGGTGTGAGGTGGTACTTCATTGTAGTTTTGATTTGCATTTCTCTAATGATTAATGATGTTGAGCATTCTTTCATGTGTTTGTTGGCAACCTGTATATCTTCTTTGGAGAAATGTCTGTTTAGGTCTTCTGCCTATTTTTGGATTGGGTTTTTTGTTTTTATGATATTGAGCTGCTTGTATATTTTTGAGATTAATCCTTTGTCAGTTGCTTTGTTTTCGAATATTTTCTCCCACTCTGAGGGTTGTCTTTTAGTCTTGTTTATGGCTTCCTTTGCTGTGCAAAAGCTTTTATGTTTCATTAGGTCCCATTTGTTACTTTTGTTTTTATTTCCATTTCTCTAGGAGGTGGGTCAAAGAGGATCTTGCAGTGATTTATGTCATAGAGTGTTCTGCCTATGTTTTCCTCTAAGAGTTTTATAGTGTCTGGTCTTATGTTTAGGTGTTTAATCCATTTTGAGTTTATTTTTGTGTATGGTGTTAGGGAGTGTTCTAATTTCATTATTTTACATGTGGCAGTCCATTTTTCCCAGCGCCACTTATTGCAGAGGCTGTCTTTTCTCCATTGTATATTCTTGCCTCCTTTATC
The DNA here is from genome assembly GCF_003676395.1 of Aethalodelphis obliquidens. NCBI lineage: Eukaryota > Metazoa > Chordata > Mammalia > Artiodactyla > Delphinidae > Aethalodelphis > Aethalodelphis obliquidens. The sequence continues at coordinate 1,537,955 of NW_020838005.1, read as the reverse complement.
AAAGATAAGGTGACCATATGTGCATGGGTTTATCTCTGGGCTTTCTATCCTGTTCCACTAATCTATATATATGTATATATTTGCCAGTACCATACTGTCTTGATCACTGTAGGTTTGTAGTATAGTCTGAAGTCAGGGATCCTGATTCCTCCAGCTCTGTTTTTCTTTCTCAAGATTGCTTTGGCTATTCAGGGTCTTTTGTGTTTCCATACAAATTGTAAAATTTTTTGTTCTAGTTCTGTGAAAAATGCCATTGGTAGTTTGATAGAGATTGCATCGAACCTGTAGATTGCTTTGAGTAGTATCAGCACTTTTACAATGTTGATTCTTCCAGTCAAAGAACATGTTTGTATCATATTTAATTTCATTCATCAGTGTCTTATAGTTTTCTGCATACAGATCTTTTGTCTCCTTAAGTAGGTTTATTACTAGGTATTTCATTCTTTTTGTTGCAGTGTTAAATGGGAGTGTTTCCTTAGTTTCTCTTTCAGATTTTTCATCATTAGTGTATAGGAATGCAAGGGATTTCTGTGCATTAATTTTGTATCCTGCTACTTTACCAAATTCATTGATTAACTCTAGTAGTTTTCTGGTAGCATCTTTAGGATTCTCTGTGCATAGTATCATGTCATCTGCAAACAGTGAAAGTACTTATTCTTTTCTGATTTGGATTCCTTTTATTTCTTTTATTTCTTTGATTGCTGTGGCTAAAACTTCCAAAACTATGTTGAATAATAATGGTGACAGTGGACAACCTTGTCTTGTTTCTGATCTTAGAGGAGATGCTTTCAGTTTTTCACCATTGAGAATGATGTTGGCTGTGGGTTTGCCATATATAGCCTTTATTATGTTGAGGTAAGTTCCCTCTATGCCTACTTTATGGAGGGTTTTTATCATAAATGGGTGTTGAATTTTGTCAAAAGCTTTTTCTGCATCTATTGAGATGATCATAAGATTTTCCTCCTTCAATTTTTTAATATAGTTTATCACATTGATTGATTTGCATATATTGAAGAATCCTTGCATTCCTGGAATAAACCCCACTTGATCATGGTGTATGATCCTTTTAATGTGCTGTTGAATTCTGTTTGCTAGTATTTTGTTGAGGAATTTTGTATCTATGTTCATCAGTGATATTGCCCTGTAGTTTTCTTTTTTTGTGACATCTTTGTCTGGTTTTGGTATCAGGGTGATGATGGCCTCATAGAATGAGTTTTGGGGTATTCCTCCCTCTGCTATATTTAGGAAGAGTTTGAGAAGGATAGGTGTTTGCCCTTCTCTAAATGTTTGATAGAATTCACTGGTGAAGCCATCTGGTCCTGGGTTTTTGTTTGTTGGAAGTTTTTAATCACAGTTTCAATTTAAGTGCTTGTGATTTGTCTGTTCATATTTTCTATTTCTTCCTGGTTCAGTCTTGGTAGGTTGTGCTTTTTAAAGAATTTGTCCATTTATTCCGGGTTGTTGATTTTATTGGCATATGGTTGCTTGTAGTAATCTCCCATGATCCTTTGTATTTCTGCATTGTCAGTTGTTAATTCTCCTGTTTCATTTCTAATTCTGTTGATTTGAGTCTTCTCCCTCTTTTTCTTGTTGATTCTGGTTAATGGTTTATCAATTTATCTTCTCAAAGAACCAGGTATTTGTTTTATTATCTTTGCGATCGTTTCCTTCACTTCTTTTTCATTTATTTCTGATCTGATTTTTAATATTTCTTTCCTTCTGCTAACTTTGGTTTTTTTTTTTTTCTTCTTTCCATAATTGCTGTAGGTGTAAGGTTAGGTTGTTTACTTGAGATGTTTCTTGTTTCTTGAGGTAGGATTGTATTGCTATAAACTTCCCTCTTAAAACTGCTTCTGCTGCATCCCATAGGTTTTGGGTCGTCATCTTTCCATTGTTTGTTTTGTTTATAGGTATTTTGTTTGTTTGTTTATAGGTTTATAGGTATTTTTGTTTATAGGTATTTTTTGATTTCCTTTTTGATTTCTTTAGTGATTTCTTGGTTATTTAGTAGCATATGGTTTAGCTTCCATGTGTGCATTTTTTACATTTTTTTTCGTGTAGTTGATATCTACTCTCATAGCGTTATGGTCGGAAAAGATACTTGTTACAATTTCAATTTTCTTAAATTTGCCAAGGCTTGATTTGTGACCCAAGATATGATCTATCCTGGAGAATGTTCCATGAGCACTTGAGAAGAAAGTGTATTCTGTCGTTTTGGATGGAATATCCTGTAACTATCAATTAAGTCCATCTTGTTTAATGTGTCATTTAAAGCTTTTGTTTCGTTCTTTATTTTCATTTTGGATGATCTGTCCATGGTGAAAGTGGGGTGTTAAAGTCCCCTACTATGATTGTGTTACTGTTGATTTCCCCTTTTATGGCTGTTAGCGTTTGCCTTGTGTATTGAGGTGCTCCTATGTTGGGTGCATAAATATTTACAATTGTTATATCTTCTTCTTGGATTGATCCCTTGATCATTATGTAGTGTCCTTCTTTGTTTCTTGTAATGGTCTTTATTTTAAAGTCTATATTGTCTGATATGAGAATTGCTACTCCAGCTTTCTTTTGATCTCCATTTAGATGGAATATCTTTTACCGTCCCCTCACTTTCAGTATGTGTGTGTCCCTAGGTCTGAAGTGGTCTCTTATAGACAGCATATATATACAGGTCTTGTTTTTGTATCCATTCAGCTAGTCTGTGTTTTCTGGTTGGAGCATTTAATCCATTTACATTTAAGGTAGTTATCGATATGTATGTTCCTATTACCATTTTCTTAGTTGTTTTGGCTTTGTTTGTGTAGGTCTTTTCCTTCTGTTGTGTTTCCTGCCTAGAGAAGTTCCTTTAGCATTTGTTTTAAAGCTGGTTTTGTGGTGCTGAATTCTCTTAGATTTTGCTTGTCTGTAAAGGTGTTAATTTCTCTGTCATATCTGAATGAGATCCTTGCTGGGTAGAGTAATCTTTGCTATAGTTTTTTCCCTTTCATTACTTTAGATATGTCCTGCCACACCCTTCTGGCTTACAGAGTTTCTGCTGAAAGATCAGCTGTTAAGTTGATGGGGATTCCCTTGTGTGTTCTTTGTTTCTTTTCCCTTGCTGCTTTTAATATTTTTTCTGTGTATTTAATTTTTGATAGTTTGATTACTATGTGTCTTATCATGTTTCTCTATTGATTTATCCTGTATGGGATTCTTTGTGCTTCCTGCACTTGATTGACTATTTCCTTTTCCATATTAGGGAAGTTTTCAACTATAATCTGTTCAAATATTTTCTCAATCTCTTTCTTTTTCTCTTCTTCTGGGACCCCTATAATTCGAATGCTGGTGCATTTCATGTTGTTCCAGAGGTCTCTGATACCATCCTCAGTTCTTTTCATTCTTTTCTCTTTATTCTGCTCTGCAGTAGTTATTTCCACTATTTTATCTTCCAGGTCACTTTTCTGTTCTTCTGCCTCAGTTATTCTGCTATTGATTCCTTCTAGAGAATTTTTAATTTCATTTATTGTGTTGTTCATCATTGTTTGTTTGCTCTTTAGTTCTTCTAGGTCCTTTTTAAATGTTTCTTATATTTTCTCCATTTTATTTCCAAGATTTTGGATTATCTTTACTATCATTATTCTGTTCTTCTTCAGGTAGACTGTCTATTTCCCCTTCATTTGTTTGGTCTGGTGGGTTTTTAACCTGCTCCTTTATCTGCTGCATATTTCTCTGTCTCCTCATTTTGCTTAATTTATTGTGTTTGGGGTCTCCTTTTCACAGGCTGCAGGTTTGCAATTCCCATTATTTTTAGTGTCTGCCCCCAGTTGGTAAGGTTGTTTCAGTGGGTTGTATAGGCTTCCTGGTGGAGGGGACTGATGCCTGTGTTCTGGTGGATGAGGCTGGATCTTGTCTTTCTGATGGGCAGGACCACATCCAGTGATGTGCTTTGGCATGCCTGTGACCTTATTATGATTTTAGGCAGCCTCTCTGCTAACGAGTGGGGTTCTGTTCCTGTCTTTCTAGTTGTTTGGCATGGGGTGTTCAACACTGGAGCTTGCTGGTCGTTGACTGTAGCTGGGTCTTAGAGTTGAGACGGAGGTCTCTGGTAGAGGTCTCGCCAATTGATATTACATGGGGCCGGGAGTTCTCTGGTTGTCCAATATTCTGAACTTGGCTCTCTCACCTCAGAGGCTCAGGCCTGACACCCAGTCGGAGCACCAATACCCTGTCAGCCACACAGCTCAGAAGAAAAGGGAGAAAAAATTAAAGAAATTAAATAAAATAAAAAATTAAAAAGTTATTAAAATAAAATAATAAAAAATTATTAAAATAAAAATATTAAAAAGTAATAAAAAAAGAAAAAGCAGAGAGTAACCAAACCAATAAACAAATCCACCAATGATAGCAAGCACTAAAAACTAAACTAAGATAAACATAAAAGCAGAAACTAGTCAGTCCCTTACAGCATACCCCATGTCTACAGTTGCTCCCAAAGTTCACCACCTCAGTTTTGTGATGAATTGTTGTCTATCTAGGTATTCCACAGGTGCATGGTACATCAAGTTGATTGTGGGGATTTAGTCCACTGTTCCTTAGGCTACATGGAGACATTTCCCTTTCTCTTCTTTGTTCGTACAGTTCCTGGGATTCAGCTTTGCATTTGTCCCCGCCTCTGCACGTAGGCCACTGTCTGGTGAATGTTCTTTGCCCAGACAAGAGGGGGTTAAGGGAGTGGCTGATGAGGGGTCTCCAGCTCACTCAGGCCGGGGGAAGCAGTGTGGAATGCAGGGTGAGCCTGCGGCGGCAGAGGCCAGCGTGATTTTGCAACAGCCTGAGGCACGCCGTGTGTTCTCCCAGGGAAATTGTCCGTAGATCATGGGACCTTGTCAGTGGCGGGCTGCACAGGCTCCCAGGAGGGGCTGTGTGGATAGTGACCTGTGCTTGCACACAGGATTCTTGGTGGCTGAAGCAGCGGAGTTAGTGTTTCATGCCCATCTCTTGTGTCCACGCTGATAGCCATGGCTCATGCCGATCTCTGAAGCTCATTTAGGCAGTGCTCTGAATCTCCTCTCCTATGCGCCCCGAAACAATGGTCTCTTGCCTGTTAGGCAGGTCCAGACTTTTTCCCAGACTCCTTCTTGGCTAGCTGTGGCACACTAGCCACCTTCAGGCTGTGTTCACGCAGCCAACCCCAGTTCTCTCCCTGGAACCTGACCTCTGAAGCCCGAGCCTCAGCTCTCAGCCCCCGCCTGCCCCGGCGGGTGAGCAGACAAGCCTCTGAGGCTGGTGAGTGCTGGTTGGCACCGATCCTCTGTGCGGGAATCTCTCCACTTTGCCCTCTGCACTCCTTTTGCTGTGCTCTCCTTCGTGGTCCCGAAGCTCTGCCACCCCCTGTCTCTGCCAGTGAAGGGGCTTCCTAGCGTGTGGAAACTTTTCCTCCTTCACAGCTCCCTCCCAGAGTTGCAGGTCCCATCCCTATTCTTTTGTCTTTTTTTTTTTTTTTGCCCTATCCAGGTATGTGGGGAGTTTCTTGCCTTTTGGGAAGTCTGAGGTCTTCTGCCAGTGTTCAGTAGGTGTTCTGTAGGAGTTGTTCCACATGTAGATGTATTTCTGATGTATTTGTGGGGTGGAAGGTGATCTCCACGTCTTACTCCTCTACCATCTTGAAGGTCCTCTCTCACTCTATTTTTGATGCATGTTTTTTTTCATGAGCTCTGCTGGCTTTGCTCTGTTGACTTGTCTTTCAGAAAAGCTCTCCCACAGCCTGATATCTGACCAGCAGTGTGCCTGGACTGATGCCTTGCCACATTCTTGGAATCCCCTCACATGCTATTCCTCAGAAGGTTGCATTCAGTGAGTCAATGATCTTGCTGTCCAAGGGAGGGGAGGGGGGAGCCAGAATCATACATGAACTACAGAGATTCTTTTCCCTGATGATGAAGCTGTTGAGTTAGCAGCCAACCTTCTACTTGTAGGTTTTAGTTCATCTTGGTCCATGGTTCAGGTTCAATGGCTCTGAAGCTTGCTTGTACCAATTAAATCAGAATCTCTGGGACAAAGGCACTCAGACATCAGTATATCTTAAAGGTCCTAAATGATCCACCCATGCAGCTGGGCTGGAGAATTCCTGGCTATGGTGCAGCTGTGAATGGGTTCCTTCTGGGAGCTGCTGTATTAGAAGACTCACCACCTTCTGGCTTCTTAGATCTCTCAGAAAATTTGTTTTTGTGTGTTGTTGTTAAGAAGTGGTGAAAGTGGTATTAAATGGAGTGCTCCCCATTGTTCTCATAGCTTTCCTTTGCCCTTAGATGTTTTTTTTTTTAGATAAGCAGGCATTCATGACTGTTTGCAAATATATTTTCTATTTACCATCTGAGGCATTGTACCAATTTTTGGGTAGTGGACTTTGTGAGTTAGTTGTCTGCAACAGAGCTAGCAGAAATATCTGTCTACTGGATTGTACTTTTAATTTTTTCATTGCCACTGTTGGATTCCCTATATTTTTATATTCCTTTGAGTATTTTACTTATCAGCTAATAGGGAGAAAGATGCTTATGCTTCATAATAATCATGATGATTATAACTGCTGTATAATGAGTACCTAACACTATTAGACACCATAGCTATAAACTGTGCATGAATTATCACATTTAATCTTTGCAATAATTTTGAGAGGTCGTGTATCTCCGTTTTATAAATGATAGTCTAGTTGTCATCTTACCTGTAAGTCTTCAGCTAAATTGTGAAAAATGACAAAAGGCAATCTACCACCTGACATGGTGATGATGGGTTCCAGATGAAAGAGGAGGGTAGAGAGAAGGGTTGATGCAAGGCGTTCTGCTACTGCTAATTCCAGCCTGTTCAGGACCAGGCTCCATGAGAACCAAGTTTCGTGGTACAATTAGAAACCACTCTCCAGCAAATATTATTTAGAAGTAGCCTAATTAGTCCAACTTCCTTCACTCTTCCAGCAGTAATTTCCAGCATTCCTAGTGTAATAAACTTGATGATGAATTTGGAATTTGGTGTCCATAGGAAAACTGAAACTTAACTGATTTAATCTACCTTCACCATGTATGGACTAGGTTTCTTTCTTTTTTATTTTTTTAAATTTATTTATTTTTGTCTGCGTTTGGTCTTTGTTGCTGCCTGCAGGCTTCCTCTAGTTTCTCTTTGTTGTGGCGCAAGGGCTTCTCACTACAGTGGCTTCTCTTGTTGCAGAGCACAGGCTCTACGCATGCAGGCTTCAGTAGTTGCAGTGCACGGGCTCAGTAGTTGTGGCTCACAGACTTAGTTGCTCCGTGGCATGTGGGATCTTCCCAGACCAGGGCTCGAACCTGTGTCCCCTGCATTGGCAGGCGGATTCTTAACCACTGTGTCACCAGGGAAGCCCCGGACTAGATTTCTTTTCTTTTCTTTTAAAAAACTTTTTATTGGAGTATAGTTGGTTTACAATGTTGTGTTAGTTTCAGGTGTACAGCAAAGTGAATCAGTTATAAATATACATATGTCCACTCTTTTTGGACTAGTTTTCTTGAAGAGTTCTTGACAACCTGGTGCCTTGAATGGTTCCCTTTGGAAAATGCAACCTCATTTTGAATCCCTGAGAGTTGACTAACAGCCATGACCTCCTCATTTTCTGTTTACCCATCTTTTCTGGGGGCTGAATTCTGCCTGAGAGCTCCCTCGTCCCATCTTTTAAAGTGTTTTTATTGTTAAAATTTTATTATTTTTTCAGTATATATATATCCAGTATATATGTTTGTGTGTGTGTGTGTGTGTGTGTGTACACACAAAAACATTTTCTTTATCCATTCATCTACTGATGGACACTTAGCTTGTTTCCATATCTTCCCTTGTTTCACCGTAAATGAGCTTATCTTACCTGGTGAGAATGACTCCTGACTCAAAACCTGCATGTGGCCTCACTACATTCTCTGTTTGGGTTCCATCTTGCTCGCTGCGTTTTGCTTACATGATTTCTCCTTCTTACTCTCTTGGTTATTTGTAAGTGTGCTGCTCTTCCCTTCAGGAAGAAAATGCTCTTGCTGCATGGCCAGTTTTCCCAGTTTCTTATCCTGTCTGGTAGAAGCATGCTCTGCTTTTCTCTGAAATAAAGTGCTCCCCGTGCTACGTGTCCAGGAGAGAATTGCCTCTGACACTTGTGTTTATCTGACTTGAATTTCTCATCACTGTTTCTGCAAGGAGGCTCCTTTGATTCTCATGCCATTGGGATTTCTAGGGGCCTGCCCTATTTTTTTTCTCCCTGGAGTAGACACAGTCCCTTCAGAACTTTGTGACACAAGCATTAGAGAAACTCCAAAAACATTTAAACTGTCATTGAAGATTTTCTATCTTGAAAAGCAGAAATCTCAGCCACAGTTCAGGATTGCCTATCTCTGGTTATGAAGGCAGAAGAATATAAAGTCTTTGGAGACTGAGAAAGTTTCACTCTACCTGGACACGTCACAGTGAGAGGAGTATATTTGGGTTGGCACTAGGAACCTTGGCCAAAGTATTAAGCTGTCAATCCTTTTGACTCATTGTGAGCCCATCTCCTGAATACCAAAGGTTTGCAGTACACAGTGAGCCTACTCTATTATTTCTCTGTCCTATCTCACCAGGAGCTTCTCACCCAGGTGTTCAAAAATGTCAATATTTGAAATTTCAACGGTGATCTCAATTCCGGAGAGACAGCACTTAGCTGGGGAATTGATTGGAAGCTTTGAACAAGAAGGTCAGGTTGCAGAGGAATAAAATTCCCCAGCAGGGACAGTAAGGAGAAAAAGAGTGTTTGGAAAAGTTTATTTTGAGTCATTGGCTGACTTTTCTTCTCATGATGTGCAAAGTTCAGTAGAGGGAAGAACTTCCAGCTTAATAACATGGGATGTTAACTCTTCCAAACACACTGGTCTTTTCAGGTGTTTGCTGACCCCTGGCGTGAAAACTAGCCCCCACACCATGACAGGCAAGACACAACCCAGCAACAAAGCATTTTTTTTTCTAGATGGATTCTAACAGAAAATTGCCCTTGTCCTGAAAGCTTGGAGGTGGAGGCCCTTGGGAGTAAGTGACAAAAAGGAATTAGGCAGAAGGTCCTTAAGGTCAGTCAGGGGTATAATTTTTTTAGTTTCTCTTTTTCACCCTTAGTAGTTAAAAATGAGTCTTAATCTTCTAAAAATCTTCTGGCCAACTCAATGATCCCCATTAATTATTTCTCTGTTAAGTACTTTCATTTGTCTCTTGACATTTGAACAAGTCAAATATTTTCTGTCTTAGAGGCTAGTATGTTTTTAATCAGGGCATGCTGTAATTGGTACTCTAGGTTTATGAACAAGGACCGGTAGAAGGAATTCCATTTATTCCATTCCACTTATGGATCTTGCAGGAGAAATTTGACTTGATTTTCATGTTTTAACATTAAAAAATTTTTTTTTATTTCTTACCAAAAAAACCCCCCAAAACAAAAAAACAACCAAAACATCTCTTGGAGCCACCAGACAAGGGGGAAATTTCTTCGCATTCTTCGTTTTCTTCTCTTGCCTTCTAAGCAAACCTTTGTTCTCAGTATGTGGAATAGATGTTTCTTTCATAATACCAAATTGTACTGGTATTTAACTGCCTTAATAAAGTTAACTCAATAACACAGAAAAGAAGAAATTGGTACCGAAATTTAGCATAAAATAATAGAAAAGTGAATATTTATTGAGTGTATAAAATAAGCTAAGCCTGGTACTCAATTCTTTTTCTACAGTATATTTTCAGTTGTCTTAGCAATTTTATGAAATATTATTATCCACCTTTTATAGATAAGGAACTATATAGGTTCATAGATATTAGGTAACTTATTCAAGGTCACATAAGTAATAGATGACAGAGGCTGGATTTAAATTTGGGATTGTTTGATTTTAGAATTCTATTTCATATCCATTGTACAATGCTTCCTTTCAGTATGGAATGACTTGTAAAGTTGGTAGAAAGATGTGTTCTATTCCATTATTAAGTTTCAGGGAATCACTCAATCAGACATAGTAGTTATTTAGTGCCTATAGATTTTGTGACCACCACTGTATCAGACACCTATTGTATTGTGTTAAAATCTAAGCAGAATATAAATTATGGAATTTCTAAGATTTGAAATCACCTAGAGCAATGAGAAGAATGAGTCCTGAATGTGGTATCAGAATATGCCATCAGAGACCTGGGTCTAGAACTTACTAGATGTGTAATGTTCAAAAAGTCACTAATTGCTTTTTTTGGACCTAATTTTTTAGAGTAATTTTTTTTTTTTTTTTGCGGTACGCGGGCCTCTCACTGTTGTGGCCTCTCCCATTGCGGAACACAGGCTCCGGACGTGCAGGCTCAGCGGCCATGGCTCACGGGCCCAGCTGCTCCGCGGCATGTGGGATCTTCCTGGACCGGGGCACGAACCTGTGTCCCCTGCATCAGCAGGCGGACTCTCAACCACTGCGCCACCAGGGAAGCCCTAGAGTAATTAAAAAAAAAATTTTTTTTATTGGAATATAATTGATCTACAATGTTGTGTTAGTTTTAGGTGTTCAGCAAAGTGAATCGGTTATACATATATCCACGCTTTTTAAAGATCCTTTTCCCATATAGGCCATTACAGAGGATTGAGTAGAGTTCCCTGTGCTATACAGTAGGTGCTTATTACTTATGTATTTCATATATAGTAGTGTGTATATGTCAATCCCAATCTCCCAATTTATCCGTCCCCTAGAGTAGTTTTAAGTTCACAGAAAAATTAAGAGGAAGATTCAGAGATTTCCCATATACATGCATAGCCTCTTTCACTGTAAACATCCTCCACCAGAGTGGTACATGTGTTACAGGTGATGAACCTTCATTGACACACCATTATCTCCCCAAATCCATAGTTTACCTTAGGAGTCACCCTTGGTGTTCTGCATGTCACTAATCTTTTCAAGCTTCAGTTTCTACATTTGCAAAATATTTGCTTGTATTTGTAACATGCTTTTTGTTTACAAAAAGTTTTTAATACATTTTCTTATTTAAGTCTCATCAGAATCGGGTGAAAAACACATAATTATCCTAGTTTCACAGATGAAAAACAGGTTAAGTGGCTTGCCTAAAGCCAAATACTAAATGGCAGAGAGGGAATGCCAATTCTAATGTAAAATCAAGCGCCCTATACCCTTGATAAGATAGTGAGGAACGAGCAACATAAGTAAGTGAAAATGCTTTGCAGTCTATAAAATCTTAGAAATACTGGTCATAATGATGATCAAGTTTTAACTGTTTCTTCAGCACATTATTATGGGAGATCTCATTCTTGGCGAAGTTACCCCTTTGGTACCCAGGATGTTTGTTTGTAATAGGGGTGGAGGAACAGGACAGAAGTGGACTTTTCTTGACTCAAACATCTACCCAGTGTAACACAGAGATCTATACCACATTCGGCATTCCTTAGAAGCACTGTTTATTCAGGATGGGAGAAGGATATTTCATTAACAGGAAACAGCCTATAAAAAGGTACACTCTACAATGTGCGTAATGCCTCTGAAAGTCCTACAATGGCTCAGGCTCTTAGAGGTCACAGAGTATTATTCACTCTGTCTCTTCTAGGCACTTGAGAAGGGGAAGAAGTCCTTTTGACATCTAGATGCCAGCAATTTATGTCATGGCCCTCTGATCCATGCTATATATCTGGATCTATGTAAGCTGGGGGACCCTCCCTTGACTTTCCTGGCAGACAGTCTCAGTGCTTTCTTCTCCTCTGTTATCCTGTTACTGAACCAAACTTGGGTCCACTTGCCCTCATGCAGTAAAGTCAATCTACTGACATTGGGTTGTGGTGAAGGAAAGTACAGTGTTGACTGCAACGTGGGGCCAGGCAAGGAGAATGGACAGCGCCTTCTCAACAGACCCAAGCTGTCTGATGGCTTTTAGGGAAGGATTTTTAAAGGCAAGGTGAGGGAGGGGTTGCAGGGTGGGTGGTCAGCTCATGGGCATCCTTCTGAATGGTTGATGGTGAGGTAACTGGGTGATGTTTTGGGAATCTCAATCATCAACCTCTGTTTCCAACAGGTATGGGGTCTACATCTTGGTAGTCAACATTGAAGTTAACTTCTTCCACCTGGTGGGGGTTTTAGTATCTGCAGAACAACTCAAGAATAAGGCTCAAGATGTTATCTATAGTCATTGAGGAGGAACTAAAGGTCCTTGACTTTGTTTTATGGCTAAACTGTTATTATTTTGTCTTGCTTGACTGTTTTCCTTTGTTTCTGCATTTTCTTGTTTCTCTGATTAAATGCTCTCCTTGGAATTCAGAGAAGGCCAAGGATGCTAAAGCTTTTCTACAAACAACAGGCAGGGGCATGGAGGGTTTGTCCTTGGGAAGGCCCTGTAGGGTCCTGCTCAATTTCAATACCACATACCCCCATCAATTCTGCAGCATCTCCCATCCCTTTTGTCTTCACAGAGAACCTCTCCCTCTTTAGGGATGCCACCACATTTTGTTAATTCATTTTGAAGACCAAACCTTTCAAAGAATTTGAAGACTAGATAACCACGTCCATAATAAAATATGGAAAATATCCATTCAAAGCATTTCAGTACAAAAATGTGTGTGAATGTATAAGGGAAAAAGAGAGAGAGGGAGGGAGGGGGAGAGGGAACTAACTAAGGATGGGAAAATGAAAAAAAAAAAGTTTCTAAGCACAGTTGGAGAGGAGGGCTATAGCAGAGACACAAAAAGAAGCAGGCACCTCATTCACTAGAGTGTGTTCACTGATTGCCTGATAATTCCATGTGGAAAATTGGCTACGAGAAGACAAGGGATGAACCAGGAAATTAATTGAAAGTATCAGAGAAACCAGAAATACAATAGGTATGGGAAACCCTAGACTATATTAGGCTTTGTCTAGACCAAGTGTTCTCAATTTTAACGCTATTGACATCTTGGGCTGGGTAACTCTTTCTTGTGGCCAGCGGTCCTGTGCACTGTAAAATGTTTAGAAGCATCCCTGGCCTATACCTACTAGATGTTTGTAGCACACCTCTCCAAGTTGTGGCAACCAAAAATGTCTCCAGAAACTGTCAAATATCTCTTGCAGTGGGAGGGGAGGGGCAGTAAAGTGAGATCATTCCTGATTGAGAACCACTGGTCTAAATCTTCGACCTGAAAGCAGGCTGAGTTAGAAAAAAAAAGTAGAATCAATATAGAATATTGCAGAATATCAACAGTGAAAATCTCTTTGCGGTAATGAGGATACAGATAACTTTTAAATTTTGTTTGGTTTGCTTCCCTATAGTTTTGAAAATTTCCATGAAGAATATGCATTGCTTGTATAACCATAAAATAAGGACTGTTAATGTTGCCTTAAAAGTAAAGATACTCGAATTAATTTTGTGAGTTCTCTGATGAGTGAAGATGTATTCGGAGAAAAAAAGGACTTACAGTGTTCAAATAAGGTGAAATAGAGAAGAAAATCAGATTAGACCAGGGGAAGTAGAACATTCATGAAAAAGAAGAAAGAAGGGGGAGAACAAAGAATCAGTAAAATATGAAGCTTCCTAGAATTAAAGACCCTTTTCATCTACTTAGGGATGGAGTTGAGCTCCCAAGCATGGAATGGTGACATTTGATTGTGTCTTATGCAAACGTGTTAAGGAGAGAGTGAACATTAGCAAAATATGAACGAATGCATATGGTTGATGGTGTCTCTAAATGTTTATGTTTGTATTTTCTTCTTGCTTATCATTCAGAAGTATTGTAGTCTTTGTTAGCTGTTGTCATACCAGTTATGTCCTCAGTAGAGACCCCCTTAGCTAGAGAAACCTCCTAAGATCATAAGATGGTAGGAGGAACAAAAAGATCAAGCATCTTATTAAGATGGTGGTTTTCCAGGACACAGCTTCTTTCCTTCATTTCAATTAAGGTTTCCATTATAGCAAGATTAAAGGCTTTAAATGTCAAATGTGGTTCCCTTAGCCAGGGGAATAATACCTAGCCATAGACTATTTTACCTAAAGAATGACTTTAATGGGTAGGCATTGCTGGAGAATAAGTATACTGGAGAAATTTTAAATGAGGTCGATAACATTGAGTCTCTCCCTCTAGAAAGGTTTTAAATGATGGCTTGTGAATTCATGTTCGTGATCACCACACAAGTAGGCTAGAGGAATTGGATAAAACCACTGATCTTTCCATTTAAACCACCCAATTTACTTAGCAGGAGGCTGGAGTTCAAAGAAGTTTGGAGATGTCAAGTCATCAGACTTGGCACTGGCCCAGGGATCTTCTGAGCACATACGGGTTATAGGCATGGGCTTTGGAACCAAATCAACTTGAGATTGAGCTTAAGCTCCAACACTACCCAGCTGTATGCTTTTGGGGATGTTTTCTCGTGTCTCACCAACTGTGTCCTTATTCATAAAGAAGGAGTAATAATGGTATTTGTCACCAGTAGCATGCTGGTTAATATTTAACAACCAGTTAAACAAAAACAAAACCCAAACACGGGGAGGGGGAAGGCTAAGCTGGGACAAAGTGAGAGAGTGGCATGGACATACATACACTACAAAATGTAAAACCGATAGCTAGTGGGAAGCAGCCGCATAGCACAGGGAGATCAGCTCCGTGCTTTGTGACCACCTAGAGGGGTGGGATAGGGAGGGTGGGAGGGAAGGAGACGCAAGAGGGAAGAGATATGGGGATATATATATATATATGTATAACTGATTCACTTTGTTATAAAGCAGAAACTAACACACCATTGTAAAGCAATTATACTCCAATAGAGATGTTAAAAAAACAAAACAAAAAACAGAACTGAATTGTTGTCTTTGCTGATTGCTCTTAAGTAGATGGATGGTCCCACTGTGGCTGATTTCAAGCTAGCAGTGTGATGTCACTGAACACGGACTTAGGAAGAGATGCAAACAGCAGAGATGCTCTCATAAACTGGTACAAGCTGGCTCCAACACACCACTGCCTGTCACAGAAGGTGCTGGGAGGATTGAACAGCTACTGCTCTTACAGTGCTTAGCACAATATCTGCTAAATAGCAGGTGGTCAGTAATGTTTGCGGGTATTTCCTAGTGCTCCAAACTCCTAGGAGAGTGCCCTTTTCACTGTATCATGGTGCTTTTCTATAATGCTGCACACAGTCTTATGAATCATGTCTGTAGTGGGATTGGGACGAGATTGATTAATGCAAGTGCAGTATTGCTTGTCCCTAGATGCTGACAGCACCCACTTAATGCATTCCTGTTGTTTTGGAATCACAGTTAAAATCATTTCTCTAAGTCAGTCTGCCTGAGAGTTTTCTCCCCACTAAATGGCATCACACCATTCTTTATCTCCTGTACTATGAGGTCAGCCTCTGGGCCTACCCCCTTCTTGGGGAGCTTTAATAGTTTTTGACAAGGAACATCTGTTCCTCTTTCTAATAGTCCTCCAGATATCTGCAGACATTGCCTCCGATGGCTTGGAGGACAGCTTGAGCATGCGTGTGTGGTTCTGATAGGCCTATATTTACAATCAAATGGTACTTCTCTCCTAGCCAAGGGGCTATCTTGTCTAATGTATCTCAGATTATGATACAGAGTGGTTTCCAAATAATCCACTCTAGTTGAGACAGCCTGTGATTCTCTGGTTCCTTGTTGTCTAAATCAGGTTATATCTACACAAATTAAAGTGTATTTAAGTCTTAGGATTATAAAGCAAAATGAATTTGTCTGCCTGCTTCTAGTCTTCCATTTTCCCCCCATGTCCTTTTAGAATACTCATCCTTTTCACAGAAGATGCTTAAAGATTGAATGCTGATTTTTCATTCTCAGTCTTGTTGGGTGTTCTCATTATTTCCAAGCTCCTATCTGTTAAGTGAAAAGGATGGTTCTAAGCTAATCAAATAAAATGATTTCTGTTGACTTTAGCCTTTAATATGTAATTCCTTCTAGATTGTGCAATTTAGATGATTGGAAATGTTAATATACATACCGCCAGAAGTTCCCAAGTAATAACACCAATAGATAACGGCAAGCACGGTGGCAGGGGTACACAGGATGGCAGTGGGGTGTGCTGTGGTGGAGGACAGGGATTTGGAGGTACAGGTATTCCTAAAATAGTGCAAGATAGGCATGATACCATAATGTGACAAAAATGAGTTGTTTCCTAACTCAAGTGGAGTTAACAGTACAACCCAGGCAATGATTTTCTAAAAATCTCTCTCAAACTTTTAAGTTTAAAATGATCAGAACTCTAGCTTCCTTAGTATGCAGGGCTTACTGAGCTGCGGCTCATTAGAGTCATAGAGAGAGAGAAAAGGACTGCGTTTTGCTGGAACAATTTCCCAAACTCTGACTTTAGTAAGATTCTGTATCACATTTTTCTGGGCAAAACAGCTACTAGAACAAACCACCATGTGCCAAGTGGGTAATCATTCCTGAGTTTGGAAGAGTCGGCTGACAGGGGTATTCCATGTATATTCTATCTTCTGTGAAGTTCTAGATTCTTCCCAGTAGCTGGAATTTTGCAGACTCCATAAATCAGCGTCCCTGATTTCTTTGGGTGCTCTGTGTCTTTCAGTGTCTCATTTAACTCAGGAGAGAGAAGGCACTTATATCTGAACACTCAGTGGATGTTCTGCTGAATCTGTTTTATTGGGGATATTTCTGATTGTAGATTTCTCATATGGACACTTTCATTTACTGAACCAATCTATCAACCAAGGGTATTGATTGAGCACCCCCGTTACAAGGCAGCAGGCTGGGGTCGGTTCCAAAAACAATAATGCATTATATATCTGTCAAAGGCCTTTCTGGGAAAAGAAAGCTCTGAGCACACAATCTTATTTTATTCTCTCTGAGAGAGATTAATGGAAAATAGATTCGGTTTCATCTTTGCATCTATTCACACAAGCCCAAAGATGTTTGATGACCTGCTCAAGGTCATGCAGAGAGTGAGTGAAAAACTGACATCTTATATCATAATCAAAGAGGTAAATTAAGTGGTCACAGAGGACTTTCAAGTCATGGGCCAATGGAAGACCTAGGATTTCCTTTATGCATATGCTGGAGAACTGGTTTCAGCAAAAACAATTTGTGCAGGCGGTAATCTGATTATTGACACTATCAATCTTCACAACGCAAGGTCAGCATTGACTTTCCACTTGGCCATTCTCAACAGCTGGGCAAGGTAAGCATAATCACAGGCAAATTTCAACTGTTTGCCTCATTCAAATTGTGCTTACATACACGGGTTCTTCAAATACAAAAAGCTGCTGTTTCAGAACTTCTCAAGCATATCATAATTTTCACTTCTCAGAGCTGAGATCTTCTGATTAGGACTTGACAAGAACAAGACTTTGACCTTCAGTCCACTGGGGGGGGACAATGTGTGTTTGCATTTATTTTTAAAATGCTGAAGTAGAGGTTGAGTTGACAGCAACCACTGACCTTGAGAAAGTATTGGGATCTTGTTATCCTAAAGAGAAGAAGTTAAATCATAAGAAACCAAACCAAATCAGATATTGAAGTCATATCTCATAAACACCCATTTAATAATTTACTTTGAAATGCAATAATTGCTAGTTGTCATGATTAAGTGGGAAAGGCTTGTGTGGTAAGGTGGGGAGAGGTGGTATGCTTAGCTGTCTCGCTAAGGGTCATACACTTCCACTTCGTTGCATGTCTGGTGATCTTTGACTGGGTGTGCACATTGCGAATTTTACCTTGTTGGGTGCTGGACATTTTCGTATTGCTTTAAATACTCTTTGCCTTTATTTTGGCGTGCAGTTAAGATACTTGGAAACAGTTTATTCTTTTGGAGTGTCGCTTTTAAGATGGGATCAGAACAGCACCATTCCCCACTGCTGAGGCAAAATGATTCTGAGTACTCTATGCAATGCCCCATGAATGATAAGATTTTCCAGTCTGTGGTGAGAACAGAAACGATCTCCAGACCTGTATGGCTACTGGGTACTGCTTCCTCTAATCCTTCAAATAGTTCTTTCTCCTGGCCTTGGGTAATTTCCTCACATGCATGCCTTGGAGTGATGGATCCAGCAGGACGCTCTGGAGATCTCTGGGGTTCTCTCTGTGTAGAGAATTTTGGTACTCTCTACACAGTCTCCTCATTGGTGTTATATCCCAGGAATTCTGGTTGCCTTATTCTCCCAGACTCCTAGTTCTATCTGCTCAACTCACGGAGTCTGCAGGTCTCTGCCTGGATTCCCCCTCCCTGCACTGTGGCGTGGAGACTCTGGAGGCAGGAAGCTGGGGCAACAGTAGGGCTCATCTCCTCTGTTCCCTGTCTCCCAGAGGTCCCTATCCTTCTTTGCCTTTTGTACAGTGTTTTGAAACGTTTCGTTTCATATATATATACATATATACGTGTATATATATATATATATATATATATATATATATATATGTTGTGTTTGTGTGCAAGTGTGTATGTGTGTGTGATGTTGTTTCAGATGGCAGGGTAAGTCGGGTCCCTGTTATCACATCTTAGCCAGAAGTAGAAGTCTGTGTTGATTATGAGTAGTAGAAAGTGCAACCAATAAATCAAGTAAAGCTCTTGTCAAAGAACAATAGAGGCTGGGCCAGGGAATATCATTTCATGACAGCTAGCTCTTGGGAGCAGGCAGATCAGACCAGGGGGATGGGCTGAGGTAAAGAAATAGGGGTCCAGATACTTGAGTGCTCGCTAGAAATGAAGTGTGTTTGTATAACATTTCTCCTTTGGCCATGATTTTTCTTTTCCTTAAAGTGGCAGTGCTCTTGAGTTACCAACCAATATTTATAACCCACTTATTGGAATATTAATACAGTGCGATTCTTGGCAAAATACCAATATCTGGCATAAGAGATATCTATCATTACAAAAAAGATCTCTCCCAATTTAGAAGAATTACTTTTTTTTTTTAATCTGATGCAGGAGCATAGCAGATCCTTACAAGCACAGTTTTGCACTTAATACAGAAGACTGCTTGTCAAGGAGAAGCTTGTGAGAGATTGTTGTAGGCTTCCTTTACTCTTTTTAAGATTTGATCCTGGGACTTCCTTGGTGGCGCAGTGGTTAAGAATCTGCCTGCCAATGCAGTGGCCATAGGTTTGAGCCCTGGTCTGGGAAGATCCCACATGCCACGGAGCAATGAAGCCCATGCGCCACAACTACTGAGCCCACGTGCCACAACTACTGAAGCCCGTGTGCCTAGAGACCAAGCTCCACAATAAGAGAAGCCACAACAATGAGAAGCCCACGCACCACAACAAAGAGTAGCCCCCGCTCGCCACAACTAGAGAAAGCCCACAAGCAGCAACAAAGACCCAAAGCAGCCAAAAAAAAAAAAAAAAATAAATAAATAAAGATTTGATCCTCACTCTTCAGTTGAGAAAATACATCGGTCTTTTTCTTTCACTTCTATTCGTTTTTGCCTCATGGATTTTGATGCTCTGTTTGGTGTATACACATTGAGGATTGCTAAGTGAATTGACCCATTTATTATTGTGTAATGACACTCTTTGTCTCTAATTTTCTTTGCTCTGTGGTCTACTTTATCTGATATGAACATAACCTCTTCCGCTTTTCTTTGATGCTTGCACGATATATCTTTTCCCATCCTTTTACTTCCAACCTACTATGTCATATTTGAAGTGAGTTTCTTTTACACAGCATATAGTTCAGTCATGCTTTTTATAATCCACTCTGACAATCTCTGGTATATTTAAACCATTTACAGTTAAAGTTATGATATGCTAGGGCTTAAGTCTGACATTTTATTTTTTGTTTTCTGTTTGTTTCCTCTGTTTCTCATTTCTCTGATATTTTCTTGTCCTCCTTTGAGTTTCTTGAACTTTTATTTTTAGAGTCCACTTTGTCATGATTGTGAATATACCTCTTTGCATAATTTTCTTAGTGATTGCTCTAGATATTACAATATACATTTATAACTGTATATGTTATATATATACATATACAATATACATATATAACTGTATATGTCACAGTCTACTGGTAATGAAGTTTTACCACTTCAAGTGAAGTGTAGAAATCATATTTTCATTTAGGTAACTTTACCCTCTCTACTTTAAAAATATAGCATTTTTGGTATTTCCTCTTCATACACTGAGTGCCACATTGGGTGATACTATATTTTTCTTCAACCATCAAATATAGTTTTAAAAACTCATGAGGAGAAGGGTAGCCTATTTTACTGAGCCCTATTTTGATCCATTCTTTTGATCTTTCTTCCTTTATAGATTTCCATGTCTCCTCTGTTATACTTCCTTTCTGTTTGGAGAACTTCCTGTAATCGTTCTTCGTTTGGTGATGACAAATTCTCTTAGCTTTCTCTCCTTTGAGAATGTCTTTATTTCCCCTTCATTACTGAAGAATGTTTTTGCTGGATATAGAATTTAAAGGTAGCAGTTCTTTCTGTCAGTGTTTTAAAAATGTTGTTCTGCTTCCTGTTGGCTCCATGGTTTCAGATGAGAAACCTACTGCCATTCAAATCAGGGTTCCCCTATATGTGTCCTTAATTTCTAGCTGTTTTCGAGATTTTTTTCTTTGTCTTGAGTTTTTAGAAGTTTGATTATAATATATCTTGACATGGATTTCTTTGAGTGAATACTGTTTGGGAATTGCTCAGTTTCTTGAATTTGTAGGTTTAGGGTTTTTACAAATTTGGGAAATTTTCAGCTATTATTTCTGTGAATATTTTTCAGCTTCACATTTTCCCCCTGTCATTCTGGAACTCTAATGACATAAATGTTAAATCTCTTGTTACTGTCCCTCAGGTTTCGGAGCCTCTGCTTTTGTTTTGTTTTGTTTTGTTTGTTTGTTGCTTTTTTGGTGGTCTACCTTCTTTCTTCTGTTCCAGTCAGGTAAATTCTGTTGATTTGTGCTCAAGTTCAGTGATTCTTCCTTAACATTTCCATCTTACTTTTGGGTCCATCCAGTGAAGTTTTTAAGAAAAACTATTACAGTATTTTTCAGGTCTGCAACTTCCATTTTGGTTCCCTTTTATAACTTTTATTTTTTTGTCTTGAGATTTTCTCCTCATTTACTGGTTGCTTGAGAATCTGTAATTTTTTGTTGAAGTATTTTTACAATGGATCCTTTAAAATCCCTGCCAGTCAACTTCAGCATCTCTGCCGTCTCAGGGTTTGTGTCTGTTATTGTCTTTTCTCCTCAAAGTTGTGATTTTCCTGGTTCTTGATATTTATGTCTTTTATTTTGGCAGAAAGTTACCGTGTTTAATTTAGAACACACATCCTGGTCTGCTTTGTGGGCTGCAATACTGATAACACTTTAGTTTTAAGAAAGAACGGACCTAGGGCTCTGCCTTTATTACGATCTGAGGGTGAGGTATCTAGGGTTTCTCAGATTCACTGTCTGAGATATGTGGCAGATAGAAAGAAAACCCAAGGAACTTACTACCACGCCCTTTCTTAAGTCCTAAGGTCCTCAGTCAGTCTGCCCTCCTGGCCACCTTTCAGAGGTTTTCTGTTTGTTTTGTTTTTTATGATGGTCTATCAGATTATTTCCAGGATTTTTTTAGTTGAACTTAGAGGAGAGGAACAGGGAGAAATGGGTCTACACTTTCTTTTCCTGAACTGACAGTTTCACCAGAGTCTTTTGCCGTTTAAATTTAGGAAAGAACCCTTGCTTTTTCTCTATTCTCAGCTCGGACTGATGATTTAACAGTTCATTTAAAGGCATAGTCTGAGAAGACAATTTCTAGTTTAGTTCAACAGTTATGGTACACACTGTGTGTGCACCAGACATTATGCAGGTTCCTGACATTTCAACATTTAGAGGAAAAACAACCTCAATTCTAGCCAGGGAGACAGACATGGCAACAAATAGCTCAAGGTCACTGAGTTGACTGGACTTTAGTTGAAGTTTGTTTAAAATGTGACGGGAAAATAAATGGAGGAGGTAATAGTGTGTGGTCAGGAAAGCAAGGAGCCAGAGAGAAATCCAGAAAAGAGAAACTATGATGTGGGCCTTGACTGATAGGTAGGGATTCAACTGACAGTAAATTAGGGGATAACATTCCGAGGAGAGAACACAGCATGAGTCAACATGTAGAATGTAATGGTGCCTGGCAGTGTGGAAACAGTTGAGTAGTCTAATTTTTCAGAAGTAAAGGGCTTATGGGCTTAGATCAACTCAAGTTTAGAGAATATCTACCAGATTGTAAAGGGCCTTCCATTCGGGATTAGGAGTTTGAAAGTTGCTCATAAAAAAATGGTAGCCACTGGAAGGCTCCTAAGTGGAAACTTAACAGATCACCCGAGCATTTTAGAAAGATTCTGATACCAATGCGAAAAATAAGTGATTAGAGATGAAATTGGAAGTTTTATTCAAAAAGATGTTGTACATACACAAGGCAAAGATTCAAATAATGCAGAAAGTATAGAATAAGAACTCCCCCTTCCCCCTCTCCTGGTTAATCCCCAATCTTCTCTTAAGATAACCCTAACTGAGATTGTTGTGTATATTTATTTCCATGCATCTTTCAGCACACATGTGTGCACATGTGCACACACACATAAACACATCTTTAAAATTTTTATTCTTTCCATTTTTAAATTATTTTGGACTTCAGGTGCAGAGGGTTGAATGAATCATTTCCTTCAGTTTATGGCATACTGTCATTATCACTGGTCTGTATAAGGCGCCTTTAGATTTTTCTCCCCTTTGCCATTAAATCCATTATCTCATTTCCTCCCCATGGGCACATGCTCCAAGGACTTTGATATATGGCCTTGAATTTATATGCACTCATAAAATATTTAATGTTGTTTTTCATGTGTCTCCAGTTTACGTAAGGGATACCTATCCGTTTCTTTTTCTTGCAGTAAACTACATTCACTATGTATACATCTAGTTTGTATCATTTAACAGTTGCATGGAATGTTAAATGCATCTACCACATTTTATTTCATTATGGGCACCTGGATTATCTTCAACTCCCCAGTATAATCAACAACTTTGCAGTAATTCTTCTCATTTTAATTTCTTTATGGATTTATATGAGAATTTCTCTGGGATATATTCCCAAGGCTGAGATGTCTGGTTGTGTGTATATATACAGTGTACATATACTTAATTTCACAAAGATTGACAGAGTGCTTTCCCAAATGGCTGCTCCAGTTTATTCTCTCCTTTGCAGCCTAGAAGATTCCTGTCTAAACACTCCTTGCCAACATTTAGTATTACATGATGGACCTAAAGGGTTCTTTTATTTTGGATTTGTCTAATTGCTAGAGAATTCGAAC
Source organism: Aethalodelphis obliquidens (assembly GCF_003676395.1). Lineage (NCBI taxonomy): Eukaryota > Metazoa > Chordata > Mammalia > Artiodactyla > Delphinidae > Aethalodelphis > Aethalodelphis obliquidens. The sequence continues at coordinate 1,514,699 of NW_020838005.1, read as the reverse complement.
ATTTCTTCCCATACTTAATGGAGCTAAAAAAATCAGAGAAAAGCAAACTCATATTTACTGAGCTCCTAATGTGTGTGTGTGTTACATGTTTAATACTTCCTATCAATTTGTGTTGAAGGCACTACTGTTATCCTCATTTTCAAGATGAGAAAGCCAAGTTTTAGATGATAATGTCAATAGTGTAAATTCACACAGCGCTCCCTTTGTAATCTGCTGTCTGACCCCAAAGCTCATAATTCACATAATTCATTACACTGGGCACTAGAACGCTTATTGAAGAGGTTAAATGGGATTTTTTTCCCTCTTAGCGGAAGCAAGGGAATTAGGTGGAGGAAGCGAATGCAACCGCATAGTTTTGCAATTTCCCCTAAGAACACAGAAATTGCCAACATGATTTTAAGTAATGGGCAAGTAAGCCTGGTCAGGCTGACATCTCACTTTGGGTTCTGAGCCGCTAAAATTCATTCACAAACATTCGCTGTATCTGCTCTATGCATGGTATTGTGAAAAGACTGTGAATGCTGGTGACATAAATTAGAAATGAACCTTGCTTTCAAGGTACTTTCTATCCAGCCAAGGATTAAGTGAAAATAGCCACAATTCTAAGCAGATGCAGTAAAGTGCAGGCACTGACTCAATCCTCCACAGGCATCCAGTGTCAGACATCAAGGCCCAGTGCGTGCAAGACCAGGTGGGGATCACCTTCAACTATCTGTGTTGTTTTCAGTACATTCTGACTAAAAGAAACTTTCTGGTGTTGTAAGAAACATAGAGAACAGATGTTGGAGAGGGTGGAACTTTTATTTTAATAAAAATTCTAGGGCCCTAAAGATGCTGAAAATAAATTTAAAAAGCTAAGACTGTGATGCATTTAAGACTAGCTTGATATTAAGGCAAAAAAAAAAAAAAATTTTGGATTCCCCCCCTGCTTCCCTGAAGTGTTTGGCCCAGCATACTGCCCTAAGGCAGCTTGAGCGAGTGTTCCATAACAACCTGAAATGGACAAGGCCTCACTGAAAAAGTCCACTTTGCCTGTCAGTTCACCAGCCTGACTCTGACCCCCAAGGCATGCACTTTGGCCAAGACTCCCCCAGCTCAGCCCAGTTGACCTGCTGCAGGAAAGGACTACCGTGGACAGTCCAGAGGGATAAATTATTGCAGACAGGGCTCCTATCAGATCAGCAGACTGCTCTGATATTCAGCACCCCACATCCTTTCTCTCTTTTCTCCAGTGAACTTCAGAGATGTTAAAGCAGTTATCGGGGAGAAAAAAAGATTGTTTCAAAAATTCCCCGAGGAACATGTGCCCTTTTTTAGCAGCTTTCATTGAGAGAGTGTTGCCCAACCTCAGAGATTTTGAACATATTCACACAACTTCGAAAAGTAGGTATTATTCCCATTTTGTGAATGAGAAAACTGAGGCTTAGAGAGGTGAAGTTACTTGATTGAGTTCACCAAGCAACTCAGTGGCACATCTAGCCATTGAACTCAGGCTTCCTAAGTCTAAAACCCATGTTTTTAAGCCCATCACTTTAATATAAAGTATGGAAAGGACGAAACCATTGGACTTTATTACAAAGTCCAGCTCATGAGGCATCTAAACCTGGAAAAATAGAAAATCATACAAGGAAAAAATGTAGTAAAAATGGACCAGAAGAATGGAAACAAGGGATATCACCAACGAGAACATACCCCTCCTCTACATTTTTTTTTTAAGTCTTTAATAAATTGTTCGGGGTTGGTACAGATGGCTTTTCTATTCCAGGGAGACCAAAGCAGGGATTGGTTTTAAAAAAGACTGTTAGATTAATGGATGAAATATACTGCAGTCCTAAATAACTTTCATCATTTCATTATTTACAAATACATTGAGACTATGTATTGCCAGGTCCATGACATAGGCTCTTTGCTGGGAACTGGGGTCTCCTGGGTCAGCCCAGTAATGGTTTTGGGTGCCTCTAAACCAATCCATCTCAGGCACTGATGACATTTATAAGAAAGTTAAATAAACCTTTGGCCTTGTTAAAGAAACTCTCAAAGTAGAAAATATAAATATACTATATTTACATATACAGCTACAAGGGAAAACAGGAACAAGTTAAAAAATGCACATATACCATCCTGGGTGGGGCAGCTACAGGATGGTGCAGTTGAAGAAGAAATTAAAGAATTTTCCAGCACCACTGGTTAAGAACTTTAGAAGTAGAGGTAACCAGAATTTTTGTTTGGGGAACAGACGATGGTTCTGAGTCCAAAGAAAATGAAAATTTAAGGCTGTATTGTATGATCTTGTTGATCACATCAGTGAAAGTTGCAAATGGGAAGAAAAGAGCAAGACAGGTGAAGGGCAGAGGGGTCATAGCTGTAGTCAGCCAAAGGGTGCAATTATTTGCAACTGAAGCCTGTCTCCAAGGCATGAGGTATTTGAACAAGTGAAATGTTTGCTTGCCTCAATCTATACAAAGGATAAATTTAATAAATAGATGGTGATGCAGTCTTTTGGAAGTGAACCAGTTCCTGTTTTAATCAGCTAAGTATCTCCTTTGGACAAGAGTGGAGGAGAGAGGGAGCTGGCTTTCTTTCCTGTATCTAAGCAGTTTTGAAGTATCCTCAAGACTCCTTTGCTTCCTCCCTTATCTTATTCTCTTCTTCCTCTTTCTTCCAGATCACATTTTTTTTTTTTACTTTAAAAATATTTTCACACATTGGTGACAAATTTACAGGACTATATCAGACCCTTCACCATCCAGGTTATCTAAATGGAGAGGGGTCCTGAATATTATGCATATTAAAGCACTACCCTGTTTAATATGCAGAAAAGAAATAAAGAAGTGTCAGGTCCATCCTTTTCTTACTCCTCTCTCTTCTTCCTCTCTCCCATCCTTTCTCTTGCCTTCCTCCCTTCCTCCATGCTACACATTGGGAGCACAGAGTTACAGTTTCTACCATTAAGGAAGCTTATGTTAAATAGGGAGAGAAAGAGGCAAACTAATATTAAGATCCACTCTAATAAGTGCTGTAATAATAGGAATGTACAAGTTATGTGGGTACACAGAGGGAAGAATGATTATTTCTACCTGAGGGTAAAGCATCAATTTAAACCGAAAAAGGAATTAGTTACATGGATAAACAACGAGAAAAGGACATAGCAACCAGATTTAAAACTAGGGAAGAATGATGAAGCAACTTCGTTCAATTTTCACTTTTCTCGTGGTTTTCACTTTGCATCTCACACACTAATACATATGTGACAGTAGAGAGTAGTGGTGGAGAGTGTGGATTGGATCCAGTTTGCCTGGCTTCAAATTCCAACTCTGCTCCTTACAGGAGTGTGATTTGGAAAAGTCGTTTAACCTCTCTGTGCCTTGGTTTCCTGATCTATAAGATGAGAGATAATAATGGTAACTACTCACAGGATTATGATTGTCAAAGTTAACAGCAAATATATAGGAAGCACTTAGAAGTGGTACCTGGCACGTAGTAAGCTATTGTTATAAGAGTTTAATCAATAAAATCATTAGTGCTGTGCTAATGATTAAATTTGCTAATTTGCAGTGCTGTGTTGATTAAATTGGATTATTCTTTTTACCATCTGGCGACTTGCTGGAATGAGATCTTATGCATTGCCATTAACCAGTGCCTAATGCATCTGACAAAGTCATCAAGTTGTTTAAATTAAGAAAGTATAGAATGCTAAAGAATTTGTACCATCTTCTAAAACATAATGAATGTGAATTCCATGGGGTTACACTTGTTGTAAAAGTGATTTGACCTCAAGATATTACATCTGTGGACCGTGACATATACAACCAAGAGTGAGGTATTCCCATCCCATACCCTCACCAAACATGGAATTCTCAATCCACCAACGTTGATGTCTTGGCCTCAGGTTTTTGGAAGGTGGACCAAATATAGTGATTCTACTGCAGTCATGCTTTTGAGTGTTTTTGGTCTCTCCAGTGATTGAAGAATGTCCTGTCGTAGCTTTCTATCTTCTTATTTGGCTAAATTCATTCAATTCCTAGCTTTTGTTTACTTAGGTTTCTTTACTTATATAGAAAGATTAAGTTTGCTTTAATAATTTTTAATACTATCATCCATATGAAACAAGAAAATAATAATACTCCCAAAGTACTTTTATGTATAGAATGCCTTTTTTTGTTTACCACAAACTTGAGAAATGGTACATTTTATGGCTTCTATCTATCAGATGTTGAGAATTACATGGCTTACATGATTTTACTTTTTGGGTCCTTTTTTTGGGGCTGTGAAATTTGAACCAAATTTCACAGCTAACAGAGTTACTCTTCATGACTAATTAGATTATTATTGATGGAGTTTCAGTATAGTGAAGTGATTAAGACATCAAAGGAGTTTGAACAGTGTCTAGTGTCTAGTGTTTAGCGTGGTAACATTCAATAAGTATTTTAAATGCAGTATTTAAAAAAGTAGAAGTAGCTTGTAGTAAAAGACAACTATAAAATGAGATTATTAAAATAAAATATATTAAAAATATTGAGTACAATGTACCAGGTGTGGGGAAATAAATGTTTTACATGGCTTTTCTTATTGAATCTTCACAACATAGGTAGGAGTTACTGTAATCCCTGTTTTATAGATAAAAAAATGGATGGTTAGAACAGCTATATAAATTGTCAAAACTCATATAGCTGGTACATAGCAGGTCTCTGATTTAAAAGCAGAAAATAGGTACATCGGTCAGGGTATTAATGTTTGATTGGGCATTGACTTTGGCTCAAAGGCCCTGGCTACCACAATCAAAAAGGGAAATAATCTGTGTCACATTTTTTTTTTTTTTTTTTTTGCTGTTTATGGTGTTTCTATAAGATAACTTCCTTACTTGTTTATTTTTCATTAGATCTATATAGAACTGTATTTCTTTTAAAATAAAATTGTCCTTTCATTTTATATGTGCAAACATTTTACTAAGAGTAAGTAGCTTCAGTTTGGACTAATCAATGTGTAGATCTGTATACTTACACCCTCTGTGAAGACTTCCTGGTTTTGACATTCCTCAAGGAAGAACCACCCAAAGACTTTCTGTCTTTCAACTGCTGAAAATTCTTTGACTGTAGGTTGAAAAACACATCTGACAACTGTTTCAGAAACTGTCTTCTTTAATTCACCTTACCTTAAATACGAACTCAACTAAGTTACTGGTCTTATTTCGTCAAAGAAATGTGACCCTCTGATATCCTCTATAGATAGGCGAAAAGACATTAAGCTCCACGAAAGGACACTACAGTCTACATAAACCTGTCTCAGGCTTTAGCCTTTAGTTTAATCCTTCCTTAGCCTTTAAGGTGTCTTGTGGTCACTCACTTAATGCCACTTTTCAATTTGACACAATTGGAAAATACTATGTGAATAAGTAATAAGCCTTTCTTTGATGGAAATATAACCTATTTAATATTTCCAACAGGTTTTGGGTGAAAAAGTTCCCTTTGCAAGTAGGGAAAAAAACTAAGTTATTTCCACAGAACTTCAAAATTAAACAAAAGGTGACAGTCTCTTTAAGGAGAAACTTCTAGAATCCACAAGTGTACTTTAATTTTCATTAGTAAGAAAACCCTTGAATAGTCTGTGCGAGAGCTGTGATCTACATAAAAGAGAAAATACAGAATTTTGAAAATGTGACTTGTTTTATTTACTAAGGAAGCATTTGTAGCTTTGAAAAAGAACATTCATCTTTTGTATTCCCAGTAATTTACTAGTGGAAAGTACAAAAGAAGAATTCAATATAAAAAATTAAAGTTGTGTTACAGTAATGATTTAGGCTTCTAGTTTGCAGATAACTTCTTCCATTGTTGACACATTTTTATCATTGGCCGTTGAGGTCATTATAAGAAATACCATATGGAACATAATGATTTCACTCTAGGGATATGGTTCTAAAGCAGTGGTCAACAGCAGGGACTTAACAGACAAATAGGCCCAGTCAAGTCCCAGCGCCGCCATTTATGCTATACAACCTGGCCAAGTTCTTGAACTTCTTTGAACCTCAGTTGCCTCATCTCAGAAAGGCCTTGTAAAGTTTTTCTGAAATGTGAAGGCAGCAGTGTAGACAAAGAATACTTGGATAATTCCCACTAAGTGCTAGTCATTATATTAGATAACTACATTATATGGAGTCCACTGTTGAGGATCCATGGAAGAAATTTTTTTACATAATTCTTAGCATACAATAGGAAGACACACATGTTAGATATCTATACCTCAAAGGAGACAAAGTTTTACCAGTTCCAAAGGAATTTATCGTGTGGAGCTTCATTCAGGGGACATCAAGTAGCGTGACGAAAATGTCCCAATGCTACCTCTAAATGAGTGTAAAGTTATTTCCATAGGTCTATTTCCTGTTCAAACCTAAGGCATATGACAAGATCCCCAAATTAGTTGCAAATAATACGGTGAAAATGATTATTAGTCAATAAGCTAAGTTAGTGTGATCTAAGTATGTCATATTTTATGCTCTAACTTGTTATAACTCTTATGTACTTAAAATACCTGGAGTGGTATATAGATAGCACATCCTTTAGGCTGTCTTATTTGGAGATTGTTAATCCAAGCTGGGCTTTGAAAAAGGTAAACAGCAGACAAAATATGGTTATACTCTCTGTCCTGCATTTGTGATATTCCATGGTTCTGGGCTGGGAAAATTGATGAATTATGAATGCTTGACAAAGAGATAGTATGCTGTTCTACTATGATAGTTAAAGTTGTTATTCCCAAATGGAAAACCATCCCATCTTTCTATGGAAGGTGGACCTCAAGGTCCCTGAAGTGGAACTAGAATGATATTACAGTGATTTGTCCATGATCAGAAGTAAACAGTGGAAAAGACCTCTGTCCCAAGTTTTTTGACTCTGGTCTAAGATCACTGTTCAACAGCACCACCGTATTTAGCTGACTTAGTTGCTATTAGAGGCATTTAGTTCAAATATTTAGACTTGAATTTTATAACTGTGGTAAATAGGATTCAGGACAGAACTGCTTCTTCTGTTTAATTTGTTAGAGATCTAGTATCATGTGGGTAGTAGATTTCTGAGATAACAGTGTATGGATTTATAAGTAAGCAGTTATAAACCAAGATATATGATGCCTAATGCATTTGGGGACCATTTTACAGACATGGCCCAACCATTATTCAGATCACTGGTTGATGTCACCTTTCTTACTGGGAAGGGGCAGAGGAAGAAGAAGGTGTCTAGGGGACACATGATCCCATCTCTTTCTTTTTCTCTTTTTGCTTTTTAAATTGTTATTAGTTTAACAAATCGGGGGCTAATTATTTCTTCTATTCTATTTCCAAATTCAGTAATTTCCACTTTTATCTTCAGTATTGCTTACCTCCTACTTGAATTAAGCTTTCTTTACTGTTTTTTTAAAAATAAATCCTTGAGTTAAATCTTAGTTTTTAAATTTATTTTTTTCTTTTACAATTATGAAATAAGTCAAAATCATGATTTTACTATACAGACAATTTTGGCCACATCTCCATGGATTTTGCTATGTCAGTGTTTTATGCCATTCTCTATAGTTTCTGTAAAAGCTGATTTAATTTTCACTTTCATCTAAAAGTTCCAGTAGTGCATTTCAATTTTTAGGGGGATTTAAATTTTAGAAAACTTTTATTATTCAGATCTATTCTATTCTATTCTATTTTATATTCAGAGAACATGACCTAAATAATTTGTCTTTAGAAATAAATTGACAAAATCGTGAATACCTTTCTAAAGTATGTATGATACATGACACGTAATGATTATGTAATGATTACGTAAATTTTTAAGTCAAACTTTTTATTGAAGTGTAACATACACACATTAAAGTACAGCAGTCATAAGTATACAGCTTAATTAATTTTCACAAAGGAAACACATACCTTGAGAAATAAATAGACCATCCCAGCACATGAGATGCTCTCCTTGCATCTCCTCTTAGTCACAACTCCTTTTAAGGGTAACCACTATCCCGTTTTCTATTACTGTTAGGTTTGTCTGATTTGGAACTATGTTCTCTTTGGTAATGGGCTTCTTTGTTCAACATTATGTTTGTGAGATTTATCCAGGTTGCTGTATTTAGTAGTGGTTCATTCATTTATATTCCATTAAATAAGTATTCCAAAATTTATGTATACATTTTACTCAATATATTTTTGGGTTGTCTCCATTTTGAGGCTATTATGAATAGGGCTGTTATTAAAATTCTTATATTTCTCTTTGGGTACATATTAGTATAATTAAAATTAAATAATGGGCAATGGTTGCATAACTCTATGAATTCTGAATTGCCAATTTCTTCAAAGAAGCCAGTTGGGATTTTGATAGAAATTGAGCTCAATCTGTAGATCCATTTGAAGATTAATGCCATCCTAACAGTATTTACTATTCTAACCCATGAACATGGATGTCATTCTTTTTATTTAGATATGTTAAAGTTTCTTTCAACAATGCTTTGTACTTTTCAATGTATAAATCTTACACTCCTTTTGTTAATTTTATTCCTAACTATATTATTCTTATTGATGCTATTATAAATGGAATTCCTTTCTTAATCTCATTTTCAGATTGCTAGTATATAGAAACGATTGACTTTGTATATCAAAATTGTATTTTGCAACTTTGCTGAATTTATTAGTTCTAGTAGTTTTTTTAATTGATTAGGATTTTTTTGTATGTAAGATCATGTTATCTGCAAATAGAAAAAATTTTATTTCTACCTTTGAAATATGGATGCCTTTTCTTTCCTAATTTCCCTGGCCAAAATCTATAGTACAATGTTGAATAGAGGTGACAAGAGCAAACATCCTTGGCTTGTTCCTGATCTTAGAGAAAAAACATCCAGTCTTTCTCCATTAAGTATGATCTTAGTTGTGAGGTTTTTGTAGATGCTTCTTATCAGTTTGAGTAAGTTTCCTTCTATTCCTAGTTTGTTTCTAAGATGAAAGTGTGTTGGACTTTGTCAAATGATTTTTTTATACATCATTATTGATATGGTATATTACATTGATTAACTTTTGGATGTTACACTAACCTTGCATTCCTAGAATAAATATCACTATTGCAATTGTTTTTAATCTCTTTACTATGTTGCTGAATTTAGTTTGCTAGTTGTTTCTTTATTGAGAATAAAGAATAAATATTTATGAATAAATAATTATGCATCTATAAGTATTATTGGTCTGTAGTTTTCTTTTTCTTGTGATGCCTTTGGCTGGTTTTTCTATCAGGGTAATACTGATCACATGGTATTAATTAGAAAGTGTTCCCTTCTCTTTTGTTTTCTTTGCAAAAGTTTGTGAAGGATTGGTGATAATTCTTCTTTAGATATTTGTTATTCATTTTATTTCTGTGAGGTTGTAGTGATATTTTCTCTTTCATTCCTGATTTTAGTGGTTTGAACCTTCTCTGTTTTTTAAAAATAATTATTATTAATCAGTGTATTTAAAGGTTTGTCCATTTTGTCGATCTTCTTGAGGAACCAACTTTTGATTTCATCGATTCTCTCTATTGTTTATTTATTCTGTATTTCAGACATTTTCACTCTAATGTTTGTTTCCTTCCTTCTGATTGCTTTTCATTATTTTTCTCTTACTGTTTCTTTTTTTTTAACATCTTTATTGGAGTATAATTGCTTTACAATTCTGTGTTAGTTTCTGCTTTATAACAAAGTGAATCAGGTGGAAAGTTAGGTTATTAAGGTGAGATCTTTCTTATTTTTTTACAGTATATATTTATAGGTACAAATTTCTCTCTAAGCACTGCTCTAGCTGCATCCCATTAGTATTCATTTTCATTCATGACAAAGTGCTTTCTAATTTCCTTGTGAATTTTTCTTTGACCCATTGGTTATTTAGGAGAGTATTGTTTAATTTCCACCTGTTTTTGAACTCTCCAAATTTCTTTCAGTTACTGTTTTCTAATTTATTTGAAATTAGGGCTTTTGAAGAGCTCTAAACCTAATCTGTTCCCTCTAGTGGTTGCTGTGATGTTGATTTTCATACCTATTATGCTTGTGAAGGTGCTGGTTTTCAAGGCTACCATGAAATAAAAAAGAGGGTGTGGGAATAGGGCCAGTGAAAATGCCACAAACTCATTATTCTTACCAAGGTGCAGCTAATTTAATTGAATAAAGTCTCAAATTTCCAGAGTTTTGAAAAATGTGTTTTCAAAATTTTTGCCAATGTTGTCATTGCTTTTATAGGAGAAGGGATTTTCAGAGGTCCTTCTTTGACATTTCTGAAGTCCTGCCTCTGCCAAGTCATAACGATATTATTCCCATGTTTTCTCTAGAAGCTTTATTGTTTTACTAGTCACATTTAGATCTACAGACTATATTGATTATTTTTAAATAGATGAGTTAGGGATAATGTTTAACAGTTTTTCACATGGACATCCGATCTCCCGATACCATTTATCAAAAAGACCATTCCTTTCTGACTGCATTGCAGTATTATCTTTGTTAAAAAATAAAGTGGCTATGTATGTGTGAGTCTGTTTCTAGAGTTTCTCTTTGCATCACCAACACCCTATTGTCTTCATTGCTGTAGTAAAATTCATGGATATTTATAAAGGATTTGTATTGAGCAGGATACAGAGGCCTTTCTCTCTGTGTCCGTGTCCCTGTCTTTCTCTGTCTCTGTTTTTTTCTCTTCGACAGAGAAAATAGTGGGTTAGTGTCTCTCTGTGTGTGATCTTTAATGACATCAGGTCTTCCCTTTCTTTCTCTCCCCGTTGCTTCCTGTCTCACAGTATGTCATGTTCTTTAAAAGGTTAAGGACAAATGGAAAGATCTAAGAAGGACCCCTATCCTACTCACATTGTCCTGACTATGAAACTATATTGAATTGGTGCTATGTTGACTGAAGAAAGAGAATAGAATTTAAGCAGAAGGTAACCCCTCCCATAGCAATCTTGTTAAAGACTAACCCCCAATACATGGTACTGCTCTTATACTCCCAGAAATTATGCCAAAACTGCACATAGAGTTAGGTGTGGTCAAGTATTTGTTGGAGTCAGCAAAGATGTTGTAGTGTAGTGCCCAGGTGTTAGGTGTGTTTTGAGACTTTCATTATCTCAAGCAGGAGTGGGGTGGGAATTGAGTAACATTTCCAAAACTTCAGACTAGACACCACCTATCATCCTGTGCTAAGGACATTAGTTCCATTAAGCCAGTGAGTGCATATTGGAAGGGGAAGAATTTGATCTGAGCCCCAACATTATCTAAGATCTCAGGTTTACCCCTGTGACTTTATAGTAGAAGGTCAGGGAACATCTAAAACAACATGGTAAACAGGTTGTTTCCCTCCTGACTATTGATTATATTTGGACATGTATGCGTGAGTGTGAACATGTGTATGAGATAAGAGAAGTTAACCGGGAAGTATAAGACTTTTTTAAAACTTTACAACAAACACAGATATATTATAGAATAAAAAGAAAATTTTGCACAAATTTTAAGATAAACCATGAGGCTTCAGAACACTTTACACTTGTGGTTAACTGTTTTCCTTTTTTTTTCCCCACCCAGGGATAGGTGCTTACTCTCCTCTGCTGTTAGATTTATATTTGTGGAAGAGTCTAGGGAGTTTTCAAAAACAAGACTAAATTTAGACTGTATCAAAATTTTTTCAAACACTGAAAAGGGGGCTCATTTCATTGATTTAGAGAATTATTGACTGTTTAACTACTGTAGACAAGAGTGCAACACTGATTTTAATCATCACCCTATTTTTTATGCTCCCTGCTTTCCATTATATATATATTTCAAGTACTGTATTTCATCTTACTAACATTCTCAGTGACAATAACATTTGTTTAAATTTGCTTAACCATCTTTCAGTTTTTAACCATTTAAGTATGTTTTTTTTTCTTTCAATAAAGCACTAATTTGTTCATTGTCTTGGCATTATGATTTTCTTGGAAATAAATATTAGTGAAAAACCTTTCATTATCAACAATTATATCTTCTTCTGCTCCAGAAAGTGAATGACTGCATTTCTTCATAATCCAAAAAACAAATAAATAAAAAACCAAACCAAAACAAAATGCAGTATTTTCTATAGGGTTGAGTGGAAGAAAGTAAATTACAGAAACTTTGGTTATTGAAAGTTTGATATGGAGTCCAAAGGTTTTGTGTTTTTCACTTTTAATTACCTATGAGGTTCACTGCTCTGAGATTAAGGTAATAAATATGTTCACTTCTGTATTTGTAGCAGTGTCTTTCAGAGTTACCTTTCAGTGAGGTAGGGAAAAATAACTAATCGTAGACTTTTATCTATGATTATGTTTTTATATGCTTACAAGCTTACATGTTCATATATATTAATACGTGTACAAATTTTTTTTTGCTATATGAATTCTATTTAGGAGCTTATAATGAATTAGAACGTTTTCCAGAATCCCCACTTTTTTTAGCCTCATAAATAATGATGGAGGTAAGTCTTATGGTGGCAATAACAGGAAAAGCCAGTTGTCTGGGGATAAGGTTTGAGATAGGCAGTTGGGTTTCATTAGGGAGCATGGCGCACAGAGCACGTGCCTGCTCCCAGGAATGCTTCTCATTTTCATTTGTTCTCGGGAGGCAGCAGGCAACAGGGGCGAATGGGAAGGCTTTATCGTCAGCAGCACTTGGGCTTGAATCTTCACACTGCTTCTTGCTTGATGTGGGTTTTGGAGAAATTACTTTTATAAGCCACAGTAAGATTATCTGAAAACTGGAACTAATATGATCTACTTCCTAAATAGGGGCAATTAATTGAAATCATGTGTATAAAGCCTAGCACAGAGCAGTCATCATAGGCATTATACTTCGTAGACCAGCAACCCCTTTCCTGGAACAATTACATGTCTTATCCGAGCAAACATGATTTCAAAGATTATCTGAACTAATATGTATCTTTAAAAAATGTATTTTTTAAGGTAATTATTTCCTTTTCAATGCAGAGTAATATGCTGAACACATTACTAAGGTTGATTTACATATTAATGTGGTTATGAGTCTTTTATTGATAAATTAACAAATTAGAAATATTATTTTCATTTTTAGTTGAGGCAGTATGCTCATTGTGTCTATACCCCATGCCCTCTTTCCTCGTCCCTTCTGCGAATCATTTGATATTTAGCTTAGGGTTTATAATACGCACAATGTATCAAAGCCTTCTTTTATTCAATCTAAGTATCAGTGGTCTGACTGTGTTACTTAATCCTTAAAGATTTTCATGCACAATTGCTACTAGAGTTAGTAGAAATCATAACACATTAGAGAGCATCTGTGAAAGTCAAGGACTTCATTTGCTCATAATCCAAAAAACCAACAAACAAAAACCAAACCAGGGCTTCCCTGGTGGCGCAGTGGTTGAGAGTCTGCCTGCCGATATAGGTGACGCGGGTTCGTGCCCTGGTCCGGGAGGATCCCACATGCCGCGGAGCGGCTGGGCCCGTGGGCCGTGGCCGCTGAGCCTGCGTGTCCGGGGCCTGTGCTCCGCAACGGGAGAGGCCACAACAGTGAGAGGCCCGCGTACCGCAACCCCAAACAAAAAAAAAAAAAAAAAAAAAAAAACCAAACCAAACCAAGACAGAACATGGAGACACGTAATTAGAAGTATTCAAAATACAAAAAAAGTAAAATGTGTAGAATCTAGTTCTTTAAAAGTAGACTAAATGTTCAGGTGAAATAAGGAGCAAAGAGCTACTTTGGATGCTGAAGAAAGATTTTCAGTTAAGTTTTATGTCTGCTGTAAAAACATAACAGACACACACACATATGAATCTTCCACACTCTTTGGGGCAATAAAGCCATGCTTTCTAATTAGATCTATAAAACTTGGCTTGCTCAGAATCAATTCTGGTTCTGAAGCAACTGATCTGTAGCAGCTGGGAGTTTCTAGCACCCTGTGCTGTTATTAGAACTACTGCTCAGAACCAGGCCCCACGGCATGTTCTCAATCTTTCTTGCTTGGAGGGTTCTAGGTTGGATTCTTGGACAACTGTTTTTTCAGGGAAATACAGGGTGTTCAGAGGGATTCAAATTCAGTATTTATTTAGCACTTGTTTGATGAGTGTTTTAGGGGAGGTAACTCATTTAATGCTCACAAAAGTCATTGGCGTTAGGTACTCCCAGAATCTCCATTTGATAGATTAGGAAACCAGAGCAGCTTTTGCAAGGTTATATAGCTTGTTAGTAATGAAAATGAGATCTGAACTCAGGCAGTTTGTAACAAGCCCATCTATATAATTACTGCCTCCTACCTAAGTAGGGGTTGCTGCCTCATACCCTCCTTCTCTGCCTTAAAGGAGAAAAACATTCCCGTGCAGGCATACCTTGTTTTATTAGACACTGCTTTATTGTGCTTCACAGGTACTGCATTTTTTTTACAAATTGAAGGTTTGTGGCAACCTTGAATTGAGCAAGTCTGTCAGTGTCATTTTTCCAACATTTGTTCACTTCATGTCTCTGTTTCACATTTTGGTAACTCTCTCAATATGTCAAACTTTTATTATTATATTTGCTATGGTGATATGTGATCAGTGACCTTTGATGTCGCTATTGAAAAAGATTACAACTAGCTGAAGGCTCAGATGATGGTTAGCAGTTTTTAACGAAGTATTTTTGTTTTGTTTTTACGATACGCGGGCTTCTCACTGTTGTGGCCTCTCCCGTTGCAGAGCACAGGCTCCGGACGCGCAGGCCAAGCGGCCATGGCTCACGGGCCCAGCCGCTCCGCGGCATGTGGGATCTTCCTGGACCGGGGCACGAACCCACGTCCCCTGCATCGGCAGGCGGACTCTCAACCACTGCGCCACCAGGGAAGCCCAATAAAGTATTTTTAAATTAAGCTATGTATATATATTTTAGACATAATACTAATGCATACTTAATTGACTACATTATAGTGTAAACATAACTTTTATATGCATAGGGAAACCAAAAAATTCAGGCGACTCGCTTTTTTGGGTTATTTGCTTGAACCTGCAGTATCTCAGAGCTATATCTGTACTGCATCAGCCCCTGGAAAAGGTGTTCTTTTCATTTTATAGACATGGAAAATGATTATAAATGTGAAATGAGGGTGACATTCTACAATGTATATACTATGGTGTCATTCTAATCTCTTTCCCTTATCTCCCCAAACAAATGGTAAACATTTAGGGAAGGAAATAGTAATTTTAAGACATTTATATTTTCTTTAACATCAAGCTTAATGTCTTGAATATAGTGGGTGCTCAATGAATATTTGCTGATTTGATTTGCGGATGGGGGTGATTTTTTTTCCCCTCAGGAACTATTTTTAGTTTTTTATACCCAGTTTATCTGCACTGGTACATTGGCAGGTACTTGTTTCTCAGGTTGAACTTTTTAATATGTGTTTCCACTCTTTACATTTTGCCTTTCCATTCTAGGAATATATATTTTCAAATGGCAGGTGTGTGTGGGAATTTCTACTCTTTGCAAACTTGAAGATGAGGGAAAGTGAATGAATGAGGTATAATGTATAGAAAAAAAAGATTGGATTTATGTTTTGGTGAGTGAGAAAAACTAAAGCTGGGATTTGTGTTGATCGATGTGGATAAGATGATGTTGACTAGCTACCAAAATTCTTTGTTTTTCGAGCAGAGAGATGCATGAAAGCTGTTTCAATTCCTTTTATTTGGATGAGATGGAGATTTGATGGGCCTCTGTGGGGAGTTTATATAATCCTGCCTATAGGATGAAGCCAGCATATGGCCAGCTCCTCCTCCACAGTCCAGGGAGGCTCCCTCTCCCTATTATGGGAAGGACCTGATTTTTTTTTTCAAAGCAAGGGAGATAGTCGGTTATATTCCCAAATGCTGGCTGTGCGTTGTGGGCTGCTTAGAAACTATTGCTAAGGTGTTTCCCATCCTTTCGATTCCCTGCTGCCGCGTGGGTTCCTGTGGGACATCCCAGAGCAACAGAAGGATGGGCTGATGGGCGGGCATCTAGATTGCAACTCAGCCTCACCACCTGGCTCCATGACTGCTCCATCTGTCAGTTGTTCCGGGTGGCTGAAGAGTCCAGCAGTTCAAAGCTCTACTCAGGGCTGCTTCTGAGCATTTCTTTATTCCCCAAGGACCCGATATACTGGCCAGGGAGAGGCGACTGGAGCCAAGTTCTCCTCAGCCCAGCAGCCGAGGGTGTATGGGGTTGGCAGCCACAAGGCCCCATGCTGTTCCGCTCCTTAGGAATTTGCATAAGAATTGCTGTGCTTATTTCTGTTCATTTTACCATCTTCTTTTTTCATGATTCATCTGTGTCAAGTTTGGAATGAATTACAAATTTACAATCCAATAAGGATTGTAAATTTATTTCAGTCATGGCACAGATAAGAAAGCGGAGTGTTTACCTAGTAAATCTGACAAGAAGAAAACATTATCAGTGTGGGAGGATGATTAGCATAGCACACACAGGGAGGTCCCTTTCTAGAGGACTGGGAAACAAAATTGACACTTAGGTTGAAGTGTGTGTTGTCCATTTCCAAATCCACCTTGAACAGTCAAGTGTTAAGGCTTTGGATTACCAATCGTGTTGTAGCTGCACAGCTCAGGCAGAGGAACAAATGATGTTCCTGTGTTGATTTCCTGTTTGTACATAACAAACTACCACTAACTGGGCTGCTTAAGCCACGCACATTTATAATCTCACAGTCTCTGTGGTTTAGGAATCCAGGCTTGGATTAACTGGATCTTCAGCTCAGGGTCTCACCTGGCTGCCATCCAAGTGTGAGTCAGACTGTGTTTTCATCTGAAGGCTCGACTGGTGAGGCATCTACTTCTGAGCTCACTCATGTTGTTGCAGAATTTATTTCTTTGTAATTATAAGACTTAGGGCCACAATTTCTTGCTGACTGGCAGTCAGAGGCTTCTAAAGGGCCCAGCCTGGCCCTTAAATATCTCCACCATAAATATCACTCCGTCTTTCTACATCCTATTCCTGAATAGAGAGGACTGCAAGAACCCAGAAGAGGGCAGAGCCACAAAAGATGGAAAGAGATCCCTGCATGTAACAGAGCACGACCCTGTCCACCTGTATTGGACAGAGACTTGTTCAAAATATGAACTATGATGGTGTGAAGTAAATTATTAAAACAAACAAACAAAATTCTGTCATTCTGCCTTAATACAAGTTGCTTTTTACATGTTCAAATTCAAAGATCTCTGGGAAGGCCCTCACCTCAAAACACCTGGGTAGAAATGCCTAAAATTCCATTAGTAAGCATTCATTTCTTAAGTGTGATCATTATCTTGTTCATAGCATCTTTCAAAACAAAAATACTCTGTGAAGGAGAAATACATACATCTTTAAATATCAGTGTACCTGACAAGAGAAATGATAGTAACTCCCGAGAGAAAAGACGGATGAAAGAGAGGCAGAAGAGGGGCAGATAGTAATTTATTTTACAAACGTTTGTTGAGTATCTCCTAGGTGGCAGGCACTATGCTAGGCTTGGAATATGAAGAATACTGTGCCTCAGTCTCCAGGGGGTTAACCTTTTAATATTTCAGAAGTGAAGCAGCACTTACACTAAACGTGTACATCTAAGTAGTCATGATTCTTTATCCCCCACAAAGCTGTTGTTAAATAAATGTGTCTTTTTATTCATACCATCCGTCTCAAAATCAAGGAAATATGCCACGTCCTGAGGCTTTTCATACAGTGTTTCAGTTCATCCTCTTGATGACACTGTGATATCATGAAGCCCATTAACTCTTACTCATCCTTCATCATCCAGTGAATTTTCCAGAAAATTGATCTCACCTCCCACATTAAATTACTTTCCCTTATTAATGACTCTTACAGTGGCATGCATCTTATCTCCCCAGGACCTCAAAAAGTTGCAGTTATATTTGTGGGATTATTAAATTTACTTTTATTTTCCTTACCATACTGCAAAATGCATGAGGAAAGGGACCGTGGCTACTTTTGCACTCTTTTAAAATCTGTTACATACAGAACATCATTGACTTATAGTCCATGTTTGTCAAATGGATGAAGAAATATGTAATCGACTTATTAGCTTTCTAATATTGTGGAAAAAGCAAGGTTATCTCTCAGTGACACCTGAGTTGTTTCCATGGAGTAACTGCTACTTGACTTCGTTTTCTTGTCCTGTAGACCACTGACCATCGACTCAAATCATGGTCTGACCACCCAGACATCATGGAGAAACCCGGGAGACGAGCTCACACTTCACTTCAGCTACTCATTCCTTTCATCACCATTATATCTCTTGTAGATAAGTCAGGTTTTAAAGAAGGTCTGGAGAGTGAGAGGGTATTTTCATAACAGCAGCAACACAAACAAATTAGAGTCAACTAACAGCTCAGATCTTAAAAGTCTTTCCATCACTGTTCCTTAATTTTCCAGTGGCCACATTTTCCCTAAGTGCTTACCACTTGAAAAGTCACACTGTCTCTTCCCACCCACTTCCTCCCTTTCTTGGTCATTGCCCTGGCGTATCAATGTACCTTTTTCTTTCTCTCTTTTTTCCATTATATTTCCAGTTCTCAAGGCCTCTGGGCCTTACCTTCTACTTCCTTAGGGAGCTAATTTCCTAAGAAAACTCTATTGTCCACCCAAGGATGGCTCTGGTTCTGATAATATTTTGATTTCTTCCTCATACGCATACGTTATCTCTTTCTACTTCAACAGAGGGCCATCAAGACACTCATGAGGTGCACCTCCAATGCCCGTGTTCTCCTCACATGATCCATGACTATTCGTGCAGAATCACTTGAGAGCTTTATAAGTACAGATTTCTGGTCCCCAATGCATTACTACTGAATCCAAGTCTCGGAGAATGATCCTAGACTCTCCATTTTCAACAAGTCCCCTAATGACTATTACATACACTGAAGTTTGATTTAAAAAAACAAACTGACTTCAGAGAGTCCTATCTTGCTGTCACTCCACTACTCACTCCACTGAATTCTGAAGTCAGCCCCATCATTGTATTTACCTTCTTTGTTTCATTTTTATCTTTCAAGCGTCCCCAATATAACATCTTATTATATTGCCCACTGTATACCACTTCTAAAAGTTTAACTTCTATTCAACTGGCTCCTTTCTATAAATAAGTGAACAAACATAAATCTCTCTCCTCTTAAGAACCAAAACAACCTTCCTGACCTCTGCCAACCACCATCAGCCTTATTTCTCTCCTTCTACTCAAAGAAAAATTTCTCGGGGGAATTGCCTACATTCACCATCTTTTTTTTCCTGCACATCCCATTCCCTCCTCAGCCCACAGTTTTCCAAACTGTTATGAAAAAAAAAGCAAAACCTCTAAGCCAGATAAATATTATTTTTCAGTTCACGTTTTAATTGATACTTTAACTTCTTCTTTGCATCTGTGACAACCATTCTTGCCTACTTCTACTTGTATTCATTTGGTTCTATTGTCACTATCTTCTTTATGGTTCCTCTTCCCTTAAGGGGGACTAAATATTTGGACTAATTAAGGCTCAGTCCTAGACCTCTTTCCATTTCCACTCTAAGGTTGGTTTCCCCAGGATTAACATGTGCTGTATTTGCTAAGGAGTGTTCTTGGGATCAACACCTGTGGACAGGAGAAGGACGTCAGGTTTGGTTGAGGGAAAAGCAGATCTGTGATGAAAGCTGAGACAGGTTGGGACCTGAGACCCTTTGCTGCAGTGCGGCAATGCTAGCACCTGGACAAACTTCTCCTTGAGCAACAAAATACAAAGAAACTATATGGAACTGAAAAGAACTGCATTCATGCGCAGTTGGGTTGCAGTTCTGGGGCAAATATACAGATTGCCAACAAACACATGAAAGAATGCTCAACATCATTAATCTTGGCTTTAGGTTTTTCTCCTTCATCAATTTAAATATGTCCTGCCACTCCCTTCTGGCTTGCAGAGTTTCTGCTGAAAGATCAGCTCTTAACCTTATGGGGATTTCCTTGTGTGTTATTTGTTGTTTTTCCCTTGCTGCTTTTAATATTTTTTCTTTGTATTTAATTTTTGACAGTTTGATTAATATGTGTCTTGATGTGTTTCTCCTTGGATTTATCCTGTATGGGACTCTCTGTGTTTCCTGGACTTGATTAACTATTTCCTTTCCCATATTAGGGAAGTTTCCAACTATAATCTCTTCAAATATTTTCTCAGTCCCTTTCTCTTTCTCTTCTTCTCCTGGGACCCCTATAATTCGAATGTTGGTGCATTTAATGTTGTCCCAGAGGTCTCTGAGACTGTCCTCAATTCTTTTCATTATTCTGCTCTGCAGTATTTTTTCCACTATTTTATCTTCCAGGTCACTTATCTGTTCCTCTGCCTCAGTTATTCTGTTATTGATCCCTTCTAGAGAATTTTTAATTTCATTTATTGTGTTGTTCATCATTGTTTGTTTGCTCTTTAGTTCTTCTAGGTCCTTGTTAAACGTTTCTTTTATTTTCTCCATTCTATTTTGAAGATTTTGGATCATCTTTACTGTCATTATTCCGAATTCTTTTTCAGGTAGACTGCCTATTTCTTCTTCATTTGTTAGGTCTGGTGGGTTTTTGGCTTTTTCCTTCATCTGCTGTGTGTTTCTCTGTCTTCTCATTTTGCTTATCTTACTGTGTTTGGGTTCTCCTTTTCACAGGCTGCAGGTTCGTAGATCTCATTGTTTTTGGTGTCTGTCCCCAGTGACTAAGGTTGGTTCAGTGGGTTGTGTAGACTTCCTGGTGGAGGCGACTAGTACCTGTGTTCCGGTGGATGAGGCTGGATCTTGTCTTTCTGGTGGGCAGGTCCACGTCTGGTGGTGTGGCCTTACTGTGATTTTAGGCAGCCTGTTTGCTAATGGATGGGGTTGTGTTCCTGTCTTGCTAGTTGTTTGGCATATGATGTCCAGCACTGTAGCTTGCTGGTCGTTGAGTGCAGCTGGGTGCTGGTGTTGAGATGGAGATCTCTGGGAGATTTTCGCTGTTTGATATTACGTGGAGCTGGGAGGTCTCTTGTGGACCAGTGTCCTGAAGTTGGCTCTGCCACCTCAGAGGCACAACCCTTACTCCTGGCTGGAGCACCAAGAGCCTGTCCTCCACACAGCTCAGAATAAAAGGGATAAAAAAAGAAAGAACGAAAGAAGAAGATAAAATAAAATAAAGTAAAATAAAATAAAATGAAACTATTAAAATAAAAAATAATTATTAAAAACATTTTTAAGTAATAAAAATGAAAAAAATAGGAAAAAGAAGAAAGAGAGAAGAGAGCAATCAAACCAAAAAACAAATCCACCAATGATAACAAGTGCTAAAACCTATGCTAAAAAAACCAAAAATCAAACAAACAAAAAAACGGACAGACAGAGCCCTAGGAAATGCTAAAAGCAAAGCTATACAGACAAAATCACACACAGAAGCATACACATACACACTCAGAAAATGAGAAAAAGAGAAAAAGGGAAAAATATATATATATTGTTGCTCCCAAAGTCCACCTCCTGAATTTGGGATGATTTGTTGTCTATTCAGGTATTCCGCAGATGCAGGGTACATCAAGTTGATTGTGGAGGTTTAATTCAGTGCTCCTGAGCCTGCTGGGAGAGATTTCCCTTTCTCTTCTTTGTTCGCACAGCTACTGGGGTTCAGCTTTGGATTTGCACCCACCTCTGCGTGTAGGTCGCCTGAGGGCGTCTGTTCTTCACTCAGACAGGACGGGGTTAAAGGAGCAGCTGATTCGGGGTCTCTGGCTCACTCAAGCCATGGGGAGGGAAGGGTACGGAATGTGGGGTGAGCCTGTGGTGGCAGAGGCCGGCATGACGTTGCACCAGCCTGAGGCGCGCCGTGCGTTCTTCCGGGTAAGTTGTCCCTGGATCCCGGGACCCTGGCAGTGGCGGGCTGCACAGACTCCCCGGAAGGGGGGTGTGGAGAGTGACCTGTGCTCGCACACAGGCTTCTTGGTGGTGGCAGCAGCAGCCTTAGCGTCTCATGCCCGTCTCTGGGGTCTGCGCTTTTAGCCGCGGCTCGCGCCCGTCTCTGGAGCTCCTTTAAGCAGCGCTCTTAATCCCCTCTCCTCGTGCACCAGGAAACAGAGGGAAGAAAAAGTCTCTTGTCTCTTCGGCAGCTCCAGACCTTTTCCCGGACTCCCTCGCAGCCAGCCGTGGCGCACTAGCCCCTTCAGGCTGTGTTCACGCCGCCAACCCCAGTCCTCTCCTTGCGCTCCGACCGATGCCCAAGCCTCAACTCCAGGCCCTGCCCGCCCCGGCGGGTGAGCAGACAAGCCTCTCGGGCTGGTGAGTGCCGGTCAGCACAGATCCTCTGTGCGGGAATCTCTCCGCTTTGCCCTCCGCACCCCTGCTGCTATGCTCTCCTCCATGGCTGCGAAGCTTCCCCCCTCTGCCACCCGCAGTCTCCGCTCGTGAAGGGGCTTCCTAGTGTGTGGAAACCTTTTCTCCTTCACAGCTCCCTCCCACTGGTGCAGGTCCTGCCCCTACTCTTTTGTCTCTGTTTATTCTTTTTTCTTTTTCTCTACCCAGCTACGGGGGGAGTTTCTTGCGTTTTGGGAGGTCTGAGGTCTTCTGCCAGCGTTCAGTAGGTGTTCTGTAGGAGTTGTTCCACATGTAGATGTATTTCTGATGTATCTGTGGGGAGGAAGGTGATCTCCATGTCTTACTCTTCCGCCATCTTGTAGCTCTTCCCCCAACTGCCAATTTTGAAGAGCCTGGAGCAGAACGGCGGGTCGGGAGCAAAAGCAGGGTACTGCACACAACACCACCAGAGGGGTGAGCAAACGCCTAAGCCACCCTTCTAGCCCCACCCCTGGACACACCCCTACCCTCACCCCATATAAGGAACAAGCTCAACTTCCTCACGGAGCAAGTGAGCAGGGGAACCTGTTACTTGTTCTCCTCCTTCTTACTGCAGCAGGACCCCCAGTAAAGCCTTTTCTGAACTTCTTTTTTGGCCTCTAGTCAATTTCTGTTGATTGGGGAAGGCCAAGAACCCTGCTCGGTATCACAGTCACAGGCTCAGTCAACCATATGGGGGACTCTCTAGCTGATTCAGTTTGTTATAAGGCAGAAACTAACACACCATTGTAATGCAATTATACTCCAATAAAGGTGTTCAAGCAAACAAACAAACAAAACAAACAAAAACAATTTGGGGGACTGTGAAACTGGAATGGCTCTTCAGTTTTTCTGGGTTGGGCCATGATTCTCTGGGCTTTATAGTCCTTCAGATATTTTTCGGCCAACCTGGAAATAGGTATGACATGATCTTTGCAGATAAAATAACTCCTGAAGCAGCTGACAGGCTCTCAGCCAATGGTACTCTTAGCAGTAGGGGCAAAGAGTAGTTCACTAAAAGGGGATCTGGGTGGCTTACCGTAGTGTCCTCCAGATACTTTGTTTTGTGTCCATTGGCAAACTCATCTACAATTGCCATTTTGTTAACCTCTTTTCTGAGCTCTAGCTCTGCATACTCAGCTGTCTACCCAGCATCTACAATTCAATGCATCAAGGGCATCCTCAACTCAGCACAGCCAAACTGGACTCACAGCCTTCACTCATTCTTCTCCCCAAACACCATAACCCTGTTTTTTTCTTTTTTTTTCCTTCTTAGTAAGTGACACCATCACCTGGTTAATCCCAGAAATCATCATTCTCTCTTCCTTGATCTTTTTAAAATTCCCGTGTGTAATAATAACTCACATCTTGTTGATTTTATCTCCTGACATCTTTTGAATCCATCTGCTGCTTTCTCTTTTCACTGTTAAGTCTTGAGTTCATGTTCCCATTACTTCATGTCAAGGCTACTGCAGTAACATTCTAACTAGTCTCTTTCCATCATTTTTGCATCTTTTCAATCTCTCTCTTATACTGAAATCATGATAATCTTTTTATAACTTAGATTAATCAAATCACTATCCTGCTTAAAACACTGAAATAATTTTCCTGTTATTTTAAGGTAAGGACTAATATCTTTAACGTAAACTGCCAGGTTCCTGCCTATTTCACCAGCATAACCTCATGGTCCAGTGTCAGCGATACTGGCCTTCTTCATATTGTTTAAATGTGCCATGCTCCTTCTAACCTAGACCCTCGATACGGTATTCCCTTTACCTGAACAACTCTCTCACCCCATCTCCCTACCATTACCTTTGTCTATGTATGTAATTCCCACTCAAGCCTTAGATTTCATGTTGGTGGTTATTTCACTGAGATTTCCCTGAGTTCCCTAAACTGGACTGGGTTTCCTGTTTTAATGGCTCATAGCACACTTTTCCTTCTCCTTATAACAATTGTAACTGCTTCCAAATATACATTTATTTGTATGATAATTAATGCATTTTTTACATTAGAGTATAATTTCCACAAAAGCAAGGACCCTGTTTTTGCTTATAATTGTATCTTCAGTTCCTGGTATATGGAAGGAAAACAGCTCAACTCCCCATATCAAAAGAGAAACCAAACAATTTCTGGGATAAGTATTCTTCATGGATGGTTTTTCTATAATCATCTAGTAGGTGGAGGATGCTAATGGTTCTCAAGATACTTATAAACCCATCACTAGATTACATGGCTGCATGGGGGCAGAATGTAGGTAAAGGAATACCATAGAGAAAGTAGAAAATGCAAAGCATTTTATAGAAGTTAGGCATTAAACCCAGAGTGTGGGTGTGAGAGGAGAAGGAAATTACCTGTAATGCCTAAGAATCTAACATTCTCAGATAAAATAGACATTAAGACTGTGTAAATTATCAGGCTATGACTTTTTTAAGCTAAAAATTATTCACTCAGGGTAAGTACCCTTTTAAAAATCTGCCATGATTATAATTTCAGTGTCTTTAATCATTCCTAAATACCTTGAGAAAGGTAGAAATATTGTGTCATTTCAATATATTAAAGATGGATATAATCAAATCTAGTAAAAACAAGAGGTTGACCAAAGTCAGTAAAAGCTAGCATAAGAGAACAAACTATTACAGAACTGATCTCCTGTTGTGAACATCTGTAAATTAGAGTTACTATAAAAGCATCTGCTTTTATACATAAGATAACAGACAGGACAGGATTACAATCTCTGAGCAAAGGGAAAGGAGGGAAACAAATGAGATGAGCCCTACCATTACAAGGAAAATATACATAAAAATTTTTTTGAAGATATTTCTGGACTGCAGGCCAGGGCAATGAACCTCTGATAGACTCTAGCAATCTCCTGTAGCAATAGAAATGACAGAGAGCAAAGTTCAGGGAGGACAGAGTCTGGAATTTCTGAGGAAAAGACCCAAGATGAGGAAGAAATACATAGAAAGAACTCCAGAAATGTGGATAATTGTTTTCATGCATCTTTGGATGAGAACTCTGCACATGTGTAGGGTAAAACCCAAAAGAGCTAGACAAGAACAACTTCTGAAGAAAGAGCAATTACTGGAAATCTTTAAGGTGAACAATGCCCAGAGCTTGTATAGGTATAGAGAACACTCTAGTTGTTCCAACTAAAGTGGGAAGACCTCATTAAATACATAGGGCATTGGGCCAGAGACCATAGAACACATTAAAATGGTTACTTTAACCTCAGGAGTATTCTAGACCCACTCTGAATAGGTTTAAAAATAAACCTTGGAAGGATAAATCTAATCTCCAAATAATCTAACTACCTTCTAGGTGAATACAATAAAATCTAGCATTTAATAATACAAAGTTCATAGCATTCAATATCCAATAAAAATTTTTGCTGGTCATGTAAAGAGGAAAATATGACCTGTAACCTGGAGAAAAATAAGTAAAGAGAAACAGACCAAGAATTGATAGAGTTGATGGAATAGGAAGACAAGGACATTAACAAAAAAACCTGTCATTAATATACCCTATATGTTCAAGGATCTAAAGGAAGATGCCATAAATATGTATGATGAAAATTGTAAGGCAGCTACAAAAGCAGATACTAGAACTCACAAGTGAGTGAGTAAAGAACTCAATATAAAAATTTTATTCTATATATGATATAAACTATTAGAAGATAAAAATACTGTTAATAGCATACAAATCATGAACTAGTTATAGATAAATTTAATAAAATTTGTACAAGACTTGGTAATGAAAATTTCAAAATATTGTCAAGAGAAATTTTAGAAAGATGTAACTAAATGGAGAGAGAAACCATGTTTGTGAACTGGGAGGCTCAATATTATTAAGATTGTGGTTCTCCCCAGATTGATCTGTAATTTTAATGTAATCCCAATCAAAATCTCTGCAGGCTTCTTAAATTTATTATTTATTTATTTTTATAGAAATTGGGAAGCTGAAAGATGAATATAAAACCTAGATGAATATTCAAAGGAGCTAGAATAGCCAAAACAATTCTGAAAAAGAACAACATTGGAGGATTTCACTAATTAATTTCGAGGCTTAGTATAAATCTAAAGAAATTTTGATACTGGTATTGGCATAAGGATTGACATATAGATCAATAAACACACATAAGAGAGAACCTAGAAACAAATCCTCAAAATATGGCCAATAGCTTTTTGACAAAAGAGCCAAGGTAATTTAGTGGGGAAAGTAGAGTTTTTTCAAAAAATGATGATGAACCAAAATGAACCTTGACCATTTCCTCATGCCACATAAAATTACTTAAAATGGATTATAAGCCTAAATATTATAATTTATCATAAAAACTAAAACTATAGTTTTTTTCCAGAAGAAATAAGAGAAAAATCTTTACAACATTGGGACGGGCAAATATTTAGATAGAACAAAATAGGTCTAAACCAGGAAAGGGAATTAATAAATTTGACATCACAAAAACTATAAACTTCTCTTACAAAGACACAGTTAAATGATAAAGCAAATCACAGACTTGGAGAAACTATTTTAATAATACATAGTATCTAGCAAAGGACTTGTATCCAG
The DNA here is from genome assembly GCF_003676395.1 of Aethalodelphis obliquidens. Taxonomy (NCBI): domain Eukaryota; kingdom Metazoa; phylum Chordata; class Mammalia; order Artiodactyla; family Delphinidae; genus Aethalodelphis; species Aethalodelphis obliquidens. Next base: position 1,487,801 of record NW_020838005.1, on the reverse strand, counting down.
AAGATGTATAGAACTCTTCATTCTCAAAGATAAGACAATAAACTCAATAAAAATGGGAAAAAGATTCACAGAATTTATAAAAGAAGATATATGAATAGGTAATCCACTCATAGCTATATGCTCAATACCATCAATCAGTAGGAAATGCAAATTAATCCATATTGAAATAATACTACATGCCCATTTAGTTTCTGATGAGAAGTCCATGGCCTTTTGAATTTGTGTTCCCATGTACATAATATATCCCTTTCTCCAACTTTTTAAAGAATTCATTATTTCTTTGTTTTTCAGCATTTTGACTATGCTCTGCTTAGGCGTGTTTCCTCTGCATTTATTCAGTTTGGGGTGTGCAGCATAATCCAGTGAAACCATCTCAGTCAGTGCTTCTTTTCTTTTTTTGAAAGATTATTAATTTGTTACCAAAGACCATCCAATCACAGCCAAAACCATTGCCGAAGGTGTGGGCATCCTCTCAGAAGACAAGGAAACCATAGAAGACATTTCTGCCTACCTCATCATCCCAGTGAGCCAGGTGAACCCAAGAAATGCCAATGCCTGCATGGTACATGGAAGTGATCTGAAGGACTTGACTTTCCAGCAGCTGGATGACATTTTGAAGTACCATACTGAGATTGTGTTTCCCAGTTCCTCTCCTCAACAGAAGCTGATCGTTCAGGAAGACTGCCAGAGAGAGGGCACTATCATGGCTGTAACTGGTGATGGTGTCAATGACTCAGCTTTGAAGAAGGTGGACACTGGGGTTGCTATGGGAATTGCAGGCTCAGAAGTGTCTATGTAAGCTACTGACATGATTCTCCTTGGATGAGAATTTTGCCTCAATTGTGACTGGAGTAGAGGAAGGTCATCTAATCTTTGATAACTTGAAGAAATCTATTGCCTACACCATAACCAGAACATTCCAGATATTTATTATCTGGAACACCCCCTTCCTGATATTCATTATTACAAACATTCCACTACCCCTGAGGACCATCACCATCCTCTGCATTAACTAGGGCATGGACATGGTTCCAGCCACCTCTCTGGCTTATGAGCTAGCTCAGGGTGACATCATGAAGAGACAGCTCGAAAACCCCAAAATGGACAAACATGTGAATAAGCAGCTGATCAGCATGGCCTATGGACAGATTGGTATGATCCAGGCCCTGGGGGGCTTCTTCACTTACTTTGTGATCCTAGGCTGAGAAGAGCTTCCTCCCAATTCACCTGCTGGGTCTGAGGGGACTGAGATGACCACTGGATCAATGATGTTGAGGACAGCTGCGGAAAGCAGTGGACCTACAAGCAGAGGAAAATCTTGGCTTTTACCTGCCACACAGCCTTCTTTGTCAGTATCTTGGTGGCACAATGGGCCAACTTGGTCATCTGCAAGACCAGGAGGAATTCAGTCTTCCAGCAGGGGATTTGGCCTCTTTGAAGAGATGGCCCTTGCTGCTTTCCTTTTCTACTGCCCTGGAGTGGATGTTGCCTTGAGGATGTATCCTCTCAAACCTACCTTGTGGCTCAGTGTCTTCTCCTGTTCTCTCCTCATCTTCCTATATGACAAGGTCGGAAAAGTCATCATCAGGTGATGCTGATGCCCTGGTGGCTGGTGGAGAAGGAAACCTACTACTAGACCCCATGTTGCACACTGTGGAGCACCATGTCACACACTCTGCTCCCATTATCCACCCCCTTTTTGTGTACTTTATTCTTGGAGTTCATAATTCTGTAGTGATAGGAAAGCACTGAAACGTGTGGAGGAAGCAAGATGTTCTGAAATGAAACATGTAGCTATATGGGGCGGGTGTGTGGGTGGAGGTGGGGAAAGGGTTCCCAGAGAAACATCCATCTATGGAAATCACAGCAGGGAAGGTTATTTTGTGCCTTTTTGTTTTTGTAGAGAGGAAAACTAGGATCTCCTTGCCTGATGCACAGCAAAGCCAATCTGCTGACATGGGGTTGTGGTGAAGGAAAGTATAACATTTATTGCAGGGTGCCAAGCAAGGAGAACAGTCAGCTAGTGCCAAAAGACCCGAACTCCCTGAGGCTTTCAGGGAAGGGTTTTAAAAGGCAACATTGTGGTGAGGGTTCCAAGGTGTGTGATCAGATAGTGGACTTTCTTCTAATCAGTTGGTGGTGAAGTGACAGCGTGATGTTTCAAGAATCTTAATCATCAGCCTTCTGGTTCCAACCAGTCTAAGGTCTACATGCTTGTGGTCAGCCTGTAGTCACCATCCTCCACTTGGATGGGGGTCTTATTTTCTGCAGAGCAACCTAAAGATATGTGTCAGATTGTAATGTATATCCCTTGAGGGGGAACTAGGACTCTGTTTTGTCACTGAACTATTGCTTAAGCTGTCATTACTTTTCTTGTGTGACTGCTTTTCCTTTGTTCCTGCATTCCCTCATTTCCCTAATTAGTAACTGCTTGAGCTTGCTCTTTGGAACTCAGGGAAAACCTAGAAGCATAAAGCCTTTTTCTACAAATGAGAAATGGGGAATGCAAAAAGGCTTTTGTACCCACTGGGCCCCATAGAGTCTTGCTCGGTTTCAATTATTGATTCAGTTTCTTTAGCACGTCTTATACTTTTTCTCTTGGAAGCCAGACATTGGGTATTGGGAACTGAGATAAATAATCCTTTAGTCTGAGGTTTTGTGTTAATCTGCCTAGGAGTTGGGCTGTATTTAAAGTTTGCTGTAGGTATAGGTGCTAGAGGTTCCGAGTTCTTCCAAGTCTTTTGTTTCTTATTTTCCCTTGTTTTTCTTTGTGTATCCTGAAGGACTCTTCTTTAAATAGAGTATGTGCTTTGCAGCTTTTCCAGCTGTCATCTACTATTATTGTATTGGGTTCCCATTAATGTGGTGGTAAGTTGGGGGGCAGGGGAAACCATTCTACAATTTTATGATTGAATTTTAGTCTTCTAGTGGGCCCTGAGGGGAATTGAGGATAAAAAAAAGAGGTGAGGCATTCTGGGCTTTGGATAAGTGGCCCCCTAGATAGTTAAAATGCATATTTCAAGAAGAATTTCCATGACCCCAGATTCTTGCATCTTCCCATACACAGAAAAGCACTAAAATAATTAACTTGAGATATCTGTTCTTTGTGATTGGCAATAATCTTTTACCGAGATGTATGCTTGACTACATGTATTTCCAAGCCAAAAAATTCATATATCAATATATACTGGCTCTTCCCTTACCACCCCTACCTCTTTGGAGCAGTTCCTCAGAGCTACTGAGTGGCCATCTCCTGGTCTATAGTCCTCTATAAGACCCTGAATAAAACTTAAACTGACAACTCCCATGTTGTACATTTTTCTTTAAGTTGACAGATCTCTGGTCTCTGGTGGGTCCAGTGATTTCCAGTTTGTTCAGCTTCTTGTAAGGATTGGAGTGCTAACTTCTAAGCCCTTTTCATGTGGGAAACTGCTCCTATGTTTTATAATTTATTTGCTAACCAGATTCCATTTTATACTCTAAGTATTTACTATTACTTTTTGAAATGAAAACACTTGTCTTGCAGAAAATAAATGTTCTAAATAAATGTGCATAACAATAGGAATTAAAATTTAAAACTTAATTATATAAATTCATTAGTAGGGAGGTGTTTAAATAAATTATGTATTATTCATACCAAGTGATACCATGAAGCTGTGAAAAATGATATGAGACAGATTTGTATATTGGTCAGGTGATAAGAAAAGATCACAATGTTCACAGTTAAGTAAAAAAATGAAAATTTGATAGTATAATTTGCTCTCATTTGTGTATTATAAAGGGCAATGTGTCTATATGTCATTGAGGTAGATAGAATAAATAAGAAAAGAGTAAAATGAGTTGCTTTTGAGAACTGAGGAACTAAGGGTTTAAGGTTGAACAGAGACCTGCTTTTCATGGTGTATCCTTTGGTGTCATTTGATTTTAACATACTGCTTTAAAAAATACAGTTAATAAAAATATTACAGAACTGGGACTTCCCTGGTGGTGCAGTGGTTAAGAATCCGCCTGCCAACGCAGGGGACATGGATTCGATCCCTGGTCTGGGAAGATCCCACACGCCTCAGAGCAACTAAGTCCATATGGCACAAGTACTGAGCCTGCGCTCTGGAGCCTGCGGGCACAACTACTGAGCCCGTGTGCCACAACTACTGAAGCCCATGCACCTAGAGCCCGAGCTCCGCAACAAGAGAAGCCACCGCAATGAGAAGCCCGCACACTGCAACGAAGACCCAACGCAGCCAAAGATAAAAAAATACATAAATAAAAAATTTATTTTAAAAAAATTACAAAACCAACTTGTTTAAAATTCCTTTCAATTTTTTATACAGTGTGTCCATTTGGTTAATGAAACTGGGCCCATTGATCATTTCTGGTCTTAAGAGATAAAATAATGAAACCTTTTTTCTAGAAAGGAGAAAGCATCTGTAAAGTGATAAGAGAGAATATGTTTGCAAATAAAAAGAGCTGAGCATAGGCAGTGAGACTTTCAAACACAGATATTGAGAGATTTTAAATATTTATGTTCCTATTTCACTAGCTATAAGAGAGCAATGTTTGCCAGCAACAAAGCACTATTGATTATAGCAGCTGCAATAAAAGCTAGCTTGTAGGGAGTAGGTGTTAAATGACAAACATAATTAATTAGGAGCCTTGTTTTCCAGTGGGGTGTTTGTTCATCATTCTGTAGCTCATTGTAGTTACTAGTTCTCATTGCCTGACTGCAATAGTAGTTTATTTCTGGCATTTTTCAAAATGCTTCTGAATTTTATTCTTCACTGACATCTTTGGTGATCAGAGTTAATAGGTGGTATTCTCATTTTCAAAATGCATTTGTATTAACAGTATCAAACCCCTAAGAGAAGCTTTAGAAATACCCTTCATACCTTAACAGTCATAAAACCTTCAACTTTGCATCTAACTGAATCCAAATCTCTTATTCATAATCCCTCCAAAACATAAAATTCAACAAGAAGTATAATAAAACCATACATTGACTTATGGTTTCAGCATTTCTTCAGTAGGAGACAGAGAATATCATGAACTTCAAGTAACCTCTGAGAAAAATAAACTCCAAATTGCAACAGAGCTGCTAGCCTTCCAGCCTTTGGGTGTAGCAAGTGGGTAATGGAGGCCTTAAGAGATTCCATCAGAAGGAAGCAAGGAGAAAGAGGGATTTAGATGAAACACAGACAAAATCACCCTCTGAAAGAGAAATTTCAACACTGAATGATAAAATATATGTGGTAGGAAAAATAATGGCCTGTAAACGTGTCCATGCCCTAATCACCAAGAATCTGAATATTCTACTTTACTTGACAAAAGAGACTTTGCAGATGTGATAAGTGTAAGACATTTGAGATGGAGAAGTTATCCTGGATTATCTGAGTGGGCACACTGTAATCACGAGTCCTTAAAAGTGGCTGCAGTTCACTATTTACAATAGCCAAGACATGGAAGTGACAGAGGAGTGGATAAAGAAGATGTGGTACATATACACAATGGAATATTGCTCAGCCATAAAAAGAATGAAACAATGCCATGTGCAGGAACATGGATTTACTAGAGATTATCATACTAAGTGAAGTAAGTCATAAATAGAAAGACAAATATCATATGATATTGCTTACATGTGGAATCTAAAAAAGTAATCATACAAGTAAACTTATTTACAAAATAGAAATAGAGTCACAGATGTAGAAAACAAAATTATGGTTACCAGGAGGGAAAGGGGGAAGAGGGATAAACTGGGAGATTAGGATTGACATATACACACTACTATATATAAAATAGATAACTAATAAGGACCTACTGTATAGCACAGGGAATTCTACTCAATACTCTGAAATAACCTATATGGGAAAAGAATCTAAAACAGAGTGGATATATGTATATGTATAATTGGTTCACTTTGCTGTACACCTGAAACTAACACAGCATTGTAAATCAGCTGTACTCCAATAAAAGTTATTTTTTAAAAAGTGGCTGCAGTTATAAAGAGAGAGATGTGAGGGCAGAAGAAGGAAGAGAGGTGTGATGTTGCTGGCCTCTACGATGGAGGAAGAGGGGCATGCATGCTCCAATGAATTCAGGAGATCTCTAGAAGCTGAGAAAGGCAAGAACATGGATTTTCCCCTAGAGCTTCCAGAATGAACACAGCCCTCCCTACACTTTGATTTAAGCTCAGTGAAGGCCAGTTTTGGACTTCTGGCCTTCAGAAGTGTAAGATAAGAATTTAACCAAGGTTTTGGTGAGGATGTGGGAAAATAGGCACCTTCGTACATCGCTGATAGGACTGCAAACTGGTACAATCCTTATGGAGGGGAATACGACAATATTTAAGAAATCTACATATGCATTTTACATTTTGACCCAGAAATACTATTTCTAGGAGTTTGTCCTAAAGATGTATCTCCAACAATGTAAAATTACAGTTGCACAAGGATATTTGTTTCAGTATTTCTTTTTTGTGATTTACTATACTGAAACATCTTGAATGGCCATACATAGAAGCGTAGTGTGGTAGGACATAGTACTTTGCAGCTACTATAAAAGAATGATGAAGATCTCTATGATCACATATAAAGTGATTTCTAAGAAACAGAGTGCAGAAAAGTATCTGTAGTACTCAAACTTTTGGTTTAGAAAAAAAGGAAAATATAACGTTATAGATTTATCTATTTTACAAAAAACTTGTGTAAAAAGTTAACTAGAAAATAATGATTGGCAACCTACAGGGGAGAATGGGAATGAGGTGGAAGTGGTGAGGATGACCCTTTTCTACCTGTACCTATCAGATAGTTTTGACTTCTTGGAACCGTGATAATGTTGTACATACTCAAAATAACCATAAAATAAAAATGAACACCTAAAATTGAGTGTAAAAGTATTTCAATGAATAACATTGCTACATTGAATGGAGAGGAAACTTAACTTGATGAGTTCAGTGTTTTGACTCTGTGCCCTCACACTAAAGATTTTTTTAAAGATATAACTAAATATTGAGCTAGTAACTTCGTTTGAAGTGCTATGGGTTAACTATAGTAAACTAGTTTCTGTGTATTTTATGACTGGGCCATCAAATAAATATATTGAGGACAATGTGAGCTAGATTTCTCCCTGTCAGATGCAGAAAGGGGAAAGACTAAAATAAACCCTCTGTGGTTGTCATTGGAAATTTTAGAATGAACTCAGTTACGTGTGTGTGTGTGTATGTGTGTGTATCTACCACATATATTTGTTATGTATATATATGTATGTTTGTATATGTTATTTGAATAACTTTTTATTTCTGTCCATCAAACTTTGATTATTAACTCCGTTGGAATAAAGTAGCAAAAGGTATTTGTATATATGACATATAAATTATGTCTTTTTTCCTAATTATATTTTCTTTTAAGCCAATATTCATTTTCATTTGTATTCCCTGATTAGGGTGATGTAATCTGAAGTGTGCTCAGAGAAAGGAAGAAACAATTTTAGATTTAAAAAATTAACCATGATGATCTGAGTGAGTAACTGAGAATTGCTTTCATGTATTTGTGATAATTGATATTGCAGAGAATTAGTTAATCTTAGTTATAGTTGCCTAAAATTTATGATTTTAAAATACCCAACAGCATTTATAAAAACCCATTATTCTTAATTTGTTAGGGAAATTAATTATATCTGGTCAAATATGATTATGGCAAGTTGTATGATTAAGAACTAAAAACCATCAAGAAAGGTAACGTTTGCAAGGAGATTGCATTTCTGATAACCATTTGTGAGAACATATTTCATTAGGAAGAGACAAAATGCAATAGTAACTTTATGGATTCTGCCATGAAACAGTAAAATGGGGAAGAACCTTAAGCGCGGAACCAGGAGTCTGCCAGGGGTCTCTGTGTGTCTTTTGTAAAGTCATTTAATCTTTTTTTTAAACATCTTTACTGGAGTATAATTGTTTTACAATGGTGCGTTAGTATAACAAAGTCTGCTGTATAACAAAGTGAATCATCTGTACATATACATATATCCCCATATCTCCTCCCTCTTGCGTCTCCCTCCCACCCCTCTAGGTGGACACAAAGTACCGAGCTGATCTCCCTGAGCTATGCGTCTGCTTCCCACTAGCTATCTATTTTACGTTTGGTATTATATATATGTCCATGCCACTCTCTCACTTCGTTCCATCTTACCTTTCTCCCTCCCCATGTCCTCAAGTCCATTCTCTACGTCTGCGTCTTTATTCCCGTCCTGTGCCTAGGTTTTTCAGCACCATCTTTTTTCTTTTTTGATTCCATATATATGTGTTAGCATACGGTATTTGTTTTTCTCTTTCTGACTTACTTCACTCTGCATGACAGTCTCTAGGTCCATCCACCTCACTACAAATAACTCAATTTCGTTTCTTTTTATGGCTGAATAATATTCCATTATATATATGTGCCACATCTTCTTTATCCATTCATCTGTCAATGGACAATTAGGTTGCTTCCATGTCCTGGCTATTGTATATAGAGCTGCAATGAACATTGTGGTACATGACTCTTTTTGAATTATGGTTTATTCAGGGTATGTGTCCAGTGGTGGGATTGCTGGGACATATGGTAGTTCTATTTTTAGATTTTTAAGGAACCTCCATACTGTCCTCCATAGTGGTTGTATCAACTTACATTCCCACCAACAGTGCAAGAGGGTTCCCTTTTCTCCACACCCTTTCCAGCATTTATTGTTTGTAGATTTTTTGATCAAGGCCTTTCTAACCAGTGTTAGGTGATACCTCATTGTACTTTTGATTTGCATTTCTCTAATGATTAGTAATCAAAGGATGAATCAGTTGAGCATCCTTTCATGTGTTTGTTGGCCATCTGTATATCTTCTTTGGAGAAATGTCTATTTAGGTCTTCTGCCCATTTTTGGATTGGGTTGTTTGTTTTTTGATATTGAGCTGCATGAACTACTTGCATGTTTTGGAGATTAATCCTTTGTCAGTTGCTTCGTTTACAAATATTTTCTCCCACTCTGAGGGTTGTCTTTGGCCTTGTTTATGGTTTCCTTTGCTGTGCAAAAGCTTTTAAGTTTCATTAGGTCCCATTTGTTTCTTTTTGTTATTATTTCCATTTCTCTAGGAGGTGGATCAAAAAGGATCTTGCTGTGATTTATGTCATAGAGTGTTCTGCCTATGTTTTCCTCTAAGAGTTTGATAGTTTCTGGCCTTATATTTAGGTCTTTAATGCATTTTGAGTTTATTTTTGTGTATGGTGTTAGGGAGTGTTCTAATTTCATTCCTTTAATTGTAGCTGTCCAATTTTCCCAGCACCACTTATTGAAGAAGCTGTCTTTTCTCCACTATATATTCTTGCCTCCTTTATCAAAGAGAAGGTGAGCATATGTGCATGGGTTTACCTCTGGGTTTTCTATCCTGTTCCATTGATCTATATTTCTGTTTTTGTGCCAGTACCATACTGTCTTGATTACTGTAGGTTTGTAGTATTGTCTGAAGTCAGGGAGCCTGATTCCTCCAGCTCCGTTTTCCTTTCTAAGATTGCTTTGGCTATTCAGTGTCTTTTGTGTTTCCATACAAATTGTGAAATTTTTTGTCCTAGTTCTGTGAAAAATGCCAGTGGTAGTTTGATGGAGATTGCACTGAATCTGTAAATTGCTTTGGGTAGTATAGTCATTTTCACAATGCTGATTCTTCCAATCCAAGAACATGGTATATCTCTCCATCTGTTTGTATCATCTTTAATTTCTTTCATCACTATTGCTTGTAGTAATCTCTCATGATCCTTTGTATTTCTACAGTGTCACTTGTTATTCTCCTGTTTCATTTCTAATTCTATTGATTTGAGTCTTGTCCTTTTCTTTCGTGATGAGTCTGGCTAATGGTTTATCAATTTTGTTTATCTTCTCAAAGAACTAGCTTTTAGTTTTATTGGTCTTTGCTATTGTTTCCTTCAATTCTTTTTCATTTATTTCTGATCTGATCTTTATGATTTCTTTCCATCTTCTAACTTTGGGGATTTTTGTTGTTCTTCCTCTAATTGCTATAGGTGTAAGGTTAGGTTCTTTATTTGAGATGTTTCTTGTTTCTTGAGATAGGATTGTATTGCTATAAATTTCCCTCTTAGAACTGCTTTTGCTCCATCCCATTGGATTTGGGTCATTGTGTTTTCATTGTCATTTGTTTCTAGGTTTTTTCTGATTTCCTCTTTGATTTCTTTAGAGATCTCTTGCTTATTTAGTAGTGTATTGTTTAGCCTCCATGTGTTTGTATTTTTTACAGATTTTTTTCCTGTAATCGATATCTAGTCTCATAGTGTTGTGGTCAGAAAAGATACTTTATACAATTTCAATTTTGTTAAATTTACCAAGTCTTGATTTGTGACCCAAGATATGATCTATCCTGGAAAATATTCCATGAGCACGTGAGAAGAAAGTGTAATCTGCTGTTTTTGGATGGAATGTCCTATAAATATCAATTAAGTCCATCTTGTTTAATGTATCATTTAAAGCTTGTATTTCCTTATTTATTTTCACTTTGGATGATCAGTCCATTGGTGAAAGTGGGGTATTAAAGTCCCCTACTATGATTGTGTTACTGTCGATTTCCCCTTTTATGCCTGTTAGCATTTGCCTTATGTATTGAGATGCTCCTATGTTGGGTGCATAAATATTTACAATTGTTATATCTTCTTCTTGGATTGATCCCTTGATCATGTGTAGTTTCCTTTTTCATCTCTTGTAACTGTCTTTATTTTGAAGTCTATTTTGTCTGATATGAGAATTGCTACTCTAGCTTTCTTTTGATTTCCATGTGCATGGAATATCTTTTTCCGTCCCCTGACTTTCAGTATGTATGTGTCCTTAGTCTGAAGTGGTTCTCTTGTAGACAGCATATATACAGGTCTTGTTTTGCAGCCAGTCTATGTCTTTTGCTTGGAGCATTTAATCCATTTACATTTAAGGTAGTTATCAATATGTATGTTCCTATTACCATTTTCTTAACTGTTTTGGGTTTGTTATTGTAGTTCTTTTCCTTCTGTTGTATTTCTGCCTAAAGAAGTTCCTTTAGCATTTGTTGTAAAGATGGTTTGGTGGTGCTGAATTCTCTTAGCTTTTGCTTGTCTGTAAATGTTTTAATATCTCCGTCAAATCTGAATGAGATCCTTGCTGGGTAGAGTAATCTTGGTTGTAGGTGTTTCCCTTTCCTCACTTTAAATATGTCCTGCTACTCCCTTCTGGCTTGCTTAGTTTCTCTGAAAGACCAGCTCTTAATCTTATGGGGATTCCCTTGTATATTATTTGTTGCTTTTCCCTTGCTGCTCTTAATATTTTTTCTTTGAACTTAAATTTTGATAGTTTGGTTAATATGTGTCTTGGCATGTTTCTCCTTGGATTTATCCTGTATGGGACTCTCTGTGTTTCCTGGACTCAATTAACTATTTCCCTTCCCATATTAGGGAAGTTTTCAACTATAATCTCTTCAAATATTTTCTCAGTCCCTTTCTCTTTCTCCTCTTCTTCTGGGACCCCTATAATTCGAATGTTGGAGCGTTTAATGTTGTCCCAGAGGTCTCTGAGACTGTCGTCATTTCTTTTCATTCTTTTTTCTTTATTTTGCTCTGCAGTAGTTATTTCCACTATTTTATCTTCCAGGTCACTTATCCATTCTTCTGCCTCAGTTATTCTTCTATTGATTCCTTCTAGGGAATTTTTTTTTTTTTTGGCGGTACGCGGGCTTCTCACTGTTGTGGCCTCTCCCGTTGCGGAGCACAGGCTCCAGATGCGCAGGCTCAGTGGCCATGGCTCATGGGCCCAGCTGCTCCGCGGCATGTGGGATCTTCCCAGACTGGGGCACGAACCTGTGTCCCCTGCATCGGCAGGCGGACTCTCAACCACTGCACCACCAGGGAAGCCCCCTTCTAGGGAATTTTTAATTTCATTTATTGTGTTGTTCATCATTGTTTGTTTGCTCTTTAGTTCTTCTAGGTCCTTGTTAAACGTTTCTTTTATTTTCTCCATCCTATTTCCAAGATTTTGGATCACCTTTACTATCATTACTCTGAATTCTTTTTCAGGTAGACTGCCTATTTCCTCTTCATTTGTTTGGTCTGGTGGGTTTTTACCTTGCTCCTTCATCTGCTGTGTGTTTTGCTGTCTTCTCATTTTGCGTAACTTACTGTGTTTGGGGTCTCCTTTTTGCAGACTGCAGCTTCATAGTTCCCGTTGTTTTTGGTGTCTGTCCCCAGTGGGTAAGGTTGGCTCAGTGGGTTGTGTAGGCTTCCTGGTGGAGGGGACTGGTGCCTGTGTTCTGCTGGATGAGGCTGTATCTTGTCTTTCTGGTGGGATGGACTGCATCTGGTGGTGGGTTTTGAGGTGACTGTGAACTTATTATGATTTTAGGCAGCCTCTCTTCTAAGGGGTGTGGTTGTGTTCCTGTCTTGCTAATTGTTTGGCATAGGGTATCCAGCACTGTAGCTTGCTCATCGTTGAGTAGAGCTGGGTCTTAGCGTTGAGATGGAAATCTCTGGGAAAGCTCTCACCAATTGATATTATGTGGGTGCGGTAGGTCTCTGGTGGACCAATGTCCTGAACTCGTGTCTCCCACCTCAGAGGCCCAGGCATGACACTGGCTGCAGTGCCATGGCCCTGTCAGCAACACGGCTGCTAGTGTTGGAGTGTCTCCTGCAGAGGTAGGGGTGGCTGTGGCTCACCGTGGGGACAACGACACTGGTAGCAGAATTTCTGGGAAGTACTCCTTGGCGTAAGCCCTCCCAGAGTCTCCATGTAATCTTTTTGTACCTTGAAATCTTCAAGATGGAAATACCTGTCTCAGGTGTTCTGTGATGATTTAAATATGGTAGTGGTTGTGAAAATGCCTGAGAAAGGTAAGATATTTCACAAATACTAATTGCCATGATTGTTTGTCTGCTCCATTTTATTTTTATTTTTTTAATTTTAAAATTATATTTTCTTTTTTATAATGTTATTTATTTTATTTTATTGTTTATTTTCTTTTTTATTTTTTTGGCTGTGGCGGGTCTTAGTTGCGGCACTCAGGATCTTTGTGGAGGCATGCAGTATCTTTTTCATTGTGGTGTGGGAGCTCTTTGTTTTGGTTCGCGGGCTTCTCTTTAGCTGTGGCATGCAGGGTTTTCTCTCTCTAGTTGTGGTGCTTGTGCTCCAGAGTGAATGGGCTTTGTAGTTTGAAGCACACGGGCTCTCTCATTGAGGTGCATGAGCTCAGTAGTTGTGGGGTGCAGGCTTTGTTGCCCCAAGGGATCGAACCCGCATCCCCTACGTTGTAAGGCGGACTCTTTACCACTGGACCACCGGGGAAGTCCCCGTCTGCTCCACTTTAAATGAGACTTTAGCAGCTTAACTCCCCACATCTCTCAGACATTTTGCTGCTTGCATCATGATTCATAATAAAACTGAGCAGCCCTTCACTGCTGGAGCTGCTGATTCATTTCCTGAACATACAAGGAGATAAAAAGATAATTGGTTCTACTTTTATTGATTGCTGGATGTCTCAGAGTTTTTACAAAATAAAAATTTAGAAAAGATTAATGCAGGTTTCATTGCCTAGTAAATTTACCCGATCAGCTTAAGTAATCAGTTAAATCCCATTTACTTCAAGCTTGTTTTAGAAATACAGCTATTACCTACCTGATACTGTAACAAAGTACTCGGAAATAATTGAATGCTGGATCATCCTTCTAGGGGTCAGTTAATATGTCAAAGCCAGTAGTGAAGATGTGATCAAGAAAAGTGTCATAGGACAATATCGTAGAGCAGATCTCTGAAATGTACTCATCTTGTATAACTGTAACTTTATAGCCATTGAACACCAAGTTCCCCTTTCCCCTATCCCCTGGTAACCACTATTCTTTTGTCTACTTCTATATCTTTGACTATTTTAGATACCCTATATAAGTGGAATCATGCAGTGTTTGTCCTTCTGTGACTGACTTATTTCACTTAGCATTATATCTTCCAGGTTCATCCCTATTGTCACAAATGGCAGAGTTTCCTTCTTTGTTTCAAGGCTGAATAATATTCCATTGATGGACATTTAAGTTGCTTTCATGTCTTGGCTATTGTGAATAATGCTGCAATGAACATGGGAGTACGGATATCTCTTGGAGATCCTGATTTCAATTCTTTTGGATATACACCCAGAATTGGGATTGCTGGATCATATGGTAGTTTTATTTTTAATTTTCTGAGGAATCTCCATACTGTTTTCCATACATAGTGCCTATAGTTAGCAATAAGGTATTGTGTTCTTAAAAATATGTTAAGCAGGTACATCTCATGTTGTGTTCTTATCACACACACATAAATAAAATAAAACAAACAAAACCCCATAGGGACACAAGGAAACATTTGGAGGTGGTGGGCATGTTTATTACCTGGATTGTGGTGATGTTAATAAGATTATATACATATGTCCAAACTCACCAGATTAGATACATTAATTACGTGCAAGTTTTTGTGTACTAGTTATATCTCAAAAAAGCTGAAAAAAATGTCATGGGAGTCAACTCAAATTTTAATATTCTCAATATTGATATTTTCGTAGGAATTTCATAAGCGTGGATGTGTGTATTTGTGGATCCCCTGAGTCCTCAGAGGTCATCTTTTAGGGCTGTTATTCAGAGTGGCACTAGTCTCACATTCTCTTATGCTAGGCCTTTTGAGGAGCATTTAGGAATAGGACTATTTACTTTTTATTTACTAAGATCAGCGAGGAGGATGGTTTGGGTTTCAGGACACGATTTTTATATGGTTTTGAATATATCAGCGTGTTATGTTAAATCCAGTTATAATGCTTTTTTTTTTTTTTTTGGCTCTACAACTTTGGTGCCACTGCTGATTTTCCTTTTATTAAAAGAGAACAATGCTTACAAAATAATAAAAACTCTATCTAATAACAGGATTAAAAACACACAACTGCTGTCTCAGAAGAGTGGAACTTGTTAAACTGAAGATCCTTTGTGCTGAAAATAATGATGGTTTTTACCTAAGAAAATGTAGGGGCATAGCTACATTTGGAATTAGAGCCTGGAAAAAGACACACTGAGATGTACTTGGGGTGGGAGAAGAGTGGAAAGGGAGAGAGGAATGAGGAGCCATGATACAGGTGCAACGTGAGGTGATTTTATAAATTTGGGGGATGATTTGTTACACGGCAGAAACTAACTGATAAAGGCCCATTAAGAACGAATTATCCTTTCATTTGAATTTTGTTTAAATTCATTCCTTGAGAATGAGAATTAAGCCATATAAATCTTGTGCTCTTTCCTCAGTTCCTTACACATTATAATCATTATACTTAACATTTATTACACACTTACTTTGTGTCAGGCACTTACTAATGGCTTTCTGTGTAATAATAAACTGAATATTTGGAAAAACCCAACAATGTAGGACCATGATCTACAGTGTTTAGATGAGAAAACTGAGGTCCAGAAAGGAGAAATACCCGCCACCTTCACAAATCCAGTCACTGGCAGGGGGGGTATTTGCACAAGAGTTATCCAGCTCCAAAGCATGCAATTTTAATATCTATAATAGACTTCTTTGGTACACTAAATGGCACCTATATGTATTATGTAAATTCTTAACTATGGTAACAAGTGTGATTCTGTTAGCTACGTTCTAACTTACTTCATTTTTCAGAAAGTGTCCCCTTTGTGGAAAGCATCTAACATTTTCCAGAGAACCTTTTACTCTGGGAGCTATTGGAGTGAGTCACAGCTAAATTCATTAAGTGTTAGTGCTTCAGGAATGCCTCTGAGACTGAGTGGCATGTTTTAAGGGATGTTAACCATTGTGTGGAAAAGAAAACAGAGAACACGGAGGCTATGGAAATTTATCTCCCTGAGAATCTTTCCTTCTGGTTTTCTCCTGAGGAGGATGTCCTCAGTTCACTTCTAGCACTGCACTCCATCCAGGAGGATTCGTTACATAATCCCCTCCTGTTTGCTGCTGCTTCTCTCAGGCTCTAATCATCTCAGGACCCTATGAAGCGCCAGACACTTGAGGACTATTTTATTTCAGATTAAAAATTATATATAAATAGGTAGTGCCATTTGCAGCAACATGGATGGACCTAGAGATTGTCGTACTGGGTGAAGCGAGTCAGAGAAGGAGAAATATCTTATGATATCAATTATATGTGGAATCTAAAAAAAAATTGATATAAATGAGCTTATTTACAAAACAGAAACAGACTCACAAACTTAGAGAATGAAACTATGGTTATAGGAGTGGGGGACTGGTGGTGGGGAGGGATAGTTAGGGATTTTGGGATTGACATGTACACACTGCCATATTTAAAACTGATAACCAACAAGGACCTACTGTATAGGACAGGGAACTCTGCTCAATATTAGGTAACAACCTAAATGGGAAAAAAGACTTTGAATAGACGAAGTGAGAGAGTGACATGGACATATATACACTACCAAATGTAAAATAGATAGCTAGTGGGAAGCAGCTTCATAGCACAGGGAGATCAGCTCGGGGCTTTGTGACCACCTAGAGGGGTGGGATAGGGAGGGTGGGAGGGAGACGCTAGAGGGAGGAGGTACGGGGATATATGTATACGTATAGCTGATTCACTTTTTTATAAAGCAGAAACTAACACACCATTGTAAAGCAATTATACTGTAATAAAGATGTTAAAAAAAAAGAATGGATACATGTATATGTATAACTGAATCACTTTTCTGTACACCTGAAACTAATAACATTGGTAATCAACTATACTCCTATATATGGGGGCTTCTCTGCTGGCGCAGTGGTTGAGGGGACCACTATGCAGGGGACACGGGTTTGTGCCCCGGTCCGGGAAGATCCCACATGCCACGGAGTGGCTGGGCCCGTGAGCCATGGCCACTGAGCCTGTGCATACCGCAAAAAAAAAACAAAAATCCTCAACAGAATACTAGCAAACAGAATCCCAACAGCACATTAAAAGGATCATACACCATGATCAAGTGGGGTTTATCCCAGGAATGCAAGGATACTTCAATATATGCAAATCAATCAATGTGATAAACCACAGTAACAAATTGAAGGAGAAAAACCATATGATCATCTCAATAGATGCAGAAAAAAGCTTTCGACAAAACTCAGCACTCATTCATGATAAAAACCCTCCAGAAAATAGGCATAGAGGGAAGTTAATAAAGGCGGTATATTACAAACCCACAGCCGACGTCGTTCTCAATGGTGAAAAACTGAAACCACTTCCACTAAAAGCAGGAACAAGACAAGGTTGCCCACTCTCAGCACTATTATTCAACATAGTTTTGGAAGTTTCAGCCACAGGAATCCGAGAAAAGAAAGGAAATAAAGGAATACAAATTGGAAAAGAAGTAAAGCTGTCACTGTTTGTAGATGACATGGTACTATACATAGAGAATCCTAAAGTCTCTACCTGAGAACTACTAGAGCTAATCAATGAATTGGTAAAGTAGCAGGATACAAAATTAATGCACAGAAATCTCTTGCATTCCTATACATTAATGATGACAAATCTGAAAGAGAAATTAAGGAAACAGTCCCATTTACCACTGCAGCAAAAAGAATAAAATACCTAGGAATAAACCTACCTAAGGAGACAAAAGACCTGTATGCAGAAAACTATAAGACACTGATGAAAGAAATTAAAGATGATACAAACAGATGGAGAGATATACTATGTTCTTTGATTGGAGGAATCAACATTGTGAAAATGGCTATACCACCCAAAGCAATCTACAGATTTATTGCAGTCCCTATGAAGCTACTACTGGCATTTTTCACATAACTAGAACAAAAAGTTTCACAATTTGTGTGTAAACACAAAAGACCCTGAATAGTCAAAGCAATCTTGAGAAATAAAAATGAACATGCAGGAATCAGGCTTCTGGACTTCAGACTATAATACAAAGCTACAGTAATCAAGACTGTATGGTATTGACACAAAAACAGAAATATAGATCAACGGAACAGGATAGAAAGCCCAGAGATAAACCCACGCATATATGGTCACCTTATTTTTGATAAAGGAGGCAAGAATGTACAATGGAGAAAAGACAGCCTCTTCAATAAGTGGTGCTGGGAAAACTGGACAGGTACATGTAAAAGAAATAACTTAGAACACTCCCTAACACCATACACAAAAATAAACTCAAAATGGATTAAAGACCTAAATGTAAGGTCAGACACTATAAAACTTAGAGGAAAATATAGGCAGAACACTCTATGATATAAATCACAGCAAGATCCTTTTTTACCTACCTCCTAGAGAAATAGAAATAAAAAACAAAAAATAAATGGGACCTAAAGAAACTTAAAAGCTTTTGCGCAGCAAGGAAAACCATAAAGAAGATGAAAAGTAAACCCTCAGAATGGGAGAAAATATTTGCAAATGAAGCAACTGACAAAGGATTAATCTCCAAAATATACAAGCAGCTCAATATCAAAAAAACAAACAACCCAATCCAAAAATAGGCAGAAGACCTAAACAGACATTTCTCCAAAGAAGATATATAGATTGCCAACAAACCCATGAAAGGATGCTCAACATCACTAATCATTAGAGAAATGCAAGTCAGAACTACAATGAGGTATTACCTCACAGCAGTCAGAATGGCCATCATGAAAAAATCTATAAACAATAAATGCTGGAGAGGGTGTGGAGAAAAGGGAACTCTCTTGCGCTGTTGGTGGGAATGTAAATTAATACAACCACTATGGAAAACAGTATGGAGTTTCCTTAAAAAAACTAAAAATAGAACTACCATATGACCCATCAATCTCACTAGTGGGCATATACCCTGAAAAAACCATAATTCAAAAAATCATGTACCACAATGTTCATTGCAGCTCTATTTACCATAGCCAGGACATGGAAGCAACCTAACTGTCCATCGACAGATGAATGGATAAAGAAGATATGGCACATATATACAATGGAATATTACTCAGCCATAAGAAGAAATGAAATTGAATTTTTTGTAGTGAGGTGGATGGACCTAGAGTCTGTCATCCAGAGTGAAGTAAGTCAGAAAGAGAAAAACAAAAAATGGTTATGAAGAACCTAGGGCCAGGACAGGAATAAAAACGCAGATGTAGAGAGTGGACTTGAGGACACAGGTAGGAGGTAAGCTGGGACAAAGTGAGAGAGTGTCATGGACTTACATATTGTACCAAATATAAACTAGATAGCTATTGGGAAGCAGCCACATAGCACAGGGAGATCAGCTCGGGGCTTTGTGACCACCTAGAGGTGTGGGATAGGGAGGGTGGGAGGGAGACGCAAGAGGGAAAAGATATGGGGATATATGTATATGTATCGCTGATTCACTTTGTTATAAAGCAGAAACTAACACACCATTGTAAGGCAATTATACTCCAATAAAGATGTTAAAAAAGAAATACTGGTGGTAAATTCTATTTATGCTATTTTCTGGCTATAATAGTTTAAGGTATAGTCTTAGCTGAGAAGAGTCGAACACATTGAACAACATTTTGATAATTTTGTTTTTCATTTGATTGTCTAGCATTAAAAATTTGAGCAAGAATAACAAAAATAATATATGGATTTAGGTATTGTTTTAAGATATGGTAAATGAGGTGTGATAATTTATATGATGGAATTAAAATATTTTGTAATATACTGTATAATGATAACAATTTATCACATGTGGTTCCATTACAGTGTTTAATGTGATATGTAAAATACATTTGAATCTAGTGTTGTATAAAAATTTTATTAATACTTACATTTTCTATTTGGTTAGAAAAGCAAATTTTCTCCAGATTGGAATTAATAAAAAGAAAACATGTGGGAACTACAATGACTCAAGATTGTCTAATTTTGCATTACTTACTCTCAAATGGAACTGAAAAATTATTTCAAAATATGATTATAACAATATAAATAGTGCTTACTGATGATATAATGGTGCAAACATTAAATTGGCAATAATCTATGAAATACCCGTGTCTTTATTCAATTCCTTAATGAAACATTTGTCCAGTCCTAAAACACAACATCCAGCCACATACAAGAATAAGTGAATTCAGTCTTTGAACATTGCTGACTTTTAATATTAAAAAAATTATTGCACATATTTTTAAAGATAAATGATATGGTCAAAGAATTAGATAGTGCAGATGAACTTAGTCACTGAATTTTACTAGATTTCTGGCAACCTGGTCAGGAGCAGTTTCCAGTGGATTGTGGTAGAAGAGGCCAGTTTATAATGGTTTGAGGAGTGAATGATATCTGAGGATCCTGAGTCTCAGGATGCTTTTTTTTTAAAAAAAGTATGGCTGTGAAGGAAAGGAGAGATCATAAACACTGATGGGAAAGAAGCAATAGATGAGGGAATTTGAAGATGTAACTGGGCGTGAGAGGCAGAGAGAGAGATTAAGGTATGTATGTATGTATGTGTTTATGTATGTATGTATCAGTCTTTTTGGAAACAGGTATCCTAACTAGTTTGAACAGAAAAGTTTGATGCCATGTGATTTGGGCACTATTAAGAGAGACTATAAGCGACAATGAGACACCCCCTGGGTGTAACCATTATACGCTACTGGCAGACTCCTTCAAATGACACCACTGAACCCAGCAACTTGAAGGTTCTTTGCTGGAGGACATGACTCCACCCAGCTGAGAGCTGTTCCAGGCTGATGATGCTGGAGGATCTGTGGGAGCAGAAGGCAACTGCCCACTCATGCTTGTCTCGAGACCCGCTGCTGGACCAGAGATTGCTGCTGGTGCTGAGACATTTCTTTCTTAGACTTCTCCTTGGTGTGGTTCGTTATCCCCTTTGGATGTTCACTACGTTGACTAACCTGTGTTGTGTGCAATAAGCCGAGTGACTTGTTGGAAAAACAAAAACAAACAAACAACAGCAACAAACAAGAGAGAGAGACTAGTAGGACAGAGGAAGTATGGCAGCCATGAAGTAAATGTCTGATCCTTGTCTGAGTTTTTTGGGAGAATGAAAGGATGTGGAAAGGGTGTCAGCCTAATAAAGAAAGCAGAGCCTCCCTAGTAGGGTGTGGGTGTGAATTGGGGGCTTGTGAGGAGGGTATCATCATGATTGGCAGATGGAGAAAAGCACAATCAGGTAAATGGGGATGGGGGAGGTTTTGAGAAAAGAGTAGGCATTCAAGAAACCAAGTCCTAAATAAAGATCTTCCCTGATGTCAGGGACATTTTCATGGTTTGTCTCTTATTTTTGAGAGGTGGAGAGGAGTCTGGGTAAAATCACTATAAAACTTAGGATCTCTCACTGAAAATTGTAGGTTGAAAGATGAGTAACCAAATCACACGGCTTCAGACTCCTCTGTCCAAACTTGTTAGGATGCCTGTTTCCAAAAAGACTGATACATACATACATGCACATATATGAATATAAATGCAGTTGCACAAGCACTTTTAAAATTTCAATATAGCTAGTGAGTGAAATGCCTTTTACTTTTTATTGATGTCTCAGAAGCCTGTCAAGGATTGACTAAAAATGGCCAGATGGTCATTGTTTTCAAGATTTGCTGCAAAATCTTTGAAACGCAGAGGTAGGGAATGATAATGGAAATGGAGGAAGAGGGGATAATTGTTATTCTATAATAATCTTATTTTCACAGGTGAGAGGGCTTTCTAGCAACAAAGGGATTAGATGAGTGGCCAGCTGAAGCATGGATACCTAAGTCCAATACTACCAATTTAAGGAAAATCAGAGGATGGAAGAAACACCCCAGCAATTTCATATTGGAGTATTTAATAGTAACTGGCAGACTTGATCTAAGGTAGGTATGAATTCTAAATTTTAAAATATTTTCTGTCCTTCTTTATTTGTAAGAATGTTTTACTGATCACTCTCTTGGGGCCTTGGGCATATGCCAGTTATCATTTTTTCTGTGCTACGATTTCTCAATCTGCAAAACAGGTGTAAATGTAGTCCTTACAGGGATTCTGGGGTGGTGTGTCTCACATTACACAATGTCATAACACGTGAGTAAATATTAGGTCTCCTTTATTATGCTTTATTTTCTTTCTCCAACTCGAAAGCAGGTATGATGCAATTTGCTTCTATGTAACCCTCATGTTGCATGTAGGAGTGTTTAGCTTTGAAAAATAATACAGTATATGTTCATTAACTATTTTGGAAGATCCCTGTTTGAAAAAGGACTGTTGTTAACTTTCTCTTATAGATTAAGAAAAATGAACTTCAGCGTTACGGTAACCATGTTTTTTTTCTGAATTAAAAATTAGTCTGACACACATTGTGGAAATGAGGCATACTATTTAACAATACTTTAATTGTTCTCAGGTACATGTGTACCCTCTCCTAAGAGGTTAAATAAGGGGTTCAAGGGTGAAAATCCAGCTGATGGTACTGAAATTAGAACCCAGAATACATACATTCCTTGAGATGTATTCCAACTAAATCAGGGTAAGTGAGTGAAGGAAGGGTATGGAAATGATGTTAAATACAAAGTCTTTTAAGCAGCTTGGGAGAAAATGCAAGGATAGCAATCTAGAATAAGTGATATTTATACAAAAGGCTCTGAGTGCACAAGCTGTCATTTTTCTAATCATCCATGAATAAGTACTCTATAAGTGAGAGTGGGACTGAATCTGTATCTTTTTAAAATTTGAAGACTCTATTATTGTTCATTTTAAAAGAAAATTTTAATGTTATTTACATGTATCTGTAAGGAATATCCCTTGAATCTCAATTGAATTTGTGGGAAATGCGTTTTGCATTTGGTTACTCTACTGAGGAACCATTGCATAGAAAAGGGAGAGAGGAGTTGCTGGGAGAAAAACATGCATCTCCAGTACAAATTTATTTTAACCTATCTCACCACCATTTCTGATCAAGTTCTCCTTATTTTTTATTCAAACCCATTTGTGGGGGAAAAGTTTTAATCAAAGTATTAATTCAGTCAAAATAATTATGCAAAATAAACTGTTAATTTAATTGTAGACTATGTATGGAAGCTTATTTCAAAGCAAATGTTTGGGTTCAATCACTAGTGTTTAAAATCCTATGAAGTAACTGGTAATTTGACTTAATTCAATCTTGTCATTATTACTTTCTATGTGTCATTTAAAATTATTTTATTTTCACAGATTTACTATAGAAAAATAAGAAACTTAGGTTCAGTCAGCTTGAGATAATCACTATTACCATTTTGATCAGTAGCCCTCTAAGTATATATGTTGTTAGATATAAGATACATAGATTTCCATGAAAATGCAAATTTTGCAGGGCTGTAAATTTGTGATTGAATGAGTAAGTGCATAGTAACAGAATTAAATTACAACACATCTACAGTTTTTATTTTTTATTTTAATTTTTTTCTGAAGTACAGTTGCTGTACATTATATGTTACATGTGTACAATATAGTGATTCACAATTTTTAAAGGTTATACTCCATTTACAGTTATTATAAAATATTGGCTATATTCCTCATGTTGCATAATATATCCTTGTAGCTTATTTTATACCTAATAGTTTGTATCTCTTACTCTTACTTACAATTTTTAAATATGCAATTTTCTCATAAAATACATTTTCTATTATTATGATATTTTTATCATATACTTTTTATGGACTACATATAACTTCATGACTTTTATCAGGCCCTAAGCTTGAACATTTAGATTATTTCTAATTTTTTGCCATTTTACTTATTTAAATTTTTTTAACTGAAAATTTTTTTCCAGCTTTATTGAAATATGACTGGCATATAACATTGTATAAGTTTAAGTTGTACAATGTGGTGATTTGATATATGTATTACTGCAAAGTGATTAACACAAGAAGGTTAGTTAACACATACATCACCTCATATAGTTACCATTTGTGTGTGTGTATGTGATATTTTGCAATTTTAAACAGTACTATAATTGAAAGGCTTTGACTACATCTTTGGATATATTTGTACTTATTTTATTAGAATCATTCCCTAGTCATGGGACTGTAAAAGAGATGTGCCCATTTTAAAGATATTTATTGAATACATATATATTCAAATTGTGCTAAAGAAAGATTGTGTCAATTTATATTCTCATAGGCATGGCAGTGCCCATTTTTCTGACTCTTGCCATTCATGAGTTATAATTTGCATGCAGTCTGTTTGGTATTTAAAAAATTATATTTCAGGGTTTTAGTATTATTTGCTTATGGTATGCTTAAACACTTTATTCATATATTTAAGGGCCATTAGTGTTTTGTTGAAGAGTTCAAAGACTTTATTTTCCTCATATTAATGTCCTAGCATTCTTTATATAGGATGGATTTGTCATACAGATTTCATTATATCCTCCAATATTTTAATATTTTATTGAAATTTTAAAATTTAGTTATTTATGGAAATTTTATTTATTTAATATCTGACTATTAAATGGATTTGTGTTTTTGAGCTGGTCTTTTCCTTTAAGATGTTGCCTTTAGGGTTATATTTTAGAAGAATTAATATTATATAAATGATATTATATAGATAAACACTTCCATTTCCTTCTAATATGTATTTTATAATAAAACTCTTTTATGTATTTGATAAACTATTTTAAAAATTTTAAGGCTCAATTTTCTACCTTTTACTCTTGAATTTACCAGAATTTACATTGTTATTGTAAATGAGGTCTTTTTTCCTTTTAGGGTACAATTGATACTTGAATAACAGGGGTTAGATTGAACTGTGTGGGTCCAGTTATAGGCAGATTTTTTTCAATAAATGCTTACTACAATATAAATGATCTGCAACTGATGGACTCTTCGGATGCTGGAACCCAGGATATGGAGGGCTCTGGACCCTTTGTAAAATTATAGTTGGATTTTCATTTGCATGGGTGTCGGTGCCAATAACTCCCAGTTGTTTAAAGGTCTAACTGTATGTTCTTATTGCTGGCGCATAAGGAAGTGATGGATTTTGATCTTTATTGTTTCTTCACTTGCAACCTGGCTGAATTTTCTCATTGGTTGACTCTTACTGACCCCCACTCTCGTACTGAGCCCAAAGTCCTGCCAGATGAAAGTCAGGAGGGGCAGTGCAGACATTTGTTCTTGTGTCAGCACTGACATGCTTTTCCAGAGACAGCGGTTGGGCCATAGATTGTCCCCTGGTCTAACCTTATTGCCCAGGCTCCCTGCTTCCCCCTCAGTCAAGGCAGGATTTCTCTTCATGCAGTGATCCAGATGCCGGTCAGGAGACTCCCTTCCATGGCTTCGCCAGCACTGTGTCTTGCAAAAATCCCTTGAAATTTTGCACATGTGAACACTGTCGCCTGGGTTTAGGATCTACAGGTGTAGATTTTGAAACCTTTTTTACATTCCTTTTATCATATTAGTAGGATTTGAGAGGCAGGGAGTGTTAAAAAGGTGGGCTCCATTTTTACCTTCAACCAGAATCTTCAAAGTCAGTTTGTTTATTGGTTATCCTGTGCATCTTATAATTTAAAGAGTTTAAAAGAGCAGAAATTAAAACTCTTAAATAGAAATTGCTGTTTCTAGAAGCCACATTTGCTTTTGTCTCTCTCTGCCTATTCTTTAACATTGCATTTCTAAGCTGTGCTCTGCTATAATTAATGAGTGCTGTCTTTGACTAGTAATTGATGAAGAATCAATGCATGTCATCTACCATTACAGCTTCTTGATTGCATGAAGAGGCTCATGATCTGGGGGAAGGGGCTTTGTGATTTTTTTTTTTTTCTGGTGCAAATGTAAGTTACTGGATCACCTATCCTACGTGCGACTGCAATTCTGATCCTTATTTCCAATTAAAGAGTAAAATTTGGTTGTTCACTTTCAGGAGTTTCCGACAGGAAGGAATTCTAATGTAGAAGGAAGGAAGGAAGGTTTTCCAGTATGTACTGCAGAAATCACAACACACAGATGCTTTAATTATGTTAGTTGCTTCAATGCAATGGGTTTTCCAACACCTTTACCACCCACTTATATGTGACCTTGAGAATAGCTCTTCTTGTTTGAAAGCATGAGTTTCTCAGTAGCCAGCACTGCATTTTTGGAGAAAATGACCACAAGGCACGAGAAGGTCACTAGTCTAATATTCTGTTGTGTAAAGATTGTGATCTGTATGGCTTGGCCATAGGACATGCAGACCATTAGAATGGCTGGTTGCTGTGAGTGGCTGAGATTGGGGGTGAAATAGGGTAACTGACGTCCCTCCCTCTGAGAACAGTCATCAAGTCTGGGGGGCTCAGGGACTGCAGGGTGGTTGTTATGCTCTCACCACATTCGTGAGTAAGATGCTCACGTTCACTCACCGAGCTTCTCACTGTACCTAGATTTCAGGTCATGATTTAAGCCCAGCCAAGAGTTTCTTCTCCTCTTTTACCATAAATAGAAATACTAGGCCTGTGTGATAGAGTTTTCTGGGCTCAAGTCTTTGCCTGCTGTTCTGTGCCGAGCTGCAGATCTGCTGGGATATTTTCTGCTGCGTGAGCAACTCAGCTTCCATTCTGAATATTTTATACATTCTGTGCATGCTTGGCAGAATAAGGGCTTTCACCAGTGATGAATTCATAGTATACACATTGGCAGCTTTCCTGAACTGGTTACTTTAATGACATTATCAATTAGCCCTAAAAGTTGAAATTTAAATGAAATCCACCAACAAGCCTTTGAATCAGCTAATCACAGGAGATGGGCCTAAACAGGCCCTATATAATTAAGCAGGACAATAGTGAGGGGAAATTAATTGAGGGGTGCAGTATAAAGAGCACTGGGTTCTTTCTCCATAGCTTTGAAAAACTCTATAATGCCAAAGGGAATAGAAAAGATCAGATTATGAAATGGGTAGAAGCCATCAATACTCTTTATCCTGTTTATTGACACATTTAATCTTTACCCAAGAGCTCTGCTGGCCATTGGAGATACAAAAGGGAGGGAGTGAAGAGGAATTACTTACTTAACCCTTTCTGTTTGGCAGATGTGATACTCATTGAAAACCATTTTATTATCTTTAATTTTGACGATATTCTGCAGAGTAGAGACTTCGTAGGTGAAGATGTTATGGATGAAGAATCACTCAAGAGATGGAACGATAATGCACAAAAGAACACGGGTGGGAGTGTTATTGAGAAGGAAATCCCACTATTTGTGGAAATGCAGAATATGGACTGTAACTGCTGTTAGGGTTAAAGGAAGGGAGAGGCCAACAAGGTTGGGACAATCAAGAAAGGCTTCAAGGAAATTAGAGGAATAATTGTGACTTAACACATGGGTAGGATCTTAAGCAGAGGCCAACAGGATGGGCTTTTAGAAAAAATATTCTCTTTTGCTTCCTTTTTTTTTGCTTCTTTTTTATTAGGTCATTTTTTTTCCTCTTAAAAGAATGATCTTTCTTTGAATTATGCTTAATTTTTAAAAAAAATTTATTGGAGTATAGTTGATTTACAATATTGTGTTAGTTTCAGGTATACAGCAAAGTGAATCAGTTATACATGTATCCACTCATTTTTAGATTTTTTTCCCATATAGGTCATTACAGAGTACTGAGTAGAGTTCCCAAGAATGATCTTCAAAGGAGGGAGGAAGACTAGAAGGAGACTTTGTGTGTGTGTGTGTGTGTGTGTGTGTGTGTGTGTGTGTGTGTGTGTGCGCACATGTATGAGAGAGGGAGGAAGGGAGAGAGAGAGAGAGAGAGAGAGAGAAACAGAGAGACCCTGGTGCAGAAAGCACCAGTGAGCACTAGAGAGGAATCCAGAGACAATTTCCTTCATGAATCATTTTTCTATCATAGATGTGTATGTGTTTGAGAGTGAGCTCTACTTGGTAGGGCCGTTTCTAAGGCTGTCCAGCATGCTTGTGACTACAAAGGAGCTGGCTTAGCTGCAACCAAAGAGTATGGAAGGGAGATTCTCCATGTGGAGAAAAATGTAAGTGTCTCCTCTGAGAATTTTTATCATGTTAAGTTTGTTCTGGAGTCAGGCATTAGAAAATTCATGATATTATTTAACTTTGTTCTGGAAGGCAATGTTATAGTTTACAAAGATCTTTCACAGCATTATGTCTTTTTTTAGATTTTACCTGTGCAAGGATTCTGATGATAGAAAAGATAGTATATAATATTATATAAAAGATAATATGTATTATTGTTTGAGCAGCTATTTTCAATTATTTTGGGTACCTACCCAAGAGCAGAATTGTAGGGTCACTTAATAATTCTATGTTTAACTCTTTGAGGCGCCACCAAACTGTTTTCCACAGTGGCTAAACCATTGCCTTCCCACTAGTGATATGTAAGGGTTTCAATTTCTCCACATCCTCACCAAGACTTGATATTTTTCACTTTCTTGAGGGTCGCCATCCTAGTGGATGAGAAGTGGTACCTCATAGTGGTTTTTTGTTTTGTTTTTTGTTTTTTTTTTGCTGTACGCGGGCTTCTCACTGTTGCGGCCCCGCCCGCTGCGGAGCACAGGCTCTGGACGCGCAGGCTCAGCGGCCATGGCTCACGGGCCCAGCCGCTCCGCTGCATGTGGGATCTTCCCGGACCAGGGCACGAACCCGTGTCCCCTGCATCGTCAGGCGGACTCTCTACCACTGCGCCACCAGGGAAGCCCCTCATAGTGGTTTTGATTTGCATTTTCCTAATGACTATTTATGCTGAGCATCTTTTCATGTGTTTGTTGGCCATTTGGAGAAATGTCCATTTCAGTTTTTTGCCCATCTTAAAAATTGTATTTTTTTTTTCTTGTGGAGTTGTAAAAATTCTTTATATATTCTGGGTACAAGATCTTTATCAGATATGTGATTTGCTAACATTTTTTTTTCCATTCTGTGAGTTATTTCACTTTCTTGATAAGGTCCTTTGATTTGAAAAGTTTTTAATGTTGATGAAGTCTAATATATCTACTTTCTCTTTTGTTCCTTGTGCTTTTGGGGCCATACCTAAGAATTCATTGCCAAATTCAAGGTCATGAAGATTTACCCTATGTTTTTTTCTAAGAGTTTTATGGCTTTAGCTCTTATAGTTAGGTTGTTCCATTCTGAATTAATTTTTGTATGTAGTGTTAAGTAATGTTCAGATTCATTCTTTTGCGTGTGGATATCCAGTTGTCCCAGCACATTTTTTGAAGAGACTATTCTCTCCTCATTGAATGGCCTTGGCACCCTTACTGCAAATTAATTGGCAGTAAATGTACAAGTTATTTTTGAATTCTCAGTTTTATTCTGTTGGTCTGCATGGCTATCCTTAAGCCAGTACTACATTGTTTTAATTACTGTACGTTTGCACCAGTTTTTGAAATCGGACCTTTGTTATTCTTTTTCAACATTCAGGGCCCTTGGCAATTCTGTATAAATACAACCATCAACTTTTCCAATTCTGCAAAAAAGGTCATAGGAACTTTGAGAGAGATTGCACTGAATCTGTAGATCATTTTAGGTATTATTAACATCTTCACAATGTTAATTCTTACAATTCATGAATACGAATGTCTTTCCTGACTGTTCTAAGACAGCCATCTAACTCTTCCCCTTGCTTTCATTCTTAACCTATACCCCTAAAGCTGATTCTTCTCACAGCAGCCAAGATAAGCATTTTTAAAGGAAAATAAGATCATGTCATTCCTGTACTTTCAACCCTCCAATGGCTTCTCCTCACAATTAGAATAAAATCCACAGTCCTCACTGAGCCAATGAGAACCTGCAGGGTTGGTCCTTACTGCTCCCTTTGTTCTCATTTTCTACCACTCTTTCCTTGCTTACTTGGCTCCAGCAATTCCAGCCTTGCCATTCCTTCACTATAGGAAGCATACTTCTCTCTCAGGACATTTGCACTTCCTTTCTCCTTTGCCTGGAGAGCTCTTCCCCCTGATAGTTACTTACCTTGTTCCTCTCCTTATTTGTATCAGCTCAATGCTATGTCTTTGGAGAGGCCTTTCCTGACTATTTTATTTATAGTAGTATTCCATTAGTATCACCCCATACCCTATTTTATATTTCTTTATAGATTGATTACTAAAATGTGAGAAAGGACTTTGCTTCATTCACTACTGTGATTCTAGCATTTAGAGCAGTGTCTGATACATATTAGGCAGTGACTAATTTCTGCATGGAGGAAGGAATGAATGAATTCTCCTCCAGAGAAAGAGAAGTTGAAGTAGCATAACGAACATAAATAAAATAGGATTTGGAATGAGGCAGAACTTGATTTTTTTTTTTAACATCTTTATTGGGGTATAATTGCTTTACAATGGTGTGTTAGTTTCTGCTTTACAACAAAGTGAATCAGTTATACATATACATATGTTCCCATATGTCTTCCCTCTTGCGTCTCCCTCCCTCCCACCCTCCCTATCCCACCCCTCCAGGCTGTCACAAAGCACCGAGCCAATATCCCTGTGCCATGCGGCTGCTGCAGAATTTGATTTTTTAATGCCATTCTGTCACTTACCAACTGTGCAATCTCAGTAAATTATTCGACCTCTCTGGACCTCAGTTTGGAGGACATGAAATGGACAAGGTAGTATTTTACTCCAAAGTTGTGGAGAAGCTTGGCTGTTAGGCATGTGAATCCCCTGGTACAGTGCTTGGCAAGAAGGAAGTACTTAAATAATTGCAGCTGTTGCTACGGAGATTATTTCTTACCCTCAGCTAGGTTAAAACACATGAAAGTCGCATTCCTTAGAAGACAGTGATATATTTTGGCCTCTGGACTCAGAGCTGCAGTATTGAAATTGCTTGGTGTCTGATTATACAAAAGACCGAGTTTTCCTAAAATTGCTCAGCTAGTTTCCAGGGGTTATTTTCTCTTGTTTCTTGTTTTTCCCCCTCGAAGAAGGTGTATTTTGGTTTCTGAGTCCATTAGGAATTTCAAAAGAGATACATGTATATTGATAATCCAAAGCTAGCTTGTTGCCATGAACGTTATTTTGAACCTTCCAATTTGTAATCAAAGTTTCATTGGTGTCATAATTAACTTCCTCTTGAAACTCCCACACCATTTTCTTAGTGAACTGTTGAGAATTTAGTAAAATTCTTTAGCCAATCTTAAACTGTACTGTGGATGACTTAGTCACAATGCAGCCGGAAACAAAGAAGAGAGACTACGTACGCCATATCGTCCATTCAACCCCATTATTTTATATTCACTGCTGCCACAGACAAGTCCTTTATTAGGGACTATATTGTATTGTATCTAATTCCAGGGTTGGGAACTAAAGTTGCATTGATGATGCGAGGACTGGCTTGGTACATAGCCAGGTGCAAATGGTGGAAGCTTAGTGTTTGATTCTGCTGATGTGCTCTTTTCGCTCAGATCCTGGAACACCATCCCCACTGCTCCTCTTGGTTCTTGTCTCTACTGCAGGCTCTCACATGATGTTAAAGAACACTCAGGGATCAGTCTTTCAGACAGACATGAGCTAAAGATTCTGACATAACTGCCCACGGGACTGGCATCAAGATACTAAATTTGTACTGAAAAAAAAAAAAAAGCAGCAAAATCAATCAGATTCAAGAAACTGCCATACCAGAGGGTGGACGGGCACCTGGAGGATAGATGTTATTTCTATTCTTTTTTTTAAAACAATAATTATGCATTATCTAGAATAATGAGTGGTAGAGGTAAAATCTATTCAATAACTCCGTGATTTGACAGTTGAACCATGCTCGCTGATATTGTTTCACACGGCGCATTACACACAGCTTGTTCTCAATAAATATTTTTCCTGCATAACGGCTCTCATACACTTCTTTTCCCTCTGAGTTTGAATCGGCAGCCATGATACCCAAGGAGTCTTCATCTTGTTAGCAAGATGCATTATCTCGTTGGCCATCAAAAGATTAGAGCAGAGGAACAGCTGGAAACCAGCAGGGATGGGTGGGGGAAAGAAAACCTGATCTGTAATTATTTCATTTCTCTTCTTTGACAGCGTCCTCCTGTTCTAAGACATGGATTCAAAGTGACTGAGTGCCTCCCTCCCTAATCCTGTGTCAAGATGAGCCTTGTAAAATAGGGTCACAGAAATTGCTTTACTTTCCTATCACAGTGAAATAATGTGTTAAAGCTCCAAACCTGAAGCATGGAAGAAAAAATAGATGTTCAATGTAGCCATAAATACACTCACAGTTTTCTCTTTATTTTTCTTAGTAACCTGAATGGATACGTAGTCCTAAGCAGTACTTTCCAGGGACATGGGGCCTATTTAAATAACAGCTACTTTTAAAATCTGGATTCCAGTTTTTCACTGTGTTTTAATCAGTGAAAGTTAATTTTACAGAAGATATTTTAAAGAAAGTTAATAAGTTTGGGTGAAAACTCAGTTTAGATTCTATATTAATTGTGCTTTCTATTGTTTTCTTGTTCCCACACTTAACTCTAGGCTGAAACAAATCAAAATAAAAGGATCAGACATAAGTAAAGACGATGACAAACCAGATTTGGCCAGATATGTGTACAATGCATTTAGTGTCTGGAAACATAAAAAAAAAATGCACAAACTGTGATGAGACAAAATCAATTGTAATGAATGTGTGCTGAATTTCAACTCTGTGCTAAGCACTTAACATATATTCTTTTATTTATTCTCTAAAACAACTCTGGGAGATGATAGAAATAGTAAAGTAGAAAATGTGGATAGTAATAGCTACTTCACAAAGTTTTTGAAGTGCTTTAATAAGCTAGTTAGCTACACAGATGGCAAAATGCCTTCAACATAACGTAATTTATGCATAATAATAATTGATTCCCCTTTGAATTTGACATAAAAGAAAAATCGAAACTCAGTGATGTCAAGTCACTTTCCCTAGGTCTTATATCACTGGCAGATAGTGGCCTAGCTGTTCTAGAACTCAGGTGTTATGAGAGTCCCTTGGAAAAAAGGCTTTTAGGACCCCCAATTCCCCTAACAGTGTCATGAAAGTATTTTTTCTAGCTCACAGAAAGCAGGCGGGACAAACAGAATAGTAAGGTAATAGGGTCTGTGCATTCCTCTTCAGGATTAACATACATTTGCAACAAAAGAGAAAAAATGTATTAGGATCTGAAAATTCCCTTTTAAAAGTCTCTTTTGGCTTTGAATTCAGACTTGCTCATTTTTTATGTCTATTAATGACTTTCAGAGTGAACTGGGATATGTATAAAAATATTCTCAACAGTGTTATTCATAATGGCCCAAATGAGAAAAAAACACATGCTTATCAACAGAAGCACTATACATCAATTAAAATGAATAAATGTCTGCTATGCATTCATTAGTCAAGCGTGTAAAGAGACCTCAAAAATATAATAATGAAAAAATATGTATAATAATGTGTAAAAGAAGCCAAACTAAAAATACATACTGTACAATTCCATTTATATAAAGCTAAAAATAAGCGAAACTAAACCACATTATTTGGAAGTTCATACATAAGTATTAAAAGTATAATAAAAAGCAAGGAATGATCACCATAAAAGTCAGGTCAGGGTTATTCCAGGATATAGGAGGGAGTTTTAATTAGGAACCATATGTTGAGTGCTTTTGGAATGCAAGGATATTCCTTTTTTGTCCTCAGAGGTGGTTTTAGGGATGTTTACTTTACAATAATTCATTAAACTGCACATTTATATTTTATGCATTTTTCTGTAAGTGTGCTACATTTTTACATTTCACAATAAGAAAGGTTTCAAAAAAGAATAGAAACTTGTCTTATTGAGAAGACACATTTCTTTGATGAGAGGAGTAATAGAAGGGGTTAGAACACTTGATTCCCATTCTCATGGTGTGCCTTGTCCCCTATTGGAACGGATGCCAGGTCAGGCCAGCAGGGTCTGCTGTCTGTCTGCCTGGTCACTAGCCATCTGAGCCAGTGATGGGGCCTGGGCCTCTGGGGAAATGCCTGGGTCTTTCCTTCGTGCAGAAGATGGGCGATAAGCTGGAAATGATTTGGATAGTTTTGGACACTGCTTTTATGGATCATTTTAGTGAGTTTATCTTTGGGGATTCTGCAATTTCTTCCTCACCTCAATAGAAAGAACCAAACTATACTCAGACGCTAAAGAGAAAACATCCTTATTTTCAGCAGACCCCCAAACATCAAGTCAGTTTCACTTCGAAATCTGTTACATCATCGTTAGTAATCATTTTGCATGATTGCTGAGCTTTTTTCAGGGGCCTGCTCATCTGTGAAATTAGGTGTGTCTGCCCCCCAGTTCCCTGAGTGAAATGGTTTCAGGGTGGACGTGCAGTTGAACTAAGTCAGCTTGAGGGTGGAGTGTTCTGAACAAAAGAAACCCAGCATCCAGACGGAAGCAGCTTGAGTGGAAGCAGTCACAGGGGCTGCAGGGCAGAGGCTGGGAGCCTGTATCTGCTAAGGATGTAAGATTATCTCAAAAGTCAGGGCCTGGGCTGCTCGTCTTTGACATGACATTTGTAAGATCCAGAACGAGGCTTGAATGTGAGGAGGATGTAAAGGATGCAAGTGATACTTATTTTAAAAAGAAAAATACAGGGCTTCCCTGGTGGCGCAGTGGTTGAGAGTCCGCCTGCCGATGCAGGGGACACGTGTTCGTGCCCCGGTCCGGGAGGATCCCACATGCCGCGGAGCGGCTGAGCCCTTGAGCCATGGCCGCTGAGCCTGCGCGTCCAGAGCCTGTGCTCCGCAATGGGAGAGGCCACAACAGTGAGGAGCCCGCGTACCGCCGGGAAAAAAAAAAAAAAAAAGAAAAATACAGCAGTCAGCTTGAGTGTCTACACAATCTCCTCGTCTTCCCTGGTCAGTCAATTCTTATAACCAAGGCTGATTCCTGACCGTGGTGCATGATTTAGAGTCGAGACTGTATGCTAAACAGGACAGGAAATAAGGTGGGTCCTGGAAGCCTTTAATACAGAGTCTGAGAGGTCCGTGTTCACACAGCCAGTAGGAACCTGAAGGAGAATTCTAAGGCAAATAAGGTTAAAGAATCAGATTTTCCCCCATTCACTCCATATGTCTAGAGTTATGTCTGATTTTTTAGAAAAAGAAGATATCTTCACTGGCTAGTAAACTGCCTGTGACATTTTGGTGATTAATAAATTACTTTTTTTGTTAAAGATTACATAGAAAATTGCAGAGCCACTTGCTCGTTTTAACTTATTGAGCTCCTTGTATCAAAAGAGAAAGATGGGGTCCTCTGCGTCTTGTAGTTGTCTGCAGATGCTGCCCCATCTGACTAGTTGCAGTACAAATAATTACAAACTAAATCTAGTTTAACAGGGGGTCATGGAAGGCACATCCACCACTTGTGTGATGCTAAACATTTTCAATGATTCTTGATGCCGGGATTTCCTCATCTCTAAATCAGAGATGACCACATTTTTCCGAAAATTGTTATAAAGGTTAAATAAATAAATAAATATGTATATATAATACATACATATATTATAAATATATATATAACCTCTTTAATTTCATTTAATCCCACATATATGTAACATGCCACATCATACCATGCTCAGTAATGAAAGTCACGGTGCCATGCTTTTCCCCATATGTTGGTGTTCAATGAAAAACCTCATCTACAGGATAACAAAGTAATACCAATTTGTAACTGAATATTTTGCAATATAAGATCCATGGTTTATGACGTCTGAGTGATTTTTAAAGTAAGATGTATAAAAATAACATACATCTTTACTACCTATAAGCAAGTTCTCTTTTGTGGATTAGGAACTCTTTATAATTCACAAAGAGAAAACATCCTTAATTTTGGTGGGCCCGAGAACATCAGGTCAGTTGGACTGAGCAGGTCAGTGCTTCTTATATAATTTTGTTTTTATTTTATCGACTGAAATAAGGGTGCTCTCTTGCCCTTTCTACTTCTAAATACCATGCTTAGATTGCATTTCTTGGTTTTTCTTAATGCTTGGTTTAAGCATTAGGTACTGAATTTCTCCTCTGCCCATCCTCATCACATACATGTCAAAAGCCTGTCTCTCTCTCTAGTTTAGATTTTATAACTTTGGTCAGATCAATGATTCTCAAACTTTAGAGTGCCTTAGAATCACTTTGATAGCTTGTGTAAATACAGATTTGTGGGTCCTACTCCCCTCTGATTCAGTAAGGGAGGATCGAGAGAATGTGCATTCCAAACAAATTTCGAGGTGATGTCATGATGTTGTTGGACTGGCCGAGGGACCACACTCTGGGAACCACTGGGTGACATAAACATTTTATCTTCACATTGTAAAACATACGTTATAGCTGAGCCCTGTATATATACCATAGTTGCTTTCTGTTTCTCATCGATATATTTTTGTTCTCCCTAGAGTTAATAATTGTCTTTTCCTCATTTGATTTAGTTTCTATGCACCTATCATTAAGTTATACCCAAATTCTCTCTCAGTGATGTAAATCTCCCAATATGTTCAGATTCATTAGGTATTTTTAAATATCTTTTAAAAAAATAAATATCCCAGGATTTTTTGACATGCCCCAACGTGGACTGACACACACAGCTGCTGTGTTGAACACCCTACTTTCCAGATTTTGTAGCTTTTTAAAAAAGTATCTGAGAATGTCTTTTTTTCTCCCCTTTTATTCCATTGAAAGTTGGTTGACTAAAATTCTAGGTTGAAAGTAATTTCTTTTTGAAAGCATTGTTCCATGGTCCTCTGACTTCCATTGTTGCTACTGGGTAATCTGACATTATCTGATTTCTTGATCCTTTGCAAGAAACCAGTTTTCTTTCTGGAAGTTTTAGAATCTTTTCTTAATATCCAGTCTTTTGAAATTTTTCAGGGGTTCTAGTGTAGGTCTATTTTCATCTATTGTGCTGAGCACGAAATGGGCTCTTCCAATCTGGAAACTCACATCCTACAAGTCTGAGAAACTTTCTCCAGTTATTTCGTGGATAATTTCTTATCTTCTATTTTCTCTGTGCACTTTTTCTGTGACTCCTTTGTGTGTATGATGGACATTCTGGAAAAGTCCAATTTTCTTATCTTTTCTCTCCATTTTCTAACTCTTTATATTTTGGTCCTACATTCTGAGAGATTTCTTCAAATTTACGGGGTTTTTTTCCTCATTTTTAATTCTTAACATCTCTTTCTGGCTCTTCTCTTAATACTTTTTTTGAAGCATCCTGGTTTTGCTTCATGGATGTAATATCTTTTATCTCTTGGAAGGTATTAATATAGGTTTAAAAACTTTTTTTCCCCTGTACTATCTCTGTGTCCTTCCTGTTACTTTATGTGATTTCTGTCTTTTGTAATACAATTTTCCTCAAATATGTGATAATTGTTGACTGTAAATTCTTATTTAAGAGTGGGCTACTGGGGACTTGCCTGGTGGCGCAGTGGTTGAGAGTTCGCCTGCCGATGCGGGGGACACGGGTTCGAGCCCTGATCCGGGAAGATCCCACATGCCGTGGAGCAGCTGGGCCTGTGCGCCACGACTACTGAGCCCGCCCTCTAGAGCCTGAGAGCCACAACTACTGAAGCCCGCGCGCCTAGAGACTGTGCTCCACAACAAGAGAAGCCACCGCAATGAGAAGCCCAAGCATCGCAATGAAGGGTAGCCCCCACTCGCTGCAACTAGAGAAAGCCCTCACGCGCAGCAACGAAGACCCAATGCAGCCAAAAATAAATAAATAAAAAAAAAAAAAAAAAAAAAAAAGAGTGGGCTACTAAAAAGCCGACTGGATGCTTTTGTACCAATAAATAGAGTTGTTTGTCTCTCACTAAACCCTCACTGCCCTGGACCATGGAGCCCTGTCTTCTTCCACCTCTGGAGAAACATGATAACTTATGTGATAGAAAGACAATGAGATTTGATATGAAGATCTGCATGTAGGGTCCTAAATCTCCCCCTTAGAATCTGCATGAGCTTGAACAGATGTCTTGCTTTCTCAGTGTCAATCTGAATGCTTAGAACAGTGTATGGCACATGTCATACATATTTGTGGAATGAACAGATATCCTCAACTGAGAAATGAAGATCATAACACCCTCCTCCTCACTTTGTGGAGTTATTTAAGAGAGTATGTCAAAAAGTCCCTTGAAATTATCAAGTGCTACTCAAATTTCAGAGGTTATTATCAAAGAGATGCTAACGTTTATTGCACAAGTGCAGTACTGTAGGGAGAGTGCTGTACTGGTCAGTTTCACTGCAGGCACATCCTTCATAATACATGTGTAAGTATGAATGCTGTGCTTCTGTAAAATGAGAAGCATTGGGGTTTTTTTTTAGGATAAAAAAGACATAATTTAATTTTTTCATAAAGTATAATTTTAAAAAAAGATTAACCCAGGAAATCATGGTCGTTGGTGTTTGCAGATCAGGAAATAAAATATTTCATCATCACACAAACACCTTATGTATAAACCAGCTTACATAAAAAATGAAATTACTGGGCTTCCCTGGTGGAGCAGTGGTTGAGAGTCTGCCTGCCAATGCAGGGGACACGGGTTCGAGCCCTGGTCTGGGAGGATCCCACATGCCGCGGAGCAACTGGGCCTGTGAGCCACAACTACTGAGCCTGCGCGTCTGGAGCTTGTGCTCCTGCTCCGCAACAAGAGAGGCCGCGATAGTGAGAGGCCCGCGCGCCGTGATGAAGAGTGGCACCCGCTCGCCGCAGCTAGAGAAAGCCCTCGCACAGAAACGAAGACCCAACACAGCCAAAAATAAATAAATAAAATTTTAAAAATGCCCTTATAAAAAAATGAAATTACTTACAGTGTGAAGCCTAGAGTATACTCCATTCTTCGTTGTTCTGATTAGCATAAGCAAACGTACAAGTTCCTTCTTATATCTTGAGAATGAATGATGGATGTTTGAACCACCAGGGTTTCTCCTCATAGCTGAAGCCGTTTTATAGTGTAGAAATTCCTTTTCCATTATTAAGAATGAAAGTCCATTCTCAAGTATATGTGGTCCAACAACTAGCACTCTCAGGATTTGTTGCTTGTCTCTGATTAATACCAACTCCACCTTCTGTTAGCCAGTACCCTCGTGGACCATGCGGAATGGCATTTGTTTTGCAGCTTATATTTAGGACACTTGTTGCAAGGTTAAGAACTACTTCAGAAAATGAAGCTTCTTTAAACAACTCTTTTAACTCTTGATCAGACGTAACCTCCAGTGCATTTATCCTACTATGGCAAAGGGCTTGTGTATACTTTTTCACAGAATCCAGCCCTTCTGGTCCACGAACAAACTTTTGTTACTTCTGCAGCAAGTCGTTTCTGAGGACGCCGATTTTCTGGCTCTGTGACATGCTGCTGCATTATGTCATTAATCTCTGGAAGGGGTGGAAAAGTGAAGCGCTTTTGGTACCTTTCTATTGAATCATCTTGCTGCCTGACGACTGATACAATTCAAAGGGAGGTATCTTAACTCTGTGTAGCCAAACAGCACTGTCAGATGACTTTCATGGTTTTGATCCACTTGTAATTAGGGGAACAGTGATTCCAAATACGTCTTCTCCAGTCATCTTGTGGATGAAATCATACCCGGACATGAGATTGCTTAGCTCATCAGATCCACCCAGCCGGATCAACAGCCATAACGCTGGAACAGGTAGTAGAAGTTATAGGCCCGGAGCATTCAGTATAAGAACTCGTTCATAGGCCTGGAGCATTCAGTATAAGAACTCTTTCGACCTCATGATCTCAGGGCTCTAGTCTCGACGAGTCTGGATGCTCATGCGCAAGCGTCCGCCCACAGCTGCTCGGAAGGGCATAGAGTACTGCGCTGTGAAGCTGCCGGTCGGCTCATCAGCAAAGAAATGCTGATCAGCTGCTGGAGCCCTCTGCGCAGGCGCAATGGCCCCTCCCACCTGCGCAATCGCTTTGTAGGTAAAGGGGCGCAGCTGCGCCAGCAGACGGCCCACAAGAGGCAACAAGTCGGCCGTGGGATGAGGCAACAGTAGATGGTCTGGAGAAAGCTTCCCGCCTTGCCACAGTGGAAGAGCTCTGGCAATTCTATCTTCATACCCCTTTTGGGGGAGAACTTCTTTTTTTTTTTTTGCGGTACGCGGGCCTCTCACTGTTGCGGCCTCTCCCGTTGCGGAGCACAGGCTCCGGACGCGCAGGCTCGGCGGCCATGGCTCACGGGCCCAGCCGCTCCGCGGCATGTGGGAGCTTCCCGGACCGGGGCAGGAACCCGCAGCCCCTGCATTGGCAGGCGGACTCTCAACCACTGCGCCACCAGGGAAGCCCGGGGGAGAACTTCTTGAACAGTCCCCCGGACTCCTGCACCGCCGGCCACCCCTGAGCGCCGGAGTGAGCCTCACGCAGCCCCAGGCGCAAGACTCCTGAAGGGCCTGGGGCTCCAGACCACCTGCCTGAGGAAAAGGACCGCAACATGGGCGCCACCATTTTGGTGGCAGCCAATCAGAAGCAGCCTTGGAATATGTGAACACTCTCCTGTAGAAGAGCAGGTAGGATTCAACAGAGTGGCAGGATGGGGGAAGATAGGTAAATGCACATGTTGGCTTCCTATCAGGAGGAACTCTGTTAGGTAGAACTTTGAATCAAAGAGATGAGCTGTCTTATAGTGGGTAGGCTTCCTGTCCCTGGACAAAGCAGAATTTTCCAGGAACACTGCAAAGGAAAATACCTCCTGGAATGCTGTAAAGGAAATTTCCTGGTAGGGATAGATTACGTCACTAGACTCAAAGTGCTCTAAAACCTTTTTTGTCTTTAAGATCTTCGTTATTACAGAATCACAGATTTTAAAGCTACCATCAACATTCCAAATGCTAGAAAATAGACATAAATGTTCTCAGTCAGATTTACTTGGGATGTTTTATAAACATCTTTTGAAATGAATCAGTAAAGAAACAAACATTCCCAATATGTCTAAATCGTTGGAGCTGATTCTGTCTTCAGAAAATGCAGTTTGATAACTGCTTGGAGAGGTCAAAGTCCCCCGCTTGTAGGACAGTGGCTTCTTCGTTGAGGCCAGTCCTTTATTTGATATTTTCTTAAAGAAATGAAAGGCATTTGGGGAATGCAGACAAGGAGGATGGCGCGCTTCCAGGAAAGAGCACAATTTCTTCCTTGAACGGGCTTGCTGCCCAGAAAACAGGTTGATTCCCATTTTATCTGCAGTGCATCACTCATTTATGTGCAGTGCTGTAGGGCTGCCAGCCTCTGCCTGGATACAGTCTTGTCCCCTGAGAAGGGCTGCATTCATTTGTAACCATCCGATGCTGTTTAGCTGACAAGTCAGCATTTTCATCCTCTTTTACCAAGACCCCAAGAAAAGAAAGTACTGTAAGATCTTCTTTAGCCTTTCAAGGTCGCTTCAGAAGAGAGCTAAAATAAGAAAATATCACTATATTTTCGTTTGAACAGGATTTAAAGGATCAAATAAGCAAGAAATAAAAGAGTGCAGGCTTTAAGGATTGAGTTATATTTTCAGGAAGTGTAAATCAAGGGAGATAATTGCACCTTTTTTCTGCATCTCTCTTGTTGAAATCCAGGTAGAATTGGTGACTAAAAAAAAGGTTACCGAGCTGCAGTGGCTTTGCAGTGTCATTTTCTGACCAATCTCTTCCAGTACCCTGTAGAATAGATACTGCAGTAAAGGGTTATCTAATGGTTTAAAGTTAAGCTTCTATTAATAACTTTGGCTCAGGCCTAAGGTAAGGGGAGAGGGCCCACATAGTTGCAGGTGTCCAATGAATAGTGGTAGAATCTCTCAAGAGCAACAGCAATATGTCTCTCACTGGGAGGTTCCCTAGAGCCCTGTCCTAAGTCCTCATCTACCTTCTACCTAGATGGTATCATCCAATGCCTTGTTTTAAATTCCTATCTGAATATTTCCAAACCTCTGTCTCATGCCCATACTTATTTTAAATTTTAGAAACGTACGTCAACTGAGTAATGAACATTTACATATGAATGGATCAAATGAACTAAAAACTAACCTCTCTTTTGGGGAATAGGGCAGAGGATTGAAAATCTTACTCCTCACTTCATCTCCACTGGGGTTCCCTATACACAATGTATAAGATATATACACAAGGTGGAAAAGCAAATAGGAATCAAAATACTCTTCTACTGTGGATCAGCTATTACCTAACACAGCCTTGCCACAGGACTTAACCCAGCCCTCTCTGTTAAAACTGATTTGGAGTGTATGACTCGAGCTTGGATTCCCTAGTGGGATTTCCTGTTCTTTCTCTGTCCTGAAACTAAAATGGCTAAGTCTTCAGATTAGACCCCAGACTAATTACATGGCCTGCCCCTAACAATTAGACTCAGTCCATATTTGTTTTCCACATGGAGGACCAGGACAAAAGTGGAGGACAGGAAGACTGCATAGGGTTCTGAACTTCATTTTGCACATGTTTTTTCTTCCCATTCAATACCTTTCCTCCACTGCCTGATGAATTTCTAATCATTCATCTTGATTAAGCTTAAATTTCACCTTCTCTGAAAATGCCTTGATATAGCAAGCTTTACTTATCCATTGTGTTCCCATAGCATACTGGTGCTGACACTGTGGCTCTTAGAAATATTCTTTGTCCTTGCTGGTTCTTCTCTGCGTGGTGGGGGACTGGCTTTTCCAGGCTGCATTCTCCAAGCTCCTATATAGCAGCTGAAGCTTGTGGCTGGCATCACTGGCAGGAGATGGGGGATGGGCTCTTCCCTTCCCTCCCTTCATTGAGTGACTTTTCTAGTAGTGAGTATGTTCCTTCAGAGAGTCCTCCCTCTGGACATGCTTGCTTCTGCTCCAGCTCCAAGTGGGGAACCCTAGCTTTGGTAACAACATGGTATGAGTTTCCTGGGGCTGCTGTAACAAATTACTACAAATTTGGTGATTCCCAACAATAGAAATATATTCTCTCCCAGTTCTGGTGGCCAAAAGTCTGAAATTAAGGTTTCAGTAGGGATAAGCTCCTTCCAACAGTTCTTGAAGAGAATTCTTCCTTGTCTCTTCCAGCTTCTGGTGGTTCCAGGTGCTCCTTGGCTTATGGCAGCATTACTCCAATCTGTGCCTCTGTCTTTACATGGTCTTCTTCCCTTCTCTTTCTGCATCTTCTACTCTTGTCTCTTGGAAGAAATTTTTTTTGGATTTAGGGTCCACCTGATTAGTTCAAGATACTCTCATCTCAGGATCTTTAATTACATCTGCAAAGACCTTTTTTCCAAGTAAGATAATATTCACTGGCTCCAGGTATTAGGTTGTGGACATATTTTGGGGGAGGTCTACCATTCAACCCACTACAATCACTTCCTCTCCTTGTTTCTCCCATCTATGATTGGTAGAGGCTGTCTGCTTTAGAAAATCTCTAGGTTATCTTATTGTTCACTCTTTAGCTGCTCAGATCCTGCCTCTTCTGAGTAGCCGGCTACTTACATTTTCTCTGTTATAAATATTTGAAATGGTTATAGTGAGATCCTGATGGATATATGTAGAGATTTTTCTATGTGTCTATTATACACTCATAATACAACATATTGTCATGCTTTGTTTACATGTCTATGTCCCTTGGTATGCTGTATAACCTTTGTTATTTTTCTTCCTGTCCCCAGGACTCAACACAATCCCTAGTTTAGAAAGTTTTCAACAAATAATGGATTATGAAAAATGATCTGAAGATGAAATGAGAAAAATATGCTTAATAGATCTAAAATCTGCAATGAATGTATTATAAAGTGTCCATTGAAACTATTCAAAGAAAATGTGTCCTTCAACACAACAGCATCACTTGGAGAGAAAAATACCTTGATGTGGACAGAGAAATTATTGGCTCTTCAGAGTCCAGGATGGATAATCACCACAAAACAGTGAGTCTGGCAGAATTTTATAAATATTTCTTAACACCTTCTTATCTCTCAGAGTTTCACTCGATAAAATGCTCATTCACGTCAAACGCTTTCCAAACTTCCTCTTTTTACCCGTAGTCAACATTTTCAATAAACAATCTGCTTCTAATTACCACTAATAATTTTAATTGGGGAGTGGGTGTTCTTTATGGATATTATTGTTCAACGTATAATCTTTTCTATAGACTGTTATCTGGACAGTCTTTTAGAATAAGAGTTCTGATGATTTTACTCCCTTTTTAAAAGTCTTCAGTGGTTTTGCATTTTTCACCAAAAAGGTCCAAAGTGGCATTCAAAGCTCTCTTTCGTCCTTGAGCACTCAAATATTCTCTCCTACTGTGCTTGTGTGGATTACTGACATGGTCTTTGGTTCATATACCTTTGCACTTTAATCCTCCACATCTGAGGAAATTTGACAACAGTTCTGCTTGTTTCAACTTTCTGTGTTTTTAAAGCCATTATACCGACCTGGTTAAACCTTGGGAACTAGATAGATTTGGGTTTGAACTCAGATTCTATTTATTGACCACACGTGAACTTGAGAAATTCAGTAATGTCTTGGAACTTTGGTTTTCTCATTTGTAAAATGGAGATTTTCATACCTACCTCAGAGTGTTATTTCTAGGATTAAATGAGAAAATAGATGTGATATCCTTGTCACACAAATTCTTAAAAGATGGTATTATTCTAATCTTCTGTCAAAGACAATTTTCTGATTGAAAGCTTTCCTGATTTTTCAAACATGTTTCTTACTTTAAAATTTGAAAATACATTTTATTTTAGTCCTTTTTTAGTATTTATATTACTCAAAGTTAAATTTATCTTTTAAATCTAACCCACTCACTATATTGAATAGAGTATTTATGATTTACATTTCTCTGTATCCTTTAGAACAATCCTGTGTCTGGCACATAGTAGGCATTCAAAAAAGTGTTGAATTGAATTCATTATCAATCCATTGAGCTGATAAATTGCAGTACGTTCCTGCTCTACGCTCCTTGTTCTGAAGGGCTGTGCTCTACACATTAATCTTAGAATCACAGGGGATGTAGGCCCTGAAGCTGTGGTGTCTCAGTTTCATTATATTAA
Source organism: Aethalodelphis obliquidens (assembly GCF_003676395.1). Lineage (NCBI taxonomy): Eukaryota > Metazoa > Chordata > Mammalia > Artiodactyla > Delphinidae > Aethalodelphis > Aethalodelphis obliquidens. Next base: position 1,442,934 of record NW_020838005.1, on the reverse strand, counting down.
TGAGATAGCTCAGAAGATTGGAAATAGAATGGTATTTAACCATTGATTAGCCATCAGAAGTTTTCTGAGGTGCTGAAGTATATGTTCTATAATTTCAGAAGCACTAATTCATTTTATAAAAGCTGCTTAAGGGTAGGTTTTCCACAAGCATTAATCAGTTGGGTCACTGTTCAGTGTTGAAGCAAACAATAGCCTAAACCACTTGTTTCTTTAATAAGTCCAGGTGGTTTGGAGTCAGGGAATTTAATAAGAATGTGTTATCTATTAATTTATTCACACATAAGAATACTTATCATTTACTCCTTTTATTCACTCATCCATATTTTAAGAACTGAAAACATGGTATTTGAAAGAGAAATTATTTCTCTAGTAGAGCCTATACTATTTCTTTGAGGTATTTTGTTAATATTTAGGATTTTTATTGCTTCGAGTATATACATTTATTACAATGTCACATTTTGTTTAATCTTAATATTCTTTTCCTGAAAATTTTGAGTCATTAATATAATACATGGGTTATTCAATTAGTATTAATATTCCTTTTGTACTCAGGCATATTCATTTCTGTCTTGTGATAACTGAATACTTTTAGTGCTGAGACCACGAGACCCAACCAAATGCCCCAGGGTGCTGATCAGTTGTATAACATCCGATAATATTCCAGCATCCCACACATATAACCTTTGGTTGATGCCCTTGATGTTACCACCACAGTAAGACTGTGCCAGGTGTCCTCTCAGTGGCTTTACTATGGACCCGTTGATGTCTGATGAAGGGTCTGTTGGGGATGAAAGATGTTCTCAGTGACTTGAGTTGTCATAACTAAGTCTTAGCCTTTTCCCAAAAATCTATGGGTTATTATCTTGAAGTCATGTAAATAAGTTGAAATCAGGTCTCAGCAATTGCAGTCACACCCGCACCTTTCTTTTTTACTCTCCTCCAGGGAGAACATTAATGGATTGCCAGAATTTCATTTGCAGAGACACTCAGAATCATCTTAGAGTCATATTTAAGATTTCATTTGATTTACCTTATGGTCATACCTCACTGATAAACTTTAAATGTGATTCATATCGGAAGCTTTTATGCCTTTGAATTCTATCAGTTTGCAGAAATTGATTTTTTTAAACTTAACCAGTGGATTCTTCTTCCTTTTAAAACAGACTTATTGGGATTTGATCTATACACTATAAAATTCAGCCAACGTAAGTGTACAATTCAGTGGTTTAAGTATATCTACATAGTTGTCCAGTCATCAAGTTATAACCTTAGAATATTTTTATAACCCTGGGAAAAAACCTTATACCCATTAGCAGTCCCTCCCCATTCTGTTCAATCTCCACTATCCCTAGGCAAATATTAATCTACTTTCTATTTCTGTGGATTTGCCTATACTGGACATTTCATATAAATGGAATAATGCAGTATGTAGTCTTTCATGACTAACTTCTTTCATTTAGCATAATGTTTTCAAGGTTCATCCCTATTTTAGCTAGTCCTGTGTTTTATTCCTTTTTATTGCCAAATAATATTGCATTGTATGGATAAACGGTATTTTGTTTATCCATTAATAAGTTGATGGACATTTGGGTTGTTCCATTTTTGCCTATCATGAATAATGCTACTATGAACATTTGTGTGCAAGTCTGTGTGGACATATGTCTTCATTTCTCTCTGGGTAGATACCTAGGGGTAGAATTGCTGGCTCATATAGTATCTCTGTGTTTGATATCATGAGAAACTGGGAAAGTATTTGCAAAGTGAATGCACCAGTGAATTCTTATTTTTAGTGTTAATATTGGTCTTACTAATTTTTATCATTGATTGCTCTGTACCATTTTGCTGTGATGACCTTCCATTTTCCTTGTAACTTCTTATTTGGGTTTGTGATGCTTTAACATTCTGGTTTCTTTCCCTGTCTTTTCTGTGACTCTTTTCCCCTTCCTGCAAGCAATTTTGTTCCTGGTTCTTCTCTCTTTCTACCTCAGCGTTTTCATTCAGCAAAGGATACTTCACTTCTCTGCCTTGTGATGATTCAAATCAGTTACCCCATGATTTAGTCTTTCCTAAGTTGCAGTCACACGGTTCTGATTGTTCTTTTAGCACCTCTACATAGCCGTCTGGTTTCAAATGCAGTATGTCAAGAGAGCTCATCATGTGCTCTGCAAAGCTGGTCTTTTTTTCTGATTGCTGTCTTTTGAAAATTCCTCTGCTGTCCTCACAACTCAGACTTGAAATTTCAGTCATCTTTTATTCTTTCTTCTTCCTTGTCTCTTTTGCCTAATATTTGCCAACTCCTGTCTAGTTTATGTGTCTATCACCCTCAGAGATAGTCCCTTTCTCTGCATTACCCTCCCACTGCTCTGCTTTGCTCAAGCACCCTTATTGCTCAATTTGACTTCCATACATTTTCTTTAATTGGCCCACATAATTGTTGTACTTTTCCTTTTCCTTTTTCCCAACACTTTACATTTACATCGTAATAGTTCAGTCTCATTCCTATGACTCCTCTCTTAAAAATCTTCAAAGGTTCTATATTATCCTCTAAGTAAAGAAACGATTCCTTAGGTGTACATTCAAGTCTCTAACATATAGTCTGGTCTCCACTGCATTCCTGCATAGAGCTTATGTTTGAGTCAATCTCAGTTCTCTTTGTTTATCCACCAAGCTTAGTATTTTCCTGCCTCCAGCTTTGCTCATGCCTCTCCTTGGGGTGCCCTGTCACTGAATCTACAGAAGCCAATTCCTCAAGGCCCTAATAAAATGTGTCCTCCTTCACAATGATACCCATGATCTCACTAGACTGAATTTATGACTCTTTACTCTCAACTCTCACAATGCCTTTTTCAGTTATTTATTACAGTCATTTGATATACATCTAACCTTCCCTCTTTAAATCTATGGTCCTCGAGGGCAGAGGCCATGGCATATTTATCACAATTAGAGAAGTTGCCATTTCCTGAATATTTACTATGACCTGGGCACTGAACTAAGTATTTTGTCTGCAGTATTTTCTTTAATTATCAAAACAGTCCTCTGAATTATGCATCTTTTTAATCCTCATTTTATAGATGAGGTAGTTAATGCTTAGAGAAGATAAGTAACTTCCTCAAGGCTAAACAGCTTGTAAATGACAAAGCTGGAATTTTAGCCTTCTCTGACTCTAAAGTCTCTGTAATTAACTAGGACTATGTCACTTTCTCTACAATACCTAATTTAATAAATGCCAGTTAAGTGAATAAAAAAGGGCTGCTGAAAAGACACATAAGGTTTAGTAGTTAGGTTTTAGTTCATATTGAAGTTCTAATGCTTTCTTTGGAGTGAATTATTTACCATGTCCGAGCTGTTTACTCATTCATAAGGCAGAGGAAAGAGATAATAGTCCCTGCCTCACAAGGGCATTGTGAAGATGAATGAAACAATGCACAAGATAGCATGTACTAGTAGGCTCTCAGTAAATATTAGTTGATAGTAATAAAAGTAAATTTCCATTTTTACTAATCCTCCTTGATAAGGTTGGCTGTCCTTGAATGTAGCAAGATGAAAGGAGAGGCATGCAAGCATCAGTAACCATAGCAATTTCACAAAATTCACCCCACCAGGAAATAAATTTTATTATCCACTGTGCAGTCATTCATAGTCATTGACCTAAAATGGAACTAACAAACTATACGATGCTTTATAGTTGAGTGCTGTTTTTATTTCATTTACATATCAATATCTCTAACTACCTATCTATCTACCTACCATCTATCTATCTATCTATTGTTCATCTATCTATGGGTTTAAGTATAATAGCACTAAATTGACCAGGTAACTCTGTCACTGGGTTTCTAGAAGTGACATTTGGATAGTTCAATCTTTATCAAGACGTCGACTTTCTCTTCTGAGCTCCAACTCTGTTCTTGTTGATATCCCTCAATTAGCCTCAAATGTGCAAGTAAAATTTGATTCCCTTTCCTCTAATCTTGTTTTTCGGGGTAAGTATCTCTTTATCTCGCTGACCACAGTGATTCATTATTGCATGTCAAATGCTTCTAGACATTGGTGTTCATGAGAATATTGTCACCTCTATCAAGGCCTTTTATCAAATGAAAAATTTTAATTATAATGAGTGTACATGCTTTCACCAAATTGTACTGTTTCTTACTGTTACCCTTATTTTCATAGAATAAATGCCCTTTGACATTTTATAAGATCCCATTACTAATCAATGGTTGAAGAAATCCTGAATCTTATGTTAACTCCTTATGTAAGATGAATCCTATTCTCAATACCTTTTTCTTTATAAAAACAAAATCAAAGACTTGTTTAAGATACTTGGGGAAAGAGACAGTTCTCAAGCAGGAGGTGAGAAGAGAAAGTGAGGGTGAGTGTGATATGGAAATACAGAGTTAATTTTCTGGTTGCTCTGGCTATCTGAGTATGGGTAAGGTACATTAAGATGTCACAGTAAAGATGAACTTTGTCACTATATTTTCAAGTCCATGACTGAGGAATTGTAGGTGGAGAATTTTCTATGCAGTTCCCATTCTGTTGATATTCAGGAAAAAATATATGAAACTCTTATGTGCTGTCTTGATTTTTTTTTGTTTTGGGTACCCTGTATTCTAATGGGAGGTCTAAAATTCAGTCTTCACAACCTGGAGGGATTTCATAAATGCAGGGTGCAATTTGGAATATTAAATGTTTTTAAAAAGTCTCTGTGCTTAAAATGTCATAGCAGAAATCTACAGTAAACATCCAAATCATCTCTATTTCGATATTAGTATTGTAGCTGAATGTGCAGAGATTGCATCTCGTTTAATATAATTTTAAGGATGTCTTTGATACTACAAGGTAACATTTTCTGTGCTTGTGATTGCTTATAGAAACAGTGATTCATTGATCTGGAGACTACCTTTCTTCAAGGAACAATGGTGTAGAGTTGCTCGTTCTGTCCTTACTAGTTTTTGTCAGGTGTCTGTCAAAGGACCTTTATGTTGATGGTGTTATAAGTAGGAAAGGGAAGAGCAGGGGAACACCAGTAGTGTTTCTGGTCCCCACAGTTTTCTTGTGCAAGCGTCAAGGAACACTTTCACATATATGCTCATTAACTTTCTCCAAACGAAATACCCTAACACCCTCATCAGAAAATAGTAAACTCCAATAGCACTCACCAAAATAACATAAAATAGACACAGTCCTAGGACCCTGGAGAAGGACCCTACCAACTCAAACTACTTATTTTTAATTATAACTAAACAATTAGAAAGCTTATTTTTTCATTCAGTATCTTTCCATGAAGAACAATTACTCATTAATCTGGATAAAATTCTGTAAAAGGTAAATCATTTGGGAATTTTGTCTGAAGTTTGAGATAAAATGATATTTCACTTATATTTACATTTTATTATCCTTTGGAGTGGCAAAATGACAGATATTAGGATAGTAGATGCCATGCGTGTGAGCAAAATCTGAACATATAATAACAACTAGGACTACCCTTAACAGATAGGACTAAGCACTTTTACAAGTACTACTCAGTTGATTTGCACTACTTTGCCAAGAAGTATACTATTGCCCATACTATTAATCCCCTTTTGCTGGGCTCAAAATGCTGGAGAGATTTACACACATTCACTTAGGAAGTAAATGGAAGATTTGGAACATGAAACAAAGTTTTTGACTATAGATTTTTTTCTTTTTCCAATATTTAACAATGCATCAGGGGAATAGAAACCTATGTGAACAGACAGTAATGTAGGAGAACCTCTGTACATGGAGTTGGGTGAGAATCTTTTGTCTAGAAGCATATTCCCAATGGTGTATGCACCAATAGGGCTAGTAGTAAGACTGCAAAAAGGTATCTCTTGCTAAGAAATTTGGAATACTGGTGGCTCCTATAAAAATAAAAGGAAAAATTGCATTTCATTGAGAGTAATTCTGTATTTAGGTTTTTATGGCTCAAATAAACATGGAAAGTTACCTATTCAATAAATACTTGGCTAAAAGACAATGGACATAATGATTTCTTTAAAGTTCTCTTTGGTTCTATTTGGATGAAACTTAGAAGACTGTATTAATCATGGTTTTCTTGAGGAAATGGAAATTAAAAAAAATTAATTGCAGAAATATTTATTGCTTGCTATATACCGGTTTTTATACACGAAGGGTACCAAGATGAATGATGTGGTGATTGCTCTCAAGAAGCTCAATCTTAAAGGAGATAAAGGCATGTGATTTATATGTTATGATATGATTTAGATGACATGGTAAGACAAGAATAAGTATATAAAGGAAGAAGAGAGTGACAGTATACTGAAGTATCAAGGATGGCTTTCCAAAGAAAATAACATCTCATTAGATTTTAAAGAAAGAATGGAACATTCACCAGAAGGTCATGGTCATTCCCACCAAGGAATAATAGGTCCTGGGACAGGTGTTTATTCCTCCTGGAGCTTTATATTATAGCAATGAATAACCCTCACATGTTGTAGTAGAAAGATTTCCAGGCTAGGATGAGTACATCTGACTTCTATTCCAAACTCTGCCCTTGACTTTCTTTGAGTCACTGGAAAATATCTCCATCTCTCTGGGCCTCAGTGTGGACAGGATTAATACTAAAGTTTCTTCTGTGTCTGATGCAATCAACTTTATTGAACAAAGCATGAGACTTAAGAGTATAGGCTCTAGGATCCAGCTAGATCTGTGTATGAAATCTAGTTTGACCACTTTCTTGGCATGTTAACTTAGGAAAATTCCTTGATGTGTCTGAGCCTTAGCATCCTCATGAGTAAAAAGAAAATAACGTCAACCTCAGAGACTAGTTGTAAGGACTGTGTAAGATAATGTGTATAAAGTGAACTAACTGACACGATTATTGGAGCCATTATACGTTTAGTTATAACATTTAAGGGGGAATTGCATACGTTGGGGGCAGTTGATGAACAGTTGAATAGATAATACTAAAATAAGCTTTTGTGCTTCCTTACATATGCCCTCATTGGTCCTACCCGAGTCACAGGTAAAATACCCTTAACATACTGATGAGGCTACTGTGGGGCCAGTCCCTTGGACATAATTGGCGGTGAGCTCTATTAACACAGGGAACAGGTGAGACCAAGGTTGTGGGTTTGATCCCCATTGGGGCACTTAGGTTCACATTGCTCCATTTTCAACCAATGGCTGCTGGGTGCTGGTCGTCAGATGGGTGCTGACATGTAACTAAATCTGCTCAAACCTGTGTCGAATCTCAAATACCTTCCTTCTTCCAGATCTTAAGTCACCTAAGTTAGATCTTCCCCAGCTATCCTCTCTAAACATTCACCATCTCTGGATGCCCTTTTTTCTTTTCAAATATTCTTAGCCCTTATCGCTTTCAGGTATCATTTGGTACTTATCCCTTATAATTAATTGAGTTACCACTTTTATTGTCTGTTTCCCCATCGGAAAGGTAAGCTCCTGGAAGGCAAGAAGGTTTCTCTGTTTGTTTACTAATATTTCCCTATTGCTTTGATTAGTCACTGATACATAATAGACATGTTGAATAAAGAAATGTCACATGAAAATGGATATGATGCATGCAGTTGCCAACACTTTAACCAAGGAGCATGCAGGGGATTCTTTTATAACAGGAGACAGAAAGCTATTAAAGAGTAAATGGCTTCTAAGTAATGGATATGAGTTTGCCAGCTGTGAGATTTTCTCTCTCAAAGTTGGAAAGATCTATAAAATCCTGTTTCACGCTGGCCAGAGACTGTATCTTTATAAAGGCATATTTGCAAAGATTGTCAGCAAGGTTTAAAAACAAAAGGAACACTGGAGAAAATAGCCATTTGAAAATTCATGACTCCTGAATTCCAGTCACTTGCATGGATCTGTGAAAATGCTGAAGACAGAAAAAATAAAACAATATCAGTAGAGTTATTAAGGTAGAAAACATAATGTACAATAAAACCTATAATTATAAAATTTTCAGTTGAAGAAACACATTATCTGGATTCAGGTATGGGCTGTAGGAGTCATAGAAGACTTAATCTTTATATTTTTGATATTTAATGGTAATTTTAATATATTTCACTCTAACATTTAATAAATTCAATCTTGTAAAAATTATTTTCAGTTTGTCCGTTTAAAAATCTTTTTTTTAATCACATTTTGACCCTACGTAGCTTGATAGATTGGCTTCACTTTTATTTTAGAGCAGTTTTAGGTTCATAGGAAAATTGAGTGGAAGGTATAGAGATTTCCCACATACCTCTGCTTCCACACATGCATAGAGTTGCCCATACTGACATATCGTAATCAGCCAAGTCTGTACTGTGCTCCACCTGTTCGTCCCTCCCTCCAAGCCCTTGGAAACTATTGATCTTTTTATCGTCTCCATAGTTTTGCCTTTTCCAGAATGTCATATAGTTAGAATCATACAGTATATAGCCTTTTCAGATTGGCTTCTTTCACATAGTAATATGCATTTAAGTTTCCTCTATGTCTTTTTATGCTTAATAGTCATTGCTTCTTGGAACTGAAAATATTCTGTTGTCTGGATGGACAAGTTTACTTATCCATTCACCTACTGAAGGACATCTTGGTTGTTTCCAAGTTTTGGCAATTATAAATAAAGCTGCTATAAATATCCACATACAGGTTTTTGTGCAGATATAAGCTAAATGGGAAAAGAACTTGAAAAAAGAATAGATATATGTATATGCATGACTGAATCACTTTGCTGTACACCTGAAACTAACACAACATTGTTAATCAACTATACTCCAATATAAAATAAAATTTTTTAAAAATAAATTAAAAAAATAATTTGCATTTCCCTGATGAAATATGATATGAAACATCTCTTTATATGCTTACTTTCTGTCTGCATATCTTCTTTGGTGAGGTTTCTGTTAAGGTCCTTACCTCATTTTTTAATTGGATTGTTGGTTTCCTTATTGTTGAGTTTTAAGCATCCTTTGTGTGTTTTTAGAAGACAGTCCTTTATCAGATGTGTCTTTTGCAAATATCCTTCCTGTCTGTGGCTTATTTTCTCATTCTTTTGACATTGTCTTTCACAGAGCATAAATTTTTAATTTTAGTGAAGTTCAGCTTATCATTATTTCTTTCATGGATTTGCCTTTGGTGTTTTATTTAAAAAGTCATTGCCATACCCAAGGTTATCTAGATTTGCTCTTGTGCTATTTTCTAGGAGTTTTATAGTTTTATGTTTTACATTTAACTCTATGATCCATTTTGAGTTAATTTTTGTGAAGGGTGTAAGAGCTATATCTAAATTTTTTTTGCTTGTGGATGTCCAATTGTTCCAGCACCATTTGTTGAAAAGATTATTATTGCTCCATTGTATTGCCTTTGCTCCTTTGTCAAAGATATGTTGAGTATATTTATGCAGGTCTATTCTGTTGCATTGATCTATTTGTCTATTCTTTCTTCAATACCACACCATCTTGATTACTGTAGCTTTATAGTAAGTCTTAAATAGAGTAGCATCAGTCCTCCAGCTTTGTTCTTTTTCCTCAATATTGTGTTGGTATTCTGGGTCTTTTGCCTGTCCATATAAATGTTAGAATCAGTTTGTCAGTATCCTCAAAATAACTTGCTGGAATTTTGATTGGGATTGCATTGAATCTACAAATCAAGTTGGGAAGAACCGGCATCTTGACGATATTATGTCTTCCTCTTCATGAATATGGAATGGTTCTCCACTTATTTAGTCTTCCTTTGATTTCATTCATCATAGTTTTGCAGTTTTTCTCATATAGATCTTAAACGTAATTTGTTAGATTTACACCTAAGTATTTAGTTTTGTGGTGCTAATATAAATGGCACTGTGTTTCTGATTTCAAGTTCCACTTGTTCATTGCTTGTATATAGGAAATCAAATGAATTTTGTATATTAAATACATATTCTGCAATCTTGTTATAATTGTATATTAGTTCCAGGTGCTTTTTTTTTTGTTACTGTTGATTCTTTTGGATTTTCTACATACGTTTTTCTAATGTCATTTGCAAACAAAGACAGTTTTAATTCTTCCTAATCAATCTTTATACCTTTTATTTCCTTTTCTTGTCTTATTTCATTAGCTGTAACTTCCAGTATGAAGTTGAAAAGGAGTGATGAGAGGGGATATTCTTGCCTTGTACTTGATTTTAGTAAGAAAGCTTCAACTGTCTCACCATTAGTATGATGTTAGGTGTAGGTTTTTTGTAGATATTATCTATCAAATTGAGGAAGTTTGCCTCTACTCCTAGTTTACTGATAGTTTTTACCATGAATGGGTATTGAATTTTGTCAAATGCTTTTTCTGCATCTATAGATATGATCATGTGGTTTTCCTTTATTAGTCAGTTGATGTGATGGAGTATGTTAATTGATTTTTTAAAATAGATCTTTATTGGAGTATAATTGCTTTACAATACTGTGTTACTTTCTGTTGTACACCAAAGTGAATCAGCCATATGTATGCATATATCCTCATATCCCCTCCCTCTTGAGCCTCCCTCCCATCCTCCCTATGCCACCCCTCTAGGTCATTGCAAAGCACCGAGTTGATCTCCCTGTGCTATGCTGCTGCTTCCCACTAGCTAACTGTTTTACATTTGGTAGTGTATATATGTCAATGCTACTCTCACTTCGCCCCAACATCCCTCTCCCACCCTGTGTCCTCAAGTCCATTCTTTATGTCTACGTCTTTATAACTGCCCTGCAACTAGGTTCATCAGTACCATTTGTTTTTTAGTTTCCACATGTAGGCGTTAGCATACAGTATTTGTTTGTCTCTTTCTGACTTACTTCACTCTGTATGACATACTCTAGGTCCATCCACCTCACTACAAATAACTCAATTTCGTTTCTTTTTATGGCTGAGTAATATTCCATTGTGTATATGTGCCACATCTTCTTTATCCATTCATCTGTCGATGGACACATAGATTGCTTCCATGTCCTGGCTATTGTAAATAGAGCGGCAATGAACATTTTGGTACATGACTCTTTTTGAATTATTGTTTTCTCAGGGTATGTGCCCAGTAGTGGGATTGCTGGGGTATATGGTAGTTCTATTTTTAGTTTTTTTAAGGAACCTCCATATTGTTTTCCATAGTGGTTATATCAATTTACATTCCCACCAACAGGGCAAGAGGGTTCCCTTTTCACAACACCCTTTGCAGCATTTACTGTTTCTAGATTTTTTGATAATGGCCATTCTGACTGGCGTGAGGAGATACCTCATTGTACTTTGGATTTGCATTACTCTAATAATTAGTGACGTTGAGCATCTTTTCATGTTCCTCTTGGCCCTCTGTATGTCTTCCTTGGTAAAATGTCTATTTAGGTCTTCTGCCCATTTTTTAATTGGATTGTTCTTTTGATATTGAGCTCCATGAGCTGTTTGTATATTTTGGAGATTAATTCTTTGTCTGTTATTTCATTTGCAAATATTTTCTCCCATTCTGAGGGATGTCTTTTTGTCTTGTTTATGGTTTCGTTTGCTATGCAAAAGCTTTTAAGTTTAATTAAGTCTCTTTTTTTTTTTTTTTTATTTCTCTTACTCTAGGAGGTGGGTACAAAAAGATCTTGCTGTGGTTTATGTCAAAGAGAGTTCTTCCTATGTTTTCCTCTAAGTTTTATAGTGTCTGGTCTTACATTTAGGTCTTTAAGCCATTTGGAGTTTATTTTTGTGTATGGTGTTATGTAGTGTTTTATTTTCATTCTTTTACATGTAGCTGTCTTTTCTCCATTGTATGTTCTTGCCTCCTTTGTCGTAAATTAGGTGACCATATGTGCGTGGGTTTATCTCTGGGCATTCTATCCTGTACCATTGATCTTTATTTCTGTTTTGGTGCCAGTGTCATACTGTCTTGATTACTGTAGCTTTGTGGTATAGTTTGAGGTCAGGGAGCCTGATTCCTCCAACTCCATTTTTCTTTCTCTAGATTGCTTTGGTTATCTGGGGTCTTTTGTGCTTCCATATGAATTGTAAGATTTTTTTGTTCTAATTCTGTGAAGAATGCCATTGGTAGTTTGATAGGGGTTGCATTGAATCTGTAGATTGTTTTGGGTAGTATAGTCATTTTCACAATATTGAGTCTTCCAATCCAAGAACATGGTATATTTCTCCATCTATTTATGTCACCTTTGATTTCATTCATCAGTGTTTTATAGGTTTCTGAGTAGAAGTCTTTCGCCTCCTTAGGCAGGTTTATTCCTAGGTATTTTATTTTTTGTTGTTGCAATGGTAAATGGGAGTGTTTCCTTAAATTCTCTTTCACATGTTTTGTCATTAGTGTATAGGAATGCAAGAGATTTCTGTGCATTAATTTTGTATCCTGCTACTTTCCCAAATTCATTGATTAGTTCTAGTAGTTTTCTAGCAACATCTTTAGGATTCTCTATACGTAGTATCATGTCATCTGCAAACAGTGACAGTTTTACTTCTTTTCCAATTTGTATTCCTTTTATTTATTTTTCTTCTCTGATTGCCATGGCTAGGATTTCCAAAACTATATTGAATAATACTGGCGAGAGAGGACATCCTTGTCTTGTTCCTGATCTTGGAACAAGATCCAAGTGGAAATGCTTTCAGTTTTTCACCATTGAGTATGATGCTTGCTGTGGGTTTGTCATATATGGCATTTATTCTGTTGAGGTAGGTTCCCTCTGTGCCCATTTTCTGGAGAGTTTTTATCATATATGGGTGTTGAATGTTGTCAAAAGCTTTTTCTGCATCTATTGAGATGATCATATGGTTTTTATTCCTTAATTGGTTAATGTGGTGTATCACATTGATTGATTTGCATGTATTGAAGAATCCTTGCATCCCTGGGATAGCTCCCACTTGATCATGGTGTATGATCCTTCTAATGTGTTGTTGGATTCTGTTTGCTAGTATTTTGTTGAGGATTTTTGCATCTATGTTCATCAGTGATATTGGTCTGTAATTTTCTTTTTTTGTGATATCTTTTTCTGGTTTTGGTATCAGAGTGATGATGGCTTTGTAGAATAAACTTGGGAGTGTTTCTCCCTCTGCAGTTTTTTGGAAGAGTTGGAGAGGGATCAGTGTTAGCTCTTCTCTAAATGTTTGATAGAATTCGCCTGTGAAGCCATCTCATCCTGGACTTTCGTTTGTTGAAAAATTTTAAATTATGGTTTCAATTTCATTACTTGTGATAGGTCTGTTTTTATTTTCTAATTCTTCCTGTTTCAGTTTTGGAAGCTTGTACCTTTCTAAGAATTTGTCCATTTCTTCGTGGTTGTCCATTTTATTGGCATATAGTTGTTTGTAGTAGTCTCTTATAATCCTTTGTATTTCTGTGGTGGAAGTTGTGATTTCTCGTTTTTCATTTCTAATTTTATTGATTTACATCCTCTCCCTTTTTTTCTTGATTGAGTCTGGCTAAGGGTTTATCAGTTTTGTTTATCTTCTCAATGAACCAGCTTTTAGTTTTATTGATCTTTGCTATTGTTTTCTTCATTTCTATTTCACTTATTTCTGCTCTGATCTTTATGATTTCTTCCTACTGACTTTGGGTTTGCTTTGTTCTTTCTCTAGTTGTTTTAAGTGTGGGGTTAGATTGTTTATTTGAGATTTTTCTTGTTTTTTGATGTGAGATTGAATTGCTATAAACTTTCCTCTTAGAACTGCTTTTTCTGCATCCCATAGGTTTAGGTCATCGTGTTTCTGTTGTCATTTTTTTCTATATATTTTTAAATTTCTTCTTTGACTTCTTCAGCTATGTCTTGATTATTTAGTAGTGCACTGTTTAGCCTCCATGTATTTGTGTTTTTTACAGTTTTTTTTTTTCTGTAATTGATTTCCAATCTCATAGCACTGTGGTCAGAAAAGATGCTTGATATGATTTCAGTTTTCTTAAATTTACTGAGGCTTGATTTGTGACCCAAGATGTGATCTATCCTGGAGAATGTTCCATGTGCACTTAAGAAGAAAGCCTATTCTGCCACTTTTGGGTGGAATGTTTTATAGATATCAAATTTATCTGGTCTATTGTGTCATTTAAAGCTTGTTTTTCCTTATTTATTTTCTGTTTGCATGATGTGTTCATTGGTGTAAGTGGGGTGTTAAAGTCCCCTGCTATTATTGTGTTACTGTTGATTTCTCCTTTCATGGTTGGTAGCATTTGCCTTATGTATTGAGGTGCTCCTATATTGGGTGCATAAATATTTACAATTGTTATATCTTCCTCTTGGATTGTTCCTTTGATCATTAAGTAATGTCCCTCCTTGTCTCTTGTAACTGTCTTTATTTTAAAGTCTGTTCTTTCTGATACGAGTATTGCTACCCAAGCTTTCTTTTGATTTTCATTTGCATGGAATATCTTTTTCCATCCCCTCACTTTCAGTCTGTACGTGTCCCTAGGTATGAAGTGGGTCTCTTGTAGACAGCATATATATGGGTCTTGTTTTTGTATCCATTCAGTCAGTCTGTGTCTTTTCGTTGGAGCATTTAATCCATTTACATTCAAGGTTATTATCAATATGTATGTTCCTATTACAATTTTCTTAATTGTTTTGGGTTTGTTTTCATTGTCTTTTTCTTCTCTTGTGTTTCCTGCCTAGAGAAGTTTCTTTAGCATTTGTTGTAAAGCTGGTTTGGTGGTGCTGAAGTCTCTTAGCTTTTGCTTGTCTGAAAAGCTTTTGATTTCTCCATCGAATCTGAATGAGATCCTTGCTGGCTAGAGTAATCTTGGTTGTATGTTTTTCTGTTTCATCACTTTAAGTATATCCTGCCATTTCCTTCTGGCCTACAGAGTTCTGCTGAACAATCAGCTGATAACCTCATAGGAATTCCTTTGTATGTTATTTTTTCATTTTTCCCTTGCTGCTTTTAATATTTTTTCTTTGAATTTAATTTTTGTTGGTTTGATTAATATGTGTCTTGGTGTGTTTTTCCTAGGGTTTATCCTGTATGGGATTCTCTGTGCTTCCTGGATTTAGGTGACTCTTTCCTTTCCCATGTTAGGGAATTTTTCGACTATAATCTCTTCAAATATTTTCTCAGGCCCTTTCTTTTTCAGTTATTCTTCTGGGACCCCTATAATTCGAATGTTGGTGCGTTTAGTGTTCTCCCAGAGGTCTCTCAGATTGTCTTCAATTCTTTTCTTTCTTTTTCATTTATTCTGCTCCCCAGCAGTTATTTCTATCATTTTGTCTTCCAACTCACTTATTTGTTCTTCTCTCTCAGTTATTCTGTTATTGATTGCTTCTAGTGTATTTTTCATTTCAGTTATTGTGTTGTTCATCTCTGTTTGTTTGTTCTTTAGTTCTTCTAGATCTTTGTTAAATATTTCTTGTATTTTCTCAATACGTGCCTCCATTCTATTTCTGAGATTCTCGATTATCTTTACTATCATTACTCTGAGTTCTTTTTCAGATAGATTGCCTGTTTCCTCTTCATTTTATTGGTCTTGTAGGTTTTTACCTTGCTCCTTCATCTGTGACCTATTTTTTTGCCATCTCACTTTTTTTTTTTTTTATGAGTGAGATTGTGTTCCTGTCTTACTGGTTGTTTGGCCTGAAGCTTCCAACACTGGAGTTTGTAGGCTGTTGGGTAGAGCTGGTTCTTGGTGCTGAGATGAGAACCTCTGTGAGATATCACTCCAATGAATATTCCCTGGGGTCTGAGATTCTCTGTTAGTCCAGTGGTTCGGACTCAGAGCTCTCACCGCCGGAGCTTTGGCTCAACCTCCGGGTCGTGAACCAAGATCCCACAAGCCACGTGGGTGGCAAAAAAAAGAAAAAAAATAATAAAAAAAAGAAAGAGAATGATAAAAAAAGTTAGAAATATAGTTAGACAAGGAAACTAACAGATATGTTAGAAAGAATATAAAAATAAAAATATAGATGAATCAACAACCAGAAAGTACAACAGTACCATAATAGTAAAAAAGAGGAAGAGGGGGAAAAAAAAGGGGGGTGAAGGCCTTGGCTTTGGATGGCGGGGCCTAAGCAAGGGCATGGTTTGGGCGGTGGACGGGACCTATGCTTAGGACCCAAAGGGCTGGAAAAGGCCCTGGGGGCTGTGGGGGTTGAGTCTTAGGCTCAACGGAACAGTAGACATCCAGGCATGCCCCCCACCCCTGGTATTGGGGGGGAACCTCACCTGCGAGCCCAGCAGGCTCCTTGGGCTCGAGTTGGTGGGGCAATCACCCTCCGCTCCTCCTGGAGTTCCCTCCCACCTCCCTCTCCTGATCTCCCCGGCCTCCCTACTATGCCCCCAGGAACAATGAGGCTGGGGGGAGGGGTTGGCCCTGGAGGGCAGGGGACCGGCCTGGGAGCTCAGCAGGTTCCCCGGGCCTGAGTGGGTGGGGCAATTGCCCTCCGCTCCTCTCCTGCTCCTCCTAGAGGGCCCCTCCCACCTGCCTCTCCTGATCTCCCCAGCCTCAGGGGCGCCAGTGCTGTCTGGCCTCCACTCCTCCTTCCCCTTCAGTACCCCCACGTCCTACCGGTTCACTTGGGGGTTCCTCCCATTTCCTTGGGCGTCAGAGTCCCCCACCAGTGGCCAGCAGGTGACCTAGTTGTGGGGAGATGCTAACTCAGCGTCTTCCCACACTGCCATCTTGACTCCACCCCCTAAATGATTTTTAAATGTAGAGCTAGCCTTGCATGCCTGAAGATAAATCCCACTTGGTCGTGATGTGTAATTATTTTTATACACTGTTGCATTATATTTGCTAATATTTTGTCGATGATTTTTGCATCTATGTTCATGAGAGTTATTGGTCTGTAGATTTTTTGCAATATCTTTGTCTGCTGTTGGTATTATGGTAATGTTGACCTCATACAATGAGTTAGGAAGTATTCCTTCTGCTTTTAGATATTAAAAGAGATTGTAGAGAATCAATATACTTTCTTTGTAAATATTTGATAGAGTTCACCAATGAACCCATCTAGGCCTGGTGCTTTCTGTTTTGGTGGATTATTAACTATTGGTTCAATATTTTTATAGATATAGGCCTACTCAAGTTTTCTGTTTCTTCTAGTGTGAGTTTTGGCATGTTGTATCTTTCAAGGAATTGGTCAGTTTCATCTAGGACTTGTTCCCCATCTTAGTGGTAAGGCTTCTAGCTTCTCACCAAAAGGTATGATGTTATCTGTAGGTATCTTTATTCTTTAATCAGTTGAGAATTCATGAATTTCTGACATTAATAGCATCAAGCCTTCTTTGGAAAAACAGAATCTATCTCTGTCATTCAATAGCTAAATGACCCTTTGCAACTTATTGAGGCTCTCCAAGTCTTAATTTCTTTCTGTTAAATGGAGAAGTAAAATTTCTCCTTTGTACAGAGATTGTGAGACAACATAATGTAGGTTTACAGCACACTTTGCTAACACATATTAAGTACAGAACAAATGTGGGTCAAATAATGAAATGTGCATAAAAACAACGTCAAAAATTTTCCTCCACTTTAGACAAACATATATGAAATACAAATTTACTAGGTTTGTGATGAGTCCAGTGATATCACTTACAAAATGTATTTGTTTGTTTGGTAAAAATTGGGTCTAAGTAAGAATCTCTTCGCATGATTTTTGGGGAAAGGGCAGTAGAATTAAAATGTAACTCTCTCTTACTGCTTTTGCATCTTCCCTTTTATCAGATCAAGGCCCCTGAAATTACCCTTCTAAAGACGTATTGAAATGAATTGAGTGTATCTTCAAAAATACTTGTAGAAAATTGAAATGGTGAATAAAGGAGAAAAGATAACTGTCAGCTAATTCCTCACCTAGAATATGGGATTTTTTTAATATTCTAGCATACATGAGAACAGAAAATGTCATGTGTCTAGTAAAATATTCAGTATCAGAGGGATAGTTTATGATTCACCTTTTACAACACAGATGAAGCAGATTTAAGTAATTCTGTACGTTGATGGAGTCATAACAGAATTGGTTGATACAGAGTGTCAAAAATGTCTCCATTTTTCTTAAGTTGGTGTAAGTTTTACTAAACAGACTCAATATACTATACACGAATCTGTGTATTCTACATGGTTAAAATGGGGCCTGTTCAATATTGATAGAGCTCATGTGATGTAGGAAAATTCTCAGAAGAAATGTACAAATAAAGAAAAAAATAGAACTAACTCTACCTCTGTTTTACATCTGGGAACAACAATAAAACTATGAATTATATTTCCCAGTGCCTTTGATAAAAACAGCAATTTAAAAACTCTAATTTTTGCAATTAATCAAATAAACTGAGAACTATAAGATTTTCTTTCTTGGGGGTGGTAGGGGAACCATAAATGGGAGTGCCAAAATAATTTGTAAATCTCTGTATTGGAGAGTTGTTAAGTGGTGTCAGTTTTAATTCTGGAAATAAGAATTATCTCCTAGCATATCTGATAGCCTGTGATAATACAATGACAGATACAGAGTAAAACGGAAATACCATATTTAAGGAAATTATATTTTAATGAGTTTTAATCACCTCTACTGCACATTGCTCGTGTCCCCTGATTAAAAATCATTGATTCAGAGACTTCCAATTTAAAATGGAATCTGGCTACAAGCCTATGATGAATCTTCTCCAACTTCCCACTAAATACCTGTGAAGGCAGAAATATATGACACCCCAGAAGAATATAAAATTAGGACTGACAGATAACTATCAGAATATGTAAAAAGTTAACTAGGAAGAAAGTGAACCAAGGAAATGCAAATATTTATGCAAAAGAAAAAGCATTAAAACTATTTATAAAAATACTTCCTGATCTCTGCACTGCTGCTCTCCCCCTGCCAGACACACATAAACACTCAAAGTCTGTTCCTTCCTGCTAGAAAATGGCTCCTTTGCAGTATGGCTGCTACTTTTTGAGCATCCAGGTTATTTTTGTTCCTTTCTCATTAAGTGAATATATTTATTTGGGGTACCTAGAAAACAGGTTGCTGGAAAACAACCTGCATTTAGGATGGTAATAAAGTCTAATAGCACCTTAGGAGATGTAGTTCCCACAAATAAATCACTAATGCACTTTACTAATGATATATTTAGGGATTTTACTTTACATGTGTGTACTACCCCAGCTTAAAATAATGAGAATCAAGAAGCAAGAATCAGAAGAGGAAATCAGCTGAGAGTTGTGCCTGTCATCTTGCCCTTCAGCTATTAAACTGAAAAGAGAATTTTCCACTAAGCATGTGGGGAAAGAACAGGGATAAAGGCAATCAATACATCCCATCCCATCCTGTCTACTGGTAAATAAGCAAGCTGAAAAAAAAATCCCACTGTTTTTTAGATTGAGACAAGATTAGTGTGACCACATATTCTGGTTTGTCTGGGAAAGTCGCAGTTTACCACTGCTGTCCAAATATCTCATCTGGTTTCCTGTTTATTCTGAATTTTTTTCATTTTTACTGAAGTATTGTTATCAACAGCAGCATAATAAGCATGTGAATTATGCTTTTATCTTCTGCCATGGTCTTGTCTACTAGGGTGTAAAAGGAATATGCAGTAATGAGAGTTCTTGCCTTAATATATAAATAAATATGAAAGGCCATCAATGATAATACTTTGTCTTTACACTTTCCAGCTCCAATGTAACTAACATCTTCCTGTCAAAGAGTGTACAGAAATTCACTGATGTAACAAGTGAGCTTGGATTGGAGAAGCTAGGGATAATGAACTCTTTCTGGTCTGGGTGATGGTAGGATAATTCAATATGCTGCTCCTTTTGGCTACTTGGTGCATTAGTCAGTTGTGCCATGATGACTGCTTTTTACTTTTAAAAGTGATTCTTGGCTAATGTTTTTAATGGCCAACCTTTATTCAATTTTAGTAACTTTTGTTTTTGAAAAGAATATAAAATCTAATTATTTGGAACAGTCTTTCATGTATTTCAGTTAGGTCAAGTTTTAAATTTTGTTGTTTGGCTCTTCAATACATTTTCTTCTTACTGGTGTTTGTCTATTTGTTCTATCTGTTTTTAAGAGAGTTGTGCTAATATGGTTGTGGATTTGTCTCTTTTCTCATTTATCAGTCAATCTTTGTTTTATGCATTTTAAAGCCAAGTTATGTGGTACGCAGTTTAGATTGTAATATCTTCTGGTAGTTTAATCCATTTATCATTACAATATATTCTTTAATTGAATTAATCTTCTTTCCTTAAAGTCTACATTGTCTGATATTTGTGTAGGTACAACAACTCTCTTTTCATTTACACACACACATATAAATCTTTGTAAATATATATATTATGCATTGTAATATATATAGCAACATATATATCATCCTGTATTATATATTATATATAAACTTATATATAGAAATTACATATACATATAGAATTTAATATTTATAACTTATGTAGAACATAATTCTCTCTATAAGTTCTCTATATGTTTACATATAATATATAGTACAGGTATATATATGTAAATATATGTCCATTTATTTTCACTTGTCTTTGACTTTAAAGTTAAGAAATGTTCTCTTTTAATGAGAATATAATTGCTTGTGTTGCTTTTGTAGTTTTCTTTTTTGTTTGATCCATTCTGTTAATCCTATTCATCCGCTTGGAGTATTTAGTCCATTTACACTTAGTGTAATTACTGATATAGTTGGGTTTTATTTTCCATCCATTTTATTTTATTTTCCATCCATTTTTTTAAAATAATTTTTTTAATACATTTATTTTTGGCTACGTTGGGTCTTTGTTGCTGCACGTGGGCTTTCTCTAGTTGCGGCGAGCAGGAGCTACTCTTCATTGCAGTATGTGGGCTTCTCATTGTGGTGGCTTCTCTTGTTGTGGAGCATGGGCTCTAGGTGCACCAGCTTCAGTAGTTGCAGCAAGCGGGCTCTAGAGCACAGGCTCAGTAGTTGTGGTGCACAGGCTTAGTTGCTCCGCGGCATGTGGGATCTTCCTGGACCACAGCTCGAACCTGTGTCCCCTGCATTGGCAGGTGGATTCTTAACCACTGTGCCACTAGGGAAATCCCTCCATCCATATTTTATTTCCAATTTTATGCATCTGTTTTATGTTACTTTTATGTTACTGTTTTTCTAATTTCTTGCCTTTTTTTAGGTTAGTCAACTCTTTTTGTATTACATTTTCTTTTATTAACCTGTAATTATTTGTTCATTCTTTCAATGGCTACCCTAAAGATGACAACATGAGTCATGGCATTATTATCCAATGCAAATTCTTACTTTTAACACTTCTATGATAATGCTATGACACATAGAAGTATTTACTCATCTGTTAATAATGCCATGCATTTCAATTAGACATATTTTATACTCAAAATGCAATATTCTTATTTTTGTAAATTTGATATTTCTTTACATTTACCCTTTCCAGTGCTTCTCACTAATTCTTGTGTATATGAAATTGTTGAAGAGTAGTGCAATGGACATCCGTAAACTCACTTCTCAGAAACAATTACGTTAACATTTTATTATACCTATTTGCAAATAGGTGTGTGTATGTGTATACATGCTAAACCATTTCATAGAAGCTGCAGACTTTACCACCTAGAGCATCTTCATGAATATTTTTAACAAAAGGACTATTTTTACATTATTATGATGCAACTATCTCCAAAAAGAGTCAATATTTACATAATTTCATTTTATACCTAATCCATCTTCAAAGTTCTCCAGTTGTCCCACAAATAACTTCTGTAGTTGTATTTCTCCAACCAAATCCAATTAAGATTTATATATTATAGTTGCTTTTTCTAGTTTGTTACCTTAGAACAGTTCTCTCTATCTTAATTTAATGACACATACTTTTGAAGTGATAAGACCAGTTGTATTGTAGAATAAGCTACATTCTGCATTTATTTATCTGATTGTGGTGTCATTTATCTTGTTTCTCTTTCCCCAATAGTCCCAGGTAAACTGGAAGTTAAGTCCAAAGTCTTGATTAGATTCAAGTTTAATATTTTTTGTAAATTGTTCTTAGGTGGTATTATGTTCTTTATATTGCATCTCATCAAGAAGCACATAATTTCATGCTGTCACACAATGATGATAAGTTGGATTGCTTAATTATAGTGATAATCTTTTAAAACAAGTATTTTTGTCTAAGATTCTTTAATCATATTATCTTAGTCTAAAGCAACCAAAATTTTGCTCAAGAACATTTTTTATTGTGGTTTTTCTTATTACTTATTTTTGATATGTCATTTTATTTAGGAAGGGTAGCATGTGTTTTAGATCTCTGTTATATTTCTTGATCTAGCATTTTCATTTTCATCTATTTATCTTTTTATTTTGCATCCTGAGAACATTGCCTGTGTTTATCTTATGTATAATGGGTCTCTTTTCTGCATGTCCCCTCTGCCCTTGATTATTCCTAATGCCATTTTAAATTCTGCTTTAAAATTATCAATATTCTTAGTCTGTTCATCATGCTATAACAAAATATCATAGACTGGGTGGCTTATGAACAACAAGCAGAACTGGAGGCTGGAAGTCCAAGATCAGGGTATCAGCATGGTCAGGTGAGGGCCCTGTTCTAGGTGGCAGGCTTCTCACTGTATCGTTACATAGCTGAAGGAGCTGGAGACCTCTCTGGAGTTTCTTTTATAAGGCATTAATCTCATTCAAAAGGGTGGACACTTAAGGACCTCTCAAAGGCCCCATCTTTTAATAATGTCACCTTTGAGGGTTAGGATTTCAACATACAAATTTGGGGCAGGGGGACACAAACATTCAGACCATAGCAATTACCTTTTTTTTTTTCTGGATCCCTTCCTTCACTTTTCCTTACAGTTTCATATTCATTTCTGCATCTTTTTCATGATGTCCTGGTATTATTGTATTTTGTGTATACCACAGAGAAGATTCTCTTTATTTGTATCTTTTTTTGCATTTATCTTTTTTGCAAGAATGTTCTTCTGATATATAGTTTTTTGAGTGCTGCATCATAACCTTCCTTCTTCATAAAGAATAAGTTCAAAGGGCTTGTGTTAAATTTCCTATTCTCATTGTGACAAGTTACCATGAAATTAGTAGCTTAAAGCAACACATTTATTATCTTACAGTTCTGGATTTTAGAAGTCCAAAATTAGTCTCATTGGCCTAAAATTAAGTTGTTGGCAGGGCTGGTTTCTTCTGGAAGGGGAAAATCCACTTCCTTGCCTTTTCCAGCTTCTAGAGGCCACCTGCATTCCTTGGCTAGTGACCCTTTCTGTGAATTATTCCAACCCATTGCTTCCTTTGTCACATCTTCTACTCTGACCTAAATCTGAAGGTCTTGCCTCCCTCTTAAAAGGACCTTTGTGATTACATTGGGCTCATCCAGAATAATTTCCTCATCTAAAAATCCTTAATCACACCCGCAAATTCCCTTTCATCGTGTAGATAATATATTCAAAGGTTCTGAGGATTAAGATATGAACATTTTGTGGGGGGGAAGGCATCATTCAACCTACCACAGGCTCCATATTGGTTTTGTGTTTTTGTTCTTTGATATTTAGATAGGATGAGAATTCTAATCTGGTATTACGTCCTAAGATAGACTCCTTACTTGAGTGCTTTTAAAATCCTTTTTCAGATCTTAAGTTGAAGAACTGGTTGATATGCATTATATTGCCAACTCTTTGATCCCAACATTCTGAGCAAATGGTGAGCACCCTGAAGTGCAGTTGTAGTATAAGGAATTTAGTTTCCATGCTACTTTTCTGCATAAATCTACCACCAGGAATAAGCTTTCTGGAATTAATTTTCTGTTCTGTTTTGTCTTCACATAAGAGAGCTTGTCCAGCTCTTTTCCTTGCATTACTATAAGAAAGGAAGGTCCATATGTCTTCAAGAGGTGAAGGTCATGATGATGATAGTGATGATAACGATAATGATTATAATGCCAATAGTGGTTGCCACATATTGAGTGCTTATTTTACGCTAGTCACCATGATTAAAGCTTTGCACATATTCTTTCATCTCTTCCTTTCCACAAACCCTTGAGGTAAGTACCATTGTTATTACTATTTGACATTTTAGAGAACGAATAGTCACAGAAAGAGTAATTAACTAACCTGAGGTCGCATGGAGAGGAAATAGTGGAGCTGGGACAGAGGCTTCATTTTCACAGTTTGCTGTAGCAAAACTCACTCCAGGGTTTTTCTAGCACAGTTGGTTCAGAATGCTTTGCTATGCATCAATATCTTTCCTCTGCCCTTGCAAATTGGGACTTGTTAGCAGTGTTCTGCTTGTATATCTTTTGTTAGTACACTTGAAATTATTGCGTTCCAGAGAGAGTGATTATGAGTTGGTTCTTGCTGTGTTTCTACTCAGTATATTCCTATTTGTTCAGTATTTAGCAGAATGTGACTTCATGTTTTATAAGATGTGCATAGCATTACTTTCTAGTTTCCAGTGCTGATACATATTTCCTCCCAATTTTGTATTCCTTTGGTCTTATGCTATACTTTAAGAAAGAAACTGGCTTAGATGTTTTTATTCAAGATGCCGTCATTCTAGGAAATGCTCTAATCTCTCTTTCTGAAAAATTTCTTTTTAGATAACTTAATGAACAAGTCACCATCTGCATCATTTACTTCAAACTCTCAAATTCACAATAATCTATTGTTTAGAATCATTTTTATGTCATAATTTTCTTCATAGCCTGCTGATTCATGTCAGCTTTATTTAGATTAGTAGGTACCCAGTTTTGATTTGACTTGACACATTAGTGAGAGACTTTTAATCAAATAAGCAAAACACTTTCTCTGTTGGGCTACTGATCGTGCTCCACTCATTCTACTTATTTTTTTTAAGACACCAAGATAATTTAAATAGGCAAATAGGTTTTCTACTTACACTTCAGCATTTAAGGAACATCATCAAATGTATATCCGTGTGTTATTTTGGAAGGTACTTGGGAGAACTGTGCTTAAGCCACAGCCCTGTCTTTATTCGTTGTGTGGCATTAACTTTTTTTTTTCTTCTATAAAAAACAAAGGTTGTTGAAACAGATAGTCCCTTCCTCCTTTAGAACTGCCTAATTTTCAGTAGCAAGAGATTAAATGGCTAGTTCTTGCCTCAAGTAAATGAATAGAAGTTGAGCATAGTTTCTACTTGGGATATTAGAAAGCAAATGATAATAATGCAAGAACTAATCTTACTATTTAAGAAGATACCCTTATAACCCAACATTTCACTTGAATGTCATAGAATGTGGCCATAGGAGAAACTCTGTTCTGAAAGCCCATGACCTTTCAAGGGTAAGGGAGAAAAAAAATGGCATTGAGACAAACACATTTCATTAGCACTTCTCAAGTTCTTATTAATACAGGTTTTCATTTTCCCTAAGAGCCCTTAAAATCTTTGCAGCAGAAGATATTTGATTAGTCATAAAGCATTTCACAACACACAGAGCTGATATAAGGGGACAGAGAGTCTAAATGGAACAAACCTAGGTCGGAAAGCTGAAATTTGTCGTCAGCTGTTCTTGAAGCTTAACACATTATAAATTTATGCATTGCATATGGCAAGTGAGGGTAAATTAGAGACTCTGGCAAGCCAGACTTTCTGTACATAAGCATCTTTTTCCTTGTGCAGGAGAGAGAAAAATGTAAAGGAATAGCACTGAAAAGAGTTTCTCTTGGCAAGAAAAGGATACATACTGATTTTAGAATTAATTGTTGTGATGAAAAGAACAATAATCAAGATATACAGTATCATTCTTTAGTTATTATAGTTTTCTTTGTATTAGATTAATGAGATATTCTGAGGTCTAATCTGGTGATTTCATGAGTCAGATAAAAAGAAAGTTTTGCTTGAATATATTTAAACCTTGGCCCAAATCTAAGCATTTAAGGCCTGAATCCAGAAATGATAAAAGCTATGTGTTAGTTTAGACAAAGATATATAAAGGAGAAAAAAAGTCTGTGGACTGGAAATAACATGCTGGTCAAAAAAAATAAAAAAGATATTTGTCATCAGTGCCTTGTGTTAATGAAAATGGGTAGTTGAGAGCTCCTGGGTGCATTTGATACCTTGAGGTCTTGCTGAGAATGCAGCTGCTGGCTCTATATATAGACTTAATTCTGATGCTGAGGGAATAAAAGCATACATACCATAGTAATGAGATTACTGGGACAGCTCCCAAATCGAGACAGCTGAGCCAAATCAATAAATGCATTTTTCTTCCCCTTAAAATTGCTGAGCTCATGAGAAAGACCAATATACTTCATGGTTAGACCTCTTAGACTGTGTTTCAAGCTCCCTCTAGCATTTTGCAAATTAAAAATTTAAATACAAAGATGATTCCCAAATATGACCACACCATCAAAATTACAATTTCCCTAGGATAAGCATTACTATTTTTCTTTTTAAAAATTCCCTTATGCATTTTGGGCACGTGGATTGGACATAGTTTTCTGACTGGTATGCTATCATAGGGAGACCATATGGTACAGTGGAAAATGCAGGAACTTTTAAGTTATACATATTGGAGGTTAGAATCCAAACCACTTTGTGCATTGGATATATATATATATATATATATATATATATATATATATATATATAAAACCTTTGTATATTCACTTAACTACAGATCAAAACACTTTCCCTTTGTAAAGCTGTAAATTTGAAGAAGACAAAAATTCAGAAGTGATTTTAAGGAAATAGTTGAAGATGCAGATAAATACTCAACTACAATGATAATCCTTGCACCATTGTGTTTACAATTGAAAATAAAGTATTTAATAATAAAAGATTGCTTAAATAGCATGATGTATTTATACAAAATATTATTATGTAACTACTTACATGATAATTTAAAAGAATATTTTTTGTAATAGAAAGAGGCTCAAGATATATTATTACGTTAAAAAACAGAATCACCTAGTACATATGGTTTGTGTGGTATGACACTGCTGTATGTGTGGTTATGTATATGCACGATACTCATACAATATTTATATACACACACATACATATCACACATAGAAAACGACATCTAGAAAATTGTGGACAGCAGTAAATAGTGTGATTACGGATGAATCTTCTTTTCTCCTTGTTGCTCCTGTGTATTACTAAGTACTCTATAATAAACATCGTACTCCTTTTATAAAGAATAAAGTTAAACAGTAATAGTTCAAAAATAACAAAAAGACTGAGACTCTCTTCAACCAAACAAAGGAATATTGTGGCACATAAATCGGTAAGAATCATAAACTGCTTACACAGAAATTCAGCCTGCTTTCAGTGAGAAATCCTGAGGCACATATTATGAAGCCCAGTGTGTGAGAGGGGCAGAACAAGAAGATAAGAGTCTGAAACTGAATCTGATTAAGGAGTCACACAATAAATAGTCCAGACTATTCACAGACTCTTTAAAGGTCTATCAAACCATACAGAGGGATAAGCAATTTTGCAATAATAGACAAAGATGGCCCTTCTGTCTGGGGAAACATCTCAGTAATCATATCCACATCTTTGGAGAAGCAGCAGAGTAAAATATCTGACTAGGAGGTAGGATATCAGATAGGTGTGAGTTTAAGTCCTTGTTTCACCATTTACTCACCATGTTACCTTGGTTACCTTCACATTTCTGAAACTCAGTTTCTTCACCTGTTGAAGGAGAATAATAAGAATTATCATTATCTCAATCACAGTTAACACTGACTAAGGGCTGTGTTCTAAGGGCTACTTGTAACATCCCCTTAAGAGATTAAGGGAGACTTGTTTGCAAAACATTTAGCTTGGTGACCAAGAACATAATAAGTGCTCAATAAATGCTAGTTCTCAGTACAGCTACAAGCATAGAAATGGTAATTATTTATTTAACAACTATCATTTGTGGCTATAATTCACACAGCTCTATATTGTAAAACAGGGAGGGATAAAACGATGAGTAAGACACATTCTCTGCTCCCAGGGAATCTACAATTTTGGGGAGGCGGGAGGCCAGACACAGGAGGAAATGCTGAGGAAGGTCTCAGTGTAAAAGTGGCCAACCTCATGGTGCCAAAGCGAACTCAGGAGTCGTCAAGTGTGTTGTTCTCCCTGGGATCTGAGGATAGATGGCTCCATAGATTGGGGGGGGGGGGGTCACCTTTCAGCCCTATCTTAATACAGAAAAAAATATAGCAAATATTTAACTTCTATTTTGAAGATTATCCTAGAATTGGTATACCTCATTTGACTCAGCTGGGTCTGAAAGTCAAAATATAATAGTGTCCACTGGCAAGATAAGAGAATTATTCTATTGTTTTGTTTTTTCTTAAGAGATGCAATGCCTCAGATCACATTTTTTTTTAAAGGGCACTTTCTTTTTCCAAACATGAGAAAAATGGTCTATAAATAATTGACCTTTGAAGTTTTAAAAATCATATTATCTTGTATTTGCATTTTTCTCTTATACTTTTCGAAGTATATTTCCAGTCCCTTGAGTCTTTCAACAGTCTTGTGAGATAGCAAAAAGCAGTGTTATTAATCTCATTTTGTTGACAATGAAAATGAGATGCCCAAAGGTCAATGACTTTCTTAAAAGTTATATAAGGTGATGGAATTAGGCTCAGGATCCAGAACTCTTGATTCTTAGCCTTAAATTGTTTTATTTCTATTACACTCAAAAATATTTTAAGATATTTTATACAGATGACATGTAAGTTTTATATTTGAACACATAGCATTAAAAGAGTGCCTTCAATTTTTAGGCTGGTTGAGAGAGGTTTTGTGAAAAGACCATTCTGATACTTCACAAGCCTGAATTACAGTCCACTCCTAACACTGATTGTCTCCTGGACTATGTACACAACCAGATCATTCATCTCCAGATGCAACATGCAGTTCACATAAGAGAATTTAAGCAATCCACAATCTCGCTGGACCAAAGATTCAGAAGCAGAGGCTCAAAAGAGCTAGCCCTAGTTTCTGTAGTGCACTAAAGCACTCTGATAGCACAGTGGAGACCGATGATATGGTAATTTGGTATTTATTAAAATATTCTTTCTTGTTTAACATTTATGAGTATGACTGGTGAAAATAAAACTAAAGTTGCTTCTCAAAAGAAGGAGTGCAAAGCACATGTTAAAAGACTTTTATAGTTAATAATGAATAAAGCTGTGGAACATTTGGCACCTCTCTGGATAGAGAGATACTGGAGCATTATTTCTCATGTATTTGCCACATGGGGGAAGATGTAGCTTCCACTAGCAGAATTTAATATATCCATACAATTAAAGAAGAGAATAATAAACTTCCATTCCCCAAACTTCAATCATTTCATGAAAGTTAAACAATTCATTCCAGAGGATGTTAATAATCCAAGAAACCGCATATATTCTAATGTTAATTGTTTTATTATTTAATATAGCCATGCTATTACTTTATTAAATTTGAAATTAGTCTTTCTATGGTCATTAATATGACAGAAATGGGTTCCTATGGATTTTCTTCATTCAAAAATAACAGATTATCTAAAAATAATTTTAAAAAGCCACATATCTGTACTTAAGAAAAATTATATAGATATAAAAAAAGCATAAAGAAGAAAGTAAACACTTGTAATCATACAAAAGACAACTACTGTTAACATTTTGGTGTACTGCCATCATGTATTTTTTCCCCAATCAGGGTTTTTTTTTAATATATCTATATCTCCTTGTATGTGTTATGTAAAATTTTGTATTTTTTTATGGAGTCAGAGATTATATTGTATATACTCTATTGCATGATTTTTTTTTCTCGTGACATAGAGATTTTTCTTCTAAATTTTTGTTCCTAATAGTAAACAAGAGGAGATAACTAACTTTGAGTGTCTTGATATAGAAGCCTAACCAGGTCCACGAAAAATAGACACTTTCTTTGAATTCCGTGTTTTTCTCTTTCATGTGAATTTTGCATTGCAATCCATATCAAATGCATGTTAGTTTTAACGAATTGTCCCTCAGATATATTTAATAAAATTGACAGTCTGTGGAGATAAGCTATGTCTATCATATGGGTCAAACATCATCTTACATGTAAGGGGACAGGCATCCCCTTTAGAGGAGCATAGACAATACCGTATGGAAAGCCATTCCCTGTGTGATTAACTGATTCTCTAATCCATCAGTTGTTTCGTGTGCATGGTCTTCCATTGCATCACTATGTGTGAGTTGCACACTGTTTTCCTCTGGGTGAACTTGTGTTTATTCTCCCTCACTCAACTAGCAGTTTTTAAAAAGAATAGGGCCACACTGCTCAAGAGAAGACGTTTTGCAATGAAGAATCAATTAGAGTTTTCTTTAGGACCAGTAATTGCAAACATAGACCTTGGAGTCAGGTAAACCTGGGATCAAGTCTTGTTTCTACTACTTAAAAACTGGTTTACCCAGGAGACCTTCAAGATGGTGGAGGAGTAAGACACGGAGATCACCTTCCTACCCACAGATAAATTAAAAATACATCTACATTTGGAACAACTTCTACAGAACCTACTGAATGCTGGCAGAAGACCTCCGACTTCCCCAAAGGCAAGAAACCTCCCCCCGCCCCCCACGTACCTGGGTAGGGCAAAAGAGAAAAGAAAAAAACAGAGACAAAAGAATAGGGACAGGACCTGCATCTCTGGGAGGGAGCTGTGAAGGAGGAAAAGTTTCCACACACTGTGGAGCCCCTTCACTGGTGGGGTCTGGGGGTGGGTGGGGCGGAAGCTTCGGAGCTACGGGAGAGAGTGCAGCAACAGGGGTGCAGAGGGGAAAGAAGAGAGATCTCCGCACAGAGGATTGGTACTGACCACCACTCACCAACCTGAGATACTTGTCTGCTCACCTGCCAGGGCGGGTGGGGGCTGGGAGCCAGGTCTCAGGCTTCGGAGGTCAGACCCCAGGGAGAGGACTGGGGTAGGCTGCGTGAAGACAGCCTGAAGGGGGCTAGTGCACCACAACTGGGAGGGAGTCAAGGAAGAACTCTGGACCTGCCAAAGAGGCAAGAGATCATTGTTTCGGGGTGCTCAAAGAGAGGGGATTCCTTCCCCATGTGCCCACAAAAGGCAGAGCACCACCTAAGCAACCTCCAGAGACAGGTGCGAGCCATGACTATCAGCTAAGACCCCAGAGACAGGCATGAAATGCTAACACTGCCACTGCTCCCACCAAGAATCCTGTGTGCAAACACAGGATACTACCCAAACCCCCAAGGAGCCTGTGCAGCATGCCACTGCCAGGGTACTGAGATCCAGAGACAACTTCCCGGGGAGAACACATGACATGCTTCAGGCTGTTGCAATGTCATGCTGGTCTCTGCCACCACAGGCTCGCACCACATTCCAGTTATGACTGTCAGACCACTGCCTCTCCTCGGCCTAAGTGAGCAAGAGAGCCCTAATCAGCTGCTGCTTTAACCCCCTCCTGTCTGGGTGGGAAACAGACTCCTGAGGATGGCCTACACGCAGAGGCGGGTCCAAAACTAAAGCTGAACCCCAGGAACTGTGTGAACAAAGAAGAGAAAGAAAAATTTCTCCATGCAGCCTCAGGAGCAGTGGATTAAATCCCCACCATCAACTTGATGAACCCTGCAGAAACTCTGCAAGCCAGAAGGGAGTGGCAGGACATATTTCAAGTGATGAAAGGGAAAAACCTACAACCAAGATTACTCTACCCAGCAAGGATCTCATTCAGATTTGGCAGAGAAGTTAAGACCATTACAGACAAGCAAAAGCTAAGAGAATTCAGCACCACCAAACCAGCTTTTCAACAAATGCTAAAGGAACTTCTCCTGGCAGGAGACACAAGATAAGGAAAAGACCTAAAAAAACAAACCCAAAACAATTAAGGAAATGGTAATACGAACATATATAATTACCTTAAATGTAAATGGATTAAATGCTCCAACCAAAAGAAACAGACAGGCTGAATGGATACAACAACAAGACCCATATATATGCTGCCTACAAGAGACCCACTTCATACCTAGGGACACGTAAAGACTGAAAATGAAGGGATGGAAAAAGATATTCCATACAAATGGAAATCAAAAGAAAGCTGGAGTAGCAATTCTCATATCAGACAAAACAGACTTTAAACTAAAGACTATTACAAGAGACAAAGAAGGACACTACATAATGATTAAGGGATCAATCCAAGAAAGAAGATAGAACAATTGTAAATATTTATGGACCCAGCATAGGAGCACCTCAATACATAAGGTAAATACTAACAGCCATAAGAGTGGAAATCAACAGTAACACAATAATAGTAGCAGATTTTAACACCCCACTTTCGCCAACGGACAGATCATCCAAACAGAAAATAAATAAGGAAACACAAGCTTTAACTGATGCATTAAACAAGATGGACTTAATTGATATTTATAGGACATTACATCCAAAAACAACAGAATACACTTTCTTCTCAAGTGCTCATTCTCCAGAGTAGATCATATCTTGGGTCACAAATCAAGCCTCGGTAAATTTAAGAAAATTGAAATCGTATCAAGTATTTTTCCAACCACAATGCTATGAGACTAGATATCAATAGAAGGAAGAAAACTGTGAAAAGTACAAACACATGGAGGCTAAATAATATGTGACTAAATAACCAAGAGATTACTGAGGAAACCAAAGAGGAAATCAAAAAATACCTAGAAACAAATGACAATGAAAACACGATGACCCAAAACCTATGGGTTGCAGCAAAAGTAGTTCTAAGAGGGAAGTTTATAACAATACAATCTTACCTCAAGAAATAAGAAACATCTCGAACAAACTAACCTTAGACCTAAAGCAATTAGAGAAAGAAGAACAAAAAAATCCCCAAAGTTAGCAGAAGGAAAGAAATCATAAAGATCAGATCAGAAATAAATGAAAAAGAAATGAAGGAAACAGTAGCAAAGATCAATAAAACTAAAAGCTGGTTCTTTGAGAAGACAAACAAAATTCATAAACCATTAGTCAGACTCATGAAGAAAAAAAGGGAGAAGACTCAAATCGATAGAATTAGAAATGAAAAAGGAAAAGTAACAATTGGCACTGCAGAAATACAAAGGATCATGAGAGATTACTGCAAGCAACTATATGCCAATAAAATGGACAACCTGGAAGAAATGGACATTCTTAGAAAAGCACAACCTTCTGAGACTGAACTGGGAAGAAATAGAAAAATATGAACAGACCAATCACAAGCACTGAAATTGAAACTGTGATTAAAAACCTTCAGCAAACAAAAATCCCAGCACCAGATGGCTTCACAGGTGAATTTTATCAAACATTTAGAGAAGAGCTAACACTTATCCTTCTCAAAGTCTTCCAAAATATAGCAGAGGGAGGAAAACTCCCAAACTCGTTCTACGAGGTCACCATCACCCTGATACCAAAACCAGACAGAGATGTCACAAAGAAAGAAAACTACAGGCCAATTTCACTGATGAACATAGATGCAAAAATCCTCAACAAAATACTAGCAAACAGAATCCAACAATACATTAATAGGATCATACACCATGATCAAGTGGGGTTTATCCCAGCAATGCAAGGATTCTTCAATATATGCAAATCAATCAATGTGATACACCATATTAACAAACTGAAGGTTAAAAGCCATATTATAATCTCAATAGATGCAGAAAAAACTTCTGACAAAATTCAACTCACATTTATGATAAAAACGCTCCAGAAGTGGGCATAGAGGGAACCTACCTCAACATAATAAAGGCCATATATGACAAACCCACAGCCAACATTGTTCTCAATGGTGAAAAACTGAAAGCATTTCCTCTAAGATTGAGAACAGGACAAGGTTGCCTACTCTCACCACTATTATTCAACATAGTTTTGGAAGTTTTAGCCATGACAATCAGAGAAGTAAAGCAAATAAAATGAATCCAAATCGGGGAAGAAGACGTAAAACTGTCAGTGTTTGCAGATGAAATGATACTGTACATAGAGAATACTAAAGATGCTACGAGAAAACTACTAGAACTAATCAATGAATTTGGTAAAGTAGCAGGGTACAAAATTAATGCACAGACATCTCTTGCATTCCTATACAGTAATGACGAAAAATCTGAAAGAGAAATTAAGGAAACACTCCCATTTACCATTGCAACAAAAATAAAATACCTAGGAATAAACCTACCTAAGGTGACAAAAAACCTGTATGCAGAAAACTATAAGACACTGATGAAAGAAATTAAAGACAATACAAACAGATGGAAAGATATACCATGTTTTTGGACAGGAAGAATCAACATTGTGAAAATGACTGTACCACCCAAAGCAGTCTACAGATTCAATGCAATCCCTATCGAACAACCAATGGGCATTTTTCACAGAACTAGAACAAAAAATTTCACAATTTGTATGGAAACACAAAAGACCCCAAATAGCCAAAGCAATCTTGAGAAAGAGAAACAGAGCTGGAGGAATCAGGCTCCCTGACTTCAGACTATATTACAAAGGTACAGTAATCAAGACAGTATGATATTGGCACAAAAACAGAAATATAGATCAATGAAAGAGGATAGAAAGCTCAGAGATAAACCCATGCACATATCGTCACCTTATCTTTGATAAAGGAGGCAAGAATATACAATGGAGAAAAGCCAGCCTCTTCAGTAAGTGGTGCTGGGAAAAATGGACAGCTACATGTAAAGAATGAAATTAGAACACTTCCTAACACCATACACAAAAATAAGCTCTAAACAGGTTAAAGACCTAAATTTAAGCCCAAACACTATAAAACTCTTAGAGGAAAACATAGGAGGAACGCTCTTTGACCTAAATCACAGCAAGATCTCTTTTGACCCATCTCCTAGAGTAATGGAAATAAAAAGAAAAATAAACAAATGAGACCTAAAGAAACTTAAAAGCTTTTGCACAGCAAAGGAAACTATAAACAAGATGAAAGGACAGCCCTCAGAATGGGAGAAAATATTTGCCAACGAATCACCGGGCAACTGCTTAATCTTCAAAATATATAAACAGCTCATGCATCTCAATATCAGAAAAACAAACAACCTAATCCAAAAATGGGTGGAAGACATAAATAAAAATTCTTCCAAGAAGATTTACAGATTGCCAACAAACATATGAAAGGATGCTCAACATCACTAATCATTAGAGAAATGCAAATCAAAACCGCAATGAGGTATCACGTCACACTGGGCAGATGTCCATCATCAAAAAAATCTACAAACAATAAACGCTGGAGACAGCGTGGAGAAAAGGGTACCCTCTTACACTGTTGGTAGGAATGTAAATTGATACAGACACTATGGAGAACAGTATGGAGGTTCTACCATATGACCCAGCTTTCCCACTACTGGGGATATACCCTGAGAAAACCATAATTCAAAAAGAGACATGTACCACAATATTCATTGCAACACTATTTACAATAGCCAGAACATGGAAGCAACCTAAGTGACCATCGACAGATGAATGGATAAAGACGATTTTGCACATATATACAATGGAATATTACTCAGCTATAAAAGGAAATGAAATTGAGTTATTTGTAATGAGGTGGATAGACCTAGAGTTATACAGAGTGAAGTAAGTCAGAAAGAGAAAAACAAATAACATATGCTAACACATATATATATGGAATCTAAAAAGAAATGGTTCTGATGAACCTAGGGGCAGGACAAGAATAAAGACACAGATGTAGAGAATGGACTGGAGGACACAGGGAGAGGGAAGGGTAAGCTGGGATGAAGTGAGAGAGTGTCATGGACATATATACGCTACCAAATGTAAAACAGATAACCAGTGGGAAGCAGCTGCATAGCACAGGGAGATCAGCTCAGTGCTTTGTGACCACCTAGAGGGGTGGGATAGGGAGGGTGGGAGGCAGGCGTAAGAGGGAGGGGATATGGGGATATATGTGTACATATAGCCGATTCACTTTGTTATACAGCAGAAACTAACACAACATTGTAAAGCAATTATACTCCAATAAAGATGTTAAAAAAAAATTCATTCCTAAAATAATAAAAAGAAAAAACTGGTTTACTGTATATTTACCCTCCCTGTGGCTCAGACCTCCATCTTTTAGATGGGAACATCTACGTTATGAGATTTATGTGACGATTCAATTAGGTGTTTTCAGTCCTCAGTAAATTGTACTCTTTATAATTATTATTTGAGGCTTTAGTTTTATGGTCTGTCTATGGAACATTCTCTCTGTCTGCCCTCCCACCCCATCCCCTCTCGCTACTCCTACACTGTAGTTAGCTCCTCCTCAGTAGAAGCCCCCTTCCCAAGTAGGAACAATATGGGCCATAGAAGCATGTCTATGTAGGCTGTCTGCACCAGGAAAGTTTTCCTATCTCAAGTCATTGAATTTAAGAGGGTCCAAATTGGCACTTAGGGGTAGATCACCAATAAATCATAAAGAAAGTTTCCTTTTCCTAGCTGTGTCTTCTATTTATCATCTTCATGGATAGCAGGATCCACTTATTGGGTTCCAGGATCTTCCTTTTCTAGATATAAGGCTGATTTAATTCTGAGATGTATCACGTGAGCTAGGTAGGTTTTTTCAAAACTCTGCCCTAGAGCTTCTTTTTTCCTTCCTACCCTTTTCTGAGGAAATTTCATGACTGTCATGACCCTCTCATTGAAATGATTATTTCTAATTTTCCTCTCCAGCCCAGGTATTTCCTCTGAATTTAAGGGTCTTTATCCAGTCACCTATGAACATATCCATTTCTTGGTCTCATCATTACCTTGAATTTGACACACGAACAGAACCCATCTGTTGTTGCTCTAGACACGGTCTTCCTCTGGTATTCCCCATTTCAGTGAATGGCGCAGCCAGTCAATTAGCTGCATAGACCAGAATTCAAGAATACTTTTGACATCTCCTTCTCTTTCTTCCTCTCTGTTCCATGAATCACCAAGTCTTGCCTATTCATTATGCCTCAGATTAAGTGCTCTCAAATCCTTGCCACAAGTCCTATCTATGCTCCCATGGCCTCTCACTGGATTACTGTAAAAGCCTCCAAAATGGATTTTCCTGTTTTGATTCTTGCACTTTCTAATGCTCTCTACACACAGTAGCCACTCTTTAATACATACAGATGTGGCTAAAATCCTTCTAGATTTCCTTGCTTAAATCTTTTATGATAAATACTGAAGTCCCTAACATGGTTTACAGATAGGATGGCTGTATAATTTGTTACCTAGAGTAGCACACATTTGAAAGTGAAAGAGGGGTGCTGTTTATAATTACACCAATAATTAGGGCAGTAAGAGTAAAATGGGAAAATCTGAGGCAAACCAGGGTGTATGGATACCCTGCCTAAAATGTTCTTTGTGATTTAGTTTCTTACCAATATTTTATGCTGTATTCCTCTTCATTCACTGTGCACCAGAAACATTCTTTCAAATTCCCTAATATATCATACTTTTACTCATCTTAGAGATTTTGTACAACTGTTTTTTCTCTTAGAACACACTCCTTCTAACCTCTCTAAATCCTACTTTCTCCAGTGTAACTCCCTACTCATCTCTCAGAAAATGCTATTTCTTTAGGAATGCATTGCCATACTCCCATTGTACCTTATATTTTTACTTCTGTCTGGTATATAAGAAGGTCAATAAATATTTATCATGAATGAATGAATGTGGTATAATTAAATAATAAATAATATAATTCTTATAATATTTGTCTTTCTTACAAGAATGTTTGTTTCAGATAAACAGTGGCCATGCCAGCATGGAACACAGTGTTTTGTACATTCAGTGCTGTCCCAGAGCCAGCTTGTTCTGGTCTGCAAGCTCAGGTTATTAAATTTTCAGGAATTTTATGAGCCAGTTGTTAAATAGAACTATTGTTAAAATTAAATTATATAAACTTTCAATTAAATAACTTATAATAAAAAACAGAGGCAGTAAAAACTCACTTTCCATTACTTCCTAATTATTTTACTACATTTTCCTATATCCTTTGCTCTTGAGATTATATATGAATATTGTATCTGCAAGGTTGAAATGCTATATAATGGTGTGCCAGCATGCATCTCTTCTCTGCTCTGCATTCAGTGATATACGTAGGTGCATTTAAAATCAGTCATGGTGGGAGTATTCGCATCATGGAAAGAAACTATTACCATTTATTGTTTTGTTGATTGTCTAGACTTAGAAAAATGATGAAGGAAATGTTAAGAATGCAGAAAATGTTAAACTTATTGTCTGTAGCCACTTCAGTGTCAATAAGACCAGAATCGGAGGAACTATTCCTCTAATATTTGGAAATTATTAACTGATTCAGCAAAAAATGTTGCTCATGTCATTAATGAATGAAGTTCTGACATATGTCTTCACTGTGTCATTTTTCTCTTCTTTGTTAACTCAGACAAACCATCCCCAACCTTTATGTCACAACACCCATTTGCCAATTGCAACTGTAGGTTGACTATGGATATGAAAGTTCAGCAAAAATCAAGGAAATGTATAATTAATAATAATTAATTGGTAATTTGGAATCTACAGTAAAGAATATTGCATATTTTATTTTTATTTGTAAATTGCTGCCTTGCACCTTTGAATCAGTTACATTTATATAAAAACCGATATTTGTACACATATATCCAGACTGTATTTTTGGAGAGTTGATGGTTAAATTACAAATATACCACTGCTCACAGTAGAAACCCCAAAAATATATGAAAGAATATACTGTTGACTCACTCTTCTACATGTCTCCTTTCTTCTTATAGAACATACCTCTAATAAGAATGGTGAGATGTTGGAATGACTGAAAGAATGAAGGTTGTAGGGAAGGGCAGGTGATGGCCATGGTAATATGCCTTGTTAACCTGCATTTGTTGGTGCCCTGAGTATGGAGACAGTTAGTGGGGGAAGGATAGTGGGTGCCCTCTTACTTATTACTATTTTTCATTATGTCTTTATTTTATGAAGAAATATTGGTTTAAAATCAGCCCTAAGTAGGATTTCTTCTAAATCTGATTTGACCTGTCCTGTTGATTAATAATTAGGATTTCATCTTGACACTGGTATGAAGGTGTATCTTTATCTTGGTTTTTGGTCTTGTTGATGTTTGTCTTTTTTCCTTAACTTGCAGTTTTGAGTGGTGAATGTTGTTCTCCTTTGCATGTGAGAAATATGTTCCTTAGAAGCACTTTCTTGTGGAAAAAGTTGTTTCCAAGGAAAATAAATTATTTTCTACTTTCATTCACCTCATTGATTCCCCTGTGAGCCATCTGACTTGTCCATTCATAGCCATTGTTGGGTCAACTTCCTGCATGTCAAGGTTCTCAGTGAGCTTTGATTATCTCATGCTCAAAGGATGATGAATGCTATTCACTCAGTGAACTAAAAGGCCTGTTTCAATAATCTTTTAGCTTCTTTATGCAACCTATATATATATAATGATATCACCTTGTTGTTTTCTGAAGGGAAGAAAAATATTGAAGTGAACCCATCCTCGTGCTCTATTTGTCCATATTAACTTTAGAAATATGCTGTTCATTTATTTATATAATTTGAATATAGAATCTAAGAAAGAGAGAAATGAACATTTTTTGTGTATTTGTCTTAATGCCAGATATTTTATGTAAACAGCTTTAATTAATTCTCACATTAACCCTGTAAGCAGATAACTATTGTCGCCTTTTGTATATGAGGAAACTGAAAAGTAAAAAGATTGTATACTGGCTCCAAGATAGTGGCAGAAGCTGGATTTGAGTTAAAGTCTGTCTGATTTTAAACACTGTTCTTCCCATGACAATGGTGCTATTTTGTTGTTGTTGATCTTTAATATATCAAAGCCTAGTTGTAAAACTGACAGCATAATCAGTTTTGCCACTGTTCTGTTACCCAGCAAGGAGCAGAATGCAGTAGAAAAAAGCTTCTAGGGGAATCAAGAGAGAGATTTAAAGTCTCAGTGACCCCTCAAGCCTTGCTTTTTGGACAATCCATTTTATCTTATTTTTGTGCTTCAGTTTCATTCTTTTTAAAGTTAGGCAGAGAACTAGAAGATCCATTAGGTTTCATTTTAATTATAACACTCTTAAATTTTCTTTGCTCCCAAACTCCTAGAGAAACACAGAAAATGGTTTCTTCATGCAGAAAATATTTTAAAATAGTAAGCAGACATCTCAAACTTCACAATAATACACAAATTGAAGAATGTTGGCTGCCCATTAGAGATAAAGGACTGATTATATTTTGCCCCAAATTATGTTAGACCAGCATTTTATCATTGGCATCTTGGTTTGATTGATATTAGGCAGCTGTCAACATGGGCACGTGGTATTTTCCCTTGACTAAAAGCAGACCATATGAGTGTCCAATTTAAAACATTTAAACAGGAATTGTGGTTTTCACTATGGATGGTCAAAAGGTCAGCATGGTGATGGGGCTGTGTCTTCTGAGGATTGTTGCCGTGGTTACTAGGGCTTCATATGATGTATTTAATGGAGAGCCAAGCGCCTCCTGCTTTGAAGCAGCTGGGATGCTCTGACAAGGGCATGACCTGAGGCTGGAAATGGAGCCTAAAGTGATCAGCCTGTACTGAAATAAGGCGTTGCCTGTAAAGCTGCAGAGTCAAATGCTGTCTCCTAGAATTCTGCAAGGATCAATTAATCAAAGGAAGCAGGACAGGTCGCCTGGAGTGAGATCAGCAACCGGAGATTCTGCTGCAGTTAACTGATCCTAAAGGCAGTAAGAACTGTGCTCTGTAAATTATTTTTTATCTGTGTCATAGGAATTATATTTTCTTCCACTCATTGAATCATAGTTTCTCATCAAGCCCAGGGTGTTAGTCTCCTCTGTGATATTCCTAACGGAATGCTGAGTCAGGAACTTCAGAGTCATCCTTACGTTTTTACCCATGCCGTATGAAGCTAAATTTATGGATTTTTAATTCTGTACTTGACACTGAAGTTTGTTTTTGAATGGGTTATTTTATTTTGTCATCATAACAGCGTTATGAAAATCATTGTTATTTTCTCTATTTCACAAATGAGGGAACTGAGCCACAGAATTTAAGTGTCCAAGTTACTCACAGGTAGTTAGGGGTAGAACCAGAATTTCCACCCATGTCTGCCTGACTCTGTAGCACATCCTCTTCCAGTATCCCAGTCAATGACCAAATCCTCTGACTTCTACCTCCTTAATAGTTCCTGATTCATCCGCATCTCCATTTTTTCCAAGGCCATTGCTTTAGCACAGACCTTTATCAACCTTCACTTGATTATTGCAAAAATTGTCCTAAAGGTGTATATACCTACAAATTACTCTGCCATGAGAGTGATCTTTATAAATATACAAAATACAAATCTGATCAAGTTACTTATCTGCTTAAAATCTCCCAATCTACTGCATATATTATAAAATAAAGTCCAAATGCCTTAGTCTAGCAACTGTATTCTTTTTTTTTTTTAACATCTTTGTTGGAGTATAATTGCTTTACAATGGTGTGTTAGTTTCTGCTTTATAACAAAGTGAATCAGTTATACATATACATATGTTCCCATATCTCTTCCCACTTGAGTCTCCCTCCCTCCCACCCTCCCTATCCCATCCCTCCTGGCGGTCACAAAGCACCGAGCTGATCTCCCTGTGCTATGCGGCTGCTTCCCACTAGCTATCTACCTTACGTTTGGTAGTGTATATATGTCCATGCCTCTCTCTCACTTTGTCACAGCTTACCCTTCCCTCTCCCCATATCCTCAAGTCCATTCTCTAGTAGGTCTGTGTCTTTATTCCTGTCTTACCCCTAGGTTCTTCATGATATCTTTTTTTCTTAAATTCCGTATATATGTGTTAGCATACAGTATTTGTCTTTCTCTTTCTGACTTACTTCACTCTGTATGACAGACTCTATCCACCTCATTACAAATAGCTCAATTATGTTTCTTTTTATGGCTGAGT
Source organism: Aethalodelphis obliquidens (assembly GCF_003676395.1). Classification (NCBI taxonomy): domain Eukaryota; kingdom Metazoa; phylum Chordata; class Mammalia; order Artiodactyla; family Delphinidae; genus Aethalodelphis; species Aethalodelphis obliquidens. The sequence goes on along the minus strand of NW_020838005.1, from coordinate 1,401,147 downwards.
AATATTCCATTGTATATATGTGCCACATCTTCTTTATCCATTCATCCGGTGATGGACACTTAGGTTGTTTCCATCTCCGAGCTATTGTAAACAGAGCTGCAGTGAACATTTTGGTACATGACTCTTTTTGAATTATGGTTTTCTCAGGGTATGTGCCCAGTAGTGGGCTTGCTGGGTCATATGGTAGTTCTATTTGTAGTTTTTTAAAGAACCTCCATACTGTTCTCCATAGTGGCTGTACCAATTCACATTCCCACCATCAGTGTAAGAGTGTGCCCTTTTCTCCACACCCTCTCCAGCATTTATTGTTTCTAGATTTTTTGATGATGACCATTCTGACTGGTGTGAGATGATATCTCATTGTAGTTTTGATTTGCATTTCTCTGATGATTAATGATGTTGAGCATTCTTTCATGTGTTTGTTGGCAGTCTGTATATCTTCTTTGGAGAAATGTCTATTTAGGTCTTCTACCCATTTTTGGATTGGGTTGTTTGTTTTTTTGTTATTGAGCTGCATGAGCTGCTTGTAAATTTTGGAGATTAATCCTTTGTCAGTTGCTTCATTTGCAAATACTTTCTCCCATTCTGAGGGTTGTCTTTTGGTCTTGTTTATGGTTTCCTTTGCTGTGCAAAAGTTTTGAAGTTTCATTAGGTCCCATTTGTTTCTTTTTGTTTTTATTTCCATTTCTCTAGGAGGTGGGTCAAAAAGGATCTTGCTGTGATTTATGTCATAGAGTGTTCTGCCTATGTTTTCCTCTAAGAGTTTGATAGTTTCTGGCCTTACATTTAGGTCTTTAATCCATTTTTAGCTTATTTTTGTGTATGGTGTTAGGGAGTGATCTAATCTCATACTTTTACATGTACCTGTCTAGTTTTCCCAGCACCACTTACTGAAGAGGCTATCCTTTCTCCACTGTACATTCCTGCCTCCTTTATCAAAGATAAGGTGACCATATGTGCGTGGGTTTATCTCTGGGCTTTCTATCCTGTTCCATTGATCTATATTTCTGTTTCTGTGCAAGTACCATGCTGTCTTGATTACTGTAGCTTTGTAGTATAGTCTGAAGTCAGGGAGCCTGATTCCTTCAGCTCCATTTTTTGTTCTCAAGATTGCTTTGGCTATTTGGGGTCTTTTGTGATTCCATACGAATTACCATTGCAACAAAAAGAATAAAATATCTAGGAATAAACCTACCTAAGGAGACAAATGACCTGTATGCAGAAAATTGTAAGACACTGATGAAAGAAATTAAAGGTGATACAAATAGGTGGAGAGCTGTACCATGTTCTTTGATTGGAAGAATCAACATTGTGAAAATGACTTTACTACCCAAAGCAATCTACAGATTCAATGCAATCCCTATCAAACTACCACTAGCATTTTTCACAGAACTAGAACAAAAAATTTCACAACTGTATTCTTTACACTCTAGCTACAGCTTGTGTTTACTGTCTTGTGTCCACTTACTTGCTAAGAACTTTTCCTAAGAACATTCCTCACTCTAATCACACAATTCACGAATGTCTTGCCCTTTCCTGAACATGGCACGCACTTCTACTTTTCCATATGTTTGGGCATTGATGCTTGAGGGATTGTGAGATAGTAAGTAGTGCCAGGGTGCTGTACTTCGTTAGAGGTAGGGTGAAGAGGGCATATTTTATAGTGAAACAGGAAAAAAAACCAAACAGGATTTCTGTTTTTTTGTGGTTTGTTGTTGTTTGCTCTCTTGTTTAAAATTACAGGAAAGTTTATGAGTTATTGTAGCACTCTGCTAACACCTGCCAAAGGTCAGAGCTTGCTATAAAGCTCATCACTGCAGTGCTTGCAGTCAGAAGCTGCTTGCGCAGTAGCGGGCAACTGAGGCAAGCTCTTTTGCAAGCACATACTGGAAGGATGTACTGTGGTGGACCTTCTTAAGATCAGCAGTAGCAGATATGTGCAGAAGCATTCAAGAACCAGTGAGTGACTAAATTAATAGAATTACATACGTATGTTCATAAAACATCACCTAAAGCTGTTCACCAATCCATTCTATATTCGGAAAAGTATAAACGTTTATCATACTGCCGGGTCAAATTTAAATGTAATTTGTAAGCCAAGATATTTAAATTTATTTTGAGGAATTTTTTTATGTCTCTCAAGCTATATAATTCTAACAGTAAAACATAACCTTTGAGTATTATTCAAAATATATGCACAATTACATTTCTTTAAAATATTTTTGTAACTTATGCCTTGATTTATCATACCAATACATTTCTCTATATTTAATAATAAAAAACAAAGTCACTAATGACAAATTATTCTAACTCTGTACTGTTCATTATATCATCCTTTTCAGAGAGCATCTACAATTGTATTATGCTTAAATTGGGTGAGCTATTAAATATATTTCAGATAATCATTATGTGGATAGTTTTTTTCCATTAGTGACTTGTAGAGAAGAATGTTATCTACAGGATCATATTCAGCAAGTATAAATAATTATTGTTAATATTTTCTTTTTTTTGAATTTTATTTTATTTATTTTTTATACAGCAGGTTCTTATTAGTTATCTATTTTATACATATTAGTGTATATATGTCAATCCCAATCTCCCAGTTCATCCCACCACCACCACCACCCCCACCGCTGTCCCCCCTTGGTGTCCATAGGTTTGTTCTCTACATCTGTGTCTCAATTTCTGCCCTGCAAACCAGTTCATCTGTACCATTTTCTTAAATGAAGCTAAGTCTGAATCTAATAGATTACACTATGTTTATTAATTTATTTATTCATTGATTTTTCCAACCCCACATGCTTTTTTAAAAAAGTTAAAACCACAGTGGTGATAGTTTAAAGTAAATCCATTCTACCATTTGTTCTCTGAAAGTGAGAAAGACACAAACTAAATTACTCTTGTAGAATTTTTTATTGTGTATATGTGATTGCCCTGCCTGCTAAAAGAAGAAATAGAGAACTTTCTGTCTTTCCATGCCTTCAGTTCATCAGAGAGTACAGTTTAGTTTTGGGTGTCCTGTCATAATCTAAGAAACATAATAACACATTTATTTTGTCAAATATATCAGTTAAAGGAGTTTAAAAACAACCAACGCCAAAACATTTGTATGCAATGTAAACCTTTTATACCTTTGGTGTTGAGAGTAGGAATAATATCACTGCTATTGGTATGTAAATTGTACCATACCCAGTTTTCTCTTTCTATTTTGAGATATAATCCCAACATTGGTACATCTAAATCGGCAGGATTCAGCAGTATGACTCCCCCACTGTGAGTTTTATACATCACAAGAGAATGAATATTTTTAAGCTGGAAATAAGCAAGTATTGAACTTACTAAACTTAAATGTTTGGCAGTTCTTAGCACTGAAGCACCTTTTCCAAATCAAGGTTTCTAGTTGTATGTCTTTTTTTTCAATCTAGAAAGATGATTCTGCCAACATGTTCAGTAGAGAGATTTTGAAATTCTTGATTCTGATACAAATAGATTACAACTGAAGAGTGAATTCTACCCATACACTTATGGTCAAGTATTCTACAACAAAGGAGGCAAGAATATAAAATGGAGAAAAGACAGTCTCTTCAATAAGTGGTGCTGGGGAAACTGGACAGCTACATGTAAAAGAATGAAATTAGAACATTCTCTAACACCATATACAAAAATAAACTCAAAATATATTAAAGACCTAAATGGAAGATTGGATACTATAAAACTCCTAGAGGAAAACATAGGAGAACACTTTTTGACATAAATTGCAGCGATATTTTTATTGGATCTGTCTCCTAGAATAATGGAAATAAAAACGAAAATAAACAAATGGGACCTAATTAAACTTAAAAGCTTTTGCACAGCAAAGGAAACCATAAACAAAACGAAAAGACAACCTACAAACTGGGAGCAACCATTTGCAAATGATGCTACCAACAACGGATTAATTTCCAAAATACAGAAACAGCTCATATAGCTTAATATAAAAAAAGTGAATAACCCAATCAAAAATGTGCAGAAGGGATTCCCTGGTGGCTCAGTGGTTGAGAGTCCGCCTGCTGATGCAGGGGACACGGGTTCGTGCTCTGGTCTGGGAGGATCCCACGTGCCGCGGAGTGGCTGGGCCCGTGAGCCATGACCGCTGAGCCTGTGTGTCTGGAGCTTGTGCTCCACAACCGGAGAGGCCACAACAGTGAGAGGCCTGCGTACCGCAAAAAAAAAAAGAAAAAAAGTGCAGAAGACCTAAATAGACATTTCTCCAAATAAGACATACAGATGGCCAACATATGAAAAAATGCTCAGTATCACTAATTATTAGAGAAATGCAAATCAAATCTGCAATAAGGTATCACATCATACTAGTCAGAATGGCCATCATGAAATAGACTACAAATAATAAATGCTGGAGAGGGTGTGGAGAAAAAATAACCCTCCTACAGTGTTGGTGGGAATGTAAATTGGTGCAGTCACTATACACTATATACATTAATTATATATATTTACCATATGATCCTACAATCCCACTCCTGGTCATATATCCAGAGAAAACTCTAATTTGAAAAGATATATGCACCCCGATGTTCACTGCAGCACTATTTACAACAGCCAAGACATGGAAACAACCTAAGTGTCCATTGACTGATGAATGGATAAAGAAGATGCAGTATATCTACACAATGGAATATTACTCAGCCATTAAAAAAGAATGAAGTAATGCCATTTGCAGCAACATGGATGGACTTAGAGATTATCATATTAAGTGAAATAAGTCAGACAGAGAAAGACAAATATCATACAGTATCACTTATATGTGGAATCTAAAAAAATGATATAAATGAATGTATATACAAAATAGAGTCACAGACATAGAAAACAAACTTATGGTCACCAGAAGGAATATTGGGGATAGGGTGGGAAATTAGGAGTTTGTGATTAACATATACACACTACTATGTATAAAATAGATAAACAACAAGGAGCTACTGTATAGCACAAGGAGCTATATTCAATGTCTTGTAATAACCTATAATGGAAACGAATCTGAAATATATATATATATGTATATTTATCACTTTTCTGTACACCTGAAGCTAACACAACATTGTAAACTAACTATACTTCAATTTTAAAAAATGGTTAAAAAAGGAAAAACGAGAACTCTAATAAATAGGAAATATATATATTTTTTTTTATATATTTATATATTTATAATATTATATTTATTTTTTTTTTTTTTTGCCCTGGTTTTAAAACTAAAAGTCCCACACTCCACAAACCCATTCAGTCCTGGGCAAATTGGTAGACTGGTCATCCTAATCTTGGAACATCCTAATATTTTAAAACATAATGTTGAAAATCCATGTTCCATATATTTATTTCATATGTACTTGTTGAAACTATAAGATTTGCGGAAAACTAGGCTGAATATTTTTATCCACCATACTTGACTATTCTCACTTATCATAAAACAATTCAGTAAAATCTCATAAAATGTTAGATAGTTCAGAAAACTGGCTTCCTGTTGATGATGCCTTGGTTTTCCCCTAAATCAAGATATTTGGAACTGTCTTAGCCTTGGTTAACTGTACCACATATGTGATGAATAGCACTCCCAGTATCATTGAAATAATGAAATATTCTCTGCTTGTTTTTGTGAGTCAGGAAGAAATATGGCATAACCATAGTGATCTAATTTACATCTAGTTTCATATTCTTGCTAACTTTCATTTTTCTCTAAGTAGACTAATGTTCATATTAGTGCCTTTGTGGTAAAAATGGTCTATCTGGACTCTTGTAAACAAGGCAGATTTTAGGATTGTTAAACTAGAGCAGTCTAGTGGTTTTTTTTTTTTAATATCTTTATTGGAGTATAATTGCTTTATTATGGTGTGTTAGTTTCTGCTTTATAACAAAGTGAATCAGTTATACATATATATATATATCCCCGTATCTCTTCCCTCTTGCGTCTCCCTCCCTCCCACCCTCCCTATCCCACCCCTCTAGGTGGTCACAAAGCACCGAGCTGATCTCCCTGTGCTATGCGGCTGCTTCCCACTAGCTATCTATTTTACGTTTGGTAGTGTATATATGTCCATGCCACTGTCTCACTTTGTCCCAGCTTACCCTTCCCCCTCCCCGTATCCTCAAGTCCATTCTCTAGTAGGTCGAGCAGGCTGGTTTTTAAATAAGAGTTCTGAGAGTAAGGAGATCAATGTGTACCAGTTAATCCAAGAAGACTACAATAAAAAGATTTTTTATTTGGATCCTGAAGTAGAAGGTAGGAAAAAAAAAAGGGGGAAATGGCAATTAGCATCTACTAAGGTAGAGTGTTAAGCTGCTGTCATTGTACACATTATTCCATTTAGTCCTTACAGTTATTCTGTGTTTGCTATTAGATATAAATGTTTTTTATATGAACTATATAAATGTTTTTTTTTTTTTTACTAATGGTCAAAATGGGCAATTTTGTATGGTCTAAACAAATATTGTTATCCTTATTAAACAGAGAATTTTAGTCTCAGAAAAGTTAGAGTTTTTACAGGGTCGTATAATGATGTCCGACTCCGAAGTCCTTACTGATTAATATCTTTCTGTTTTTCCTGTTTTGTCACCCACCAGCCAGGCCCTGTAAATTCTACTCTTAATATAGCCAGAATCTGCTGACTTCTCTCAATCTCCACTGCTATCATGTTAGTCCAAGTCATAATAATTTCTCCCACGTAATATAATAGCCGCCCTGCCTCTCTGTGGCTTCCTGAGAATCCATTTTCCATACCGTGTCCAGAGTGACCCTTTAAAGATTCAAAGCAGAAGCAGGTTGTGTCAGTCTTTATTTTAAAATACAATTAAATAAAATTTTAAAAACTAAAAATAACCCCCCCCCAAACTGCTGATGGCTTCCCACCATGCTTTGAAAAAAGTTCAATTATTTTTACCATTTTTTAAACATGGCTGCTGCCTATAACTTAATTAGTGCTTGAGACATAGGTGTTCAGATTGTTTGTTGAATGAATAAAAAGTGGGATATCTGTTAGAGAGTTTGGACGATGAAGTAGGATTGATAAGGTGGGAACCAACTGTAAAGTTTTTTGAATAGCAAGCATTTTAACTTTATTCTCTTGGTCACTGGAACCCATTGCAAGTCGATAACAATGGAGGTTTAGGGGAAAAAAAGTAGTGTCATAGATTAGTTTGAAAGCAGAGAATAAAAAGGGAGAGAAAAAAGTGAGAAAGGGCAAGAAAACCAGTTGAAAAGTTGTCTCAGTTGACTCCACTGGTTAAAGATGGCTTGGGCAAAAAGGTATGCTGCTTGGAAAGAACAAGGAAAACAGGAATTTGAGTTTCTGGGCAACTAATAAAGGAGAAAGAACAAAGGACACTGTGGACTCAGATTATAGTTCTTTTATGAAATAATGACATTTGCAGCAACATGGACACAACTAGAGATTATTATACTAAGTGAAGTAAGTCAGGAGAAAGACAAATGCCATATGGTATCACTTATATGTGGAATCTAAAATATGGCCCAAAAGAACCTATCTACAAAACAGAAACAGACTCACAGACATAGAGAACAGACTTGTGATTGCCAAGGGGTAGGGGGGTAGGGAGAGGGATGGATTGGGAGTTTGGGGTTAGCTGATGCAAATGATTACATATAGAATGGATAAGCAACAAGATCCTACTGTATGGCACAGGGAATTATATTCAATCTCCTGGGATAAACCATAATGGAAAAGAATATATGTGTATAACTGAGTCACTTTGCTGTAAAGCAGAAATTACATGGCATTGTAAATCAAGTATACTTCAACTGAAAAAAAGATTATAGTTCTTTTTTTCCTCTGAGTGACCAGATGATGCTCCTATGAGTGATGACTCCAGTCACAAATGGAAAATATTTTTCTAGGAAAAATATTTTATTTTTAGATGCTTTGAATATGTGTTAAAATATGAAAGTGAAAAAGTACATTGGAGACATGGGACCCAATCCTTTATTTCTTAAAAATGCCTTGAATATAGCCCATTTTCCCCTCCATCTCCCTGCTAGTGTCCTTCTCCACACTTTCATTCCTCTTATTCTCTTGCCTGGGCTAAGAAATGATCTCCTTAGTTGTCTCTGGGTCTTTACATCCTCCAGAGTACTTCCTTAAATGCAAATATGTTTCTGCACTTCCTGACTTAAAACTTGCAGTGGTCTCTCTTGTGACTCCCACCCCTTTGTCCTTATTTCCCAAAGCATCATGTCCAGAATCCTTAGCATGACACACAGGGAACTTTTCTCTCTGTCTCTACCTTAATTCTCTAGCCTTCTCCGTCTTTTACTGCCCCATGCCCCACCCCTCCCATGCCCAAGAAAGTTATCAGTAATTGGTGTCAGTAGGTTCTTCGTGCTTCACCCTCCATTCCTGACTCTAAGAGACAGTGGACAATACCTTCCCCAACAAAGCAAAAGAAGTCATGGCCACTCTTTCCATGTCAGCCACATAGTCAGAAACTTTAAATTATCCAAATAAAAAGAAAGATTCTGACACAGCCTCCAGAAAAGAGCACAAATGCAAGAGTCAAGAAGTGGTGCTTCAAGGAAGTGAGAGTATTCTATAACAAATGCTTCATCTCTATTACATGTTCACCTTTTATCCAGAAAGCTGCACTATGTCAGTGGTCTTCTTGTCCAACAGGAGTAGGTGGGAGTGAGATTGGGGAAGACTTGAGCTGCCCTAGAGCACTGGCTATCATTTTTCTTTTTTTTTAACCTTGATTTAGAGTAGATTGCTAACTGACCTAAGCCAATATGGTTATGTATGCTATTTTGGGGAATGTTGAGCTGGGTAAAGAGTTTAGGTCTCTTCTGTCACATTCTCCCTACTAAATTATAAGAAAGTAAACCTCAAACCAAGTTCTTTCACAAGTCAATGACTCATTAGAAAATAGCACAGAATAATCTTGCAACCTGTTCTGTAATCTCTGTGTCTTTTAGGAAACTCGTCAGTACTGTGCATGGATGGGCTCTTCAGAAAATCACTGTTTTAGAGACAGGATTCAGTTAGATTACAGCCTTCATCAGGCAACCAGAATCTTCTTAACACAAGATATTTCTGAATCAAGCTCTGTTCCAAGGAGGAATAGCAAAAATCTCAAGCAATATTATACTCTGTTCACTCAAGGCCAGGAAGCATTTCTACAAATTTTAGCTTGAACGCTAGTAATTTCTTCAATGATTATGCACTTCTAAAAATCAAGAAAATGACTTTCTTATGGATCCAGATCTAACAACTTTTCTCTGTCAAAATTAGCTCTTCATTAAAAAAAAAAAAAAAGATATCTGAGTGCGGAGAGGGGTCTTATCCAAAGATTGACAGAAAAAGTCTTTCTATAAGCATAGACATATTGTGACAATGGATTTAGAATTAGAATGTAAAAGCAATTGTAAATGATTGTGGCTTCTCCATTTTCCTGACAGTCACCTACACACTTTAACACATTGATTTTTCAATATAATTTTATAGGCCATCAATACTGAAGGCAGTAAACCAAACCTGAGTGTATTCTCTTCTGATACAGTTAATGCCAAACATATAATTGATAATGTAAAATGTATAAATCATCACTTTTGGCATCTCATCACTTTTTCCTTTAGCATGTTTCCAGAAGGAATGTCTGGAGAGAACAAATCCATGGTTCACTTAGAAAATGACTCTTTAAATCAATACTACCTGTGGATGCACTTAACTGTATTTATTTATTTACTTTATTTATTGATGTGTAACTTAGAATATTATGTCAATTTCATGTGTACAATACAGTTATTCAATATTTGTACACATTATAAAATCACCACTGTAAACCTAGTTACCATATATCATAAACAAAGTTATTACAGTATTATTGACTATATTATATATGCTGTACATTATATCACTGTAGCTTATTTATTTTATTAATGGAAGTTTGTACCTCTTAATTTTCCTTACCTAGTTAACTCATCTTCCCACTCCTCTCCTCTCTGGAAATCACCAATTTGTTCTCTGTATCTATGACTCTGTTTCTATTTTGATGTGTTTGTTCATTTGTTTTGTTTTTTAGATTGTACATATAAGTAAAATCATACAATATGTACATACATATCATACAATATGTATCTCTCTATGACTTATTTCATTTAGCATAATATCTTCTAGATCCATCCATATTGATGCAAATGTCAAGATTTCATTATTTTTTATATCTGAGTAGCATTTTAATGTGTATTTGTATATATATGTAGAGACACATGTATATGCATGTGTCTGTGTATGTGTGTGTATATATATATATATATATCACATATTCTTTATCTGTTCATCTATCAGCGTTCTTCCACATCTTTGCTATTGTAAATACTGCATTGAATATAGGGGGGTGCATATATCTTTTTGAGTTAGTGTTTTTTTCTTTGAAATACCCAGACATGAAATTGCTGGATTGTATGGTAGTTCTATCTTTAATTTTTTGAAAAACTTTTATACTGTTCTACATAGCAGCTGTACAATTTACATTTCCATTGACAGTGCATAAGGGCCCCTTTTCTCCATATCCTCATCAACACTTGTTGTTTCTTTTCTTTTTGATAATATCCCTTCTGACAGGTGTGAAGTGATCTCATGGTTTTGATTTGAATTTCCCTGATGATCAGTGTTGAGCATCTTTTCATATGCCTGTTGACCCCCGTATGTCTTCTTTCAAAAAATATCTATGTAGTCCCTCTGCCATTTATTGATTGATTGATTGATTGATTGATGTTGAGTTGTATGAGTTCTCTGAATATTTTGGGTATTGAACCCTTATTGGATATACCATTTGCAAATATCTTCTCTCATTCAGTACGCTGCCTTTCCATTTTGTTGAAAGTTTCCTTTGCTGTGCAAAAGCTTTTTAGTTTGTTGTAGTCCCATTTGTTTATTTTTGTTTTTGTTTCCCTTACCTAAACTTCTTTTCCTCTCCTTGCTTATACTTAAACAATTAACCACAATTGTTTTTTTAAACATCTAGTTTCCTGAGGTGGAAGCTAGATTATTGATTTTAAATATTTCTTCTTTTTGAATATATGCATTTAGTGCTCTACACTTTCCCTAATTATAGCTTTTATTGCATCCCACAAAGTTTGATAAGATGTATTTCCATTTCATTTAATTCAGAACATTTTAAAATTTATCTTGTGACTTCCTTTTCAGCCTATGTGTTATGTAGAAATATGTTGTTTACTTTACAAACATCTGGGGATTTTCTAGCTGTTTTTCTGTTATTGATTTTTATTTTAAATCCATTACTATCTGCAAACATGATTTGTATAATATATATTGTTTTACATTTGTTAAAGTGTATTTTGTGATCCAACATGTGTTCTGTCTTGGTAAATGTTCTATGTGAGCTTGAAAAGAATGTCTATTCTGTAGTTATTGAGTGGAGTATTCAAAAACTAACAGCCAGTTTGGCTGTTAGATAAGTTGATTGATAGTGCTGTTCAGGTCAATTATAGCCTTACTGATTTTCTGCCTGCTTGATCTATTAATTACTAATGGGAATCAGGTGTTAAAGTCTCCATCTATAACAGTGTATTTATCTATTTCTTCTTTCTGTTTTTAAGTCATGTATTTTGGTGCTCTATTGTTAGATACATACAACTTCAGGATTCTTGGAGAATTGTTTTATTGAAAAATCGACCCCTTTACCATTATGTAATGTCCTTTTTATCAGTGATAATTTTCCTTGCTCTAAACTCTACTTTGTCTAAAATTACTGTAACTACTTCAGTTTTCTTTTGATTAATGTTAGCAAGATATATCTTTTCCACTTCTTTACTTTTAACGTATCAGAATTTTTATACTTAAGGTGGATTTCCTGTAGACAAAGTAGTCAGACTTTGTTTTTTTCTTTTTAATCCATTCTGTTAATCTCTATTTTGATTGATGTGTTTAACTTTGACCGTATTTAAAGTGATTATTGAAATAGTTAGATTAACCACCATGTTTGCAATATTTTTTATTCAATGTGTTTGTTCTGTTTATTTTTTTCCTTTTTTGGCTTCTCCAATTTTAATTGAGCCTTTAATATAGTTTCATTTTATCTCCTCTCGTTTAAAAAATAGTTGTCCTAGAGCTTGCAATATTTTTAAGCTAATTGAAGTCCACCTTCAAATAACACTATAGCATTTTATCTGAAATGCATGTATTTTATAACAGTACAGTCATCTCTTAGTATCCATGCAGGCTTGGTTGCAGGATGCCCCACAGATATGAAAATCCATGGATTCTCAAGGTTCTTATATAAAATTACATAGTATTCGAATATAACCTATGCATATCCTCCCATATACTTCAGATCATCTCCAGATTACTTATAATACCTAATACAATGTAAATGCTATGTAAATAGTTGTAAATTCAATGTAAATTATATGTAAATAGTTACTAGCATGTGGCAAATTCAAGTTTTGATTTTTGAACTTTCCAGAACTTTTTTAAAAAAAATTTTAATCTGTGGTTCATTGAATCCATACATATGGAACTCACAGATATGGACCACCAGCTGTATTCCTAATGCCTTTCTCTCATATTTTTTGGTATTGCTCTTATCCATTTAATTTATCCATGTGCTGTCATCACCCAATACTTTTGCTATTATTGATTTAAATAGAGTTATATTTAAGATTAGTTAAGAATAAAAATATTATAAGTTTTAATTTACTTTCACCTATTCTTTCTCTGATGTTCTTCATTTTTTTATGTATATCAAAGTTTCTGACTTATATCCTTTTTCTTCTCACTGAAGCCTTTGTAGGGCAGTTCATCTGGCTGTAAATTCTGTCCATTTTTATTTGACTGAGAAAGTATATTTGTCCTTTGCCTTTTAAGAATGATGCCACTGAGGGACTTCCCTGGCGGTTCCGTGGTTGACTCCGCACTTCCAATGCAGGGGGCACAGGTTCCATCCCTGGTCAGGGAACTAAGATCCATATGCTGCACGGTGTGGACAAAAAAAAAAAAAAAAAAAAAGGGGGACTGCTAAGAACAAATAAATGAAGAGATAAATGAGTGATTATGGCTTAAAAAAAAAAAAGAATAATGCCACTGAAGTAGAATTCTAAGTTGGTGTTTTTTTCTTTTAACACTTTCAATATATTATTAATGATATGACTCTAGTTATGTGTGTATATATATATGTATATAATGTATGCTGTACATTAGGTCTCCGGAACTGATTTATCTAATGACTGAAAGTTTGTACTCCTGACCAATAGCTCCACATTTCTCCCCACCAGCCCTAGGTAATCATCATTCTATTCTGTTTCTACAACTTTGACTTTTTCAGATTCCACATATAACTGAGATCATGCAGTATTTATCTTTCTGTGTCTAGTTTATTTGACATAACATGCTCTCCTGATGTTGTTGCAAGTGGCACAATTTTCCTTTTTCCTTAAGGCTGAATAATATTCATATATATGTATATATATCTTGTTATTGTTTCCATATCTTGACTATAGTGAATAATGCTGCATTGAACATGGAAGTGCAGATATCTCTTTGAGATTCAGATTTTCACTCCTTTGGATATATACCCGGAAGTGGAATTGTGGGATCATATAGTAGTTCTATATGCAATTTTTTGAGAAACCTCTATATTGTTTTCTGTAATGGACGTACCAATTTTCATTCCCATTAATAATGCACAAGGATTCTCCTTTCTCGAGATCCTCGCCAACACTTTAACTTTTTGTTGATAGCCATCCTAACTGGTGTAAGGCGACATCTCATTATGGTATTTTTTTCTTTTTTTTTTAAATAGATCTTTATTGGAGTATAATTGTTTCACAATACCATGTTAGTTTCTGTTGCACAACAAATCAAACATATGCATACACATGTCCTCATATCCCCTCCCTCTTGAGCCTCCCTCCCATCCTCCTTATCCCACCCCTCTAAGGTCAACACCAAGCACCAAGCTGATCTCCCTGTGCTACGCTGCTGCTTCCCACCAGCCAACTATTTTACATTCGGTAGTGTATGTAGTGTACATATGTCAATGCTACTCTCACTTCACCCCAGCTTCACCCTGCCACCCCATGTCATCAAGTCCATTCTCTATGTCTACCTCTTTATTCCTGCCCTGCAGCTAGGTTCATCAGTAACTTTTTTTTTTAGATTCCATATATATGCGTTAGCATACGGTATTTGTTTTTCTCTTTCTGACTTATTTCACTCTGTATGACAGACTCTAGGTCCATCCACCTCACTACAAATAACGCAATTTCATTTCTTTTTATGGTTAGTAATATTCCAAGGTATATATATGCCACATCTTCTTTATCCATTCATCTGTCGATGGACATTAAGGTTGGTTCCATGTCCTGGCTATTGTAAATAGAGCTGCAGTGAACATTGTGGTGCATGTCTCTTTTTGAATTATGGTTTTCTCAGGGTATATGCCTGGTAGTGGGATTGCTGGGTCATATGGTAGTTCTATTTGTAGTTTTTTAAGGAACCTCCATACGGTTTTCCATAGTGGTTGTATCAATTTATATTCCCACCAACAGTGTAGGAGGGTTCCCTTTTCACCACACCCTTTCCAGCATTTATTGTTTCTAGCTTTTTTGATAATGGCCATTCTGACTGGCATGAGGTGATACCTCATTGTAGTTTTGATTTGCATTTCTCTAATAATTCGTGATGTTGAGCATCTTTTCATGTGCCTCTTGGCCATCTGTATGTCTTCCTTGATGAAATGTCTATTTAGATTTTCTGCCCATTTTTTAACTGGATTGTTTGCTTTTTTGATATTGAGCTCCGTGAAATAAAAAAAAGTACATAGAAATAAATGACAATGAAAACACAATAACCCAAAATCTATGGGATGCAGCAAAATCAGTTCTAAGAGGGAAGTTTATAGCAATTCAATCTCACCTCAAGAAACAAGAAAAATCTCAAATAAACAATCTAATCCTGTACTTAAAACAACTGGAGAAAGAAGAACAAAGAAAACCCAAAGTCAGTAGAAGGAAAGAAATCATAAAGATCAGAGCAGGGATAAATGAAATAGAAATGAAGAAAACAATAACAAAGATCAATAAAACTAAAAGCTGGTTCTTTTAGAAGATAAACAAAATTGATAAACCCTTAACCAGACTCATCCAGAAAAAAAGGGAGAGGATGCAAATCAATAAAATTAGAAATGAAAAAGGAGAAATCACAACTTCCACCACAGAAATACAAAGGATTATAGGAGACTTCTACAAACAACTATATGCCAATAAAATGGACAACCACAAAGTAATGGACAAATTCTTGGAAAGGTACAATTTTCCAAAACTGAACCAGGAAGAATTAGAAAATATAAACAGGCCTACCATGATTTATGAAATTGAAACCATAATTAAAAATCTTCCAACAAACAAAAGTCTAGGACCAGATGGCTTCACAGGCGAATTCTATCAAACATTTAGAGAAGAGCTAACACTGATCCTTCTCAAACTCTTCCAAGAAATTGCAGAGGGAGAAACACTTCCAAATTCATTCTACAAAGCCACCATCACCCTGATACCAAAACCAGAAAAAGATATTAAAAAAAAGAGAATTATAGACCAATATCACTGATGAACATAGATGCAAAAATCCTCAACAAAATACTAACAGACAGAATCCAACAACACATTAAAAGGATCATACACCATGAACAAGTGGGATTTATCCCAGGGATGCAAGGATTCTTCAGTATATGGAAAGGAATCAAAGATGACATAAACAGATGGAGAAATATACCATGTTCTTGGATTGGAAGAATCAATATTGTGGAAATGACTGTACTACCCAAAGCAATCTACAGATTCAGTGCAATCCCTATCAAACTACCAATGGCATTCTTCACAGAATTAGAACAAAATATCTTACAATTCGTATGGAAACACAAAAGACACCAAATAGCCAAAGCAATCTTGAGAAAGAAAAACGGGGTTGGAGGAATCAGGCTCCCCAACTTCAAACTATACCACAAAGCTACAGTAATCAAGACAGAATGGTACTGGCACAAAAATAGAAATACAGATCAATGGAACAGGATAGAAAGCCCAGAGACAAACCCACACACATATGGGCACCTAATTTATGACAAAGTAGCAAGAACAACAATGGAGAAAAGCCAGCCTCTTCAGTAAGTGATGCTGGGAAAACTGGACAGCTACACGTAAAAGAATGAAATTAGAACACTGCCTAACACCACACACAAAAATAAACTCTAAATGGATTAAAGACTTAAGTGTAAGAACAGACATTATAAAAGTTTTAGAGGAAAACAGCAAAAACACTCTTTGACATAAACCACAGCAAGATCTTTTTTGACCCACCTCCTAAAGTAACAGAAATAAAACCAAAAATAAACAAGTGGGACTTAATTAAACCTAAAGGCTTTTGCACAGTAAAGGAAGCCATAAACAAGACAAAAAGACAACCCTCAGAATGGGAGAAAATATTTGCAAATGAAACAGCAGACAAAGGATTAATCTCATTATGGTTTTGAGATGTCATCTTTGCATTTCCCTGATGATTAGTGATGTTGAACATCTTTTCATGTTTCTGTTGGCCATTTGTATGTCTTCTTTTGAAAAATATCAATTCAGACCATTTGCCCATTTTTTTGTTTTGTTTGTTTTGCTTTTGAGTTGTATAAGTTCCTTATGTATTTTGGATATTAACCCCTTATCACAGATATGGTTTGCAAATATTTTCTCCCATTCTCTAGGTTGCCTTTACACTTTTTTTTAACTGCTTCCTTTGCTGTGAGGAAACTTTTTAGTTTGACATAATTCCACTTATTTATTTTTGCTTTTGTTGCCTTTGCTTTTGGTGTCACATCCAAAAAGTTACCACCAAGGCCAGTGTCAACGGGATTTTCCCCTATGTTTTCTTCTGGATGTTTTATGGCTTCATATCTTACATCTAAGTCTTTAATCAATTTTGAGTTAATTTTTGTCCATGGTGTAAAATAAGCACCCAATTTAATTCTTCTGCATGTAGATATGCAATTTTCCCAACAACATTTATTGAAGAGACTATCTTTTACCCATTGTGTATTCTTGGCAAATTCGTTGAAGATTCATTGATCATACATATATGGGTTAATTTTGCCTTCTATATTTTGTTCCATTGGTCTGTTTTTATTATTACATCAGTACCATACTCTTTTCATTACTATAACTTTGTAATATAGTCTGAAAAAAGAAACTGTGATGCCTCCAGCTTTGTTCTTGCTCAAGACTGGCTTAGCTATTTGGGGTCTTTTTGGTTCTGTATAAATTTTATAATTGTTTTTTTCTGTTTTTGTGCACTGTGCTATTGGAATTTTCATAGAAATTGCATTGAACCATTTGAGTATTATGGACATTTAAAGAATATTATTCTAATCCATTAACATGGGATATCTTTCCATTTATTTATGTCTTTTTGTTATCTATTTTCTGTCTGAATGGTCTATCCATTATTGAAAGTAGAATATTGAAGTCTCTTACTATTATTATATTGATGTCTATTTCTCCCTTGAGATCTGTTAATGTTGCTTTCTATATTTATGTGCTCTGACATTAGGGGCATGTATATTTATAGTTGTTATAGCCTTTTATGAATTGACTCCTTTGCCTAAAATTACCTTCTTTGTCTCTCATTACAGTGTCTGACTTAAAGTCTATTTTGTCTGATATAAATGTAGCTATTCTCATTCTCTTCTGATTTCAATTTATGTGGAATATCTTTTTCCATCCCTTCACTTTCAGCCTATGTACATTCTCAAATCTGCAGTGAGTCCCTTATATGTAACATGTAGTTGAGTGTTTTTTTTAATCCTTTTTTTCCTTTTTAAATCATTTCAGTCACTCTGTGTCTTAATTAGAGAATTTAATCTATTTACAATTAATTATTGATAGGTAAAAATTACTATTGACATTTTGCCATTTTTTGGCTGTTTTGTAGTTCTTTCTTGGACCCTCATTGTGAAAACCTTGTGAGGTTCCTAGAGGGAAAGCCCACAAAAGTGTGGGATCCCCTAAGACTGAGTTCCCAGGAGTTTCTTCCTTTCATGCTAGTTCACACTCAGCTTCCAACAGTATATCTAAATTGTGAATTTTCCTACCAGTTAATGACTCCCAATTTTTCTCTTCCAGTAAGCGTATCTTTCTGTATACCACCGTCTTTCCAGATTTGGGGTTTGGTGTTATGCCCTATGTCTTCAGTGCTCTGAAGTGTGCAAGAAAAGTCATTGCCTTTTAGATTGTCCAGCTTTGTTTGTTGTAAAGATGGCATAGAAAACTTTTACCTCTTTATGTGTGAAAGCTGAAACAAGAAGTGCATGGGCTTGGAGTTTAAATAGGTAGAAGGAAGTTCAGTAGGGTTTGAGGTTAGGCAATACCAAGACCTATTGAAGTCACACCACCATTTAACATGAGATGTGGGTTTGTGCTGTAGCAGATGGAATAGGACATAGCAATCTTCCACCCCTTGCTCAGGGGACTTTTCAAAGGATGTTTTAAGAGTCTCATCCAAAGGAAAGAAAGGTTCTGGGTGAATATGCTTTCTGGGTAAAATAAAAGACTAATACTAATCATTGGTGGAAAAAAAAATCACAGAATAAAGTTTTTCTTGGTCAGTCAGTCCCCTAGCTCACTCAAATTTCTGCTCAAAGCCTAAAGTGATGTGGTTCTAGTAAAGAGTGATTGGGATTTTAAAATGCTGTTTCATTAGTAGCTCATTCTTATGATTGAAAGGAAGGTGTGGGCCCAGATACAAGAGGACCTTGCAAACAGATGAAATAATTTAGATGACTGTAGGGGTAAAAAAACAAACATGCCACTTTTGAGTAAAAGACTTTTGAGTAAGAGATTGACATAATATCCCCATTGGTTCAGTATCAACTTCTGAGTCTGGGTACATGAGGGGTTATATTGATGTGTTTGTTCACAGTTTGTGCAACATAAAGGAGATTCTGGCTTAGGAGCCAGGCATTAAAGAGATTGAATTTTGGTTCTAATACTTAATAACTGAGCCATTTGGCAAATTTCTTTGCAAACAATTTTGTAAATTACCTCTCTGGACAATATTTTCCTCCCTAGAAGATGCATGTAGCAGTTATCTTTGTCATAATGATGTCACATAGCTAACCATCACAAAACGCATTGGCTTAAAAAATGTTTATTATTGTTCATGAATATAGGTGAAGTTGGCTGTTAGTCTAGGCTCAGTGAGGCTCTCATATGTCTGTGGTCAGCTATAGTTCAGCTAGTCTAATGCACATCTTAGCTGGGCTTTCTCACAGTTCTGAGATCTTTGCTGGGCAACTGACTCAGCTCTGTCTCATGGGGCCCCTCGCCCTCTAGAAGGTAGGCTTAATCTTGTTCTGTTGGGGAAGGCAGAGGACCAAGAGAAAAAGTGGAAGTGTACAAGGTCTCTTGGGGTCTAATCTTGGAACTGGCTTAGCCAAAAGAATGTATGTATGTAATGTAGAGATATAAAAGTAAAGGTTATTTGATGTTGTGAAAAGAATTCCAGATCTTCAGACTGTGCTTATCTGCAGATACAATCTTTGTGTCACTTTCAGTCATGATGAGGTATATGGGAAGTATCTATGGGATTTTGTAAGTTGGTAAGTCTCCCTCCCCTAGGATTCCTTATTTCCATACTCCTATTGATTCTATCTCAGATATAACTCTCCATCCTCATTATCATCATCATATTGGTGGGATGTGTAAAATAATTAGTAAACAGAAACCTGAATTATATAGAGGTGAGAGGCCAGAGGGGGAGCTCTCAGGTCCTATGATGGTAGCAGAGCCCAAAAGGAAGAAGAAAGATTACTTCTTTTCTAGCAACAACCCAGCCAATGAAAAGCCATGGACTCTGTTTATGATAGCCCTCCCAACTTCCCTTTTCCCTCTATAAAAGAGTTCTCCTTCCTTTGCTTTGCAGGGACTTGCATGTGGCTTGCTATTGTTGTACACCCCGAATTGCAATTCTCTCCTGATCCTGAATAAACTTGTTTTTGCTGGAGAAATAACTGACAGTCTATATGTTTTAGGTCAACAGATGGTTGTGATAGCCTCCTAACTGGCCTCCCTGCTTTCATTACAATTCATTTATTTACAAGCATCCAGAGTCATTATATAAAAATTATAAATAAGATTATGTCACTTCTCTATGTGAAACAATAGTTAATTAGAAATCTGAAAGCATTCAAATCCCAAATATTCTTCATGTGATTTTCTTTCACTTGGAAACTTTTGAAATTTTCTTCATGTATTGTTTTGTAACTCAGCTGTACTTTTAAATCTGAGGACATTTCTTCAGCTCTGGAAATTTTATTGTATTATTGCTTTAATAAGGTTCACCCTTTTTTCTTTGTTCTTAAATTCTTCTAGATTTATCCTCTGGTTTTCTTATATTTTAATCTTAATTTCCATTTTGCAATATCTTCACTGGGAGATAGAAATGATTTACCAGAATGTTGTTCCCCAAACTTGCTTGTGAAGATTATGGTTTTAATGAGCTTGACCCCAAGGTCTATTTTGATATACTCAACCTTTCAGTTAAGTGACAATCTAGGATAAGTTTTAATTTTTTCCTCTTGCTATCTCTTCAGTAGTTTTACATATCTCATCTTGAGCTGATGGACTTGCTAAGAGTTTAAGTTAAAAATTCACCGAAATGGAAAAAGTCACAGATCTTCTCCTGTGTAAGGAAAAACCCAGTTCTTCCCTATTATATGTTTCTCTTCCTTGTGTGTCTCCATTACCTTCTCAGGAACACTTCAATTCTGGTCCCCAAATATATGAAGGTTTCCCTGCCCCCACTCCCACCAAGAAATTCTCTGGCTGTCCTAAATTTAATTCAATTCTGACATTCTTTACCCAGAGATAGCATCAGATTCCACACGTTGAGGGCTCAGTTCTACAAGACTGCACCCTCCCCGTCACTTCAGATGCCAATCACAAGCCCAGGTTGTTACCTGTACTTCTGACCGACAGGCTTTAAATAAGAGGTTGCCACAACTCCCTCCTTCAGTTTGCGTAATTGGCTAGAGTGGCTCACAGAATTCAGAAAAACATTTTATTTATGGATCACTGGTTTATTATAAAAGAATATAACTCAGGAACAGCCAGATGGAGGAGAAGCATAGAGCAAGCATGGCAAAAGTCTGGAGCTTCCATCCCCTCTGGGAGTGCACCATTATTACCACATCTCCAGGTGTTCACCAACCCAGAAGCTCTCTGAACCTTGTCTGTTTGGGTTTCTGTAGAGGCTTCATTACATAAGCATGATTAATGAAATTATTGGCCATTAGCAACTGACCCAGTCCCTAGCCCCTTGCCCTGCCCCAGAGGTCAGGGGGTGGGACTGAAATTTCCAATCACCTGGTTGACTCCATTGGCAACCAGCCGCCATCCTTAGGTGCTTTACAAGTCACCTCATTAGCATAATAGAAGACACTGTTATCACTTTCAAGACTTAAGAAATTCTAAGGGTTTGGGGAACTCTGAGACAGGAGCTGTGGACAAATACCAAATATATATGAGAAATATATTTCATCCGAACGGACAAATATATATTTCTTATAAACCACAATATCACATTCACCAAGAAGTGTCCTCACATCAATTTTTTTCTTCAAAGCAGTGAGATAAATTGGGTTGTTAGAAGTGAGGGTAAAGTGCAATGTAATATAAATTTAGAAAGTAGGTCAAGTCCTACATCTGTGTCAGGAATAAAAAATGAATCTAAGATTCAGAAAGGGAATATTCAATAATTGACACAAAGAGAGAGCTCCCTAATGTCAAAGTCATTCGTCATTTGGTTATGGGATTCAGGAACTCTAATCAAAAGCATAAACTCCAGGGAAGGAAACTCCAGTCTGTTCACTATAGAATTTACAAGGTATAATAAGATTTTAGAAGAACAGGCTGTAAGAGAAAAAAAGAGAGAGGAAAAGAGGAAGACTAGTGGTCAGGCAGCATGGAGTAATGGGAAAATCACTGGATTTGAAAAGGAGTTTAACTCAGGTTGAGCACTTGTGACCAAGGGCCAGGCAGACATAACGTCTGCTTGTGGCTCATAATGTCATAAAATGTGAGGATGAAATAAAATCTGTGACATCTTGAGAAGTATACTTTTTATAAAAATTTAACAATTATTATGACTGATAAACTATTTTAATTTACAGTAGGATCAGTGATACATTTAATTGTATTTTATTATAATAAAAATTACATTATTTTCTCTATCATCTTTTTTAGGTTAGAAAATTGTCACTAAATGAAAGTAAAGGATATTGAAGTTGATATAATAAAAAATTGTAAATTTTGGTCCATTAAACATAACCAAAGTTAGCTGAGTTTTTGATGACCTGCTCCATGTGGAAGGAAATTGATGTCCTCAAAGGCTGCAGTGACATTTTCAAGAATAGTTGGTAAAATATATGATGAGTTTAACAGATTGAAATATTAGTTTGTTATTGTTTGTGCTCTCGCTTGTCTATCATCATTTAATCTTACCCAAGGCAGAAACAGGTAGTATATGAGCTCTGAAGATTATTTATTGAAATAATTCTGAAATAAGTGCTATTAGCAAATGGAAAATATTATTAGAAAGAGTATAAAGTTTTGTGTTTTTTTTTATGGACTAATGACCACTTGGCTGGTATCAGTAAGATGCTATGTGGCTACTAACAAGTAGACTGGCTGGGCAGACTCTGGGGAACAATTCTAGCTCTAAGAATCTTTAATAGAGTATAAGTTAATCACTGCCTCTGAACCATTCCCCAGGTGGAATATTGTACTTAGAACATTAGAGCATGTGTCTTTCCATTTACTTTTGCCTCTGGAAAATGTTCTTCCTTTATTCTTAGCCCAGCCCTTGCACCTTGAAAACTCAGCACTTGTCATTCCTCAGATAAACCTTTACTAATCTTGAGGCAGGAGATAGGTGGGTCCCAGGCTGAACAGCTGGAGTTTGTCCCCTGTGAGCAAATACTCCAAGATGAAGAGGAGGAGGAGCTAAGCCCTGCCCAGATAAGAGACCACATATTTCTCATTTTCAAGGTCAAGGAGACCTTCCTGACTGCACATGCACAGAAAGGCTCCTTGAAGGTCAAAAAGGGAGGGGTCGCCATCCCATAGTAGGTGATGATGTCAACCTACCCATTGGCCTCTTCGCTAGAATCCACCTTGGCTAAGAGATGCACATGCACACCTGGGAGGACCCTGAGATAAACCAAATACAGACTCAGAACCAGGCAAAGCAAGAGACTGGCCAAAGGAAACCCGGAAAAAATGCCCCATATAAGTGATTCAAACTACCATGAGGGCACGACTCTCTCTGAGCCCGCCCACGTGTCTATCCACACATACCTTTTTTCCTCCTAATAAACACTTTACTTGTTTCACTACTTTCCATCTGTCTGTGGAAATTCAGTTCTACACAGCTGACAGGTCAAGGCCTTGTCACTGGACACTGGTCAAGTGGCTAGGATTCAGCGCTCTCACTGCTGTAGTCTGTGTAGACTATAGAAGTCTAGACTTCTATCTCTGGCCAGGAACCAAAACCTTGCTTCAAGTTGCTGCAGGCCGAGGCCACCTGAGATCAATCCATTGTTTTTAATTTAAATATTAAGTCTCTATGTTCCCATATTATCATCTGCATAGTATGATATTTATTACACTGTCTGAAAATTGTGAGTCATTAGCCTGTGTTTTCTCATGGACTACGTAGACATAAGGGCAGGACCTTATATGATTACATTTTCCCAGTTTCTAGCACAATACTTGCTATGCTAGTTATCCTCACGAAAGCAATGAAGTAAAAGGAAACAGCATGGAATTTATAAAAAGACCCGAATTTGAGCCCCAGTTCAGTTTACTTCTAGCCACTTTACTTTGGGGAAATCAATAACTCTCTCCAATGGAGATAATAATAACTTGGTTATATGATTTTTGAGATGTAAATGTGAGATTATGTAAAGCTACTTTGTAAGCAAAAAAACTCTACACTAATATTACCATTGTTATTGTTCTGCCAAAGGAAAGAAGTGTCAGAACTTCTCAATCCCATTATACCAGACAAATGCAGATATCAAATGCCTTTATATTTACAAAGTCTCAAATCCCTCTACAAGCATGTTTCCCAACTAAAATTCTATTATGAAACTCAGAAGTATCAAAACTCCTGGTGAACAACACTGAGGGAGAAGGTCATGTTTGGATGCTTGAAGTCGAGGTGTGGGGCAAGAGTGGAGTTAATCTGCAAACAGTGTCACTGAAGGGGGGGACAGGGGACAAAAAAGACATGATCTGCTATAAAATTTATTAGTAAAGAAATTCTTATTCAGAAGTCATAAGTCTAGATGTTATCTAAAAGCTAACATTTATAGAAAAACTGGTTTTGATGGTTTCTCTTATCAGTGATTGTAGATTAAAAACACCCAGCAACTTTCGGAAAAGATGAAATAAATTATGATGTGTGGATTTTCCTTTTCTTTGAAATAAAATTATTTTGTCAGTTTTCATTTATATGCTGAGAAGCCCCAAGTAAAGCTATTGGGTATACATTCAGAAGATCTGAACGTAACTTCCATGTAGAAGTAAAAAAATGAGGAATGACACTTATTTAATTTATATAAAAAGCCAAGTCAGGACTTCTGCTTTGGGGTAGATAGAAAATTTCATAGCAGGCCAATGCTCCTGCTGAAACCAACCAGACAAGTCAGATAAAATAACAATTTTTAAAGATTTGATGTGTCAGAGAACCACAGAACTATAAGGACTACAGAGAAAGCCTGGACTCAGCCTGGTTGTGGACTACTGGGGTATAAAATAAGCACTAGAGATTGGAGCAGTCATGAAGGGTTTGAGTGACAGGTTTAGAGATATGAAAGTCCTCAAACAGATGGCCAATCTCCTCTTTAATACATGTGCTGAACTACAAATCTACGTAGAATAGGAGACTAAAGAACTAAGCCCAAGTCTCGGAAAAGCTGAGTGGAATTTTCCACAGCCTCCTGCTACTTAGAAAACAAATACTTACAAGGGGCAGGAAACCTGAAAGCAAGGGATGAGAACTGAAAACCCCCCTTGGAGTGGTGAGCTGACACAGATGCAAAGCTCTAACTTCTTTTTTCCTGGAGGCACTTGCAGATCTGGTACAGCTATAATCTAAGGATCTAGGCTTGACCTCTGAAAGAGGACCATTCCTGTAGACAGAGAAATCAGCAGAGCTTTTCTCATTTATTCAGAAATGGAGTCATAAAATTGGAAATTTGAGGGACTCTAAACACAGCTGGTCTCCTCCTCAAGACAGTTGTCAAACTGTGATGCTGTGTGGGATGGAAGGCTAAAGAGCTAAACTGAAACCCCCCAGAAATTAGAGCAGAAATTCCTGCAGTTTTTTGTTGCTGAGGAGACAAAGATTTACAAAGATCTCAATTGAAAGCCCTGAGGGGCCTTGCCCTAGGAACAGGTACAAAAAAGAAGTTGACCAAACCTTAACACAACTGCACCTCAGTGTTGGCCCAGAGCAGTTTGTGATTAGATTAACACAATCGTCTCCTAACTATTTAGCAAAGGAAAGGGGAAACCTCTCTTATGGTAGATAAAATAATTTGAAGCGTCTACAATTTTTTTACCCAAATATGTGGCATTCAATAAAAAATTACTAAACATGTGAAGAGATAGGATATAGGGCCAAAACCTAAGATACAAAATAGACACTAGAGGGAAAACCAGCAAGTAGTCCAGATACTGGAGTTGGCAGACAAGCTCTTTAAAATAAATTTGATTAGAGTGTTCCAGAAAATAGAGGAAAAGAGGGAAAATAGTAATAATGTACAATTTTAACATGTAATTGGAACATATATAGAAAATCAAATGGACATTGTTGAATAGAAAAATAACAGTCTCTGAATTGGTGATTTTAACAGCAAATTGAACATAACAGAAGACAGAGCAGTGACTAGGGAGAACAGTTAGTAGAAAATACCCAAAATGAAGCACAGAGAGAAAAATGAGTTAAAAAATTCACTGAAATTATCATATGCTGGACTGTGAAGGAAGCTTTATCGAACTCAAAGGTTTAATAATGTTCAGAGTATGATGTCCAATCCCCAGTGGAATTAAGCTAGAAATAAGTAATAACAACATAGCTTGAGCATCTCCAACCTTTTAGAAATTAGACAGTGCTCTCCTAAGTAATTTGTGTGTCAAAGAAGAAATTACAACTGAAATTAGAGAATACTTTGAATGGAATTACTGCAAAGATACAACACTTAGCAACTTGTGAGATTCAGCTAAAGTAGGGTCCAGAGGCAAATTTTTAATTTTACATGCATATATTAGAGGAGAAAGAAACTAGTAAATAAAAATAAAAAAATACCCAGGAAAACTAAATTAAATAAAAGAGAAGGAAAATAATAAAGTCAACAGTAGATATTAATAAAATACAAGAGTACAAAGACAAAAGTTGACTCTTTTTAAAAACTTAACATTGATAAAAACCTAGAAGGAGTGATCAGTGACAAAAGGAAGAAAGGAAGAAGAAGGATGGAAGGAAGAAAAGAAGAAAGGCAGCAAGGGAGAGGAAACACAAGTAACCAACAGAAAGAATGAACATCAGTACATATCCCCTACATGCATTAAAGTGATAAGAGGATGTTAGAAACAACTTTTTGCCAATAAGTTTGACAATTGGGATGAAATAAATAAATTACTTAAGAAAAAACTACTCAAACTGAAAGTAATGGGAACAAAAATCTCTAGCCTAATATTTAGCAAAGAAATTGAACCCATTGTTAAATACCTTCCACACACAAAAAACAAAAACTGTTGTTTTTGTTGTTACAAAACCCAAAAAACATCCTCATATAACTTCACCAATGAATATTTCCGAATGTTTCCAAGTATTTAAGGAAAAAAAATAACACCAATCTTAAAAAATTATTTCAAGGAATAGAAACAAAGGGAACACACTTCCCTATTGTTTTTGAGTACGATATAACCTTGAATTCAAAACTTGATAATGACATTGCACAGCAATCTTTCTCATGGACGTAGATGCAAATATTCTTACCAAAATTTTGGCACAGTGAATCCAGCAATATGTATATGATATATATATCTATATATCATATAGATATATATATTTGATATATATATGATAATACATCTTGATTAAACTGATCTTTCTCCACCAATATGAGTAAGCTAATATTTGAAAATCAACTAATGAAGCAATTCTCCATATTAGCAGGAAAATGATGTGTGTGGGGAAATCACATTATCTCTCCTCTTGATGCAGAAAAACATTTGAGAAAATTCAACACTGTTCAGAGTTAAAAAAAAAAGGAAACGTTTCAGTAAACTAAAAATACAAAAAGTATTTCCTTATTCTGGGAAATATGGTTGAATTTCTCATTATACCAAGGTAAAACAGCTAAACATGAAGAATGCATACAGTGTAATTCTAGATATATAAAATTCAAAACCAAGGAAGAATAATTTATGCTGCTAGGAGTCAGAACAGTGGTTACCATTTGTCTCAGTCTGCTTGAGCTGCCATAACAAAATGCTGTAAATTGGGTGGTTTAAGCAACAGTAATTTATTCTGTTCTTGAGGCTGGGAAGTTGAAGATCCAGGTGTCAGAAAGACAGGTTTCATCTTGAGGCCTCTCCTCTTGGCTTGTAGGTGGCTACCATCTTGCTGTCTGCCCATGTGACTTCTGTTTTGTGCATCTATGGGGAGAGATCGAGGTCTCTGGTATATCTTCTTGTAAGGGAACTAATCCCATCATGGGGGCCCCACCCTCATGGTCTCATCTAACCCTAAATATCTCCCTAAACCCCATCTCCAAATACCATCACATTAAAGGTTAGGGCTTCAACCAATGAATTTTAAGAGGATACAAACATTGTCCGTAACTTCATCGTTCAAGAGAAAGTAGTGATTGAAGTGATGACCAGGTTCTGATTCTTGAATTGGTCACTGTTTCCATGGGTGGGATCACTGTAAAAATACAACAGCTTATACACTTAAAGTCTGTGCACATTTTGGTGTATATGTTATATTTTAAAAAAACAACAAATTGCTCAGAAAACTTTACACGATGTCCTTCTTTTATATATTATCATTTCATGACTTCTCACCTCTTTTAAGATTTAGGGATTGTGCCAAGATAATCTATATCAACTTTGATCACTTTTTCCATTCTGAGGTTTAATTTGCATTTCTCAAAAAGTTATCCAGCCTTCTAAATATGAAGGCTTTTTTGAACATGATTTATGAAAATTCAACATAAATAACAAACTATTTACAGATTATAATTTTTAACATATAAAATACAGGACTTAGCAGGAACTTAACCTCCCATTGGCCTTTCTGAAAAATTCTGAATCATGCTATTTCATGCCCTGAATCCCCAGGGCTCTCGTATTATTATGGGGAAAGGTAACCTGAAGCCAGGTAAACTGGACTCAAGTTCTGATACTTCTCTTGTCTGGCTTTTTCTGGAAAATCATAAGTAGCTACTGCTTTTACTTTTCTTCTGGGGGAAAACCATGACTAGTGCAAATTTGACCTTGACCAGTTTTCGTGAAGATATGAGAGAGAAATTGAGGGAATCTGTTTCTGTGGCTGCTAACCAAGTGATTTTTTTTTTTTTTAATTGCAGTTCCCTTAGAGATCTGTAACTTTATTTTTCCTCTCAAGGGCATGAGTTAAGAGGTGGTGTTAGGGAATGAGCTTTCACCCCTTATAAACAGACTACTGGTCTGGGGCTGAGGAAATTTGTCCTGTTTTGTAGAGGCTGACTCATGCAGTGTCAGGATGATACCGTGTTTATGTTGTCTCACTTTAAAAAACTGTTGTTTATAAGCTCTGTGACAAAGGCTGCTAAATAAGCTTTCCTGCCTGGAATTAAAATGTAATGCAACAAGAGAGGCAATTTTATTTTATTTTATTTTATTTTTCTTTTGCGGTATGTGGGCCTCTCACTGTTGCGGCCCCTCCCGTTGTGGAGCACAGGCTCCAGACGCACAGGCTCAGCGGCCACGGCTCATTGGGCCCAGCCGCTCCGCGGCAAGTGGGATCTTCCCGGACCGGGGCACGAACCTGTGTCCCCTGCATCGGCAGGCAGACTCCCAACCACTGCGCCACCAGGGAAGCCCAATTTTCTTTTTCTTAATGACCGTGGCCCATGAGTTTAAAACAACTCTATTAATCACTAATCAGATTTTCCAAATTGCCAAGTAAATATTTACCATGGTGCGAATCCTGTATAATTGTTCAGATTCCCATCATCCTTTGGGAAATATAAAATAATAAAATGTTATTAGTATCTGCTTGAGAACATTGCTTTAACTCTTGAATTGCTCATGATGGTCCACTATAGTTTGTTTATGTCTTTCAAAGCTATTCCCTTCTCACCAGCTGCCCAGTTTCTGCCTCATCATTTACCTCCACATATCAGCTAAGGCTTTCTAATTGGTCCTGATTTGCTTTCCTCTGCCCCCTGGCTCCCCCTTTCCTCCTCCACCCCCACCTCCAAATCTATCTTTACAAAATACAGGTCTGAGCATGCCACTCTTTTAGTTGAAATCCTTCCACGTCTCCCCATTGCTTTCAGAGGTAAACTCCAGGTTTGGCTTGGAATATAAGAACTTTTATCACCTGACCTTTGCCTAGCTACAGAGCTGAATGACCTTGACCAGTACATCACAATCTCTGCATTTCAGTTCACTCCTTTGCAAAACTGGGATAATGATATTCCTACCTCACAGGGCCCTGGTGAGGATTGAATGAGATAAGGCATTTAACAGACTTAGCTCAGTGCCCTACATGGAGTAAGTGAGCAAGACGTTGGCCGTGTAATTATAATTGTATAACAATAATTAGTTGTTCTTATCTCCTTCCAGTCTTACCAAACCCTACTGGTTGCCACATCCAAAGTGCCTCTTTCATTCTCCCACACCCACCTCCCAATAGCCTATATACTTGGTACAATTCAGACACTAATTCCAATGTGTGTGTTTGGTTTTTTTTACACATCAATTTTCTGGGGACATTAGCCAGGTGTCCCATAAATTTAACTCGATTCTGACACTGTCTACCTGGAGATAGCATCAGATTTCACAGGTTAAGCAGGGCTCAGTCCCACAAGTCCACCTCCACTTCCAATGCCAATCTTAGGTCCAAGTTGATACTTGTGCCTCCGACTATCTATACATTAGAGGTTCCCACAGCCCCCCTCCTTGGTCGTTTAATCTGCAAAAAAGGCTCACAGAACTCAGGAAATCAGTTTACTCACTAGATTACAGATTTATTACAAAGGATACTAAAGGTAACAGCCAAATGAAGACGTACATGGGGTGAGGTCTGGGAGGGTCCTGAGCCTGGGAGCTTCGGTCCCTACGGAGTTGGGTTGCGTCATGTTCCAGGTACTTGGATGTGTTCACCAACCTGGAGGCTCTCCGAACCCTGTCCTTTTGGGGTTTTAATGGAGGATTCATTGCACAGGCACCATTGATTAAATCATTGGCCATTGGTGATTGTAGCCACCCTCCACTCCCTGGAGGTCAAGAGGGTGGGACTGAAAGTTCCAACCCTCTAATCACATGTTTGGTTCCCTGGCAACCAGTCCCCATCCTTAGGTGTTTTCCAAAAGTCACCTCATTAACATAAAGAAAGACATCTTTTTCACGTTCATTATAGGAAATATCAAGGGCTTTACAGGCTGTGTGCCAGGGACAACAGTGACCTAAGATCAAGTATATATATCTTATTATAAATCACAATATTATACCTGGCTGTCTCCTTTGAGTTTTATCTGAAGAATGATCTGATCCAGCAACGTTGTGCAAAGAGTGTTTCTACTGCATGTGCCTTTCACTTGGCTTCCTTTGTTTTTCTGCACCGTTCCTGGTATGCCTGCAGATTCTTCAATGAGACAATCAAAGCATGTTATTGAAGGCTGGGGATTAGAAACTTAGTTTAAATGTCTGTGGATTTCTGAAGTGGAATTCTGGCACTAACTGCATTCTTTTTTGTGCTTAAGAAGCTTATTTATTTATTTATTTTTGTTTGAAGCCTCTATATTTTGCATCCTTTAAGGTGCATACAATATTCCAAAATGGTTCTTTTCTCTATAGCTTGACAGAGCCCTGTTCCCCTGTTACTGTCCTGGGGAACCCTGACAAACACACCATAGGATGGAGTCATCATTCTGTTGGGATACAAAGAAAGAGATGAGAGCGTTATCAGTCTTTGGTTCTAATGGATGGAAAGGCTGTTAGCTGCACCTCAGTATGATAGCTGAGGACCTCGTTCCTAGAGTTTGCAGGTGAAAATCTGAAATGGCCACAGCAAGAGTTGAGATGCATCTGGGTAACCCAACAGTGACAACGACAAACTTCTTCAATGAGGCCCAGAGCGCCTGGCATTTTTAAGTCATTGCTGCAAGGAAAGGCAAGTTTAATTACTGCAGATGAAATAAATCAGAAGGATCTCATTGGAAATGCAGACACGCCACACAGCCTTAACTGCAGTAGTCTCAGCCATCTGCCAATAAGGGTAATTTGTTTTAGCTTCTGAAGGAACATACTGCACAGTCTAAAGGGAAAGCTTAAAGACAGAGAGTCCAAATGCCTCTACAGTCTCTGCCTTTAGGAAAGCAACTGAGGAAACATTGATGACATTGTGGGGAAAAGGATTCAGTTCCAGTACCTGGGTGCCCTCTCTGACCCTCCTTATCTCCGCCCACACAGCCTAGTTTCCAGCTTCTGGAAACTTTAATTTTCACTGTCTCTTAAATATACTCATCACACCTTTGCACAAACTATGACTGACTCTACCCTCTACCTGAAATGCCCTTCCCCAACTCACTTGCCTCTGCTGCATTGTATCTTTATGCATGTCGGTCTCGTTACTGAACCATAAGCACCTAGATGCACATCTGTTTTCATTCTTATGTACATATGTTTAACCATATCTTAATATTTGTTAAATCCTTGAATCACTACCCTTGTGCCTGACACAAAGCACATGGTACCTACTCAGAACAAATATTAACAAAAACAACATATGTTTGTAGTATCTACTCCTGGGGCTAACTCTGATCATCTTCCATGCATTTTCTCATTTAATCCTCCAAAAATGCAAATGACCTTGATGTTTTCATCACTGGAATTCTGTAGAGGTAAATAGTGTCCAGGAACTTAAGTGACAAGCACCATGTCACAAAGCTTACAAGTGACAGGGGTGGTCACCTCCATCAACTCAAATGATTCAAGAACTCTAGAGTTTCATCTTGCATATTCTGCTTAGCTGGCACTGAATCGTGGAGTGTAATTTGTTATAAAACAGTATGATTATAAATAACACAATCATAAAAACATTAATATCTTTTACAGCATTAATCCCACCCTGGCAATATAGCTGATGAGAATAATTCCTTAGGAGAAAGAAGCCAGAATATGAGTATACAAAGGACAAATCCTGAATGTGAATATTCAGAAGAAGGACAAACAGGCATGGCTTGTGGGATAAAGACTTATACCTCTATATTAATATTGTTGATGCTGGCTTCTTAAAATTCTCTATGATTTTATATATTTCTTTAGAAATATATAATGTGAGAGTTGGAGGCACAGAAAGGTTAACTAACTTACACTTTTCATCAAAGTTAGGAGGTAGTGAGTGTAAACCCAAATACCTGGCTCAAAACTGTATCCTTACCTCTAGCCTTGAGCATGACACTGGACCCCTCTGACCTCTCAATTTCTCTGGTTTACTCCACAGCTGGGCCAGGTCTGTTCCTTGGGTATAATCCTTTTGGCATGCAGCTTCCACTCTAAGTATAGAGTGATACACATGAAATCCAGAATTCAAGCTCCAGCTCCAGCTGTAGCTCAGATTTCCTTGGTAGCCATTTCCAAACTGAAGTTTCAGTAACTCTTGTGACACTTAGCAAGCACTTACTGAAGATGTTTAGCTGTCTCAGCAACTGTGTCAAGGATTCCAAGACCACCTTCAGCTTCAGTGGTTGACTAGGACTCACAGAGCTCAGTAAAGCTGTCATCCTCATGGTTAAAATTCATTACAAATTGAAATCATATGGATTAAAATAAGCAAAGGAAAAGGGTGCGTAATGCAGTGTCCAGGAGAAACCAGGCCTCAGTTTCCAACTGTGCTCTCCCAGTGGAGTCATATGGACAGCACCTAACTCTCACAGCAATGATATAGGACAATACATCTGAAGTGTTGCCAATGGGGAAGTTCAGCTGTGCTTTGGAGTCTAGTGTTTTTATTTTAGGTCAGTCCCATAGGCATAGGGTGCCTGCAAGACTGACCTTAACTACTCAGCCTTAACCTTCCTCCTGCTCCCCAGAGGTCAAACTGATGAAGTGTGGCCCAAGACCCCAAGCAAATAAAAATATGTATTTATCATAAATCACATTGTTGGAGTAAATCTGGTTTGTCTCAAGTCCCCAGGTATACAAAGATATTCTTATCAAGTAGAGTATTACAGGGACTTAGAGGTTATCTCTCAGAAGCTGGCAAGGGCCAGTCCTTTCTTTGAAATGTTCAGGGTTTGGGTATCCCAAGCCCACTGAATTAACCCTTTACTACCTAACAACAAAATTACATCTACCTCAAACAATAGAAAAATTTAATGGTCTGTCTTCTTCTAAATGTGTTCCACAAAAGCACATGTTGGGGTGCTAAAGCATAAAGCATAATTCATATATATTTTATTTGTCAGTTTATAGAAAGCTTTAAAAGATGAATTATCTGATTTTTTTTGCCACTTTTAGCTGAATATCATATAAAAATTTATTGTTTACTTATGTCTCATTATTAATGGCATGAGAATCAATTTTTTTTAACATTTTTATTGGAGTATTGCTTTACAATGGTGTGTTAGTTTCCGCTTTACAATGGTGTGTTAGTTTCTGCTTTACAACAAAATGAATCAGTTCTATATATACATATGTTCCCATATCTCTTCCCTCTTGCGTCTCCCTCCCTCCCACCCTCCCTATCCCACCCCGCCAGGCAGTCACAAAGCACCAAGTGTGCTATGCGGCTGCTTCCCACTAGCTAATCTACCTTACGTTTGGTAGTGTATATATGTCCATGCCTCTCTCTCGCTTTGTCACAGCTTACCCTTCCCCCTCCCCATATCCTCAAGTCTATTCTCTAGTAGGTCTGTGTCTTTATTCCTGTCTTACCCTAGGTTCTTCATGACATTTTTTTTCTTAGATTCCATATATATGTGTTAGCATACGGTATTTGTCTCTCTCTTTCTGACTTACTTCACTCTGTATGACAGACTCTAGGTCTATCCACCTCATTACAAATAGCTCAATTTCGTTGCTTTTTATGGCTGAGTATCCATTGTATATATGTGCCACATCTTATTTATCCATTCATCCAATGATGGACACTTAGGTTGTTTCCATCTCCGGGCTATTGTAAATAGAGCTGCAATGAACATTTTGGTACACGACTCTTTTTGAATTATGGTTTTCTCAGGGTATATGCCCAGTAGTGGGATTGCTGGGTCATATGTTAGTTCTATTTGTAGTTTTTTAAGGAACCTCCATACTGTTCTCCACAGTGGCTGTATCAATTTACATTCCCACCAACAGTGCAAGAGGGTTCCCTTTTCTCCACACCCTCTCCAGCATTTATTGTTTCTAGATTTTTTGATAATGGCCATTCTGACTGGTGTGAGATGATATCTCATTGTAGTTTTGATTTGCATTTCTCTAATGATTAGTGATGTTGAGCATTCTTTCATGTGTTCGTTGGCAGTCTGTATATCTTCTTTGGAGAAATGTCTATTTAGGTCTTCTACCCATTTTTGGATTGGGTTGTTTGTTTTTTTGTTATTGAGCTGCATGAGCTGCTTATAAATTTTGGAGATTAATCCTTTGTCAGTTGCTTCATTTGCAAATATTTTCTCCCACTCTGAGGGTTGTCTTTTTGTCTTGTTTATGGTTTCCTTTGCTGTGCAAAAGCTTTGAAGTTTCATTAGGTCCCATTTGTTTCTTCTTGTTTTTATTTCCATTTCTCTAGGAGGTGGTTGAAAAAGGATCTTGCTGTGATTTATGTCATAGAGTGTTCTGCCTATGTTTTCCTCTAAGGGTTTGATAGTTTCTGGCCTTACATTTAGGTCTTTAATCCATTTTGAGCTTATTTTTGTGTATGGTGTTAGGGAGTGATCTAATCTCATACTTTTATATGTACCTGTTCAGTTTTCCCAGCACCACTTATTGAAGAGGCTGTCCTTTCTCCACAGTACATTCCTGCTGCCTTTATCAAAGATAAGGTGACCATATGTGCATGGGTTTATCTCTGGGATTTCTATCCTGTTCCATTGATCTAGCTTTCTGTTTTTGTGCCAGTACCATACTGTCTTGATTACTGTAGCTTTGTAGTGTAGTCTGAAGTCAGGGAGCCTGATTCCTCCAGCTCCGTATTTCGTTCTCAAGATTGCTTTGGCTATTCGGGGTCTTTTGTGTTTCCATACAAATTGTGAAAGTTTTTGTTCTGGTTCTGTGAAAAATGCCAGTGGTAGTTTGATAGGGATTGCATTGAATCTGTAGATTGCTTTGGGTAGTAGAGTCATTTTCACAATGTTGATTCTTCCAATTCAAGAACATGGTATATCTCTCCATCTGTTGGTATCATCTTTAATTTCTTTCATCAGTGTCTTATAATTTTCTGCATACAGGTCTTTTGTCTTCTTAGGTAGGTTTATACCTAGATATTTTATTCTTTTTGTTTCAATGGTAAATGGGAGTGTTGTCTTGATTTCACTTTCAGATTTTTCATCATTAGTGTATAGGAATGCCAGAGATTTCTCTGCATTAATTTTGTATCCTGCTACTTTACCAGATTCATTGATTAGCTCTCATAGTTTTCTGGTAGCATCTTTAGGATTCTCTATGTGTAGTATCATGTCATCTGCAAACAGTGACAGCTTTACTTCTTCTTTCCGATTTAGGTTCCTTTTATTTCCTTTTCTTCTCTGATTGCTGTGGCTAAAACTTCCAAAACCATGTTGAATAAGAGTGGTGAGAGTGGGCAGACTTGTCTTGCTCCTGATCTTAGTGGAAATGCTTTCAGTTTTTCACCATTGAGGACGATGTTGGTTGTGGGTTTGTCCTATATGGCCTTTATTATGTTGAGGAAATTTCCCTCTATGCCTACTTTCTGCAGGGTTTTTATCATAAATGGGTGTTGAATTTTGTTGAAAGCTTTCTCTGCATCTATTGAGATGATCATATGGTTTTTCTCCTTCAATTTGTTAATATGGTGTATCACGTTGATTGACTTGCATATATTGAAGAATCCTTGCATTTCTGGGATAAACCCCACTTGATCATGGTGTATGATCCGTTTAATGTGCTGTTGGATTCTGTTTGCCAGTATTTTGTTGAGGATTTTTGCATCTATGTTCATCAGTGATATTGGCCTGTAGTTTTCTTTCTTTGTGACATCCTTGTCTGGTTTTGGTATCAAGGTGATGGTGGCCTCGTAGAATGAGTTTTGGAGTGTTCCTCCCTCTGCTATATTTTGGAAGAGTTTGATAAGGATAGGTGTTAGCTCTTCTCTAAATGTTTGATAGAATTTGCCTGTGAAGCCCTCTGGTCCTGGGCTTTTGTTTGTTGTAAGATTTTTAATCACAGTTTCAATTTCAGTGCTTGTGATTGGTTTGTTCATAATTTCTGTTTCTTCCTGATTCAGTCTTGGCAGGTTGTGCATGTATAAGAATTTGTCCATTTCTTCCAGGTTGTCCATTTTATTGGCATAGAGTTGTTTGTAGTAATGTCTCATGATCTTTTGTATTTCTGCAGTGTCAGTTGTTACTTCTCCTTTTTCATTTCTAATTCTATTGGTTTGAATCTTCTCCCTTCTTTTCTTCATGAGTCTGGCTAATGGTTTATCAATTTTGTTTATCTTCTCAAAGAACCAGCTTTTAGTTTTATTGATCTTTGCTATCGTTTCCTTCATTTCTTTTTCATTTGTTTCTGATCTGATTTTTATGATTTCTTTCCTTCTGCTAACTTTGGAGTTTTTTTGTTCTTCTTTCTCTAATTGCTTTAGGTGCAAGGTTAGGTTGTTTATTCAAGATGTTTCCTGTTTCTTAAGGTTGGATTGTATTGCTATAAACTTCCCTCTTAGAACTGCTTTTGCTACTTCCCATACGTTTTGGGTCGTTGTGTCTCCATTGTCATTTGTTTCTAGGTATTTTTTGATTTCCTCTTTGATTTCTTCAGTGATCGCTTCGTTATTAAGTAGTGTATTGTTTACCTCCATGTGTTTGTATTTTTTACAGATCTTTTCCTGTAATTGATATCTAGTCTCATGGTGTTGTGGTCGGGAAAGATACTTGATACAATTTCAATTTTCTTAAATTTACCAAGGCTTGATTTGTGACCCAAGATATGATCTATCCTGGAGAATGTTCCATGAGCACTTGAGAAGAATGTGTATTCTGTTGTTTTTGGATGGAATGTCCTATAAATATCAATTAAGTCCATCTTGTTTAATGTATCATTTAAAGCTTGTGTTTCCTTATTTATTTTCATTTTGGATGATCTGTCCGTTGGTGAAAGTGGGGTGTTAAAGTCCCCTACTATGAATGTGTTACTGTCGATTTCCCCTTTTATGGCTGTTAGTATTTGCCTTATGTATTGAGGTGCTCCTATGTTGGGTGCATAAATATTTACAATTGTTATATCTTCTTCTTGGATCGATCCCTTGATCATTATGTAGTGTCCTTCTTTGTCTCTTCTAATAGTCTTTATTTTAAAGTCTATTTTGTCTGATATGAGAATTGCTACTCCAGCTTTCTTTTGGTTGCCATTTGCATGAAATATCTTTTTCCATCCCCTTACTTTCAGTCTGTATGTGTCTCTAGGTCTGAAGTGGGTCTCTTGTAGACAGCAAATATATGGGTCTTGTTTTTGTCTCCATTCAGCCAATCTGTGTCTTTTGGTGGGAGCATTTAGTCCATTTACATTTAAGGTAATTATCAATATGTATGTTCCTGCTCCCATTTTCTTAATTGTTTTGGGTTCGTTATTGTAGGTCTTTTCCTTCTCTTGTGTTTCTTTCCTAGAGAAGTTCCTTTAGCAGTTGTAGAGCTGGGTTGGTGGTGCTGAACTCTCTCAGCTTTTGCTTGTCTGAAAAGGTTTTAATTTCTCCATCAAATCTGAATGAGATCCTTGCTGGGTAGAGTAATCTTGGTTGCAGGTTTTTTTCCTTCATCACTTTAAATATGTCCTGCCAGTCCCTTCTGGCTTGCAGAGTTTCTGCTGAAAGATCAGCTGTTAACCTTATGGGGATTCCCTTGTGTGTTATTTTTCCCTTGCTGCTTTTAATATGTTTTCTTTGTATTTAATTTTTGACAGTTTGATTAATATGTGTCTCGGCGTATTTCTCCTTGGATTTATCCTGTATGGGACTCTCTGTGCTTCCTGGACTTGATTAACTATTTCCATTCCCATGTTAGGGAAGTTTTCAACTATAATCTCTTCAAATATTTTCTCAGTCCCTTTCTTTTTCTCTTCTTCTTCTGGAACCCCTATAATTCGAATGTTGGTGTGTTTAATGTTGTCCCAGAGGTCTCTGAGACTGTCCTCAGTTCTTTTCATTCTTTTTTCTTTATTCTGCTCTGCAGTAGTTATTTCCACTATTTTATCTTCCACGTCACTTACCCGTTCTTCTGCCTCAGTTATTTTGCTATTGTCCCATGTAGAGTATTTTTAATTTCATTTATTGTGTTGTTCATCGTTATTTGTTTCATCTTTAATTCTTCTAGGTCCTTGTTAAATGTTTCTTGCATTTTGTCTATTCTATTTCCAAGATTTTGGATCATCTTTACTATCATTATTCTGAATTCTTTTTCAGGTAGACTGCCTATTTCCTCTCCATTTGTTAGGTCTGGTGGGTTTTTATCTTGCCTCTTCATCTGCTGTGTGTTTTTCTGTCTTCTCATTTTGCTTATCTTACTGTGTTTGGGGTCTCCTTTTTGCAGGCTGCAGGTTCGTAGTTCCCGTTGTTTTTGGTGTGTGTCCCCAGTGGCTAAGGTTGGTTCAGTGGGTTGTGTAGGCTTCCTGGTGGAGGGGACTAGTGCCTGTGTTCTGGTGGATGAGGGTGGATCTTGTCTTTCTGGTGAGCAGGTCCATGTCTGGTGGTGTGTTTTGGGGTGTCTGTGGGCTTATTCTGATTTTAGGCAGCCTCTCTGCTAATGGGTGGGGTTGTGTTCCTGTCTTGCTAGTTGTTTGCCATAGGATGCCCAGCACTGTAGCTTTCTGGTCGTTGAGTGAAGCTGGGTGCTGGTGTTGAGATGGAGATCTCTGGGAGATTTTCACTGTTTGATATTATGTGGAGCTGGGAGGTCTCTTGTGGACCAGTGTCCTGAAGTTGGCTCTCCCACCTCAGTGGCACAGCACTGACTCCTGGCTGCAGCACCAAGAGACTTTCATCCACACGGCTGAAAATAAAAGGGAGAAAAAGTAGAAGGAAAGAATTAGTAGAAGGAAGGAAGGAAGGAAGGAAGGAGGGAGGGAGGGAGGGAGGGAAGAAGGAAGGAAGGGGCAAGGAAGGAAAAAAAGAAAGAAGATAAAGTAAAATAAAATAAAGTAAGATAAAATATAATAAAGTTATTAAAATGAAAAAATAATTATTAAGAGAGAAAAAAACAGATGGATAGAACCCTAAGACAAATGGTGGAAGCAAAGCTATACAGACAAAATCTCACACAGAAGCATACACATACACACTCACAAAAAGAGGAATAGGGGAAAAAATCATAAATCTTGCTCTCAAAGTCCACCTCCTCAATTTGGGATGATTTGTTGTCTAAAGGAGAGAAGGAAGGAAAGAAAGAATGAAGATAAAGTAAAATAAAATAAAGTTATTAAAATAAAAAGTAATTATTAAGAAAAAATTAAAGAAAAATTAAAAATAAAAAACGGATGGATAGAACCCTCAAACAAATGGTGGAAGCAAAGCTATACAGACAAAATCTCACACAGAAGCATGCACATACACACTCACAAAAAGAGGAAAAGGGGAAACAATCATAAATCTTGCTCTCAAAGTCCACCTCCTCAATTTGGGATGATTCGTTGTCTATTCATGTATTCCACAGATGTAGGGTACATCAAGTTGATTGTGGAGCTTTAATCCGCTGCTTCTGAGGCTGCTGGGAGAGATTTCCCTTTCTCCTCTTTGTTCTCATGGCTCGCAGGGGCTCAGCTTTGGATTTGACCCCGCTTCTGTGTGTAGGTCGCCGGAGGGCGTCTGTTCTTCGCTCAGACAGGACAGGGTTAGAGGAGCCGCTGATTCGGGGGCTCTGGCTCACTCAGGCCAGGGGGAGGGAGGGGCACGGAGTGCGGGGCACGGAGTGCGGGGCGAGCCTGCGGCGGCAGAGGCTGGCGTGACGTTGCACCAGCCTGAGGCGCGCCTTGTGTTCTCCCGGGGGAGTTGTCCCAGGATCCCGGGACCCTGGCAGTGGCGGGCTGCACAGGCTCCCCGGAAGTGGGGTGTGGATAGCGACCTGTGCTCGCACACAGGCTTCTTGGTGGCGGCAATAGCAGCCTTAGCGTCTCATGCCTGTCTCTGGGGTCCGCGCTTTTAGCCGCGCCTCGCGGCCGTCTCTGGAGCTCCTTTAAGCAGCGTTGTTAATCCCCTCTCCTCGCGCACCAGGAAACAAAGAGGGAAGAAAACGTCTCTTGCCTCTTCGGCATGTCCAGACCTTTCCCCGGACTCCCTCCTGGCCAGCCGTGGCGCACTAATCCCCTGCACCTGTGTTCACGCTGCCAACCCCAGTCCTCTTCCTGCGCTCCGACCGAAGCCCGAGATTCAGCTCCCAGCCCCGCCCGCCCCAGCGGGGGAGCAGACAAGCCTCTCGGGCTGGTGAGTGCCGGTCAGCACCGATCCTCTATTAGAGAATCTCTCCGCTTTGCCCCCCGCACCCCTGTTGCTGTGCTCTCCTTCACGGTTCCGAAGATTCCCCCTCCGCCACCTGCAGTCTCCACCCGCAAAGGGGCTTCCTAGTGTGTGGAAACCTTTTCTCCTTCACAGCTCCCTCCCACTGTTGCAGGTCCCTTCCCTATCCTTTTGTCTCTGTTTATTCTTTTTTCTTTTGCCCTACCCAGGTACGTGGGGGATTTCTTGCCTTTTGGGAGGTCTGAGGTCTTCTGCCAGCGTTCAGTAGGTGTTCTGTAGGAGTTGTTAAATGTGTAGATGTATTTCTGGTGTATCTGTGGGGAGGAAGGTGATCTCAGCGTCTTACTCTTCCGCCATCTTACCGGAAGCCCCTTCGAGAATCAATTTTTATAACATTTTGAAGTGAGTAAATTATTTGTCACTCTATTAAATGACCTTCAACCATTGTGTTATTTATTCCTCATGCCTGTATTTTGCTCTGCATCTCTCTTTTCCGTTATTGTCAAGGTTTAACATAATTTCTCACTGCTCGTTATAAGCCTTCTGATAGATTTAATGCCTTTCATGCTTTCTAATCTTAGTGAATCAGGAATGCTACGATCAAGGTCGCTTGACTAGACTCTCGACTGACAATGTGTAGATTCTAAGAGGCTGAGATTTAATGCCTGCTCTTTGTCATGTGGAATGTAGATGCTTACAAGCCTCTTTTCCTCCAGGAGGTTCTTGGCTGCATTCTAGAGATCTGAGATTATTAGATAGATGCCATTAAATACGCTAAAATATAGGGGAAGATGTAACTTTTTCTGTACTCTTAACTATGTTATTTTAAATCTCTAAAAGATGTATAAACGCACTATAAAATTCATTTTAAAAACATTGTGTTTGCAGATATCTCTTGTACAAGTACATTTTGGGATGGCCTTCCAAATCAGTAAGCAAAGGATTGCTTAATCAATGTGGGTAAATGGCTAGGAATTTCAACAAAATAAAGTTGGTTCTCTCCTTCTCAACTATCATAATAAAGTTAAAAATAAAAGTCACAATATCATAAATGGGAGAAATCATTTTCAAATTATATGATAGGGAAAGATTCAATATTCTTAATATATGAAATCTCTCACACATTAAAAAAAATGAGTATTTTAGTGGTAGAGTAAATGTATTACTGTGTTTTAAGCCCCAAGAGCAGTGTCTGGCACATACTAAGTGCTACATTTTATTTTTTAAATGAATAAATAGTGCAGAGAAGTTTTGGGTATGAAAGTTAAGAAATTCAGATAGAAAATTACTATATGAAAATATGTTCAGTCATCTAATTAAGAAAAACATAAATTAGAGTGAACTTTGGTTTTTGTCTCTCAGAGTTCCAGTGATTAAAAGAATTAATAACAGTCAATAGAGCAACTGTACCACTGTTGTCAGGATTCTGAAGTCATACAGTCTTTTAGAGGGAACTTTGTTAATATTTATCAAATCATGTCTGGGTAATTGAACAAAGATGTTCACGATAGCATCGTGTATAAAGTACAAAATTGGAAATAAAAGAAAACTAAATATCTAAAACTTTCACAATTAAAAGCAAAAGCATTAAGATGGCTAAAAGGCAAAAGTTTTCATCCAAAGACTGAAGATGCAATTTACAGATATTAGCATTCAACACAAAGAATTTTTAAAAACTGTAGCAGTAATAATAGATAAATAGATAACATAGAAAGACTCTTGAATTGGACAAAATTGACGTTTGCAGAAAAAATATCCATCGAATACAAAGGTTGAAAATAAACTCTTATCTTCTTAAAACAAAGAACACCTTGAGTACAAGTTGAAAATACTAATGCCCATGCCCACTCCTGAAGAGTATGAGTCAGTAGGTTTGGATGGAACCAAACAATCTGGGTTAGCAGCCAAAGCCTGATGTGATTTCCATCATCAGGTAAATTTGGAAAACACTAATCAGGTGACAAAGAGAAATCCAAGCAAACAGTAGGTCTGAAATCCAAGAAAATAGCACCAAAAGCATAGAAAATAGAAAATAATTTATTCCCCCTTTACATGAAAGACAGTTAATGTTTTCCCATTGCTGACTCTAATTATTACAGAAATAAATTTCTAGGATAGTTTTAAAAGTTTGAGTTAATGAGACATAAAATGCAAAAATAGGTATGTTTCCCAAATTATTGGAGAAAACCAAACCAAATAAGAAAGCTTAGCTAAAGAAATAGAAAATATGAAC
Source organism: Aethalodelphis obliquidens (assembly GCF_003676395.1). Taxonomy (NCBI): domain Eukaryota; kingdom Metazoa; phylum Chordata; class Mammalia; order Artiodactyla; family Delphinidae; genus Aethalodelphis; species Aethalodelphis obliquidens. The sequence continues at coordinate 1,357,902 of NW_020838005.1, read as the reverse complement.
AGACCAATCACAAGCACTGAAATTGAAACTGTGATTAAAAATCTTCCAACAAACAAAAGCCCAGGACAAGATGGCTTCACAGGCGAATTCTGTCAAACATTTAGAGAAGAGATAACACCTGTCCTTCTCAAACTCTTCCAAAATATAGCAGAGGGAAGAACACTCCCAAACTCATTCTGTGAGTCACCCTGATACCAAAACCAGACAGAGATGTCACAAAGAAAGAAAACTACAGGCCAATATCACTGATGAACATAGATGCAAAAATCCTCAACAAAATACTAGCAAACAGAATCCAACAGCACATTAAACGGATCATACACCATGATCAAGTGGGGTTTATCCCAGGAATGCGAGGATTCTTCAGTATACGCAAATCAATCAATGTGATACAGCATATTAACAAATTGAAGGAGAAAAACCATATGATCATCTCAATAGATGCAGAGAAAGCTTTTGACAAAATTCAACACCATTTATGATAAGAACCCTGCAGAAAGTAGGCATAGAGGGAACTTTCCTCACCATAATAAAGGCCAAATACGACAAACCCACAGCCAACATCGTCCTCAATGGTGAAAAACTGAAAGCATTTCCACTAAGATCAGGAACAAGACAAGGTTGCCCACTCTCCCCACTATTATTCAACATAGTTTTGGAAGTCATAGCCACAGCAATCAGAGAAGAAAAATAAACAAAAAGAATCCAAATTGGAAAAGAAGAAGTAAAGCTGTCAGTGTTTGCAGATGACATGATACTATACATAGAGAATCCTAAAGATGCTACCAGAAACCTACTAGAGCTAATCAATGAATTTGGAAAAGTAGCAGGATACAAAATTAATGCACAGAAATCTCTGGCATTCCTATACACTAATGATGAAAAATTTGAAAGTGAAGTTAAGAAAACACTTCCATTTACCATTGCAACAACAACAACAAAATATCTAGGTATAAACCTACCTAAGGAGACAAAAGACCTGTATGCAGAAAATTATAAGACACTGTTGAAAGAAGTTAAAGATGATACAAATAGATGGAGAGATATAGCATGTTCTTGGATTGGAAGAATCAACATTGTGAAAATGACTCTACTACCCAAAGCAATCTACAGATTCAATGCAATCCCTATCAAACTACCACTGGCATTTTTCACAGAACCAGAACAAAAACTTTCACAATTTGTATGGAAACACAAAAGACCCCGAATAGCCAAAGCAATCTTGAGAAAGAGAAATGGAGCTGGAGGAATCAGGCTCCCTGACTTCAGACTATAGTACAAAGCTACAGTAATCAAGACAGTTTGGTACTGGCACAAAAACAGAAAGCTAGATCAATGGAACAGGATAGAAATCCCAGGTATAAACCCATGCACATATGGTCACCTTATCTTTGATAAAGGAGGCAAGAATATACAGTGGAGAAAAGACAGCCTCTGCAATAAGTGGTGCTGGGAAAACTGGACTGCTACATGTAAAAGAATGAAATTAGAACACTCCCTAACACCATACACAGAAATAATCTCAAAATGGATTAAACACCTAAATGTAAGGCCAGACACTATTGAACACTTAATGGAAAACATAGGCAGAACACTCTATGACATAAATCACAGCAAGATCCTTTTTGACCCACCTCCTGGAGAAATGGAAATAAAAACAAAAAGAAACAGATGGGACCTAATGAAACTTAAAAGCTTTTGCACAGCAAAGGAAACCATAAACAAGACCAAAAGACAACCCTCAGAATGGGAGAAAATGTTTGCAAATGAAGCAACTGACAAAGGATTAATCTCCAAAATTTACAAGTAGCTCATGCAGCTCAATAACAAAAAAACAAGCAACCCAATCCAAAAATGGGCAGAAGACCTAAATAGACATTTCTCCAAAGAAGATGTACAGATTGCCAACAAACACATGAAAGAATGCTCAACATCACTAATCATTAGAGAAATGCAAATCAAAACTACAATGAGATATCATCTCACACCGGTCAGAATGGCCATCATCCCAAAATCTACTAACGATAAATGCTGGAGAGGGTGTGGAGAAAAGGGGACACTATTGCACTGTTGGTGGGAATATAAATTGATAAAGCCACTATGGAGAACAGTATGGAGGTTTCTTAAAAAACTAAAAGTAGAACTACCATACGACCCAGCTATCCCACTACTGGGCATATACCCTGAGAAAACCATAATTCACAGAGAGTCATGTACCAAAATGTTCATTTCAGCTCTATTTACAATAGTCAGGACATGGAAGCAACCTACGTGTCCATCGACAGATGAGTGGATAAAGAAGATGTGGCACATATATACAATGGAATATTACTCAGACATAAGAAGAAATGAAAATGAGTTATTTGTAGTGAGGTGGTTGGATCTGGGGTCTGTCATACAGAGTGAAGTAAGTCAGAAAGAGAAAAACAAATACCGTATGCTAACACACATATATGGAATCAAAAAAAAAAATGGTCATGAAGAACCTAGGGGCAAGACAGGAATAAAGACACAGACCTACTTAGAGAATGGACTTGAGGATTCGGGGAGGGCTAGGGGCAGGCTGGGACAAGGTGAGGGAGTGGCATGGACATATATACACTACCAAACGTGGAATGGATAGCTGGTGGGAGGCAGCTGCATAGCACAGGGAGATCGGCTCGGTGCTTTGTGACCGCCTGGATGGGTGGGATGGGGAGGGTGCGAGGGAGGGAGATGCAAGATGGAAGAGATATGGGGATATATGTACATGTATAGCCGATTCACTTTGTTTTAAAGCAGAAACTAACACACCACTGTAAAGCAATTATACTCCAATAAAGATGTTAAAAAAAAAAAAAAAAAGCTTAGCTGAAAGAGCAAAAGAGGCAAAAGACAAAATGGAAAAAAAAAAAGACCAAACGTGAGTTATGGTAAAATAGTCAATCAAAGTACTCTGATTATCCCTATAGAGTGGATAACGAAAGCAAAGAACAGCCCTGTTATCCAATACATACTCTTCTAAAGTAAGGTGAGATGGAATTATCATCAGTAAAATGAAGAGAATATTTTAGACCAAGAATAATTTATAAAATACTAAAGCAAAGTACACACAGCATCAATTAACAGGTAAATAATTCCACAACAAAAGTCTTAAGTGGGAAAAAGAAGACCATTTATAGATTAAAGAAATGATGCCGCCCCAAGAAATGAAGTACTGGTCTTTACTAATTAACTGGAGTATAAAAATTTTTGTAATCCATTTTAAAAAGAGGTATAGAAAAAACTTCACAAAGTTAAGAGTATATAACTAATGAAACAAAAGGAGTTTTTAATAAATAATCAAATATATAAAACTCTCTGACACATTTGTCTTGGAAGAGAAATGTACAGTTGTCTCAAAATTTTATGACTTCAGTGGGCTTAAAAAAATAGAAGAAATGAGTTGACCATGGATATAGCAAAAGGGGATTTTTTTTTTTTTGGTTAGAAAAGTTACATCTGAAAAATACTATAGTCCCAACAGATAATTCCAGGTCCACTTTTACTTTGAACTTCCAAGAAGATTTAATGTTCATGACAAATAAATTATGTGAGGGTGGAAGAAAAAAAATGAAAAGTTTTTCTAATTCATTTAACAAAAAAATACATATTCCTAAAAACTATACCTGATAATGATAGAAAGAGAGGGAGAGGATATAATATGACCATTACCAAAATATAGAAAAAGAAATAGAAGGAAAGAAGAGAGGAGGAAAAGGAGGAGGAAGGAAGGAGGGAGGGAGAGAGGAAATAATCATAAAGGATGTTTGGCTTCCCTAGCAATCAAAGAATGTAGATTAAAGTTTGTTGCTATCACGACCATGACCATAATCATTATTATTATTTTTTTAAATGTTGAGCCTTCTTTTAATTATTTTTATTTTTGGCTGTGTTGGGTCTTCGTTTCTGTGCGAGGGCTTTCTCTAGTTGTGGCAAGTGGGGGCCACTCTTCATCGGTGCATGGACCTCTCACTATCGTGGCCTCTCTTGTTGCGGAGCACAGGCTCCGGACGCGCAGGCTCAGCGGCCATGGCTCACGGGTCCAGCCGCTCCGTGGCATGTGGGATCTTCCCAGACCAGGGCTCGAACCCGTGTCCCCTGCATTAGCAGGCAGATTCTCAACCACTGTGCCACCAGGGAAGCCCCATCATTATTATTAATGGTGGTGAATATGTGGGGAAAGAGGAAATGTTCATTTATGAGTAAAAATTCTGATAAATTTTCCAAAATTTTGGGAAGTTTCTCCTGGATAATCCTAATCAAGAACTTTATTCATAGGAAATTATCAAAGAGGTCCACAAAGACTTACATACAAGAATATTTATTATATTCTTATTTATGATAGCAAAAAATGGAAAGTACTTAGTATCTAACAATTAAAGGTTGTTTAAATATATGATAGTATATCCATAATGTGAAATTTTGAGATCATCGCTAAAGATTTGGGAGAATGACCTTCATATAACGTGAAAAGAGATATCAACAGTATATAGTAAGATACTAATATATTTAGATATATAAAATATACATTTAAGTATATTGTGCCAGAATAGCCAACACTATTCTGTTCTTGAAAGAGAAGAACAAAGTTGGAGGACTGACACCGACACTGCCCGACTTCAAGACTTACTGTAAACCTACAGTAGTCAAGAGAGTGTAGTATTCGCAAAAGAACAGACAAATAGATCAATGAAAGAGAATAGAAAGCCCAGAAATAGACCCACATGAATATAGTCAACTGATATTTGACAAAGGAGCAAAGGCAATATGACAGAACAAAGATAATCTGTTCAACAAATGGTACTGAAAAAACTGGACATCCACCTGCAAAAGAATGAAATCTAGATATAGAACTTATACTCTTCATAAAAATTAACTCAAAATAATGTTATTTCAGGGAATAGATGTGATAGTCATTCTGTAATGCATTTAGAGAAGTACTTGAAAGAAGCACATGTGATAAAGAAGGTTATGAGTGCAAAAAAATTAATTTAAAATGGAGAACAAATCTAACTGTAAAATGTAAAACTACAAAACTTCTAGAAGATAACACAGGACAAAATATAGATGACCTTGAGTATGATGATGACTTTTAGATATAACAACAAAGGCACAACCCATGAAAGAACTAATTGATAAGCTGAACTTGATTAAAATAAAAACTTCTGCTATGGGAAAGACAAAAAGAATAATAAGGCAAGACACAGACTAGGAGAAAATATTGATATTTGCAAAAGACGTATCTGATAAAAGACTGTTATCCAAAATATACAAAAAACTCGTAAAACTCAACAAAAAAGAAAACAAACAACCCAATTAAAACTGGGCCTAAGATCTAAACAGACACTTCACAAAAGAAGAGGTACAGATGGAAAATAAGCATATGAAAAGATACTCCACATCATATCTCATGAGAGAAATGCAAATTAAAAAAAATACCATTACCCATCTATCAGGATGGCCAAACTCTGGAACACTGACCATCCCTAATGCTGGTGAGGAATGTGAAGTGGTGGGAACTCTCATTCATTGCTAGTGGGAATGTAAAATGTCACAGCCACTTTGGAAAACAGTTTGGTGGGTTTTTTGTTTGTTTGTTTACAAAACTAAATATCTTCTTAGCATAGGATTCAGCAACTGCACTCCTTGGTATCTGCCCAAAGTTGAAACTTATGTTTTTGCAAGAACCTGAACACAGATGTTTATAGCAGCTTTATTCATCATTGCTAAAATTTGGAAGCACCCAAGGTGTTCTTCAGTAGATAAATAGATAAATGTATAGGGGTACATCCAGACAATGGAATATTACTCAGTACTAAAGGGTAATGAGTTATCAAGCATGAAGTGACATGGAAGAAACTTAAACGCATATTACTGAGTGAAAGAAGCCAATCTGAAAAGGCTTCATACTGTATGATTCCAACTACATGACATTCTGGACAAGGCAAAACTATGTGGATGGTAGAAGGATCAGTGGTTGCCAGGGGTTGTGAGTGTGGAGAGATGAACAGGTGAAGCACAGAGGATTCTTAGGCCAGTGAAAATATTCTGTATGATACTGTAATGAAGGATACATGCTATTATGCAGCTGACCAAACCCATAAAATGTACAACACCAAAGAGTGAACTCCAATGTAAGCTATGGACTTTGGATGATTATGATATGTCACCATAGGTTCCTCAGTTTAAACAAATGTACCACTCTGGTGGGGATGTTGATAATGGGGGAGACTGTGCATGTGTGGAAGCAGGGTGTATGTGGGAACTCTCTGTACCTTCCCCTCAATTTTGCTGTGAACTTAACACTGCTCTTCAAAAAGTCTTAAAAAATAGTGTGTATATGTGTATACAGGTAGATTAGATAGATAAGTAGACAGGTTAAAAATTTGCATAAAGGAATTTATATATGATAAATAATAGTCTATTGTGTTAACGGTGTTCATAATTTTAATTTTGTGTAGGGGATTTAAAGCATTTGGGCTTTCTTTGTACAGCTTTGTATCTTTCCCAAGTTGTACAAAGATCAGCTCATAATTAGGGGAAAAATGATACCTTTAGCTGCACAATTCTGCCAAAATAAATAAGTTTGAGGCTATCTGAATTTTGGAACCCTTCCTGGGGATCCAGAAATATCCAATTATAGACATCATCTTAAGAAAGAATGGAATTCGGTTGCTTTGTAGCTGTCTGAATTGTGCTTCTTGTTTCTTACCAATTCATTTCAAGTCACATGCCCCCCATAACTCAGGGGAGGCTGATTCAGAGGAGATTTGCTCTTTGGAGTGGGGTGCTGCATACTTTCATTTCCCAGGAACTCAGCATCCTTCCTTAACTAACTGTATCTGGTTAGCTGTAGAAAATTTACTGTTTCTATTTTAACTGTTCCCAGAAAACCATCAGAGGGTTTTAGCTAGAGTGTGTCTATGAATATTCATAGACAGTCAGCTTCTGTATTAGAAACCACACCCACATCTCTGCAGTATCTGCAGCATGAATAAGGGCGTCCTCTGGGACTCGTAGGGCAGCATGAAAACTTGACAGGAATCTGCCTGCAGAATGCATTTAAGGTTTGCTTTGCTGTGTTGACCTGTATAGAAGAGCCTTTCTGATTAACTTTTTGGTATCCTGGAAATGTTTTTAAGCTTCTTTTTTCTGTTTTGCATGATTTGCCTAATCACAAAACTCTCATAAAATTAAAATTGTCATTTTCTAAAATCAGAGATTGATATGTAGCTTTAAGAAGAGTGTATATATATATATATTTTTTTTTTTTCTTTCTGTATTATTTTGGGATATACAATGAGGCAACATTTTGCATGTATACATAGTAATGAATGTAGAAAGGTGGTGAAATATATAGACAAATATGATGGTTCATGCTAAGCATCTCAATGAGAGTATCATTTTGAATTTGGTATATGAGTATGGGAACATGTATAAGAGAGTTGATATATGGGTAAATATTGGCAACTTGGCAAAGATCGCAGAGCTAGCCAGCTGAATCTAGTGTATATTTTATTCATATGTATCATTTATATACGTCTATACTATGTAACACAAAGGTCAACTGGAACTGTCCCTGTGAGAAACGGGGAACCCTCCACACAATATTTTTTGGTCATTTCTCAAGGCCTAGTCTCTCATGGCCTCCTCTGTTTTATGTATCATCTGTTAATTGTACTAAGTAGGCAAAAGTGGAAATCAGTAGATCTTTGAGAACTGACTACCACCCCCCATATCCCCTGCCAGTGAATCCACAGGCATAAAGACATCAGTGGACTGCAGACTTACTGAAGTTTTCATTTGGGGACGAGAACTTAAAGCTGAACATAGAACTTCAATCTCTTTACAGCATATTATTTTCCTAAAGTTCCTGCCAAGGTGTATCCCTCTGATCTCGCTAAGCATCCTGCCTTTCTTTTTTTGTTCTCTTTTCCCCTATTTTTCTCTAAAGAATTTCAGTTCTTTTTAACGTGCAGAGTAATTCAGCAAACTTGCATAGCCCAAATTTGCTTACCCAAACCTATCCATGTGCTCTCAAAACAAGGCTTTTCTCATTAATATAATATGCCTTCTTTAAGAACAGTTGAGATTATATAACATAAACCATGTTTTTTTTTATTGGACACACCAGGCTTTCTCTTAAGCATTAGCGCATCATGGTTCCATATTCCATTTGCCTCCTTACCTGGTGTTCTTCCTGTATCCCCTTTCCTTCTCCAGTGTTTCAAACTTCCGTTTCTATTACAGTGATTTGCAAATTCCTCTCTCAACTTCCACCTCCTCCTGTGCTGCAAACCCACACACAGATCTGCGTACTGGACATCTAGATTTGGACTCTCAAGCACCTTAAATTGAACGTTTTCAAAGCAAATCTCTCTATCCCACAGACAACTTGCTATTGCTTTTTGTACTCCTTACATTTGTTAATACCACCACTATCTTCACAAACACCCAACCCAGAAACCTGGGAGCCATTATTAAGTTCTAACTTTTCCTTATACTTTATATTGGATTACTAATAGAAATCTGTCTCTTCTAAAGTCGTTAGTTTCCTTTCCAGACCCATTATCTCTCCTTGAGATCTTCAGTATTTTCCCTCCTAGGATCTGAACTACTAAGTTAGTTGACTTCCATTTGGCCTGTTCCTATTCCAATCTATCCTCTTCCACTCGTGCCAGAGAAATCTTTCTAAACTACAAATTTGACTTTCTCTCCCCTCCCACCATCAAAGGTCAAGCCCAAGTCCATGAAGTATTCAAGGACAATGTCTTTCACAGTCAGGCTCCAGGTGACTACCAGCCTTATCTATTTCTGTTTCTCTCCAGACTCCCAATGCTGCTTCTAGCCTCCTCCTCCATTTCTCAGTGAGCTGTCACTTTTGATGTCGTATGTTTCTGTACGTACCTGTGTAAGTGCTGTTGCTTTTGCCTTGAAAAGCCAATCTTTTTTTTCTAACTGGTCAGTGCCTCCACTTCCTTCTGGATCTAATCCAAAAGAATCTTCTTCTGAGAAGACTTTCTTGATCCGTGTTCTTTTCTCTGTTACTTAGCATTAATTCCCCTTCCACCCCTGTGTTTCCATAGCAGGAATGTTTTACCCCTTTAATAAAGCATGTGTTCTATTACATTGTAATTATTAACTTAACACCTTGATTTCCCCACTAGAGTGGCAGCTCCCAGGTCAGGATTGCATCATATTCAAATTTATTCCCTCCTTATTTAGCACAGTGCCTATAGCAAGCTCAGTGGATGAATATTGTTGAATTAAACAATGGATGATTCTTATTTAATTGATATTTGGAGGCAAAGGGACTTCAAATGGGCTCTTGAGAAGACCTTTTATGTGACAAAGACTCTTTCCCCAAACTTTAGTCAGGCTCCTCTGGGCTCTTTTTGTGACTAGGCATTGTCCTTGGGTCCTGACTTTGGTGTGCCTAGTTCAGTTTTAGCAAGAATCCTGCGAAGTAAGTTTAGCAAAAATCTCCCTACCCTTTATGTCTTCTCTTAGCAATTTTCTACCCACTGACCCCTAGGTCTGCTCTTTAACTATAAATCCCCAGCTGTCTTTTTGTATTCAGGATTGAGCCTTATCTATTTCCTCTATTGGTATAGTCTTGAAACCTATTGAAATAGTCCTGAATAAAATCTTCCTTAACATTTTAACTAGGATCAGAATACATTTTTCTTTAACATACACCATGTTGTTCCCTATGAGATTGCTATGCTCTGCACATAAATGAGGATCTCTGAGAGGTAAGCTGATTCTTCCAGACCTTTTTCTAAAGTCTACAGAACTGATTAAATATGTTCTTTCCAACCTACATGATGGTTAATTCTTGTCTAGAGAGTAACTTACTTGTATGTCAGAATTTGTCTCTCTATATCCAGGATAATACCATTTTTAATATCTCAGCACATATGTTCACACTTAAACATATGAAAGACTGGTTTTATAAAGAATGCAAAAGAATATGTGCATCTAAATAATTATTGACCACTGAGATTCTCTAAATGAGATAAAAATGCTAACAAAAGAAAATCACCCAGGGTCTGAGGAGTTCTAAGCATTCATTGTATGCTACTTTTCCATATTTCCCAAATCAATATAATATCCTTAAGCAGCTGTACACTATTGCAATGGTATTGACACTGATTAAATGCTGAAAGTCTCTTCCAGGAACATATAAATTGCAGTATTTTTAGGAAATATCTTAGTACTTCATAGTTGCACTTCAGTATTTCTTAAATATTAAAGTATTTCATGCCTACCTCAAATCACATATTAAACAGTACCTTTGCCAAGTACTTTGTTAAATATTTTTTTTAACACCTACTGCTAGAGGCTGAATATGGGAGAAAAATCCAGACCAAGCTCTTGTCCTCATTGAGTTTATTTTGTAGTGCCAAAGAATGGCAATAAACAAGAAAATATGAAGTCTACCAGATGGTGATAAGAAACGTGGAGAAAAATATAGCAATGTAAAATAACATAGCAATGTAAAAAAGATAGGGTTTATGGAGAGGATGTTATTTTATATGGAGTGGTCTGAAAAAGGCCTCTGAAAAGGAATAGAGGAAAAATCTGGAGAGAGAGAGAGAGAAAGAGAGAGAGAGAGAGAGAGATCATCCCGTACAAACCCTGTGCAAACACCCTGTGCAAAGGTGAGGTGGAAGGGTTGAATTATTCAGGGAGCTGAAGGGGTCAGTGATAAGAGAGAGGAGGCAGACAGGAGGTGGTAGGGCCAGATCATTGTAAAGCCTCTGCCTTTTATTTTTGAGTAAGATGGGACCATTGGAGGGTTTGGAGGAGAGGAGTGACATAGCTGTCTTCTTTTTAAAAACAATCACTCAAATAGTTGTGTGAACAATAGACTTTATGAGGACAAAGCCATAAGCAAAGAAAATAGTTAGGAGGTGACTGCAATAATCCAGAGGAAAAATGACAGCAATTTTGACCAGCAGTGTAGTCAAACACTGGGCTGGATTGTGGATGTATTTTGAAGATAGGCCTGCAGGATTTGCTGATAGATTCACAGTTGGATGAAGGGGAAAAAAAAGGAAAGAAGAATGCTTCCATGGCGTTTTGTCTTAACAACATGAGGACTAAGATTACCACTTACTAAGATAGGAGGAGTGGTGATTTTGGAAGGTGGGAGTTGGGTAGTAAGGATATCAGGAGTTTGCTTTTGAATGTGTTAAAAATCTGTAACCAGCACTGTCTCTTCGAAAAGGAATCTGTTGCATTTTTTCTTGCCAAGATAGCAAGAGACTTAAAGCTGTAGATGTACCTATGCAGTGGGTCGTGCACCTAGATGGTTAGACATTGTCACATGAAGGTGGGCTACTTGCCTCGAACCCTAGTGGGTTTGAAGATGCAAGTTAAGTGTCCCAGTGTCCCAGAGGACTTTTCTGTATTTCACAAAGGTAAAAGTGGTTTCTAATTAGATAATTAAGACTCAAAGCAGCTTGGATAGAACTCTGTCTAAAGAAAGCCTGCATCTTTCTCTCTAGCATTAAAGCGCAGAAAGCTTTCTCAGCTCCCGGGATTCTTCAACATATGAAAGTACCACTTCTAGCCAAGAGGCTTTCTGTGCTTGCTTATAAAGGGTGCTAATTTTGCCTCAAAAATGAGAAATCATCAATACTGTCTTCCTTAAAATGATAGGCAAGTCTGGAAGTTGAGGTAGACATTTCTGTCTTTTAGAACTCTTGCACATACAGTATTTAATTAGATGTCCGTGCATGCAGAAACTCTATGAAGTAGGCCGGACTAGCACAGTTATTACCATTGTGAGCTAAGAAATCCAACGTTCCCCTTCCCCAAAAAGAAAAGAATAGAAGAAACTACATTCTAGATGTAGTAAGTAGCAGCACAAGGTTGCAAAGGTGAGAGGAAGATTGCAGTATTCTTTACACCATAGCACACAAATATAATCACTGAGCGTCTAACTGCCTTTCTTAATATCTTATGTAGGTTTTCGTTTGGACCCAGCAAAAATCCCTACAGTCGAGTTTATGTACAAGTGTTGTTGGGAAATAATTCAGAGGAAGCTATTGGCAAGTTGAGGAGGGACTTGCTTTTATTGAGTGATCATAAAATATCTTATATAAGCAATTGGAGAGTATCCAGTTCTTTCTGGTTGCAGAGAAACTTATCCTTCAACTCCTGGAAACAGGAATTTTAGACTCAACCAGTGAAGCGCAAGCAAACAGCATTACCTCATCCAAAGAATGTTTCATTGGCTGTTCACTTTCCAAGTTGCTTAAAGATAGTTTCTAATACTTTAACCCTTGTGTTTATAAATCCTACATGATGCAGTGTTGGAACTAACTCTTGATACTAAAGACATTCTGTGTGATATAACATATGATTAAAGAAGCAAATGCCACTTATCTCCATTTAAAACATATCACAATGCTAATGGTCAATTTGATTTAAGAAAAGGAACCTTACTTTCCTTCTTTGCTGAATCGTAATATCTCTGTTTGCACACTAGAAAAAAAAAGAGCAAAGAGAATCACAAACGGATGGTCTTCTATGTGTATCAAACCCCGTGGCTTCCAAACTATCCAATATTTTCCATGGATTATACTTTCTTATACATTTATCTTTGGCAACTTGGGGACTACTCTTGGTTTAGTTGCTGGAGTGGGAGTAGAAATCTATGTATGTGGAAAAAGAACGTTGAATGCAGCTAAGGTATAGGAGCAGCTTTAAAGAGATCCAGGGGTAAGAGGCTCCTGTCATGTTTATCCTGAGCAGATACTTGCTCTTCTCTGTTATAGGAAGGCCTTTCCCATCATCTCTCTTCCTAATCCCACCAATGCTTTAGGCAAAAGTAAAATCCCATTTCTTCTATTTAAAGCAGTTCTAACTATTCTTACCTCATATGTTGACCCCTCCCATAGTGCTTCTGTCCTGTTTCATGACAGTTCTATACTAGCATTGTGACCTAGCACATTGTTATCTAACCATTTTTATCTCCTGTTGTCAATTAGATTGTAAATTCTATGAGGTCAAGATGTAGGAGTTACAATTTTTTATGTCTCACTCAGAACCTAGCCCAATAAACATTTGAAGACTGGTTAATATTGTGATGGTCTGAGTCAGAACCTGGGAGTAAGTACCTGAAAATGACCATAATTCTTAATAGCTAATAGGATTAAGAAAGTTCACTCCAGAAGAGAAGATCTGAGTCTTTTGTCTCTTTTACAGGTCACAGACTTAGTTCCTCTGAGTTTTAAGATGGCTGAAGGTATAATGATCTTGGAAAAGATCGAGATTTGACTCGTAGCTCTGTCACTTACTGTATTATAATTTCGGATAAGCTCTTTAAATTACATGAACTTCAGATTCCTTGTCTGTAAAACTAGGAGAAATGGAACCTAGTTCACAAATAGTTACACGGATTTCAAGAAGTTGCATAGATCCTTCCACCTTGCCATCTTCTTTACCGTCTCCCCTTTACTCTGGGTGAAATTTATTCATTCTGGATGATAACTAAGAAAATTTTGCTCTTAGCAGGAATTTTCTGGTGTCACCTCCTACTTTACTCATTCCTGCTCTGTCATGAGATGCTGAAACATTTTACTCGTGGCTTAAATTAACTACACTCTAAGTCCCTAACCAGTTCTCATCAAGACAGAAAGACGTATATTGACAGCCTCCAATCCTTCTGAATTAATGGATATTGAATTAAATTTCTTGTCATTTATCGGTTTCACCTCTGATGAACCTTGAACCTCTGAACGTCACAGGGATACAGCCTTCAGCTTTACCTCTTAGGTGTACCTCTTTGTTCTAAATGGCTATGTCTTGTCTTCCTGTTCAACTATTGCAGTTCCATGATAAAATTAGTCTTAACCTTTAACCTAGCTGTTGTTGCTGGCACCTGCCTTTCCTCAAGGATGAGCTGTGCTACGCTCAAAGTATAGGGACTCTTGTGAGCCGTGGGCTTGACCTGGTTCCATGTTATCATGGCTAATAGTAACCTATTTGTCTTGATCTCTTTGGGCCTTACTTTGGATCGCTGGGCAGCTAATTAGCATACATATCCTTCAAGATTAGTTAATTCATTCACTCTTTCATTTTTCATTCATTCTTTCATCCATTTTCTGAGCATGTAAACTGCACTTCAGACCCTTCCCTAAGTTCTAGGATGCAGAGTTAAGTATACCAGAGTCAGTACCATTGGTCTTGATCTGACCGTGTCTCAGCTTCACCTCATACTGCACTTATCCCAACGCGACTCATAGCTGAGCCTGAATTATCCTTAAATGCTACATTTTACTATTTATAGACAAAGATGTTCTAATGGGAAATGAAGAAAATGTTAACAGATCCAAATGCATATTGAGTTTGGATATTTCCTGAAGTCTTTAATTCACCTCAAAACAAATAATCAAATGGTCTTTTCTAAGTAGAATTATTTACATTAAAACAAAATACCAAGTTAGAAACAGAAACATCTTTAGAAGTACTTTTAGGTAACATACTACACTTGCCTTGTGAGAGGCAGAGCATGGGACAAAACAAATTTAATGCAGGACTCTGTCTTCTCTACACAAATGCTCTAATCTTGAGTGGGATGATTTGTTATAGTCCTAATAAAGTTAATGGAAATGATCAAAATCTTTCGAAGTATTTCTTGCTTTTATTTAAAAAATCAATACCCAGCTTTCCATCAAATTGCAATAAACAGTGAAGCCAATATGTAGACTTTACAGAGTCTGCCAGAAGTGTCTATTTTAAATGACCTAATGCAAGGACAAATACTCTAATGCCTTTGTGACTCTCCAGTGCTTGATCCGTTGGCAGCCAGCCTTGTGTTCTCTTAGCCAGCCCTAATAAGAAGAGAGATTGTCAATGGCAGTTGCTCCTCTCTGGTTAGATTTGGGATTGAGTCATATACTTCAGTCTGAATTTCAATTGTCCCATGGAGTCTCTTTTTCTGCCAAGTTGACCTTGGACTTTGTATGTGGAGGTAAGTGCACACCACTACCAGAATTTCAGGCTGGCCCCTGGGACCCCAGCTTGATTTCCATGTTAGAGTTTTCTCTCCCTGAATTGTTAGTCTCTAGCTAAAGTTTTTTTTTTTTTTCTATTTAGTCTGCATAATTAAGATTCTCTTGTTCTATGTAGCTTTTCAATTCATGCATTTTTGCAACAAATATTTATTGAATAATTACAATGTGCCAGCTAGGTACTGGATTACAGCAGGAACAAGGTGAGATTTCCTCTACTTTCACAGAGTTTACAGTCTATTGAGGTGATAGGTATTTAACAAGACCTTACTATAAAATGTAATGAGTGCTAATAGGGGAAGCAGAATTCCTGTCTCCTCTAGGGGCTCAATCTTGAATTCTGCTCAATGAGGAAATTTCCTAGAATCACAGCAACAGTTTACGTGATTTCCAAGAGTCCTGCCCCTCTCCCTTTTGATTTCCCCGTACTATGTCCTCCCTACCTGATTCTGTTCCTCAACACTGATCACTTAGATACTCATAATTGAGTCTTGTTTCACTATTTCACTATGCTTGGAGCTGCCTGGTTATCTCTTCAGCGGACCTCAGTTGCAAGATCAGCTCCTCTAGTAAGGCTTTGGCATTTTGTCTCAAGCTAGCCACTGTGTCTTACTCTGCCTCCCAGCTCTATAGGCAAAAGTTCCAGAATTCTATGCATATCGGCTTATTAAGATCTCTGCAAATATATATTTATGCAAACTTTGATTTGGAACGGACTTTCTCTGTAGTTAAACCATGTCAGTGCCTTAAGATACAATGCAATGTTTCTTTAAGGAACTTATCTCTAACAGAGAGCCTGATTCATTTTAAGGCCATGCTATACTTTATACTTCCTTAACGAGGTATGTACTATTTTCTCATGTGCAAAATGGAAATAATGAGTGTTGAGTTGAGGATCAAAAAGAGATAATATATGGGAAAAGACTTCAATGCGTCCCACTCTTGTAAAATATTTTTACAGTTGCTTGCTAAGGGATACCCTAGTAAGATGAAAGAAGTGTTATAACTATCAAAATTGTTTTGCTTATGCCCAAGAGGGTAAAATTTGTTCTTCTTTGGGTGTCAGTTTTCTCTTCTATTAAATGAATGACTTTCTGGTATCAATATCGATTCCATGATACTATTGATGTTTAAATATTTCAGTAAGATCAATTAATAGACAAATCCACTATCAACAAACATTTATTACACAAAGAGAATGTACACAGAAACATATTGAGTGCTTGGGACATTCAATGATTTAACATCTTATTATATCTACTGAGGAACTTCACTAATTTGGAAGAGTAGAAGCATATATGGGAAGATATAATGGTCAGTATGCAGTTAAGTGTTAAATATGAATAAGATACCAGAAGTGAAGAATGGGAACAAACTTCTCCTGGCAGCCAGTGATTTTCCATTACTTAATCCTCATAATAACTGTGCAAGATTTATATTGGTATCCCTGTTTTGCAAATGAAAGATATGAGACTGAAATAACATCCTTAATTTCATCAAACTAAAACATCTAGTAACTAGAAACCACACTTGTCAATTTTATAACAAAATATAGGTTTTTCCACTAAGTCAAAGTCTTTGGTAGCTCAGAAACTACAAGTTTCTTACCACATAATGTATTACCCAAATTGGGAAACTTTTGAGAGTGAAAGGCGTACCGTTAATAGTTTCTCTGAAAGAAAAGACATAAAACAGAAATGACCTGGGCAAACTGGGATGTATGATCATCCTAACTACCATGTTTTATTCAAACTATGTCACTGGGAAAAAAAAAAGATGTAGGAATATTTTAGAGCAGGATTGTGCTCTAAAGTAGACAAGTGTTCCAATCAGCACTTGGTGGAAGGGCCATTCCTCTACTCTACCCCCATCTTCAGCTGTGTTCTCAGACCTCCAGTGCTTGAATTTAATATTCTTTAGCTGCATAGTCTTGATAGCTTACAATGCCTCTTCCTTCATAAACCTAGCACCGTCTTTGCTTGAAGCTTTCAGGGATTTAATATTAGCATAATGACCTTGGGGTGGCAGGATGGGTCCCCACATGAACCCGTGAGCTTGCATAATCCCCACTGCCCCTTATTTCTAGCTAGCTGCCTTATACGTGTTACATCAAACAAGGGGTGTTTAGGAGTCACCAACTGACCTAGGTCTGAATCTTCACTTTCCCTCTTAAGTGTGTGAAATTTGGCAAGTTACTTAACTTATCTTTGCCTGAGTTTTCTCATCAGTAAAGAGAGGATAATCATAGGGTCTATGTGACAGGCTTCCAAAAGTATTAGCTACTTTTAGTATTAGTATTAGATAATTAGAATTATCACTGCTTTCTAACAAGCAGAGGATGGGATAAACAGCTCAGTAAGTATAGTTTACTGACTCTTGACAAAGAGAAGCATTATTAGTACAGTAGTGGATTTGAAGTTTTAAGTCTTGGTTTCAGGTCCCAGCATTTCCGTGGAATGCTTTTGGGCAAGTCCTGTTACCTCTCTGAGTCTCAGTTCTCTCATCTGTGTAAACTGCAGCTGATGCTTACCTTTACAGAGCTGTCTACCTCACAGGGTCACTATGAACTTCAAAAATAAAATACTTTATATTGTGAAAAGTGCTACATAAAACTAAATGATTATAAGTTGTAATTCTAACATGTTTTATTACAGGTGATTCAAGAATTTATTCAATAAAATGTATATGGCACTTGGACACTTTCAAATACTTTTAAGTATAAAAATAGCCTTGGCTCTTTTATCACCTGTAACTTAATAGGTGACTTCTCATTGGCAGGGTTGGATTAAGATCTTAAAAAAACCCACAATTATCAGTTTTTGGTGAAAGTACCTATGTCCAGAGTTTGCCTCTTGGCCAAAAGAGTTGTCAGGAGAGGAGTAATTGGATACAATCTGTTCATCATTTCCAACGCTCTGAAGAACAGCAGACTGCCTCCTCTTAAATATGTGGCCCACATGTCAAAATGGAAGGATATTATACATTAAAAAATACAGGAATGAAAACATTACCAGAATTAAGGCTAGCTCTGCTTGGAAGAGATTTTGTGGTGCATTGCAGACAAACAGGAGAAGCAGTGCTGAATCCAGTTATAGAATCAGCTTCAATTTCCCCTTGCTGCCTTGGTCAAGCAGCCGAGGAAACTAAGAGAATCAGAGTTCAGCAGTGGGCCAGAAGGGATCCCAGGGCAATTTTCCAGGGGAAGTCGAAAATAATCAGGTGAGAGAGAAAGGCCTCTGTACTGTTTTGAGTTGCTATAAAAATCAGATTAAATACAGAACACCCCAAGTGAAAATCCTCTTAAAATAATTTAAAAATGGAATTTTACATAAAATCTGTATTCTAGAAGGACATACTGAGATTAACATCCACTGCCCTTGAAAGAGATGTGAGTGCTTCAGTCAGCTTTCCCAGGGCATGTGTGGACGCTGAGTGCTTGATGTTGTAATGCCATTACCCTGCTCATTATTCCCAACAGGCAGGACAGTCCCACTTGCCAGTTGGGGAAATGGATTGGGTTTAGCTGCCATAAGCTCACAAACTGGCCATTTCCAGGCTTTTTCTTTTTCCCTGCTAAACTCCACCATCATTCAGATCTGTCAAGCAGAGAGATTTTATAAAATGCACTTAAAACTTAAGTGGTTGAAAGAGCTCACGGTTGCCGAACAACAGAACTTCCAGAGGAAAGCAATGTGAAACGCTGAAGAAATCTCTAGAGAAGAGAGGAAACCTTGCTTCTAGCTGTAGCTTTCTTGTTACATTAAGTGGGAAAAGCATTTCAGCACTTGAGGGAACTCACGTATAAAATGACATGCTTGAATTAGATGATCACTAGAGTTCCTTTCACTATTTTATCTGTGATTGGATGAACTATCGAGTTATTATCGTCTCGGACTCAGACATGACACTTGGGTTTAGTTTGTGATGTTATCATTGATTACAGCATCTTTGACCATTCCGAATCAAATTCCTTAGTTACCTAACTCTCTATGTAAGATACCATCCTGTCAATATATGGTTCTTTTGCATGATTTACTCAAATATTTCTTGAGCATGTATAGTGTATAAGGTACTATACTTGGGCTAAGGGAGTAAAAATGAGTAAATCACAAACACCATCTTCTAGGAGCTTGCAGCACTGCAGAGGGTAGGAAAATGTACACAAGTATCTGTAAAACATGGAGAGGTTCATGAAACTTGGAGAGACCCTAGAGGTCACCTAACAAAGTGTCTTTTATTTGACTCCCAAGACTCCCTAGAGATGTGAAAGGCTTTTATTTAATGATAAGGGTTATACTGTGATGGGTCTTGGAAAGTCTTATGCATCTCTCATATCTTGACAAAAAAAGACATGGAGGCTCAAGTTAAATGACTTGCCCCAAATCACACAGCTAATAAGTGGCAAAGTAGCATTCAAACTCATGCTTTCCAATTACGCATTTAGTATTTTTATGCAAATTCGGCCCTTTATGTAAGGCGAAAATTGATAGATGCACACCAGAGCTATAGAAGTAAAGTGATGATCTTGGAAAGGAGGGAGAAGTTGAATCAGGAGGAATTAAGGAACAAATTTCATGGAAGAGGTAGCATTTGAATTGGACATTGTAGAACGTTTTAACTTAGGTCTCTGCAGTTGGTAAGAAAGACATTCTTGGCAGAAGAAATATGAACAAAGGAAACAAAAATAGATAGTAACACCATGTGGTTCAGAGGCCTTGGTTTCAATCAGTAGGCAGTTGAAGAATGTTGACATTTTTCAGCCAAAGAATGGCATCATCATATTTATAGTCTTGAAGGAATTATATTTACAATACATATAAAATGCCTTTGTGAAGGTCAATTAGGTGGTCACTACAATTGTCCAGGAAAAGGCAGGAGGGTGTCAAGCAGAATTGTCAGACACGGGAGGAGAAAATGGACTCAGTGATTTTAGAAAGAATGGAATTGTGGGATGAGATGAGGAAGTGCTCAAGGAATCACATTGCATCAAGTCTGGTTGACAGCAGGGTAGCAATGTCAGGGCTACAGCTACAGATTTTGGCATTAGTGACCCACAGGAAAATATTACTAGAATGAAGTTGGATAAATGAGCAAGGGAAAGATCATGTATTATTTGTCAATCTGTAGTCCCCACATTAAGTTTGCAAGGATCTTAACTGCAGGGACCATACTTTAATGTTTTAATAACAGGTAATTACAACATAATGTGCATTCAAATAAGTGCACAGATATTAAATGTGAAAATGTCTTTTCACAGAGCAATTGCAATAGAACATTATCTGCATCCCAGATGGCACTCTTACTACTATTCCCACTTAGTTTTTCCTGGTTTTGCCCTTTACATAAACACAATCATGTAGCATACGCTCTTCTGTGTTTGGCTTCTTTTACTCAAAATTATGCCTGTGACTCCATCTATAATACTGCTTGTAGCAGTAAATCATATTTTTCATTCCTCTGTAGTATTCTATTGTATGAATACACCACAATATATTTAATATATTCTGTTATTCAATCACTTGAAATTAAAAATAATACTGCTATGACATCTTTGTACATGTTTTCAGATGCATGTATGCATGTATTTCTCTTAGACCTAAACTAGGGTGTGTTATTTCTGGATCTTAAAATGCGCGCGCACACACACACACACACACACACACACACACACACACTGATATATCTTTAGCAGACTGCTGAAGGGTTTTTCAAAATAATTATACCAATTTACATTCTCACCAGCAGTGTCTATATCAGTCTTTTAATACTAGTCATTCTGGAGAGTAAGTGGTATTTCGTTGCAATTTGTATTTCTTTGATGACTAATGAGGTTGAGCACCTTTGCATGTGTCTGTTGCTGTTTGGTGATCTGGTTATCCTCATTGATGAATGCCTCTTTAGCATTCTTGCCTGATATTCTATCCAATTATCTGTCTATATGCTAATTGATGTAAGAGTCATTTATTAATTTGTGCTGCAAGTGCTCTTAAACTTTATGTTTTTCAAGTATCTTCTCCCATTTTGTGGCTTGTATTTTGACATTTCTAATGGTATATTTTGATGACCGGAAATTGCTAATTTTATTCCATTCATCTGTCTTTTCCTTTATCATTAATTATGTGTGTGTGTGTATGTGTGTCTCCTGCATAAGGGCAACTTTCTCTTCCTCAATATTATAAAGACATTCCTGTACATTATCTGCTCTATTATTTCAAAATTAGGTCACAGTCCACCAACAATTGATTTTTGTATATGGAGTGAGATAGAGGTAGATGTTCACCTTTTCCCAGAAGACTATCAAAAGACAGCAGCATTCAGAGAAAGACTACCCTTTGCCACTGCTCTGGCATGTGTCAGTATTATGTGTGGGTCTGCTTCTGAACCCTTTATTTTTTGTATTACTGTTTTTTCCTATTTATCTATATTTACAGACTGTCTTAATTTTTGTAGCTTTATAAAAAACCTTGATGTCTGCTAACACTGCCTTAATTACTGTGGCTTTATAAAATTCTTAATACCTGGAAGTATAAGTTCTCCAATTTTGCTCTTCTTCAAGTTGATCTGAGCCATTTCCAATCCTTTGCATTTCCAGATGCAAAACACTACTTAAAATCAGCTTGCTATTTTCCATATACTCCTACACACACACTCACACACACACACACACACACACACATTCAAGGATCTGGGATTCTATCAGATCTCCAAATCAGTTTAGAAAGAATGCATATCTTAAAATATGCATTCTTCTTTTTGAAGACTATGAACATGATACATCTCTGTCTCCATTTATTAAACTTTTCTTAATTTCTCTCAAGAATGTTTTATCGTTTTTTTGTGTAGAGGTTTTTGCATATACTTTGTTAGATTTATTCCTAAGTTTACAATTTTTGATGGTATTGTAAATGGTATGGTTTTTCAAAGTTTCATTTTCTAACTGTTTTTAGATAGTATAATGAAATACAATTTACATTTGCACTGTGATCTTGTATCTCGTGACCTTGTTAAATCCACTTAGCAATTGAAACAGTCTGTAGATTTTGTTGTTTATTCAACAATAAAAAGTCACATTACCAATGAATAATATTGCTTCCCCTCTATCTTCATATATTTTTTTTTACTTGCCTTAATGTGCTAGCCAAGACATCTAATACAGTGTTAAATGAAATTAGTGATAAGATGTATTCTTGTCTCATTCCTGATTTCAGAGGTAAAGCTTCATATTTCTCACCATTAAGGATACATTTTGCTGTAGGTTTTTTGTAGATGCCTTAAATCAGATTAATAAACATCCTCTATTGGTACTTTAAGAATTTTTGCCATAAATGGATGCTAAATTTATCAAATGATGTTCTGTATAAATCAAGATGATTGTGTAATTTTTCTTCTTTAGTCTGTTAATATGATTTATATTGTTTTAATGTTAAATCAAACTTTTCTTTCTGGCATAAACCCAACTTTATTGTGATGTATTATCCTTTTTATATACGGGTTAATTTTATTTGAATCTATTTTGCTTTTGAATTTTGCAACTTTATTCATGATTGATTTGTCATTTTTTTAATGTCCTTTTCAAGTTTTGGCATCAGGGTTATTCTCCTCTCATAAAATAAACTGGGGAAAAGTTTTCATTTTGCTATTCAGTGGAAGAATTTTGGTATTCACTGGAAGAATTTGTATAGAATTAACACAATTAATTACCAAATATTTGATAGAACTCATTGGTATAGCTTCTGGCCCTGAGGTTTGCTTTGTGGGAAGATTTGTTGTTTTTTTAACTATAGTTTTAATATTTTAAGATACATAAGATTATCCAGATTTTCTGTTTCTTCTTGTGTTGGACCATATCTCCTTAATCTTTAGTTCTTCCTCTATTTTCCAGTACCTGGCATAATGCAGTTGCTCAAATAATATTTGTTGAATGAGTAAAGGACTTAAAAGTGGCCTTGGCATATGAATTCATGAGAAAATAGTGACCCAGACTGCATATGTGTATACGTACTTACATGTGTAAACATACACACACACAGACACATATATACATATACATGTGTTTAATTCTAATGTTTAATGAAGCATGGCTACAAGAGGCTCTGCCGTGGGGCATGATAAATTGCCTACAGCTCAGTGGGGAGCAGAGTAAGTAGACACTGGGCCAAAACTAACAGACCCAAATGTAGTGCTAATCTCTGAGAGCATACATAAACCTGGATGAGTTTATCTACAAGCAACATTAATTATCTTTTGATCTGGGTTGTCATTTAAACACAAGAGAATCTGATCTGATGGATGGTGCAAAATAAGGAGAACTTCTAAATAGCGGGCATAGACCTAGTCATGTGAAATCAACATTATGATTGCAGGTGGTCCATTTGCCTTAGAACAAAATAGAAACCAACAAAGGAAGTAGAGAAAGCAAATCTAATCCCCAAAGTAAATGCCAGTGAGGCTTCAGTTGTGTGTCAGAGTCCTACATACTTCAGTTGGGCTCCAGCTTCAATTTCCAATGCCATCAGGAACTGGAGTGAAAATCAGGAAACAGAGGCAGAAGCCCAGGCCCATAGTCTGGAAACTGATAGTAGAGGTTAATGCCAAGACTGCAGCACAATTTACAAGCAGCTGCTTGTGAATAACTACGGAAAAAACAGACCTTGGGCTTGATGAAGTAAGACCAATACTTGAGCCCCAAAGTGGCAGCCTGTTTCCTTGTAGGTCTCTCTGGTTTCGTCTAGCTTGGCCCAGAGTCTTCACATGATAGGCCCACGAGCTATTGTTAGGACTGCATGACTAGGGCAGAAGGGGCTCAGGATCATGATCTCGTAAAGGGTTTCAACCCTGTTCTTCAAGGAGGTCTCATTGTAAATAGATTACTTATGTGTTTTAAAGACAAAATCAGAAATTTTATTGCCTTATTCCTTTGGAAATAATTCAGTGGAATGTGTAAACCTCTAAGTCATGCATAAGGTGTAGAATCTGAAACAGTGCTTCCCCAGTGGGACTGTTGTGAGTATACAGGTGGAGGAAGAGTCAGCAAATTAACGGCCTCAAAGACAAAGTTTATGATAAACATCTTATGCCCAGAGAAAGAATGCAAACAATAATACTGAATTCAAACAAGGGAATTAGATAGCAAACCTGCCCTCTCGTCCTCTTTCCCAGTTGTAAGAAGATGCCTTTCATTTTCACATTCCTGAGTTCATGAGGAATGCATTGTATTTTATGAAAGCACATTGTTAAAATGCTTTGATTTGTTTGTACTGTAGGACATGACAGCAACCCGGGGAATCTGGGATGTGTAAGATGTTTATTCTTCCTCTTTGATTATTCTTCATTGCCTTCACTTTCCCTTGCTCTTCACTGGGCATTTTGGTATTCATAAATACCTTTAATAGAAATTATAAATAGAATAAAGGACTCAGAGCTAATGAAGCTATTTTTAACACGGTAATATTGCTGACATGTACTAACGTTTTCTGTGTGCAGGATATATCCTAATTTCTTTACATGTTTTAGCTCCTTTCCTCATGAGATGGGTACTGTTATATTTTACGCTTGAGGAAAATCAGACCCAGAAAGATTTCCGAACTTGACCAGGTTTACATGTGTTAAGCAGTGTAGTTAAGATTCAAACACAGGGTTTATGAGTCCCATCTATATACACTTAACCACCAAACTATGCCGTCTCTTAATGATGTCGCATGCTACAGGCAATCAGAAGACCAAATCCTAAGTTATTCAATAAACCTAACTTTAATGTCATCTATGAATTAAATACTGCTGTGCTCTACATGAATAAGATATGCCAGTACGTCAAAAAGATATATGCCCCAAACTACAGATGTGGAAATAGGAACCCAAATTCAGATTTTGTGTCTAATATTACTCCAAAAAAAATCAGTGCAGAACAAGGAGCAAGTTCAGATTTTTCTAGCACCTGCCTTAGACTTGAGTTGCAGCCCCATAGCTTTTTTTGAAAATGTATTGATTTATTTTTTGGCTCCATTGGGTCTTCGTTGCTGCACACTCTCTAGTTGCAGTGAGCGGGGCCAGTCTTCGTTGCAGTGCACGGGCTTCTCCTTGCGGTTCATGGGCTTCTCATTGCAGTGGATTCTCTTGCTGCGGAGCACAGGCTCTAGAGCACAGGCTCAGTAGTTGTGGCACACCAGCTTCATTGCTCCGCGGTATGTGGGATCCTCCCAGACTAGGACTCAAACCCGCGTCCCCTGCATTGGCAGGCGGATTCTCAACCATTGCGCCACCAGGGAAATGCCAGCCCCAGAGATTTTAGCCACAATGTTTCACAGAAGAATTTGTTGCTGCACCTTTTTCATGCCTGCTGGTAAGGTCCCTGTATCAGTACTCCATTTCTTGGTTTTCTTTCCGCTTATGATCTAAATCATCTTGCGTAGTCTATTTCTGTAGCTGGAGGTAGGTGGGAAGACTAACTCCCACATCTTAGTTCAACCTTACAGCACCTCAATTTTACTTAAATATACTATTCTCAAGTTTTCAGTTCTGGGAACCGTGAGGCTAGAGTTTCTGGAGAATTGATGTTTCTAAGTAGAGGTCACTGCAGTATAAACCAGACTACTGTCTCTGTTGTGTTTATGTAAATGCATGCAGCCTAATCAATAGCGCCAAAGGAAATGGGTGGGAAAGCAGTCACTGTATCGGCCACTGCATGGAAGTGTTGTGACACAGTGACACCGTCTCCTGCTTACCCACCCCAGTGGATTTGTAATGCTAGGTGATTTAAGGCTTATGATGGCTCATTAGATTACATGGAGTCATTGATATATCAGTGGTGGTAACAAGACTTCCACAAATCACAACCATGAGTTCTCTGTGACTCCCAAATCTATCTTTGTAATGTTTTTCATTTTGCTTTTTAATAGAGAGACCTGGTATTTTAGTCCTCAGTGGCCCTGGCAATCAATCCTATACCAATTCCGGACTTGAAACTGATGGGCTTATCAATCTAGGACATTAACAAAACCCAGGGAACTTTAAAAGTTGTAATCCTTCCTCAAGTCTGACGGCATAGAATGCCAGAACCATTGCTACTCAGGGCCCTAACTCCTTGCTTTTTTTTTTTAACCACCATGACTTGCAAAAATCACTTATAAACATTTTCCCCATAGAGCAAGCAATATAAAAGGATGCCAAACCTTTGGGAAATGCAAAATGCTATATAAATTCAAGTGCAGTTCTGTTCATTGTAAACCTTGCATGGAAGCAAATATTACTTTTACTTAATTTAGGGGGCAGAATTGATGCATTCGGTGAGGAAACTGGTGCAGTGAAAAGAGCATGGATTTGGGTTTGGAGAGACCAGAGTTTACTTCCAGCTTTGCCATGCACGAGGTGTGGGACCTGGACAGATTAATCTCTCAGAGCTTCAGTTTTGTAATCTACATAATAAAGGTAATCACACACACCCATGCACACACACACATACGTACACACAGCCCCTCAGAGATATGTGAGAACTGAATGAGATAACAGGCAGAGTGTCTAGCAGAATATCTATCTTACAAATTTTCCTAATGTTTTCAATGCTAAATCACTAGAGCAAACAGCGTTCAGTAGAAGACAGGCTAGCAAGTGGTGCATTCAATAAAGTTGCCACAAAAGAAGAGGAAACCCTGATGGAGTCTCATTCTTTCTCATCCTAGCTGCTCTGCTTGGAACAAAAATCGATGGGGACTCAGAATGACATTGAATGAGTAGATGGAACTCTTCCTGAAACTGCTCCATAGTGGGTCATTGCAAGTTCTTTAATGATGGTGGAATTACATTGGAGAAGGTATCAAAGAAACATGGTACAGTGGAAGCAATCCTGGACACGTGCTAGGTGTGGAGGGATCTAGTTCCACCTGGTTGCTAGCTAGCCAGTCCCCCAGGCTCTGTGGGTATCACTTTCCTCACCTGAAAAAAAATGGGGAAAATGGCCCAATGACCTTTGATAGCCTTGAACTACTTTTTGAATCTGTGAAATGAAATTCCTTCATGAAAGAGAGATTTTTCTACAGCTCAACAAATAGGCCAGCTGCTAAAGAAGAGCTATAAGCTTTTAGAGCAGGAAAGAAACCTACCTCTATCATTTCCAGGATGGAAATTTAGTTTCAGCCGTCTCTGGAGCACCGGCTGTTGGCAAAGCCGTGGGCTCAGTCACTGAAGAGTAAAGCACTAATGACCTTATTCCAAATGGGAAATGTCACTTGTAGATGCAGCAGCATTTTTCTAACCAGTATCATTTATAGAGTTATTCCAGACCTTGGGGATTTTACAACAAAGTGAAAAATTTTTTTTTAAAAAAGAAAAGAAAAACCTCTCTTGGCTTGAACATCTTCTTTGACAAATGAGAGAGTGGAACAGAGTAATTTTAAAAGCATCTTCCGTTTCTAAATTCTATATTTTTATTCTACATACATCATGGATTCTTGATAATCTCACAGTTGTATTTGGAAATGACACAGATTTAAGGGATACTAAAATGACTTTTCTCCTCAAAAATATAAAATGACTCTTCAGCGCCTAAATTTCAAGTTCCTGAAACCTGGCATTCAGATCCTTCACAACATACAGTTTATCAATTCAACATGATATGTTTTCCAGGGTCACTTTCAACATACATTACTCAATATACATATACAATTTTAGAGGATCAATAATATTTCTTGCCACAATTGTCCATTCCTTAAGTCTTCGTAAAAACTCCTTGAATAAGGGATTGAAGTTTTATTTTTCTTTTAGTTCTTGTGAATGTTTTGCATATAGCTGGTGCTAAAATATATGAAAATATAAATGAATAAATGACATCAAATCTTTTTTTTTCAAACACAAAATGAAGGAGCAAAAAAAAAAAAATAAGGAAACCCAATGAAAGTGTCAGGAAAACAATAAGAGTGGATCTTCTTTAACTAGAGGCTTAATTCAGATCAGAGAGATATAGGAGTGATTGCAGGCAGGCAGGGTCTTAGCTCTGCAGCACACCTGTTGAAAATACTTGGAAGAAAAAAATCAGATCTATTGGGTTGAGTATCTATAGATTCAAACAAACTACTTCTGCTCAGTTATACCAGGTGAGAAGCACGTGGAAGTCATTGATTGTTGAAGATGGTGCATCCTAACTTACAACCTGGTGCTGTGTGATCCTGAACAAACTACTTAACACCCCTAGGCTTAATAAAACTGAGAGTGAATGAGGAAATGCAAAGAACATAGCACAGACCTCGACCCTTAAATGTTCGGAAACATGTTAGTTTTATTCCCCTCCACTAATTTTGTATTTCTTATTCTTCTCTATGAGATTATAAAGAAAAAGCCATGTGCAGCCGTTTAGATGATGAAAAAGCATAGGGCATTTTATGACCTGTAATCTTACTGGAGTCCATCCATGATAGATTGACTTTGCTTGCAGCCAATTCTGGTCATTTTCATCTCTTTGCCCTTTTCTACACTATTGCTTCTTTTAGACTGCCAATCAAGCAATGTGTCATGTAGCATAAACCTAAAGAATTATTGACTCATTTTTTAAGAAATGGAAATTAGGGAAACTTTCCTGTGTGGCAGTCACTTTTGGGTGAGTTTCTGGACACTTGGACAGCTTTGCAGTTTCCAAACTCAGAACTGTGTCCTAGGCCTATTTATCTGTCACCTCTCCTCCTTGCAGAGATTTAGCAAAATGCCATAACTCTCTTAACTAAAGATTTCAGGATTTCCAAATGGGCCATTATAGAAGAATTGTCTTGGCTCTATTGGTTCCCACGTCTTCCTGAAAGTCTAACGTGGTGGTTCTGAGGAGAGCACCTTCACAACTCCAAAATCCTATTAAATTAACCCAAATTGCGGAAACAATTCCTCCCAGTGATCTGGTCATGTTTAGTTTATAACTTTAATGTTTTCCTATTGCTGACTACATCTAATTTAAATATTTCTTTAAAAAAAATTTCTATTGGTGTCTAGTTGATTTACAGTGTTGTGGTAGTTTCCTGTGTATACAAAGGGAATCAGTTATACCTATACATACATCCACTCTTTTTTAGGTTCCTTTCCCTTATAGGCAATTACAGAGTATTGCGTAGAGTGCCCTGTGCTACACAGTAGGTCCTTGTTAGTTATCTATTTTATATCTCATAGTGTGTATGTGTCAATCCCAGTCTCCCAGTTCATCCCTCCCCGCCTTACCACTGATAGCCATAAGTTTGTTTTCTACATCTGTGACTCTCTGTTTTGTAGATAAGTTCCTTTGTACCCTTTCTGTGGAGTCTTAATTTAAATATTTCTAACTAGCTTTCAAGTTCTTCTATTGAATGGCTTTGTTGACCCATTCAACCCCATCTCCCCTGACTCCCCAGCACCTGCTGTCCACAGTCTTTTAATGTTCTACCTCGTTATCTTTACATAAATGTTACCCACCCCTGAAATGCACTCCAGGCTCTCTAGTCCCAAATCCTTTTTCTCTATCGAGGTCAAGTTGGCTTTATCTTCTCCATCAAAGCTTTTCTGATTAGTCCAACCTTTGTAATTTTGAATTTCTTACCTCTGCCGCTTACACCCTTCCCTACCCCCTCTGCGTGCACGCTTCTGTATTGGAACTCAATCCCTCTAGGCGAAGCCTTCCTTCCTCATGCCCCTGTCAGCCATGTCTCTTTGTATCCATATTTTATGCCTGACAGGGGTGCTGTGAATAGGAGCAGGGCCTAATGAGAAGGATGGAGAGAATTATTAAATTTTTTTCTTTTTGCCTGTTTCCTAAGATCGTAGGAAACTGAGTTTCATGAGATTTTCATGACTTAACTGTATAGAAACTGATCTGTTTTAGGGCTCATGTAATTGCATGTGGCACCAAACCAGGAAAAAGGGTGAATATTCTCCCCACCTCTGCGTGAAACTAAGCAGAATTTTGATGTTGTAGCCAACAGGGTCTAGGCAGATCACAGATGCCGCACTCAGTGTGGGTAATTGATGAATGTCAATGAAAAGAGTAGCAAGAAGAGAATTTGCTATTTTGGAAAAATGTGTGATTAGGGTTTCAGGAGAGTCTAAAAAAGATGGTAGGAAATATGGGGATATATGTATATGTGTAGCTGATTCACTTTGTTATAAAGCAGAAACTAAAACACCATTGCAAAGCAATTATACTCCAATAAAGATGTTAAAAAAAAAAAGATGGTAAAGCTTCTAAAGTATACTTAGTGTCCTCCCAATTTTTTTTAAAACTAGGATTTCTCTCTCATATTATTCAGTATAGAAGCCACATTGAAGTAAAGAATGACCAAATATCTTCATCCTAAGTGCTTCTCCCCCAGTAGCACACAGGGTAGACGGGGAACTCTGAGTGGCTTTTTACTTAGGAGAGGGGTGGGCAGTGGGGCTGAAAATGCACTTAACAGTCCACCTTCTGTGGTAGCAGAGGCCGAGGATGCGATGCCCTTATTACAGAAGATTATCTGTTCTGGTTCTGACTCTGTTTAGGACATCGACAAGCCATTTTCTATGCTGAGAATGGAGATGGGAAATCAGGCGTGACTCATTTATCTATCTTAAAAAACACACTATTTCTTTTTAAATTACAAAAAGTAATCTCCTTTGCTTTTAACTAGTAAATTATGCAAACGTATAGAGAGAAATTTACTCATTTCCTTGCCTCCTTTACTTTCTCTTCCCTGCAATGGCCAAAGTTTGGAGCCTGAAAGACAGTCTTTTGCAAGGTCTTTGGGGTTCAAATCCATAGACGTTCACACGTGAGGTAGTTCACACTGTGTTCCTCTTCTATCTGAGGTGAGTGCTTGACACTTAACATGGGATTTTTTTTCGACAAATTAGCCTTTATTCCCAAGCTGATATAAGTGACTTGATAACAAGGATGATTTAAATTATCTTTTGTTTCCTATCAGATATATCCTTACCTCCCAAACCAACCCAAACCCACACAGCACCAAGGTGTACTGCAGACCATGTCTTGAGCTTCCTATCCTACTCTGGTTGCCATTAGAAATACCATAATTTCCTTGGTTATCATTGGCTTTATAAAAAACTAACTAAAACCAAACTTGTAGTTCTTCTATTTCTAATATCATGCCCAAATGCAATTGTCTTAAGGAGCAACTTTGTACCTCCTGTGGTTAAGAGAAAAATTATATACTGAACAATATGCATAGCTGAAAAATTTGGTATGAAAAAGACAAGGATTTGAACCACACGAATGCAAGTATTAGCATCATTAGCTTAGTGGATTTTTAATATTTTTCTTGTGACATAGCTATTCCTCTTTTAAAAACCATCTCTACTTGTACATGCGTGCATCCTCTGAATCTGCTAATAAAAATTATTCTCAGTAATAAGAAGAAAACTGCACTGTCATCTTCTAACTACTGTAGTGTAATGCAAGATAGTTTAATCACCACCACATCTAATTAAAATAGTAAATCACTTAAAAAAATCCTTGTGTATTATTGAAGACTTGATTATAACAGGCCTATGTTAGCAGTGCCCCTTAAAGCAAAGAGGTAAGTAAACCCATTACCCAGAAGAAACAAGCCCTCAATGCTAGACTCCTTAGTCAAAAGCAGGATGCTTTGTGAAGTCAATCAGATTTCTAGTGACACTGTCATCCAGTGATGCTGTTTCAGCATTGCAGCAAAGCAGGGTTCTGTCTTGATCACTTGAAGACTGGTAATCTCATCTATTTCATTAATTTAGGGTGGTTTACAGAAGTCATGCATCGAATTTCACAGTAAGAGAACAATTTACCCTTTGTGTATTTGTTCAATGTTTGAGTCTTCCTTTCATGAGATAGTGTGACATTCTTCTCTGCTCCCTCCTCTTTACTGGGTGAACTCACAGATGCTGATGTCTATGGAGAATTTGCACAACCTTAGTGGCGGTCATGGGCTCCCACCTCTCTAGTTATTCCAGGACACCTCCTAGTCTTCTCATTCCAGCCAGTTCTCTCCAAATTGCCAAGCTCTCCAATTCCAGTTGATTTTCAGTATGTGGGCTCTTGACGCTTCCTGTATTGCAGTTTAAGGACCCACTCTGCACATGTCTCTTTGGGTCAGCCTCAGTTATGTCTCTTAATCACAATTTTACATGGACCCTCTGGCAGGATGTTGATGGAACCATCTTGGTGCTTGATGAATCAGCCCCTCTATACACTCCCTTTAGTCTGCCCAGCCTGAATTCTCCACTGGGGGAAACCAACTTGAAATATAAAGGAAAATATATTGCAAAGATCAGAAAAATTGCATCTTTTGGTGTCTCAATCAGAAAATTAAAATATTACATTTTCATCAAAATTGTCTAAGTTATTTACTCACTTACAGGTACCAGAAGTCTAATTTCTGAATTAGATTACTGGGTCTCAGGATGAACAGAGAACTTATGTCCATTAAAGGTATTTTTTTTTTCATGAAACATACATATAGTTTAAAATATCAAATGATATTCAAGATTTATAATGAAAGATAGGAGCTCCTGCCCCATACTTTCCCAGTCACTATACACTAAACAACCAGTACTGTAAGTTATTTCCACTACCAGATACCTCCATATTTCTAAATAAGTCACTTATGTTTCCATTGGTACATTTGTCAATTTAGGAATTACCTACCATCTTCCATCTGAGAACGGTAAAGACTCACCACTCTTTTATCTCCTTCTTCTTACCACTTGTTTCCTAATCTTTCCAAAATAGGTATAGCACAGTTGTTTTAAATATCGCTCATAGTTGAACAACACAGTATAGGTGATTACGTTTCTTTCCTTGTACATTTTTTTCCTTGGATTTCAAATAGCCCCATTAAAATTTTTTTGTATTAAACTCTCCAGGGCAGGGTTTTTTTTTTTTACCTTGGATCTGTTGATAATTTGGGCTGATAATTCTTGGATGGGATGGTAAAGGGCAGGAGGCTGTCTTGTGCATTGTAGGATATTTAGATGCGTCACTGGTCTCCTTCTAACACCTCCATCTAGTTGGAACAACCAAAAATGTCTCCAGACATTGTCATATGTCTCCTGAAGAACAAAATCACCCTCACTGAGAACCACTGCTCTAGAAGAACTGGAAACCACATCTCAGGATGGTAAAGACACTTTGTTCTCAGCCAGGTCCACTATTGTGTTTTTGTTTATCTCCTCTTGAGGACACCTCTTCTGGAGCTTTCTATCCACTTTCTGCCCACTCATCTGGGGCATTTTTTTATTATTATTAAAGCAAGGAAGAAGGCTTCATCAGAGCGTTCTGCCTCTTTATTGATGCCTGCCACCCCGTGACCCATCAGCTGCTAAGTGTCAATAATTCTGCTGGTTTTCCTTCCCTGAACACAGATGGTGGAGGCAGCATCAGACAGTTTCCCGGCCATGCTAAACTGAACTAAAACATCACCCAGGGAGAGCCCCATTCTGTTGAGAAAGCATCGTCCAGAACCTGAAGTAGTTGTAAAACACAGAAAAGATTCCAGGATCACAAGCACCCCCTAGGGAGTGGCCAGGAGAACGGCAAAAGGTATTAAAGCCTCAGCTGTATCCCCAGACACAGCTCTCTGTGGACAGCAGCATCTCAACTAGGGTAAATCAGCTAAATCATGAGGTGACTCTGCTGCCTGGCTTCCCTTTTCTTTCCTTGCTGTGTTAACCCATGAATCGTTGTCCCTGAGGCTGCAAAGGGTGGGAAGTTTGGTGGATGGAAAATGAGAATGGGAGTGAGATATCTTAATTTCCTTTCCAGGAGTCTGAATTTGGAGGGGGCCTCTGCGTTTTCCCTATAATATAATCAAAAGTATATTTACACCAGCAGCGTGGGAGTGATTGAAAGCGTACTCTTTGGAGTTAGACGTCCTGGGTTGATGTCCTGACTATGTAATTGAATCAGCTGTCTCTCTTTCGGTGGATTATTTGACTTTTGACCTTGATTTTCTCAAACTATAAAATGAGAATAATAATATTAGTTCACTCAGAATTGTTTTAATTTTAAAATGAAATTATACATATGGAGTGCTTAGAATAATGCTTAACAAAGAGTGTGCACTCAGTAAATGCTGTACTTGCTCTCCTTGTAGCAAATTGCTGGTATCCATGGCAAGAACACTGGGTTTTACATTCAGTTATCTAAGATTCTCTAAGACAGCTCTGGCATAATTTCTTCTGAGCTGGCACTCGGGTGACGCTGAAGACATCTTTTTCTATGTCTTTCATTCCTGGAGACCTCTGAGGTTTAAAGTTATATGTATCTTCTTTCCTTAGCAATCAATATCCATTACGTATAGCTCACGGTTACCGCTTTTCCTGGAGAAAGATGTTAATGGATTCTGTCAAGGCCATGAGGCAGCCACTTCCTTACAGAACGGCTTTTGAGTTTCTTAAAAGCCTGACCTTCAGTTAGAAAGTGATCAGGAAGCTTCCAGTGAGCTCAGGAGTCTAATCAATATTTCTCAGTCTTTGGTGATGATCAGTTGTCATCAAGGGTCCACCAAAAAGTCATGTCACACAGGCTGTGGCTTTTCCTGACATTTTCTATCCATTAGGTGTCCCTGGAAAAGGGGGAGCTCTTCAAGTTTCCATGGCAGAAGTGGCTAATCTGCCGGCCTTCTAAAAAATAAGTACACAGATAATACAAAATTTAAAAACAAAAGCAAAACCTCACAGGAGTCTTCAGGAGACTGGGTTATTTGGGACTATTGACAGGTCAGCTTCAAGAAGACTGGATTGGAGAACTGAGAATAAATAGTATTTGTCTTTCCAATTTAAAATCTCCAATCATAGCTTTCAGGCTGCCAGCCCAGCTCCCCTTTTGTTCAGTGATAATGATCCCTATTTTTCTACCTCAACCCACGACCCTGGCAGACAGGAAGTTGTGTCTGGCTAAATTCACAGAGTTATCTCCTTAATAATCAAGAACAGGACTTTAACACATTTCTTAGTACGTTTATTTAAAGTCATGATTTTGACGGCCTGGTGTTGTCTGACAAAGGGATGAAATCGTCCAGCAAGCTGCCCGCTCACAGGAGATTTAGTTTCCTATGTCGCCACCTAGTGACCATTCTAAGAACTTCATTGACGGGTTGTCAGGTACAGACAGACCTGCCACATATATATGCACGTTTATAAGGAGGTTATTACCTTTCTTTAGAATATATTTCCCAGTTTTAGCACATGTGTGTGCTAAAATGTGTGGATTTGTTTTTAATTCCACAATCTCGTGTCAGTACAGATGCTTTGAGAAAAAGGCAAATGGGGTATATGGAGCTGGTTGATATTTGAGAATACAGTCATCCCTTTGTAATCATGAGCTCTGCATGCAGGGATTCAACCAACTGAGGATGAAAAAATATTTTTTAAAAAATTCACAACGTTCCAAAAAGCAAAACTTGAACTTGCCACATCCCGGCCACTATTTACATAGCATTTACATTTTATTTACAACTATTTACAAAGCTACTATTTTCATTGTATTGGGTATTACAAGTAATCTAGAAATGACTTAAAGTATACTGGGAGGATATGCTTAGGTTATATGCAAATACTTTGCCGTTTTATGTAAGAGACTTGAGCTTGGGAGGAGTTTTGTTTGGGGGCCCTGGAGCCAATCCTCCACAGATACCGAGGCAGGACTGTAATGGATGCTGTTGGCAATGCTGGTTTTGTCTTGTTTTCGTTTGGGTCACCATCACTTCATTCCTGGCAGAAATGATGTAAAAATATACTTGAGATTCCTTGGCACTGTAGCATTTAGACAATATATTATAACAAATACAGATTCTGATTTATTTTTTTGGAGTTTTTTTTTTTTTTTGCGGTACGCGGGCCTCTCACTGTTGTGGCCTCTCCTGTTGCGGAGCACAGGCTCCGGACGCGCAGGCTCAGCGGCCATGGCTCACGGGCCCAGCAGCTCCGCGGCATGTGGGATCCTCCCGGACCGGGGCAGGAACCCGTGTCCCCTGCATCGGCAGGCGGACTCTCAACCACTGCGCCACCAGGGAAGCCCTGGAGAATTTTTTAAAGTGATTTTGTGTGAAGTTAAACTGCAGAATCTATCCCCCAACTGCCCTCCACCCCCTGCAATGTACAGCTACTCACGTCTCTGCTCAGTTTGACTTCTTTTTATATTTTACTGATTTCTGTGGGGTTCCCTGGTTCTGTATCACTCACAGGTCAGAGGTTTGGGCAGCGGTTTTGCTCAAATTCTGGGAGCCGATATACCTTTGGCCCTCTGCCCTTGATCTGTGCCTGGGCTGGGGAGCATCGTCAGAGTTCAGCTGGGTTTCACTCATGCCTTGGATTTTCCTCTGTGGTGCTCTCTCAGGTACTCACCCCCCAAGTGGGGGTGGGATGGTGTGGGGGGCTTGTCAAACCTGCCATGCTTCTCTCATGCCCATACCCGCCTCTTCCCATTTCAGGTCGGTCCACTCTCACCCTCCCTATGACTAAACCTCAGCCTAACTAAGATGCATCTTTGTCCTATTTGTTTTCTGTTGGCGCTTTTGCTGATCAATCGTTTGACTTCCTGCTCACCAACCCAAACCAGCCCACTGAATGTCCTTAAAAAATGTAAATACAGGGCTTCCCTGGTGGCGCAGTGGTTGAGAGTCCGCCTGCCTATGCAGGGGACACGGGTTCGTGCCCCGGTCTGTGAAGATCCCACATGCCGCGGAGCAGCTGGGCCTGTGAGCCATGGCCGCTGAGCCTGCGTGTCCTGAGTCTGTGCTCCGCAACGGGAGAGGCCACAACAGTGAGAGGCCCGTGTACCGCAAAAAAAAAAAAAAATGTAAATACAAAGTTAGATAAAAGGTCTTGGAAGGAGCAGTGCATGTGATGGGCCCTGAAGCCCCAGCTTCATGAGCTTGCCGATAAATCTGCCTCTGTCCAGGGCAGAGGGCACATGACCTAGCTGTAAGCACAGCCCAGCATCCCAAGACACAACATCCCAGACCCGTAGCAAGCTCCGTCTAAGTTGAGGCAAGTACTAGCATCAGGAAGGGTTATTTATTCGTGGCAGGGCAGCAAGGCACTTACGGGGCTGAGGTGGAAGGCAGAGGTGCTCGGACAGTAGGTCTAGCAGGTATGTCCATTCCCACCAGGAGTTCTGTCAGTGCCTGTGGGTTCAAGGGAAAGGATTCAAACCCTGGGAGGTGACAAGAGCTAGAAATATCAAGGCTCTGAAATCATAACTGGCTCCATTACCAGGGACAGAACTGGGCCTACAAGGGGCCCACTAGTAGGGGATGGCTGTGAAAATGCTTCCTAATCTGTAGACAATATTGGAAGAAGAAGATCCCTAAGAAATAGAGCAGAGAGAGGCAGCATTTGAAAGGACTGTAGGTAAAGTCTCTAAGGCCCAAGTTGAGTAGTATGGGCAAGCCTGGTGAATACCACCTGAAATTAAAAAGAGGCTGGATTGTCAGAAGGCCCCTGGGGTTATTTGAAAAACAGGGAAGCAGATTAGAAGACTAGAGTGATTATCTAGGCAGGAAGCAATGAAGCAGGAGGACTTAGGGAATTCCAGACATATTTATAATTGGAGAGAAGAAATATGAAAAAAAAAATCACTAGAAATTGGTAGTTAGCTGAATGTGGAGCCCAAGACAGAGGACATGAGTGACGTCCTCGGAAAGGACACCATGAGGGGAGTTTTCTGAAAGAGATATGGGAACAATAAAAAAAAAAAAAAAAATCAAGAAAATGGTTCTTTTAACGGGGGAATATCACCCAAATGTATATTGTTCATCAACACGTATTGTTCAGGCAAATATGGATATGTGAACATCCCTTCATTTTGTCTTTTAAAAAAAAATTGTCTATAGTTGATTTACAGTGTTGTGGTAGTTTCAGGTGTACAGCAAAGTGAATCATTTATACATATACATATATCCACTCTTCTTTAGATTCTTTTCCCATATAGGTCATTACAGAGTATTGAGTAGAGTTCCCTGTGCTATGCAATAGGTCCTTATTAGTTATCTGTTTTATATATAGTAGTGTGTATATCTCAATCCCAGTCTCCCAATTTAACCCTCCCCCTGACCCCTGCTCCCCCCACCGCCCCCGCTCTGCTTCCCCTGCCAACCATAAGTTTGTTTTCTACATCTGTGACTATTTGTTCTGTAAATAAGTTCATTTGTACCTTTTTTTTTTTAGATTCCACATATAAGCAATATCATATGATAATTGTCTTGGACATGAGGATTATTTGTTTGCTTTAATGAGGCTAGTGTATATGATACGGAATTTCTCTTTTCTCAAAAATTTACATAAAATATTTCAATTAGTATATTTTGCATTAAGCATGCCTTTATCGGTATTGTTTCTTTCTTTCTTTCTTTTTACATATAAAGATTTATTTTAATCAGGTAAGTATTCATCATCTCTTTTTTAAGTGTCCAACTTATCCTGTGGAGGATACGCAGGAGACAGGCACTTTTGTGGAGGCCAGAGCACAGAGGCAGACTCTGTATCTCCTACCAAGACCAGACTCATGTCACTCTGGAAAATGGGACAAATTAAATCTATAACACCTATCAATATATACTGTGAAACCTTGTTTCATTACCACAGGCTGGTAAATGCCCTCGGTGCATGAATGCATTGCCCATCCAAGGTGCCAGTCTTGTTTCTTAAAGGAATAGCTTTGATTAGAAAAAACAGATGCTTTTTGAAAGCACACTAGGTACAAAGTGCTGAGTCACTGCTGTCCTTTGCTGATTTCACTCACTCTTCCCATCAACCAGTCAGCAGAGCCACAGAAATTCACCAAGAACCATCAGCTTTCTTCTTTGATTTGCAGTCTTTATTTCATTGAATCAGAAAATTTGCAGTTAGCCCTTGAAAACTTTATTTCAGTAAGTGAAAAAATAATTGCAGATAGCTTTAGCAGTTAACAAAAAAGAAAATAGAGAACCCATGAGAACACTTTGAGGAGCCCCCATATAAGAAGGAGCTGAAATCATTCCCAGGACAATCCTGCGCATCACCGTCAACTGACAGGAAGGGAAGGAAACAGTGCAGAAATCGCACAGGAAGTGCTCAAACCCGTATATTGTAAGGATCTCAAAAGCCCTTCGTGGGAATTGTCTTTCTTCTCTGCTGGAGTCAATTTTCTGAAAGTTTTGTAATGCTCTGACTTTTCTGTCAAGTTCTTAAGGAATTCTAAAAAATAAGGGATTTTGAATTAACTTCTAGTCATTTAGAATTAACAGGAGCATTTCATGCCTCTTCGGCTGCCACCACAAGTTTAAGAAGGATTTTTGTAGTTAAAGTGACTATTCTTTTCCCTCTTTCACCGTCTACCTTTTAATTAACTAGTGGAATCTGATGTGTCCTGCACAGATTTCCTTGGCATCTCTGCAGGAGAGAAGTTCATTTAAACCATAATTAATGGTAATTATGTCAGGTTCAAATTAAGATAAGTACTTTTATGTTCCCAAAGAAATAACCTGTTATAAGAGATGTTTTACTTCTTAGACTCAGCGTTGTAATTTACTGTCCTCTAAGTTTTGACTCTTTTTTTTTTTAAGTAATTAGATTAATGTTTGTAAGAAAATCCTAGAGCAAGAAGACTATTTTTTGTATTAAGGAGCATTTGAAAAATGGTAGATTTTTTTGGTAGCCTATGTCTATGCCATTCTACAGGTAAATATTACAGAAGATGTTGTTTCTCTTCACCGTTTTCTGTCTGGATAAAAAACATTTGAAAAGCTACCAGAAATATGTGTAGCAAACATCTAGGGAAGGTTAAGACGATCTTGCATCCGGAATCCTCAGCCTAGCCTTGCACGGCTGTTTTGGATATCCAATTTCAAGCTCTAAATAAAAAGAGATGGTTAAAAGTAAATTGTTTTCTGCAAAATCTATAAGCATGTTATATTTCATTTATATCTACTAATTACAGT
The DNA here is from genome assembly GCF_003676395.1 of Aethalodelphis obliquidens. Lineage (NCBI taxonomy): Eukaryota > Metazoa > Chordata > Mammalia > Artiodactyla > Delphinidae > Aethalodelphis > Aethalodelphis obliquidens. The sequence continues at coordinate 1,317,965 of NW_020838005.1, read as the reverse complement.
AACCTTTCTGGATTCTGTTGTACTTCATTTATTCACATTCTCCCAGATCGCCTTAGCCATGGCTAATTAAGCTGTCATTATAAAATAAAATCGACAAGCCTATCACAAAAGAAAGAAAATCATTTTATTTTTCAATACAAGAAGCCAGTTTGCTTGCACTAAGGAGCATCTCTTTCTACTCCCCAGTGTGAGACAGGTTCATCCTTGTGGAGTGGAGGGACCATTAGAAAAGTCTTGTCTTCTCCATCCCAACAGGGAAAGTGTATTGGGCAGTAGTTCTAGTAAGAATGCTTTCTTGGGGAAAGCTTCACATTAACCCAGTACATTGCAGGGACTCAACAAAAGTCACTGAATGGATGAATGAAGGAATGAAAACAAAAACTCTGAATGCTCATTTTGTCTCCCTTTGGCAAAAATCACAATTTTTTGATAAATATTCTGACATCAGACCTAATAATTCAAAAGTGAAATCATTGCTCGGGCATAGTCAGTTATTGATTTGTAAGTGAAAACTTGGACAAAGTAATCTTGAAAAAAACCGTTCCATTAGAAAGGATACCTTTTCTATGATTACCAGTACTGTTATGTCCTTTAAAATACCTCATGAGAACCCATGGGTATGTATACTCTATCCAAGAAAAGTTTGAGAAAGAAATTTTGTTTTTGTTGTTATTTCTAAAATGTATTCAGACTCTGACACTGTTGAATTCTAGCTTGCTCCTTCAGTCAGGTTGAAAACTCTTGGACTAAAACATGCACTGCTGAATTATCAGTTAGAAATTTAAACATATCAGGGGAAACAATTTCAACCTTCCTAATCTTTTGATAAGAACAGAGGATCTCTCCAATCAATGAGTAGACAAAGAACACAAAAGGAGGCTAGCATTTGAAAAATCTGTGTCAGGAACCAAACCAGATTTCACACACAGGCACACATACACATGAGCACATACACACACAGACCACCTCTTTTTGATCCATGAAAAACCGAAGACTGTAAATCGCTAGGGAATGGAGGGGATGGGGGTGGGGTGAGGCAATGATAGTTCAGGATAAGTGAAGTTTTATCAGAAGCCATGTTTCCTTGTTATCCTGATTGTAACTCTCTCCAACAATATATTTGGTAAGAAGATTGCCAAACATTTTTCAAGTACTAGAGCTTTCATTCAAAAAAAATCTCAGTTGAAATCCCAGTAAAACCAGTTTATAAAAAGGGACTGTGCTGGTGGAGCAGGGCATGGGGAGATATGCTCATTCCGTGCCACGCTGACTATACAGCACGTTCTGAGACCCTTTTGTGTGACAGGCAGATTCTGTGGAGCCACAGACTGAACACTACCTTAATCACACCCTTCTAGCCATTGAACAATGCGTAATGAGAATTGCTGAGTTTACAAAGATGTAGTTGAGAGTCTCGGTGATTTCGGCGTCCAGTTCTGAATAGGAAGTGTTCTGTGTGACCTTGAGGATACAGGTGTAGATAAAGGTACAGGGGCTCTTAGAAACCTGGTAATATCTCTTTTTTGGCTCCGTGTCTCTCGTGCATGTGTGGGCTGATTTAGCTAATTTGTTTCTTTCTCATCAATATTTATTCAGGGAAGACATCTCCTCAGTTAGCGGAAAGCCCTCTCCTGATCAAGGCCTCTCTGGAAGCTGTCATTGGGTTTGACCCCTGAGAACCAGGGCTGGGACCAGGGCGAGGTGAGCGAGGCATTTGTCCCAGGAGCAGCATTTAAGGGGTACAAACAAACTCTGTGATCACAATCAATAATACGTTAATGTGTTGTTTTTTAAAAAAAAAATCAGAACTAATTCCCAAGAATTCATGATGAGCACAGTCAGTATTTTAAATAATGACGGTATCTGACTGTGTGCTTACAAGAGTCACTGTGCTCTTTATCACCCTAATCCCAGCCCTGCTGAGAAGTAGGACGTTCCTGTTTCTGCCTCAAGTCAGAGAGCCATGTTATACTGTTGGAAATTTTCAAGGGACCAATGAGTGGTTAAGAGGTACCAAGATTATTAGTGAAATGTACACAGACCAGCACAACCAACAGAAAAGAGCCAAGGGACCATACCAGCGTGATGCAGTGCGGACTCAAGAAACTGGTTGACGTCTCTCCGAGGACTCTGCAGTTCTTGGCTGACGAAAAGAGATACTCTTAACCTGCAGTTAGGGCTCAAACAACTATGACTGTTTTCCGAGCCTACAAAATACATTTGCTAGTCGTCTCTAGGATACAGTCCTAGTAAATGTACAGATATTGAAACACACAGAGACCATATCTTGCCTAGGTTGTTCTCTTGTGATGGATGAGTCTAACAACTTATCTGTACATCAAGCATACATATAAGAGTGGGAGTTTCTTTACATGTTATGATATGAGTAGTTCAAGGTCAGTCTGTTAACTTCCAAATCTTAGAGTCTCTAATTGTCTGCATGCCTGAAATTCCACAACCAGGCACATCCCTTTGGACCTTGGAGGTCTGTGAGGATTTCCAGAACTTACTATTGTAATGCAGATGTGCCCTGCGAAGTTACCCTTTTTGAAGTGCTTTCTTTTAAACCCCCCCCCCCCCACCCCGTGGACATTAATACAACCAGGCAGCATGGTTCAGTGGAAATAGGACCTAGGAGAGGCACTGGGTACCAGACAGAAAAGCTAACCAAATATCATTAATGTAACTGGGAAAGGACACCAAACACAGATCTTTTCCAAACCACAATTTTGCTGAGAACTGGCCTTTGATGGGTAACTAATGTATCAGACAGGAGTCAGCTAAATCATTATTATTCATATAATTTTATGACAAATAATACAAAAAACCTAAACAAGAGATTCAAGGACCCAAACTGTCCTATACAATCTGTATTTATAATATATTATGCTATATGGTTAATTAAATTCGTTCATATATTTAACAAATATTTATTAAGCTCTACTTCTAAGTTCCCCCATTTAACTAAAAATCCAAAAAGCCCTTAAGGATTTTGTATTCAATATAAATATGCCCCAGGCTCTATTTGAACCTCTGATGACTATCTATCATTGATCATACGCTCAGGCTAACTTCACCTGAATCCGTTCTCTGGGAGTGCAACTGTTTTGCACATTAATTTAAAGAAAATGTAATTAGGGAAGTTACTGTGACAGTGCATGAGGCATAGTAGACACTTAACACATATTAAGTGCTAAATATATACCAGACACGGTGCTAAGTGCATTTACATTCAGTTTCTTATTTAAACCTGATATTAGCATCCTGTGTTCTCATACCAGAAAATCTCAGTGTAAGCTTAAAAAATTATTACACAATATTTTCCTTTCATTTGCGTGGACAATGTAGACTTGTTGATTTGGGTCACCACTGGCATAATAAAATGTATGATTGGATAAAAATGATCAACCATCATATTACCAGAGAAAGGGTAACTATACAGACATAAGTAAGAGAAGTTCAGTAAAAGCCTTTCTACTATAATGTCATATATGTGTTCCTGGGGGTAGGGTGGGAGCTTGTTCTGTAATATTGTACAGTAAAAAGCACGGGGCTTTTGGGACATGAAGAGTTGGGGTAAAGCATTCAGAATCTCTGGAGACGTGGAGCAAGATTACCACTAACCAAAAAAAAGAAAAAATCCTAATTTTAAAATACTAGCACCATTATATTTTCATTGGCATTTGCATCTAACAAGGATCAGTTCATACTTCCTTCAAAACTTAGGTCCTAGTGGGCAGTTTCATCGGTATAATCTTATCGCAAATTCTTTCCTCACTGGTTAACTTTTTTAAAAGGAATGCTTTTGTAGCTTCCTAACCAGCACTCACATTTTTTTTTTTTTTTTCCCACTGAATCAAATGCTTTGGAAATCATAGCTGTTGTTAAAGGTGCTGAACAAGCCACTGCTTGCAGGGACTTTTACAGGATTGTCAGCTTTTTTATTAAGTTTTCATATATTGCTATGGGTGTCATTTTAATAAACTTTTCTTTTAATGTAAAAGATACACAAAGAAATGTACAAACAGAAAGTATGAGGTGGGTGAATTTTTAAAAATGAGCACCTATGGGTAACCGAACCCCACCCAGATCAAAACATAAAACTTTAACCGTTCCCTCTGAAAATCTTCCCTGTGGTACGACTACCCTGACTTCTAATACCATAGAGTAGTTTTGTCAGTTTGAATTTATATAAGTTGAATCATACAGTTTGCTTTTAGGTTCGGTGTGTTGTCTAAGAGTGTGTGACAGTAAGATATCACATACAATAGTATGTTGTAAATGTCAGTAGTTTGTTCGTTTTTCCTTCTCTGTAGCGTTATTGGACATTCGTATTATTTTCACTTTTTGCAAATAATGCTGTTGGAACATTATTGTTGATGTTTTCCGATATACACATGTACACATTTCTGTTCGGTGTGTTCATAATGACAGGAATTGCTGGATTACAGTGAATGTGTATGATCACGTTTAGGGTATAGTATGAATTTTACCTATTGGTTGTACCATTTAAAGTTTCATTAGCTTTTATGAGAGTTTTTACTCTCTATATCCCCACTAATAATTGGCATTGTTGCCCTTATTCATTTTTAGTCATTTCTTGGGAAAATACAATACAGATAAAAAACACACACAAAACAGATTCATGGCTTAATGAACCATTTAAGGTAAATATCCTTGCAATCACTGCACTGATTAAGGAATAAAACTTTGCCATTTCAAGTTTCCTATCATTACTGTCACCCACTTCCTCCCCCCAAATTAGCCACTTTCCCAACTTATAATAGTGACCTCCTCCTTGCATGTGATTATACTTTTACCCCCAAATATTTATCTCTTAACACTATCATTTAGTCTTGTACATTTTAAATTTTTTACGAGAAAAAGATTTTTCCCAGTATTTTTCTCATACTGATCTCTAATAGAATTTTATTTTGAGAACATATTTTGTATGACCCCAATTCTTTTAAATTTATTAAGATTTGTTTCATATCCCAGAATATGGTTTATGCTTGTACATTTTTCCAGTCATGCACAAATTAGTATTTTATTTAACCATTCTGCTCTGAAATAGTGTCTTGGTATGTTTGAGTCCTGCCGTCCTCTCCTTCCCCACCTGTCAACGGAAGGTTATTGGTGTGGAATCAGGTTAGACCATTCTGCATTTCCCACCTCACTTAGCTTAGGGATAGTTCCACTTCAAACATACATACAACTACTTTTTAAATTGATTAACTAGTGCGAATGATATTTTCTTACATGTAGGGGGTGAATACCAGGTAAGATGGACTCAGTCCTTGTCTGCTGCTCATCACCAAAGTATCCTTTATTCTCCACTCCTAGGGTTTCTCTCGGTGGGCTGTCAAGAAAGGAATTGAATGTTGATACCAGCTAAAGTATGAGGTAAGCCAGTGGTTAATATTAAATCATCTTGGAGATTTTTTAAAGACTGATACTCATGTTACACTCTATAACAATTAAATCTGATGGAGGAATCAAATTTAGTATTTTTTTTAAATCTCCTTTTTAAAAAAAATTGGAGTATAGTTGCTTTACAGTGTTGTGTTAGTTTCTGCTGTGTAGCAAGGTAAATCAGCCACGCGTATAGAAATATCCCCTCTTCCTTGGATTTCCTTCCCATTTAGGTCACCACAGAGCATTGGGTAGAGTTCTCTGTGCTGTACAGTCTGTTCTCATTAGTTATCTATTTTATACATAGTAGTATATGTATGTCAATCCTAAATCCCTTTTGATTCCAGTGTGCAGCAAAGTTTGGGAGTCACTGGGATAAACATTTCAATGAGAGCAAAGTGTGTAAAAGCCTGACTTATTACTAATCTACTTGGCCTTCAGTAAGAGGCTTATACTTTTCTCCCATCTCTATGGCCATAAAGCTTACATAGTCTCAGTCATGGTCCCCTTCAACACAGAGAGAATACAGACATACCTTTGAACTTGCTTCAACTTTAATACATTTTTTGTAACGAATTAATACTATGACAACCACAACACCAATAATAACCAGGATGAGCCCAACCACCAGGATGGAGATATCTGTAACATTAAGACACATGAACTTCAGCCAGGACATCAACTTTAGGACGATGGAATATTAACACTTAACTGAGCTGTTACAATTCTGCTTATTCCTTCCTTAAAGGGCTTTAATTCTCCCTCCACCAGTTATTTTTTTAAATAAAGTAAAAGACCAAAACATTGCACAAATTATTATCTGTATTAACAATTAACACTCCACCCAAGATTCCATTGTGTTTAAGGGAATCACAGTCAGCAGGAAAAGTTGGATTGTCAGTTATTGACTATAGAAAAGGCCTTACTGTGTTACGGGTTCTTAGAAGAACTCATCCAAATTTAACTAGAAGGAGATACGTTCATTCTAAAAAGAAATTTTAGTAAATTCAAACTTGGGTATTTAAATATCCAATGTACCAAGAAGACCATACAAATCCATACAGAAATACAACATATGTGCAGTGGACTTAGAATATAAGCAAAAAGCATTCTCACTGGTGAGGCTTTTGATATATGAAGGATATTATATTAATCTAGGATGCTCACTGGTAACATTTAAGGTTTCCTCCCATTCCGCAGATGCCTGTACTGCCTCACACTGGCACTCAAGTTCACCATCATCCACCTGGAAGAGCCGTAAATCATAATTCATCAAAGGACTGAGGTAAGTTGTGTTTTGAAGCTCATTTAGCTTAGTGCCAGCTCTACATCAAACACACACACCCAAAAACACACACACCCACGCACTCATGAACTTTTTATTGATTAATTAACTAAACATACCAAAATCAACGTTGGGAAAAATAAGCAAACAAAATACAAGGAGCAGCTGTCTTTGAAGATGGCCTTGGAACAAGAGAATGATCCTGACAAATTCAAAACCAGATGAGCCAGGTAGTTTGACTTATTTTTCCAGAAGCCATAAATCTTATTAAATGAACAGCCCGGCTAGAGCTGGACATGTCATAACCAAAGAGGAGACTCTAACTAGGCTTAGTAACAGTGAGATAATATTAATGTGGGAAAAGAGTGATGGCATAATGTTTAGTTCATCAAAGAGCATTGTGTAATGGTTAAGAACACACACTCTTTCTGTCCTGAATTCTCAGCTTTTCCTTGCGCATACCATCAGTGCGACTGGTTCGCCATCTCTAAAAGTGGGCATAGAAATAGTACTTATCTTTTAATGTTGTTATGAAGCTTTTAAAATTTAATGTATATGTAAAATAATTGAAAGAGTACAACTCTATATACGTGTTACTGATTAATTTGGCTTAGGAAAGATGTTACCCACACATGCAAACTGCTAGGTACTGCTAGTATTGAACAGTGTTAAATGAGTGGAAAAAAATTGCTTTTATTGTTTTTCTCAAAAGCTTTAGGCTAATGTTGATATTGGTGTAATTTAACTGTAAGTGAAATTATGATAGATCCAATGTTAAACTTCAGGTTTAAACTTCATTCATATGTAAGCTCCTGGGTTTCTAGATTACCAGTCCAATGATAAGACATATACTTGCAACACTGGCATTATCTATGTATAATACTTGGTTTGGCTTTTGGATCAATATTATTGATGATACATGAAAAAAATGGATCCCAAATGCATATTTTATTTAAAAATCACTATACGTACGTATATACATACATACATACACGCTCATGCGCACACCTGCACTTATACATGGGCTCAGGAATGAAGTCTTGTGTAAATAAATGACTGGTAAGACACTAATTTTAAAAGGAGTCAAACCTTACAGAATTTTCATTGCACTGAGAGGAGCAGTTGGTTGAATTGTAGGCCTGTGCAGTAGTCACACATTCACCATTGCTGCACACCTAGAAATGAAGTCACCAAGATGAATTAGAATTACTTGCTCTTAGAATTTGCATCATTTGTTCTGTTGTGAAAAACCACATGTAGAATCTTCTGTGGAAGAAGAAATCCTCTATAAATATTCAATGGTTATTTGAAATGTGTACTGCACATTCAAATACTGTTGTATACAAACATTAATTATTATAATGCCTATGTCCTTATTAATTCTTCAAATGTTAATCTATCAAAGATTCCACCATTGTAATTGCAGCAATTTCTTCTATTCCTTCTATGAGGTTTTTTTCTGATTTGATAAGGATCTGTGATCGTTTATTTCACAGTTGCTGGTTGGGCATTTTGTCAAAATCAATTAATCTTCTTATTTATACTTATTACTTTCGTTTTAAATTATGCTCGTTTTGGGGGGTAGGTTTTATGACCAAATAACTGTTGTTGTGTTGCTTGTGGTTATTGCCTGGCTTATCTTAGCTCATTTATTTGTCAACTGTTATTTTTAGTTTTACCTGTTTCTTTAGAAAAAAAGCTTACATCTGGAAATGTTTTTCCAACTCTATTGAGGTATAATTAACAATTAAAAATTGTATATATTTAAAGTGTATATCGTGATGACTTTAGGTACTCTCATACATTGTGAGATGACCACAAACAACCTAATTAACCCACCCATCACGTCAAATAGTTACTTTTTTTGTGATAACACCTAAGATCTACTTCTCAGAAAATTTCAGGTACACATTACGGTATTATTAACTATAGTCACCATGCTTTACATTAGATCTCCAAAAGTTATTCATTTTATAACAGAGAGTTTGTATCCTTTAACCAATGTCTCTCTGTTTTCCCTACCCCTCGTCCTCAGCAACCATCATTCTCCTTCCTGCTACTGTGACTTTATAATTTTTTTAGATTCCACATATAAGTGAGATCATACAGTATTTGTCTTTCTGTGTCTGGCTTATTTTGCTTAGCATAAGTGAAATATCCAAGTTCATCCATGTTGTTAAAAAGGATTTCTATTTTTTAAGGCTAAATAATATTCATATATATATATATATATATATATATATATATATAAAGTCACATATATGTGTATATAATCACATTTTCATTATCCATTCACCTGTCCAAGGACATTTAAATTGTTTCCATTGGCTATTGTGAATAATGTTGCAGTGAATACGAAAGTGCAGATATCACTTCAATTTAAATTCATTTTCCAGTTGGCTGGAGTACTTGACTATTCTTCTTTTCAGAAAATAAATGCTGTCTAATTTTACTGTATATTGTCTTAATCATAAGGTTGTGCGGGTGTTGTTCTATTACTTTACACTCTGAATAATAGCTTGGTTATATATGTGGTTTTAGGGTCACCATATTTCTGTTTCCCAAAACTGTGGATTTTGCTGCATTATCTTCCGGCATTTTTTGTTGGGGATACATACGATGGTAACTTGATAATTTTTCCTATTGAAAAATAATACTTGCCTTCTTTTGTGCTCATAGAACATTTTCTTTATTGTTGACTTCATGGTATGAAGATAAGTCTAAATGCTCATTTATTTTTATGATTTTTTTCCCGGTACTGAGTTTTTACTTTATTCATTCCTAAGCTCAGGGACATTGTTGAGTATTATTTCCTTAATTACATTTTTTTACCTCTATTCTGTTTCCTTTATCTAGAATTCCTATTAACACTGTATCAGGTTTCTTAGCACTGTTTCTCTTGCTTTTATTCATTTTCTTTTATTTTAAAAAATTTCCTTATCTTATTTTTCTGTGTTAAGAAGTTTAGCTTCCAATTTCCTTTTTTTTTTTTTTCCCTGGAGTTTCTAGTCCATGGCTTACTGCATAAATTGCATATAAACAGGCAATCACGATTCATTTTGCACTTTGAAGGCAGTGCTTCTTGATTTCAAATTATATCATTTTTATAGATTTAATATCCTTCTAAATAGTATAAAATATAAATTTAACTTATTTCTATAGGATTTTCGTCTTTTTAAAAATGCATCTGTTTCATAGGAGACTATCATCTTTGATATCTCAGACTGGTCTCCTTTGTTCACTGTACTGAATTCTCTTATGTCTGTTGTTTATCTTCTTTCCTTATGCTTATAGAATGGGTTTTCTATATACATGATTAAACAGTGAGAAACATTGTTTTAAAACCCACGTAGACCTCACTTCAGGTATTTCAGGCTCAACTAAAGGAAAATACTGAGATGTATTTTATTTTGATTTTGCTGTTCTGTATGTTTAATAAAGAGATAACTACAGAGACAGTTTTTGAGCAATTCTTCTCTGGTAGAGAATGAAAGAATTAACTAATTTCCTCTCTTTCTTCTCTTCTCTCCTCTACTCTCATTCTCTCTGCAGTCTACTATCTTTCTCTCTTACTGTTTCTCGTCTTTTACTTTTCATCTTTTTTCTTATCTATGTTGTAAGTTCTATAGTATAACTAAGGAAAAGGGCACCCAGGGGTAATGGGATATGTTTGTCCTCTTTTCCCATGCCAAATTAAAATTTACCCAGAAAGAATAACTACTAAGAGAAACTAGAATGTTTTTAGGCATTTAAAGTTCCTCAAGTCTAAAAAATAGTATCTCAGAATAAATATGAAAATGACAAATTCTGTCAGTAGTGTCCTTGTGATACCTCTACAGACTAGCGTTCGCTATGCATAGATTCCCTCAATAGGAATTGGTTCAAGAATTGGTACCATTGTGAGTGGCGCACTTCTGTACTAAGATTTCTCTAGAAGGAATTAGGCACTCAATGTGGTGGTACATGGTCGTGATGTGTTTGCACAATCACGAAGTGTTCCTTAATAACTGCTCCCCTATCAACTTCTTGGCTTAATTCCTGCCATTCTGTGAAAGGGATGTCGTACGTTTGCTTTGTACCTCTGGCTGATTTTCCTTACCTGAAGTGAGTAGAAAATTATTCGATATTTTCTTCAAACCAATGCCTCATATACTCTATCTTACTGAACGTCCTTGAACTTTCTAGTTTGTGGTTGGTACACATACCCAAATTTTCACAGCTATTAACTCCTCACCATTTTTATGTTTATTTAGTCTTTCAATGGGAAACTGTATAATTAAATCTATGGACTTGAAATAGAGGTCTCTATGAAATTATTAAATTCTGATTCTGCTTTTACATGCTGAATTTTTACTTTCCAATTCATTTATCTATCTCATTATATGAATGATACTGTAATGCTTGTGGATGGCAGTGTCAGGGGGTGGTGCATATCACAGAAACTGCTCAACTTCAAAATTGCTGATTTTCTCTACGGCGTTATATTTTTTCAAATATTCTTTTGTTTATAAACCTTGATGAGATGGCTACTGTTTTTAGTTTACATTCTCACGTTTTCATCTTGGAGTGATAAAGCCTTTCCAATCAGGCTTCACTCTACCTGTTCAATTTAATTTTTTGCCATTTCACTCGGAGTGCCAGTCACTCTGAAATTGTCAGCTACCTGTCTATGCCATACACTTGTACCTTTGCATATTATGTAGGTATATTTCTTTTTAAAAAGTCTTTTCTCATCTTCTGTGTGTTGAAAAATGTTGTTCATAAAGTCAAAGGTGAAATGTTGCTCATTTAATGGCATCAGAAGATGCCACTCTGTGTTCTACAAGTAAAGTCAGTCACTTCCTTTGGACTCGTGCACATTGATCACATCACCATGAAAACAGTTGAGTTAGATTGTAGTGATACACTTAATTTAATCTACGAAATTCTCAAGTACACTCATCTTTACATCAAGTGTGTCCTGCACAGACACTGGCACCATAGTATGTGCCCAGTAAATATGTCTGAATGAATAAAATAAATGAAGATTCTATGGCTACTTCATAGTCAAATGAATTTTTAAAAAAAATCAGTCTATAATTGTATTGAGCATCTACTGTAAGACACTAATTAAGCACATTTATAATATTTTCATAATTTGTATAACAAATATTAAGCAAAATAAATATTTACTATAGTGTTATTGCTACTCTGCTCAATTAAAAAAAATACTGCAGAGTTTTTTTCTGTGTTCCCATATATAAGCCCTCTGGAACCATTTATAGGATCCAATGAGGTTTTAAGTGACTGGACAAGCAGTTTTAATAAAACAAAGGGCCCTCATCTTACCAGTCCATCTCCACATTTTGTTCCAGGAGCAACCAGGCCAAAATCCTTAGAATCATGGTATAAAAAAAAAGTTTTGCATTCAGTGGCATTCTGCTTCAGAGCCTTCTTAAGGTGATAGATCTTTTCTTCTCCAAGGACAGAAGAATGCTGCCCACCTGTGCAGAATATCTTTCCACATTTGATACCTCTGAAGGAAAGGAAGAGTATTCTCACACTTGGGACCAGAAATACAATAGAACTTTAGAGACTAGGTTGGAAGTGAAGTGGCCCGGTCATGTTTTTCTAAACCAGGCTTGTCAGAGAGGAGAGGCTGGGTAAACTGTTGGACCCTGTTTCCTGACCCTGGAAACTGAGATGAGTAGACAAAGATGTAAAATGATTGTATTTCTTTATGATATCTATGTAATTCTCATAAAGCAATATTAGCTCAAGTTTACAGGAGAATATTTCTTATTAGTAATTTGAATTAGCATAACTTGAATCAGGATATTAAGATTTCCTTCTTACTCTTTCTTGCGTGGAGCACATCAGTTGATTCTCACAACAAATCTATGAAGTTGCTATCATTATAACCGCCCCCCTACAGATTAGGCCGCAATTGGAAGTGAGAGAAGTTAAGCTACTGCCCATTTTTAGGATTATATTTAGAAGCAAAGTTGAACTTGATTCTAGGTTTTTATTATTGTTGTTTTCAGTCCAGATCCTGTTTGGGGGCACACAGAAAGCCTTGCCAAATGTCAGAAACAAACCCAGAAGTGAGGGTCAGCACATGCTTTTTAAAAATCAGATCTAACATCCAATTGTCCCATTCTGTCTTCAACTTCAGCGTCTACCTTTCTTTCTTCTGATGGCTTTCCTTCTTTTTTCCTCTTCTCCCCTTTTCTACTTATTTTCGCCCTCCTTCTGTTTGCTTCTTTCTCTCTTTTTTTTGTAGCTTCTTTTCCTCCCTTTCTTCCTAAGAATCTTAAATCTTTCCCATCTTTCCTCCTTGTGTTCCATGACTTTCAGTTACAAAGTACAGAACATAAATGCCTGTTAATTCCATCAGGGATGTGTGCTCTCTCCCTTCTTGCTTCCCTTTCTTCCTAATCTCCTCAGTAAAAACAGGCTGGCAGCTGTCAGAACAAGAGCTGTTCTGATTTTGCAAAACACTCTGAGAGGGCACGTACTTTTCTTCACAAGGAATTAATACGTGTTTCGTGTGTTTGCAGTATCCAAATTTATTTCCAATTTTATTCATCTTGTAGCAGATATCAGAACTGTCTTTTGCCTCTGGGACCCAAAAATGGTATGATAAAAGTAAAACATTGAAAGCATGAATATGACAAATCATAAAATGCCTTACTTTTCTAATATAATTGAAATTTCAGTGTCATGTAGCAGTGAAGCAGAATGGGACAACTAAATAACTTAAAAACTATCCTATTGCCTCGGGAGGATATTTTAGGAAGGAATATGAATATAAAAAAGAAAGAAACATACCTTAACCCACATACCGAGCTAGTCAATTAATATTAGAGGTAAAGTCAATGAATATGAAAGGTATTATTCAGAAAGGTGCCAGGTAATATCTGCCACAAATGGCATTATCTCCAATCTTGTCCCCAGATTCCTAAGGGACAGTAACAGAAATAACGGCTGTTATCTTTATCAATCATTCACTGTAATTGTCTCTCGCCTTTATCAAACACTTCAGAGCACTGATCATCCCGGGTGGGACAATTCCCCATGAAGTAGCCTTTTGCATTCTTGCAAGGAAATCCATTTATTTGGAATTGGTCCTTAGGACACCCGGAAGAGTGGCCAGTACACATCTCAGGAAAATCACACTCATCTTTTGCTGGTCTGCATATAGACGCTGCTTTTTTCAACTGTTGAAGAAAAATGAATAGATTGAATCTTGGACATCCATAGGTTAGGAAAGGTTCAGTAAGTAGGAGGAAGTAAGGAGGTTGACCCATTTAATTTATCTAAAAAAGTTTTAAGGATGGATCATGACTTCCCTCTCCACTCCACTGAGAATTATTAGCATTCTTGGTTTTTATGTGATTTTAGGAACGACAAGTTGGTGTTTTTGAAATTTGGTATTAGAGCAGCACTGAGAAGAGTTGGAATGGACATAAAATGGAGAAATGAAGCATATGTTTTGTTCATCTTGCCTTCTTCATCCCTTTAGTACATGCCTTTCTCACACCCCACCCCACCGTACACGCGCAGCTGGGAACGCCTGACTCTAATGAGGAATCACCACTCCCAATAAATCAGATCTTTTCAGATGAACTAAAAACATACCCAGGCTCTCACTGCTGGAGGGCACGACATGGAAATATTCTCTCTCATTCAGCCATTCAATATGCATTTAATTTGTGCTGGGTTTTGGAAAAATTTGAAGATGAATAAAACACACTTCCTTTCCTTTGTCAGTTCGCAATCTAGTGGCGTGAAAGAAGTGTCAATAAACCCTTAGACAGAGGCATTTGGACTTTTGGTCATCTTTCCTAGGAATATATCTCCAGCTACTAGTCACTGTCACTTTCCAATTCCAGGATAACCCTTTTCCCTTTCAGTTCACTGTTGTTGGGATGCCATTTTCCCCCTCAGCTGAGGTCAAATAGGTTGGTAATGATCGACAAAAAAAGCAAGAATCATGTTAGCCGTATAACTCCACTCCTAAAAGTCCAAGCACTGCTTACCTGCTTCTCCACTCCCCAGACCATAACACTGCTTAGTATTTAGAAGTCTGAGCATCTCAGAAGAGGCTGTATTGGGTACGAGCAATCTTAGCTCCAATCTGGGATTAGTGGTGGAAGGTCATTCAGTGGCCAGATGACTCTTTGGTTCTATGTATACTTAATAAACTGAAAACAGAGAAACCCAGTCCTAGCAAAGGATCTTACCTGTCGAGATTCACAGCATTCTCCTTCTGCACAACTAAATCCTGGCTTCAACATACATTTGTGTGCCTCACGGCAAGGATTAGTGCATTCCTGGCAATAATCAAAAATGAAAAATTAGAAGCAGTTTGTAGTTTGGCTCCTGTTTGAAGAGTTAATTTGTGGTGCTTCTATGCAATTTAGCCATAATTGTTTTTCAGAGTTAAATCCAATACATGGTCCTTGACTATGATATGTATACAAAGACTACTGTGTGCAACTGGTGTTTGGGACTTTTACTTTGTTTCCTTCCCTTGTGCTCTTCAGTACTCCACAGCTAATGATTCTCACTGGTAGCATACAAAGCCCGGAGTTTGTGACCTTCCATTCTCCTGATGACTTCTGTTCTCTGGAAGAGTCCTGCTGCTTCTCATGCTAAATGTTGGGTGTGAGATAATACAACTTCTGATTTTATATTGTCCTCAAGATGCTAAATATTTATGGCTGAACTTTTAACAAAATGCATCGTTAGATAATAATAACAGGATGGACACTTAGACCCTATCTGCTGAAACAAAGTTAAGACTGCAAAATATTGTCTGCATCCTGTCATGTAAGGTACTTCAAGTGTTGGAATGAAACTGTAGGACTATTCCAAAAAATGCACATAGGCAAAAGCATCACTTTCCAAAGTTAGGATTCTCTTTCCATTTAATCTGAGACATTTGAAAAATAGAAGCTGTAACCTCTGGACCTTCGCTGCCTCCGCTCTGATCTTGGAGTCTCTTCATAGCCAGAGTGAATTTTGAATTGTGCAGTGTCTAGAAAATAGCTACTTAAAATGTGGTCCTTGGACCGGCGGCCTTAGACAGCCTTGCAGGTTGGTAGGAATAGGATCTCAGTTCCACTCCAGACCTACTGAATCAGAATCCACACTTTAACAACATGCCCAGGTGATTTATAAGCACTTGATAATGTGAGAAGTCATTATCTAGGACACATACCTATATGATGACCTCTTGAAAGAAAAAGCTCCTATGTTAGAGAAAAGCAGAATAAGAATTAATTTAAAATATGCCTCCAAGGCTTATTCTAAATGTACCAGAGACTGCAATGAATATGTGTAAGTTTAGAAGGTTTCTGCTCAATTAACTTTTCTAATAATGTGAACTGGTCAGCAGGGATATAGACTAACCTCATAAGACCCTGAGTAAAACTCGATTGACTGACTGTGAGGGATTTTGTAGAACAGATTCCTACAGTGCATGAGAGATCAGACTTAACAACACCTATGAGCCCTTCTCACAAGAGGAGCCAATTAATGTATAAACCAGGCTAATGTGATGCTTTGAATCTCCAGCAAGATCATTACATGACTTGGTAAGAAGCCTTGCATTGAGGCTGCACCAACAACTTGTTTCCTTTTTTTTTTTTTTTTTTTTTTAATTTATTTATTTATTTATATTTGGCTGTGTTGGGTCTCTGTTTCTGCGCGAGGGTTTTCTCTAGTTGAGGCGAGCGGGGGTCACTCTTCATCGCGGTGTGCGGGCCTCTCACTATCGCGGCCTCTCTTGTTGCGGAGCACAGGCTCCAGACGCGCACGCTCAGTAGTTGTGGCTCACGGGCCTAGTTGCTCCGCGGCATGTGGGATCTTCCCAGACCAGGGATCGAACCCGTGTCCCCTGCATTAGCAGGCAGATTCTCAACCACTGCGCCACCAGGGAAGCCCTCCATTTTTTTTTTTAAAGCACAGTTTTTAAAGCTTTACAAGAATTACCATGGTTGATTAATGGCTACATCCCTGTCTAGATTCTAGCTGAGGTTACACTTTGTAAATGTAAAGGCAACATCATTTGCAAATACCTGAACAGGGCCACAATCACACTCTTCTCCATCGTCCAACCTCTTGTTTCCACAATATGGATAATCACTTAACTTATCAGAAAATGGAATATTGAACATGCACGTTGGCTTGTAATCCTTGAGATATTGCTGGGTTTTGCTGCATTTACTGAATTTTAGTGCAGGAATGCTAGAGATAGGATGAGTTAAAAATAAAGATTAATCATATCAATGCATAGTGGTAGAACAGCTATGAAAGTTCTATGAAGAATTTAGAACAAAAAAACATACGTAAATGATAGACTCAAGGTCCATTTACCTTTTTACTCTTGTCTCACTGTTACAGCAGAGTAGTAGCTGGGCTCTTTATTATAAAAAATGTCTTATTGAAACACAGCCAACACATACTATTTTAGTGAAAATACTCAGACTATATATCCTCCAGAATATCCTTCCTGAAGCCCATGGTTCCGACCAATTGTGCCTGCTGCTCCCATGTCACTTTTTATTTGCCCCACTTGAAATAATCTATATATTTGCCTACCATCCATGCAAGAATACAAGCTTCTCAATACAGGGACTGACTCATGTTCAAAGTTTTTAAAAATAAGCACTAGTTAACACAGTGCCTGGCGCAAAGTAGTTCTCTATAAACATTTTCTGAAACAAACTATTAATATATAGTACGCTCTTACACATCTTAGGAATGTGATATATTTCTTTTTAAGCTGAAACTTGCCTCCCTTCCATCTTCCTTTTGTTTTGACTCCTTTGTTATTATTATTGATACAATGATTGGATACAGATGGACTTTTAAAGTCTTGGATACGTTTGAGTGGGATGTTATGGTCCCCCCAAAATATTACTAATTATGTAGATAATGATGTAAAATTAGATATCAGTTACTGAGTTCTTACCCAGGAGATATCAGGAAAATTCCAGATAATAACCATATGTCCCTACAATATTGAGTTTTACTCAAAGCCACTCCCCCAATATTGAAATATATTCTCTATGTTGTTTAAGCCTCACCTTCCATCACTATCCATCACGCATTTTCCCAAAGTACAGGTACATGGGTAATCATCATGCCGCATCCCAAGGTCATGCCCCAACTGATGTGCCATTCTGCTTGCAATGGCATTTAGGTCACAGGTCAAAGATCCTGATGCCAAAAAAGATGTGCATTAGAAAGTTCTGTAAGATAGTACACTACAGTACATAAAGCTTTGAACTAGTGGTTGAGAGCTGGTTTCTAGCTTCCGGTTAACTAGTATTTTATCTAAGAGGTCGTGGACTTAGTTATCTTCCGTTCTTGCACCTTAGTTTTTTCAGTTATATAATGAGGTTGGACAAGTAACCTTTTGGATGTCTCTAACACTAACACTTTGAAATTTTTTTTTTTTTGGTGCAGTCATTGTTGGTTTTATATAGACTCATTTTTACAAATAGCTCAAATTTATTAATTAAAATCCTACACAATAAAATAAACATTATTGATTGTCTTCTATTATTAGATATTCAAAGGGAGTAAAAATAAAAATATGTGAGTTTTGGGTTTCCAATTTATAGTCTCACATTAGGCGATAATGTTATACAATCATGAAGAGGCAGTTACCACTATGAAAAAAGTCAGAAGATCAGTAATGTAAAATCCAACACAGAGTTGATAGTTATCTCTGTTCTTAGTTCTATTTCATGTTTTAATCTCTATATTAATGAAAAAAATTAAATTTCCAAAGAGGGGTGGGATATCAGGTTACTGTAAAAGTAAAACACCCCTAATTTGGTGATTTCATCTTACTCATATGACATTTAAAATGTGTCCTGGATGGGTTATACTGTCACAGTTGGAGTGGACAGCCTATATTA
This sequence comes from Aethalodelphis obliquidens, assembly GCF_003676395.1. Taxonomy (NCBI): domain Eukaryota; kingdom Metazoa; phylum Chordata; class Mammalia; order Artiodactyla; family Delphinidae; genus Aethalodelphis; species Aethalodelphis obliquidens. Next base: position 1,299,353 of record NW_020838005.1, on the reverse strand, counting down.
GATTAATTTGACTCTATTATGCAAAATTTTGTTTCTAAAATACCATGGGCAAAGGCGTAATCATAAAAAGAACCATAGGAATAATAAATCAGGTAGCCATTTTAATAAGTACTGGCTTTTAAGTTCAAGGTCTTACAAGACTTGCTTAAGCATAACAACAATTAGGCAGAGACACTATAGGAAATCAACCCAAACCTTGATATCTTTTTTTTTTTTAAACAAATTTTGTAATGTATTTTCATAGTCTTTGTGCATATCCTTTTTTTTTTTTTTCCTTTCAAACCTTGATATCTTAAAGAATGTCTTAGTGTTATTTGGGCAGCATTTACTAGAAGTGTAGTGACTTGGGAAAGGATCAGGTAAACAAGGGGAGTCAGCAGTATGTAGGTTTTAGGCTTTTTGAAAGTGAATGGTAAAGCCATCTAGGTATGATATTTTCCACATAAGAACAATTATCCTTACTTGCTAAACCAGCCATCAAGTTTTATGTACATCACGTGTCCTTATAAGTAACTATATTTAATATGCAAAAGAGATTTCCTAATCTTTGTAGGTTAATTTGTGTATGACATTCATATAAACTCGGAAAACACTGGTTTATCTTCATTATTTATCTATAGTTTTTAATAAAACATTTCCCATTTAATAACGGAAACATGACAGTTTCATCGTGACATTTTGGTGGGAATGTATGACAGGATGCATACATGGTCCCTTTCAATAGGACACAGAAGATTACAGAAATCTAAGGTAAGCATTTTGATTAAGTAATACAACATAAATAAAACACAGCCCACCTTAACGACACTGGAGGAATAATAGGGCAGGCATATACCCCCTGAATAGGAAGTTCCTTGTGCATGTGCTTAGAGTCACTTTCCACTATGAACGTGATATAAATAAACTCGTAGTTCAGTTAACACAAACACTGAAGTGCAGTGAACCCCCCCAATGCTAGTGCCTTGGCACTGGAGTTCTGGAATTGAGGATGACCTTGGTTGATATGAAGCTCATTTTAAACCTGTGGTATTTTAGAGGCATTGAGAAAGTCAATGTAGTCTTGAGTTGAAATCATAAAAGAGTACTTTCCCCCCAAAAATAATAATAAGGTCAGAGTCCATTTGACTTGACTTTAGTTTGCCCTACACTCAACTTTGGATAACACCACTTAAAAAACCAAAAAAGTTTAAAGTGTTCAGAGGGTAAAATGCAACATAGTGAATGGACTCAACACCACGATTAATTTGCCGTGGTGGAAAATTAAAACAAAAAAATTAATCAACCGTAGAAACTCATAGAGGATTTGATAAGTATAATCAAACATTTAAAACACTTGTCATGTGAAAACAGGTCTATTCCTGGGTTATCTAAAAAGACAGATGTACATGTGTATATTAAAGGGAGCCAAATTTCATATGCTTTCAAGAAGAATATTTAGAGTTGGACCACTTTAAAAAGAACTATCATAGGCTGAAGGGCCGTACGTAGAGTATAATAGAGACGGTTCAAATACAAGAAAGCTAGTCAGGCTAGATGACCCCTTTCAGTGTTTAACTTTTCTGATCAAGGAGATATGCTGTATTTCTTTCTTCACTACTGATATGTTTCTGCCCCTACATTTTAAAGTCATTTAGTAGCACTCCCCCAAATCTCTATTTGTAGACATACTATTGGTGGTGAAGCTACTGCTCAGAGTAAGAGACACACATGGAAGTAAAAGATTGTCTACTTATACCAAGTTAATTTTCCTAGGCTAATTTATTAAGTATTTTAAGACATACATCCAAGGAATAGGCAAATAGAGCTAATCTTGCCTGCTGTGAAGGTCATGATAATATTTTACTGTATCTCCATAATTTTGGGGCACAGTAGTACGTGAATATCTGAACCCAACCACTACTCCCCTGGAGATATGTGTTGTGGACCATCCTGGATATGAAAATCAGAAATGATATTTGGAGGTCTGGTTCACTCATCAGTCTGCCAAAGGGCTGAACCTGACCTCTGACTATGGGCATTGGAAGCTTCACAGTTCTGAGTTCAGACTGAAAGTTAACATTTAGATAACGATAGAAAGCATATTTGCAGGCTATGTTTGTAGACTTTAGGAGAAATACTGGTAATATAGGTAGATGAAATAGTTAAAGTGGATACCACTCTTATATAGTAGCTTTAAGGACATCAAAAGAGATGCTAAAAGACTCCACTGCTTCAAATTTGTTCTTCCCTAATTTAACATTCCTTATGATGACAGGACTATGTGAAACACAAAGTTGATGTCAGATCAGTTCCACCATAATTTATCATTTTCCTATAGGCTGAATAGTGTACTAGGTATTTTGAATGACAAAGTGGTAAAAATAGCCCCCCTTTTAAGGAATTAATGACCTAGTATTACAGAAAAATCCAACCCTTTACTTAGGAACATTAAAGCTGTGGCAGGTTTAATTTATCAGATTAATAATCTGTTATCTTAAGTATAGATGCTCTTGAAGAGCTGGTCTGGATGCGCACACTCTGTTGAGGGAAAATGTCCAGAAAATGAAGTGCTTTCTCAGAAAGGTGGGTTTCGGTGCAGTGTTGAAATGGGATGGCATGGAAGGCTGAAGAGAGTTCAAATTGGATGCTGATAAGTAAAGTAAATGGATTCTAAGGGTGCTTTGCTTACCTAATGACATTTTCAACTCTGCCCAGCAACATGAATATTTCAGGGTTTTCATTTCTGATATTAATCATTATTAGGAAGAAAGGTTATTTACAAGCTCACCTGGAAATGTTCTGTATAGCTACACATAACATTTTTGTTCCTGTGGCTTTTATCCAAAAATCAGCTGCTTTAAAAAGTATTTTGGTTTATTTGTTTTGTTTTCTTTTTTAATAATCCACCTAAGATGTGCAGGAAAATAGAGCAGCGACATACCTGAGTAACATAACATGATCAAAATTCTTCCTCTTTTAAAGGATTATTTCTTGCCAAGCCGAAAAACGTAATAAGGTCGTTTCTATTTTAGAATCTATACCTATTTTGTCTCCATTCGTCCATATTTCAAGGCCAACTAATGTCACTTGAATGTCCAAGGTTTTATAAATCTGTTCAAAGGAGAAATAATTTTTCACAATGTCAAGTTGCAGAAGGATCCTTTATCATGGCTATATTCCTTTACATTAAAAAAAGTAATTTTAATGTGAGAAGTACATAAGCAAAAGTTTAGACCTCATTTTACAAACAGTTGTATTGAAGCAGAATGTAGAGTTGAATCGTCCAGATACTGGGTGAATTGCCGTGTCCAACAAAGAAACTTGACCAAAAACACCTGATTCTCCTTGAACTATTATAATCCTTACATACACTGGGCTCAGGATATGTCTAAAATAAATAATTTACTAAAGCTCTGAGATTATACCTGACCTGAAAATATGAATTTATGAACAGTGGCACATAATGGAATGAATGTTCTTTATTCATCTCTCTACTTAGGTCATGAGTTTGTTCTGTAGCAGATTAGAAAGTTGATATTGTTTTCAAAAACCCATAGCTTAGCTTTCATGTTTGTTCCCCATGTTTGATTTTTGGAACTACTTTGTTGTGTAAGAAATCTTATTGGGGATTGCTCAAAGCCTCAAAACAGACAGAAATAGTTGTAGCCCAAGGATTCTCACCCCTACTCCCATCTGCTTTTGTAAACACCTAGTTGATAGGTACTTTGATGCCACGACAAAAGAGTTTAAGAGTTTAAGTCATTTCATAACCGTGAGAACTATGGTTCTCATAAACTTTTTTTTTTTTTAACATCTTTATTGGGGTATAATTGCTTTACAATGGTGTGTTAGTTTCTGCTTTATAACAAAGTGAATCAGTTATACATATACATATGTTCCCATATCTCTTCCCTCTTGCGTCTCCCTCCCTCCCACCCTCCCTATCCCACCCCTCCAGGCTGTCACAAAGCACCAAGCCGACCTTTAGTTAAATCATGATCTCAAACCTAACTAGATGTCCATTCCTTTTGGCTCTGATCGTATTGTGGAATAAACCTTATGAATTAGGTCCCACCAAGCAAGATAATTTTTTTAACCTTTGAATTCTCTACATTCGTGGGTGGGCTTTAGGTCCATAAAACTGGATTCAAGTGCAAATGGGAACAATATTTGTTATTCTATGGATGTATTCTCTTCTAGTGAAAAAATATCCTATAAAATAAAGCCATATTTTATCTACAGAATGCTTGGATGGGTTTGGATATACATATTTGGAAGGTTGTTGAGAAAGAACTTTGGAATTTCTGAGACAAAAGAGGTGAAGACATGAAAGTAAAGTGAGAAAGGATGCAGTGAAATAATGAGTGTGGAGGATAAAGGGCCAGTAAGAAGAGATATGACGGGAAGAGTCAAGGACTTTTAGACTGTGCTACTTTAAATTGTTTGTGGTATGAGCCCCCAGTCTGAACTGAAAATCTTTAGTAAAAGTTCAGCAATGTGCAACAATCTTGGAGATGGGACCCCAAGGAGAGAGTTAGAGTCTTATATTTGGGTCAGTGTTAGAGGAGTAATAAAGACAATTGCAAGATACAAGAAACAGGAGAAGCAGCACTTGAGATCACCCCCAGAGCAAAGCCAGTACTGGGTGTGGGAGCTCCCCACTATGCCCAGGAAAGGGATTCATTTATATCCAAGGCTAATGGTAGCTCTCAGCCCCTCCAGTCCTGTTTGGGAAATTGAGAGTACCCTGAAGCAATTCCTCCGCCTCCTGCCCATGCTAGGGGGCTGAGACAGCCTCGCGCACTGTGGAGACTGTTTTCCAGCCCCATCTGACCCGAAGGGCTGGTGAGAACACCTGAAAGATATGCATCCCAGCGGTGCTCAAGCTGAGAGAAGGGCAGACAGAGCCAGTAGTCTGCAAGCAAAGCCAGTACTCCTATTCAGCTGGGAAACTTGGGGTCAGCTTGAGTTAAGGCAGCAAACAAAGAGCTTTACCAGTTTCAGGGCTGCTTCTCCTGCTGTGCCCAAGCAGGGAATTTAATTTGCAGCCCTGCTCATTGCTGAATATAGACTTCAGCCTGTCTGACCAGGGACCCTCACTGTGAGACGCTACATAGCCCATTCAACTGCGGAACTTGAACAGAGTTCAGCCCGTGGCTTCCCCCATCTGCGGAGCAAAACTGGTGGCCTCATCTACCCTGGGAATTCAGTGCACTCAGGTCTGATTCAGGCCCCAAACATCCTAGTGAAAAACTAGAAAAAGATCAAATGTCCTTCAGCTGGTGAATGCAAAAACCACTGATCTAAAGGAGCGATTTCTTACAGTGTCTTTCTTTGGGGCCTCTTTATCCTGGTAATGGAGCTGGTCGGAAGGAGTCAGCTTTAAAAAGATGTGTATAATTCACAGTCTTGCTTCTTTGACAGGATACTAGTTCATTTCATGTTAGACGAATTAATCATTTTAGTGAATTTTACAGAAATATTTCCCCTGATTTCTCTGTCTAAACATGGGCAATAAATTATAGCTTGAAAGACTTTTTGCTATGCAGAGGTCATGGAAGAGTGATTTAAAATAGTGGATTTGATCTACTCATGATGGGTATTCAAATCTTTGGACATTGCTTTATAAATTTTGTGATAGTGACCAATATTTGAAACTTATGTAAATATTAAGTGTCATTTACTTAGAAAACCAAAAACTTAGAGCTATGATGCATTTGTTGCTGTGATTTTTTTTTCAATGGAATTTTGCTGGACTACTTGGTGAACTGTTATGTTTTGGGCTGTCTTAATATCAGTATTACTACAAAAATCCAGCAGAGATCTATCCTAAAAGTTTCTTTCCATTTGTGTTTTTGGCTTGATTCAGACTGTATCAAATCTTACCATGTTGACAAAATTGACCATTCCCCAAACTCGATTCCTCAGTTTGTTAGGGTGATTATTCTTGCGATACTGGAAATATAGACATCAAATCAATACTCATTAATCATAGGAGTTGAATAAAAATTCAACATCATGAGATATTTCGAAGAAAAAAATTCATTGGCTTTCCTTCCAGAGGGCTAAAATATCTGGGCAACTTATGCAGAAATAACATGTTTTATATAAAGTAACTAGATATAGCAGTTTCAAAAGTCATGCTTCACCTTGGCACTACTTTAAGGTTTTCTTTATGACTCTGTTCCCTCTTCACATTAAATATATTACATTACGTTGATTTATTAAACCAACTGATAAGTGTGCTTTAGAGTCCATATTCATAACAAAACTTACTAAAGCTCCACAGCAACCATTATATTGCAAAAAACAACTTTGTCCGCACTCCTGTATCCATGGTGGCTACAAACTAAGGAGCATGTAATCAAGGACCTGGAGCCAGGGATAGGATGGAGAGGGACAAGAAATTGTGGTTTCCCCTCCTTTCTCTCCAGGAAAAGGCTAAGAAGACAAAGCAGTTTCCTGCTCCAGCTAATTTTCTATGTTGTTCTCTTCTTACAAATGGATTCCCTATTTGTACTTGTTCTCAACATTATCAGTTTAGACCTAATAAAATACACTTAATAATAACATAAGGTGGGCTTCCCTGGTGGCGCAGTTGTTGAGAGTCTGCCTGCCGATGCAGGGGACACGAGTTCGTGCCCCGGTCTGGGAAGATCCCGCATGCGGTGGAGAGGCTGGGCCTGTGAGCCATGGCCGCTGAGCCTGCGCGTCCGGAGCCTGCGCGTCCGGAGCCTGTGCTTCGCAACCGGAGAGGCCCGCGTACCGCAAAAAAAAAAAAAATAAATAACATAAGGTATCCCATAGAGATACATGCAAGTGGTCAAGCTTCTTTTATAATAATAATTTAAAAAATGCCTTTTCTGAATGCTGCAATTATCCTATAGTTAACATTCCATTGCTCGCCTGTTATCTTAAATATCTGAATACCCCCAAAGATATTACATTAGAATCCCTTTAATTTTCATTTCCTACCCACTCCTCAACTTACTACTCATTGATTTAAATGCCACTATTCTACTGAAACTATTCCTGATAGGCCCATAAATGTCCTCTTAATCATCAAATCCATTGCATTACTAGAGTAAACCTTCATTGTTATGCACACTTTTTCTTTTGATATGTGCTGGATTGGGTTTGCAAATATTTTTAGGGTATTTGCAGTCATATTTGTAAGTGAGATTGGCTTATAATTTTACTTTCTTGTCTGGACTTGTTAACAGTATCATCATAGGTTGTTATGGTAATGACCCTTAAGGAATCACTCTTCCGGGTATCTGCACCGATGTGTGGTTCCCTCAACCATTGATTCTAGACTTGGCCATATGACTTTAGTTAATAAGACATTTATAAGTGTCCTATAAGCAGAAGCTTGAAAAGCTCTTGTACATTGAAGCCTGGTCTCTCATGATGTTTTGATGCCCAGCTATAATACCAGAAGAACGGGCTTGTCTACTTGGGACACGTGGGCCAAACCCAACACTATGTACCAGACAAGTGGCTAAGGCCAGGTTACACCATCCAGCCAGCCCAGTGGAAACACCAGATTACTGCAACTGTATAAATGACCCACACTAAGTTTTGGGTAGTTTGTTACACAGCAGTAGATAACTAATATGAACGTTATAATAACTATGAAATGTGTGAAGAATGTTTCCTATTCTTGAAAACAGTGTATAAAAGATGGGGTTTTCTGTTACAATAAATTTTGGTAAAATTTGTCTTTAAACTCATCTGAGCCTAGTTATTTGTCAGTAGATTGTGGACTACTTGTTTAACTTTAAAACTATGTAACATTCTTTTTGGAGTTTCCTATTTCTTCTCAAGTCAGCTTCTTAACATTGTACTACATTCTTCTACTCATAAATTTATTGGCACAAGGTTGTACATATATTTTTTAATGATATACATATAACCTTTCCTATATTTATAGTTATGTTTTTCTTTCATTCCTAATTTTATTTGTACTTCTATTTTTGTCTTAATAAGTATTGTCAGAAGTTCCTCTATTTCATTTATCTTTCCAAGGGACTAGCATTTGACTTTGTTTCTTTTTGTCTTGTGCTTTTTATCAATTTTACTCATTCTTAAAATTATTTTTCCTTCTCTTTTGTGGTTTTATTCTGTGTTTATGTTCTAACTTTTCCAGTTAGACTCTTAATTCATTAAATTTCTTTCTTTTTTAATATAAATGTTTGTCTATAAATGTCCTTCTAATTACTGTTATGCCACCTGCATCTAGAAAAATTTATCTCAACTAATGTTTTCTTTTTGCTATTATAAATATTTCATACTTTCAGATTTGACTTGTTTAGTCAATTAATATTTGGCAATGTATTTTTCTTTTAGTTTCCAAATCAATTTTCGTTTTGTAGTCTAGTTTAACAATTTTTTTGTTATACCTTCCAGTTTGGTTGTGGTTAAAAAAAAGCGTGATCTTCTCCATATATATCTTTCCTATCTGTTTTACTTCCTTTGTGGCAAAATGTCAGTTTAATTCTTGAAAATGTTTTGTTTGAACTTGAAATGAATACATATTGTCTTTTTTCTGGTTGCAGTATACATCCATCAATTGATTAGATCAAACCTATATTTATGTGGTTCAAATCTTTTCTATTTTTGTTGAATTTTTTCCCTGCTTAGCCTAAAATTTTCTAATAGAGATGTAAAAAACAACCCTTCTTACCCTGTAACCATGTTTTTTGTTGTTGTTGTATATCTTTTTATACTCTGCTGTAAGATGTATAATCTGAAATATCGTTGGATGATTTGCAGTTCTTGGAGAGCTCATTCTTCTTTTCATTATGTTGGTTGACTCTTCCTCGTGTGATTAGTTTTACCTTGGATTATGATTATAGGGCATTTTTGACGTGGAGTCTAGCAGTTTACCGAATTTCTGATCAGTTTTTTTGTTGAAAGCTTGGCGTGGCATTTCTGTATCTAAAGAAAAGTATGTCATGCTCCACATCAGTGCAGGACACAGGCTTAGGATTTTGTTTTCTCATGCATAGCATTTTCCCTGCCCATTGCTACAGGCAGACAAACAAAACGTTTCCTTTCTCTCTGCAGTTTCACTAGAGAGCTTTTCCAGTTTCCTTTCAGAGATGGGACAGCCCTTTGTGGCTCTGGGCCTTAGGCAATATATTCTGTATACTGTGTGTTGTGTCACCATGCCTTTGAATTTTAGTTACTGTTTCGATGGAGATTCTCTGCCTCATTTTTAGCACTTGGAGATTTTCTGTGTTTTTTTTAGCTCAACTATAGATGGTGAACATATTTTCAATTTTTTGAATTTGTTCATCAGTTCCGTATGTTCATGATGTGGAGGGAGGTTCTATTTTGGCTTAGTCTGCTGTACTGCCAAAGGACATTATCATCTCTTATATATGCCTGTTTGGGGAAGCTAAAAACAGAACATGGAACCTGGAATGGAATTCTGATTGAAATACTACTTTCTCTTTGTTAAAAATCACAACTATAGTTTTATAAGAATGAATGGGGAGCAAATGTTTCTCTGAAAACTTACCATGTTATCATCAGCAACAATGAACAGTTCAATATACTTTTCCTTTTCCATACTCTGGAAATTTATGGAAAATTGAATGAAGTACGGTTAATGTCTCTTATCTTAACATTTTAAGCTAAAATTTTCAAGGTGAGAAATGTTAGTATTATTGGAAGTTGACATGCAGGAGTATATCTAATAATTCTAGAAATGTAGGTAAATAAAACCCACTATATTATTAAAACGTGTGGTTCTATGCATCAGATTCTAGTAAACCTGAAACAACATTCCATATTTTATTACCCTTTTTATTTTTGTTTAGTCTTTCAGGTAAAATAAGGATTATAAACAAAGAATCATGAATCCAGTTTTTAACATTTAGGGTTTTTTTTTAATTTACAAAGTAAATGCTTACTAAGTAAGCTCATGTAAAAGGACCATTTACAGTTGAGAGCAAGACATATAACTGGCCAACAGGAGTGACTGTATTCCTTCTACTCCTCTTCTATCTCCCAGTCTCCCTTTATGGGAGTGTCAATTCCAAGGAAACATATGAAAGTTGTTAATTATAGATCTTTTATTTTATAAAACACAATACCAAGAAATTCTAAGTTTTCAGCTTTCAGTGTCATGCATTGAGGTACATGCATATGCTCTTGAATATAAACCAGAGGCATATTGTTCAAATATTTGACTGTCATTCTTTTCTGAACTAAGTAATCATTTATTTATTGATTTATTCAATCAAAAAACCCCATCTATTAGGCATCTAGTAAGTTTCAGACACAGTCTACACCATGGATATGTGAAGAAAATAAACACTCACACATCTTAAAGGCTAACATGTAGAGGGGATTTAAGTTGATATGAACAAGTATAGAAAAGCCTAAAATATGGAGGACTATCATTGTGCCTTCATTCTACTAGAAATTCCACCTTAACAATTAGAATATTTGGCGTGATGAAAGGGGGATAACCTGGCTTATCATCAACAGCTCCTCCCAAAAAAGTGGCAGGAAAGACAAGGAAAGAAAAGACAATATCTAAGAGAGATTTCAAGATGTAAATTTCATTCTTTCCAACCACTTATAGCCCTAATACTATAAATCTATATGTAGGATTGTAGATATGCCCCTTCTTAGAAACTGATGAGACAAACTGGGATTTGCTGTAGGGAATGAACACTTTCTGTATAGATAACAAAAACAAAAGTTTGACATTTCAGATTTCAAACAATGAAGATTCAGATTCAGGCAGCCTATACACTTCATTAATTGGGCTCATAATCTCTCTCTTGAGATCAGTAAGAAAGTAAGAGGCATTTGACTTGGGATAAAGATAATTTAAAAATAAGGCACTCACTTCCATTTTGGAGTCTTCCATGGATTTAGTATTGTCATTTGGAACAGCTGTCCTGGTAAAATTGAGCTCTGTACAGGAATAATCGGCAGGTTGCTGCATCTGGGGTTTATACTTGAACACCACATGTTCTCCTTCATCTGAATATTTCACTGGTTCAATGAGGTACCTTCGGTCACTCACCCTGAAGAACCCCCTGTGGAAATTGGGAATACAACTGTCTCTTTAAGATCTCTTTCATTTTACTGCTACATTACTTACACAATATTTCTCTGTTCCACTTTATGGAGTTTGCCTTTTCAAGAAAGGGAAACTGCAGAGTCAAGGCCTCATGTAAGCATGTAGCCAGGTATTCTGAGAGACAAAGAGGTGAGATGGCATGTAACCTTTGACTCAATAACTTTTCTAAGAGTCAGCTCATCTGGATTTTCAGAAGTTTAACAGCCCAACCTCTCCTTTGAAGCATAGGTAGAGTAACAATTCCCACCCAGGGTTGAGGACCTCTGGCAAGTGTGAGTTCTTGCAAAAATTTTGTGAATTTTCATGTCCATCATTCATTAATTACAGAGTAAATATATGAAGGTACAGACACTATTATGTGGTAATTGTGTCATTAAAGGGTTTCTCATTCTTTAAAATTCTGGGACCTACTCAAGTAAAATCCTCAAAAATGAAGACACAGGTTTCTTGCTCTTTACTCTTTGCCACCCCACATCTTCTTCCTTTGTCCTTGAGCCCAAGATCTAGAGACAACAATATAGGCTTTACTTCTGACATTTTTTACTTTCCAGAGTCTGGAAACACTGCCTAATTTAGTAAAAAGCTGTGAAGCGTTGTGGTGTGATGCAGTGGGAATTCACAGGCCTACAAATTAGGAGGCCTGGTTTTTGGACAGAGTTCAACCACCAGCAAAATGAATGCTCAGGAGCAAGTCTCTGATGTCAGTATCCTGATCTGTAACATGAGAGGACAGGCTGGATGAGTTCCAGTCACCTTCCAACTCTGAATCCCTTGATCATATACTGAAAAACTTGTCTTGCTTAGGGCTGTGCTTTACATCTTTTTTTCAAAAATGAACATAAACAAGGGGCTGGAGTGGATCCTCATGCTGAAAATATACAGTAGCTTTTTTCCATTAATTTTTCTATTTAAAGGTCTTAAAAAGAAAAGAGAAGTGAATGTCTTTGAAAATTCATAGGAAAACTCATAAAGGTAGAAAGATATGGTGCATACCTCAGACCGTTACATGTGCTGATATTGGCAGCACAATCAAATTCATGTATGATGGATCCTTGGTAAAAACAGTGATCCTAAAATAGATGAAGAGGCTACTGATGTAAGTACATGTATTGATATTATATAAATATTAATACCTACATATTTTACGTTCACAATACATCATTATTTCATTTTCACAAACTACACTTATGTTCATTTCTGCATTCATTCATGCATTCATTCATTGCATTCTTTCATTGGAAAATTTCGAAGCTACTTTAGAAGCCTTTTATTTTAATTGCATGATTACTTTGTGTGAAGCAGTGTATGAATTCTTCTTTCACAAATTTAAGAGTCTATTAGTTGATGCTAACCTCAGAAATGTGACCCTTTTCCTTTGAAATATTACTTTTTTAATCCATCTTAAAATCCTATCAGACTACCCCTCCTGTGCTATTATTATAAATTTCCCCCAGTTGCCTATGAAATAAAGTCAAAATTTTTGATGATCGCAGAAATTAGGTCTCACTCTCCAACCAGGTCCCCTCGTGGCTTTGTCTCCTGCCTCTCTGCTTCGATCAAGTTGGTATCTTTATTACTCCCTACTGGGTGTTCCATCCATGGTGATTCCGCCAAATAATTTCTCTTTCCATCAGTTCCTTATGTTCAGCTCCTGCCTATGTGTGACACTTTCCATGGTCCTGGACCGCAGACTCTCACAGACGAACAACCACTCACTGTATAAAAGAATGTTACCCAGTTTTCTTACTGTTCTATTTTACAAAGATTGTATTATGACTGAGATTTCATAGTTGATAGCTGCCTTAAACAGAGGCAATATGGTTTAAAAGTATACATTTAATAGAAGAGAATAAAGTCATCCTTGGCTAGAAGGCTGCAGTGGGCATGTTCTGTAAAGGGGAATAAATATAAAAATAGAACTCATATCCATTGGAATAATATTCATGATTAATGAACAAGGAGAGGACTCAGTGTTGGTGCATCAGAAGGACAGGGCAAGAGGATTTGACTCCCGTAAGGGTCAGTTAGATGGAGGTTTTAAACTTGTTTCATGTCTTGAAGTTTTATCCTTTAGCTTAATTACTATTCCATCATGGTACCTTATACTTCTCTGGTGTCCTGCTTTACCCTTCCTCCAGACTTAACCCCATTTTGGGTACATAGAAGTCAGTGTGGTAAAGGAAAATACATTAGCAGTCATTGATTTGCTTGTTAGGCAGTGATCAATCTCCTTTAGAGGTCAGAATGTCATAGTTTCTGTTCTAGAATCATTCAGTGATGGTAGTCAATGCAGGAGTAATTTCTGATGTAACACTTTCTGAAGCTGCTTGTAAAGCTAGGATGGGATTTAAAAATCATACGAGGAAACAATAGTTTCAGAGAAGAGACATAGGAAGGTCCCATAAGATACCATGATCTGAGGATGCTTGGTGATCTGCTCTCCTTTTGTGGAGTAGTATGTCTCACTGTAATCTGAGGCTAGGAACTGCCTGGAGAAGAGGGCAGAGAGGTAGTGAGATTCACTTATTCTAAAAAGTTAGCAGATAAAACCTATTATGTGAGAGTGAAGGCTCTAGGCTGCTTTCACTTCTCAGCAAGATCCTCTTATGCTAAAAGCAAATAAGCAAAATCAATCCCAGTCACATGAAAAGCCTTTCTACCTAGATTTCATGGTTTGATAAAGATGGTAAAAGATTCTGGCAGTTTTAACAAGGCATCATTTTGAGAAGAACCTAGAGAAAATATTATCTAAGTAAAAATCTTCTTGCCTTAAGCGCCAAAATTAATGCAAAAAATTGTGATGTATATGTATCATATGTATAAATGTATATACTATATATGTTTTATCTAAATATACAGCTGTTGGGTTAATATGTATTAAGATATATGTATCATATGTACATAGATATGGATTTAACATGATTGCAAAGTTTTTACATTTTACGTGAAATTATACAATATTAACTGTAAATATTGTAACCTCTAAAACAAAAGCTTTAAACTAAAGCAGAGAGATATTGCTATAAAAACAATCGATAAACAAAAAGCCAGTAGATAAGAGTAAAAAAGAAATCAAATAATTCAAAGATCCAAAGAAGGGCAGGAAGAGAAAACCAGAGGAACAAAATCAGAGGCAAACAGAAATTCAATATTAAATACAACCATATCATTCATGACATTAAATGTTAATGGATTAAACTTTCCAATTAGAAATCAGATTGTCAGAATCCACTAAAAAGGCAGAACTCAACTACTTGCCATCTTACAAGAGACACATTTTAAATGTTAAGGCACAGGTAGGTTGGCATGAAAAATAGTACATTATGGAAACAGTAAATATGTGAATGCGGAGCTAAGCTGTATTGATATCAGGTAGAGTACAGTTCCCAAAAAGACGGGCATTCCATAATGGCATAATGATAAAAGAGTAAATTCACCATAAAGAAAAAATAATAGTACATGTGTATAACCTAATAGCTAAGCTTCCAAAACATGAAGAAAATATTTTAAAAATTGAAAAGATAAACAATTCCAAATCATAATTGAATGTTTTGACATTCCTCCCTCAGCAGTTGACAGAACAGATAAACAAGTAATATAAGTGAAAATAGAAGATCTAAATAATCCTATCAACCACTTTGTCCTAATTGTTGTTTACAGAGCACTTCACCCAGTAACTGCAAAATACATATTCTTTTCAAGGTATGTTTAACAAATTAGAACATAGGTTTGGCCATAAAACAAATTGCAATACATGTTTTTAAAAATGATATCATACAAAGCTTGAGAAAGGGTATGTAAAAACTACCAAATATTGGAAATTAAATAACCCACTCTTAAATAATCCATGAATCAAAGAAGAAATCTTAAAAGAAATTAGACAATATTTTGAAAGGAATGATAATAAAAATAAAAGACGTCAAGGTGTTTGAATTGCATCTAAATTAATGCTTGAAGGAAATGTCATGGTTTTAAATATTTTAAATACTATGACAAAAAGATCAAATGTTTGCATAAAAAAGTAAACACTAAATAAGTGGAATAAATTAAATAATAAAGATAATAGATGGATTCAGTGAAATAAACAGACAGTAGCAATAATAAACAAATTCAAAGGGTGGTTATTTAAAAAGATCAACAAATTGATAAACCTCTTTAGATTTGTCAAGAAAAAAAAGAGGGAGAACTCAGATTACCAATATTAGAAATTATAAAAAGATTATCATTTAAGGTACCACAGATATTAAAAGAATAATCAGAGAATATTATGAAATACTTTATACCAAAAATTTGACAACATACGAGAAATATACATTTTCCTTGTAAATTACAATTTAAAACTGACATAAAATGAAATAGAAAATCTGAATAACCCTCTCAATAAAATTGAATTTGTAATCATAAAACCTCCTCCACACACATACACACAAAATGTCCCTCAAGGTAGTTTCATTCGTGAATTCTATTCAACAATCTAAAAATAACATTCTTCAGAAAATATAGGAAGAGAGAACACTTCCCAATTCATTTTTAAGAACACTTCCCAATTCACCTCTTAATATTAAATATGTGACAAAGACATCACACACACAAAACTAAAAATGCAGAATAATATCTATCATTAACATGGTGTCAAAATCCTTAAGAAAATCTTCGTGAACTGTATACAGCAAAGAGAGTTTTATCACAGGGATGCAAATATGGTTTAACATTCAAATATCAATCCGTGTAAATTACCGTATGGACATTTCAATGGATACAGATGAAATGCTTTCAGTAAACTTCTCAGGAAGCTATCTTAATCTCATAAAGTACGCAAATGACAAGTCTATTGGCAATATAATATTAATCATTCAATATTTATCACTTTTCCCTTAAGATCAGGGATACTGTAATATTGCCAACTCTTCTATTTCTACTCAGATTGTACTGGAGTTCCTAGCCATTACAATAAAGCATAGAAATAAAAGGAATAATGACTAGAAAGAAAGATATACAACTGCCAATACTTGCTGATGAACATCTCTAAGTAATCTATGAAACAATAGATAAATCCGTAGATTAAGACCTCACAATAGAAAAATGAAATAATAAAAAACAATTCTGCTTACAAGAGCACTGAAAGCATTAAATATGTAGAAATACATCTAAGCAAAGACATCTGAGAGCTGTACACTGTAAACTACAAAACATTGTTGATAGAAATTAAAGATCTAAATTAATATAGAGATGCAACACGAAGACTCAATATTGTTGATATCAATTCTTTTAAATTCATGTGTAAATTCAGTAAAATCACAACCAAACTTCTAGCAGGCTCTTTAAAAAATAAAAATTAACAAGTGAGTTCTAAATTTTATAGAGAAATGCTAAGGATCTAGAATTTTTTTTAATTCTGCAAAAGAAGAGCAAAATTATATAAGTTACCCACACTGGCTTTTAGACTTACTTTAAAGCTGCAGTAATCAAGACAATGTGGTCATAGCTTGGGGATTGAAAAGGAGGTGAACAGGATAAAATAGAGAGCTCAGAAATAGTCATTTGCTTTTGGTCAAAGGTGCAAAAGCTATCCAATCCAAAGAAAGGCAATTCAACAAAAGAGGCTGGCTATGTATATGCAAAACCAAGAACCTTGACCCACCTTCAAATTACACACACACACACACAGGCACACACACACAAACACAAACACAAATTCAAGATGATAATAGACCAAAACTAAAACCCTGAAAACGTTAGAAAATTTAGTAAATTGAAATTTCTTCAAAATTATAAATTTTACTTTTTAAAAGAATATTAAGAAAATGAATATAAAAAGTAACAGGGCGGAGAAAACAGTTAACAAGAAATATATCTGACAAAGGGCTAATCTCCAAATTGTATGAAGATCTTCAACTCAGTAAAGGACAATTAACCCAATTAAAAATGGGTACATATTTAAACAGACACTTTACAAAAGATATACAAATGGACAATAATCACATAAAAAAGTTTTCAACAGGGAACTGAAAACTTATCCAAAATGAAATATCACCACAAACCCACCAGTATAACTAAAATTCAAAAGGGGCGAGAACACAAAATGACAAAGAGGATTTGGAGCAACTAGAATTCTCATACATTGTTCGCAGTATTTTGGAAAATGATCTGACAATTTTTTATAAAACTAAACATATACATACCCTGTGATCCAGAAACTTCACTCCTTGGCGTTCACCAAGGAGAAATGAAAACATATATTTATAAAAGGACTATACAAGAATGCTCATTCAAGCTTTACTCATGATAGCCAAGTGCTGGAAACAGCCAAGGTCTGCATCAATAGAATGGATAAAAAAATGCTAATGTGTGTGTGTGTGTGTGTGTGTGTGTGTGTGTGTGTATACATATATATATATATATATGTATATACACCCCCCCACACACACACATATATATATATATATATACATATACATACACATCATGGAGTAGTACTCAGAAAGGAAAAGAACCACACTTCTGATACATGAACTACATGAATGAATCTCTGTCTATGGAATGCTAAAATAAAGAAGCCTTACACAAAGGGTACATGCAGTGTAAATCTATTTATAAAAACTTCCAGAATGGACAGAATAATCTATGATGAGTAAAATCTCTGTGAATAGGTTTTGAGAGAAGTTGACTAGGAAGGAGGAGGAGGAAATTTTCTGAGTGACAGTTCTTTTATAATTCACTTGTATAGAAATTTGGGTAACACAGGTACGTGCATTCATCAAAATTCAATGCATGTACACTTGAGGTTGTGCATTTCATTGCATGAAAATTTTACATCAAAAGAAAAACTGTCAACACATATTAAACTCTAATGATATGCTTGCTGAAGTACTTAGGGGGAAGTATACTAATGTCTGCAATATAATTTGGTATGCATAAAAATAAGATGGAGGATGGATGGATGATAGAGGAATGGATAGACAAAGAAATATGATATAAAATAAATATAGTGAAATGTTAATGAGCATATTTGTATTTGTATGTCTTGATGGGATTATGGGTATATGTTTATTCATTTATTCAACAGTGGTGCACAAGATACAGGTCACTGCCCTCAAGGAAGCCACAGCTTGGCAAAGAAAAAATCAAGCAAATGTAATTGGGTATTATAAGCATCATAATACGAGAAATTCAGTGACTGTGTGAGAGATATTGAAAAGAGGGGTCAGGGGCAAGGAACAGCACATGCAAAGGCCCTGAGGTAGGAAGAAGCTTGACACATTTGAAGGACAGAGAGAGGTTTAATATTGCCAGAAAATCAAGTGTAAGTTGAATAGAAATGAGAAACGAAAAGTTAGGAAAGAGTCAAATCATGTACAGCCCACTAAGTCACTTAAGAGGATTTGGACTTTAGCCTAAGAGCAAAGAGAAGCAAAAGGTTTAGGCAGAAGAATGCAGAAGTTGGTCTGGTATTTTAGATGGCTTGCTTACTATGGATAATGGATCAGCAGAAATCACGACTGTAGGCAGAAAAAGAATTTACAGGTTATTGATGGTGTACAGGTGATTTGAGCAGGGGAGTGGCTGCAGGAATAGTGACGAGTGGATGATTCCAAAGACTATTTACATACTAGAATCTTCAAGGCTTAGGGATTGCTTGATAGAGGAGGCAAAAGAAAAGAGTCAAGGATTGCCCCAGGTTTCTGGTTTAACTTTTTCACCACTGAAAGGTGGATCTTTTGAAGGAGGGGCAGCTTTGAGGGAGGAAGAGGGGAGGTTTGTGTTTGTTGAATGTGAGGAACGCATTAGTTAGGACTTTTTTGATTACAAGTTTAATATAAAATTAGAACTTTATTGTAAAGATGCAGAATTCATAGATGGCCAGACAAGAAACTAGGTGCTCAATCAAATAAGAAGGGTTGAATCCCATCTTACGACATAACTATATGTATAGGGGTGTGTGTGTGTGTGTGTGTGTGTGTGTGTGTGTAACAAGATGTTATAATGGGACTTTTGAAGTTTCAGTGCTTGAATATGGATTTTATATTAGCTAATATAATGAAACTGTTGTTAATATTGTTAAATGTGATAACATTGCTTTTCATCTTGTCATTCTGCTGTCAATAAACAAAATTTTCACTTTTTTTATTTTAGAATTATATTTATTTTTGTTTAATTTTGAATTCATTTTAATTTTAGAAGCATTTTAGATTTAGAGAAACATTGGATAGACAGTACAGAAAATTCCCATGGACCCCACAACTCAGGTTTTCCTGTTGTTAACACCTTATATTACTCTGGTATATTTGTCACAACTAATGAACCAAGATTGATATTATCAGTTAAAGGCTACATTTATCCAGATTTCCATAGTTTTTGTCTAATGTCCTTTTACTGTTTTAGGATTCCATCCAGGACACATTATATTTAGTTGTCATTTCTCCTTAGGCTCCTCTAGATTGTGATAGCTTTTCAGACTTCCGTTATTTTTGATGACCTTGACAGTTTTGAAGCATACTGGTCAGGTTTTTTGTAGGCTTTCCCTCAATTTCGGTTTTTCTGATGTTTTTCTCATGTTTAGACTGGAGTTATGGTGACTTGATAGAAAACAAAATCAAGTGCCACTTTTCATCACATCATATAAAGAGTACATGCTGTCAACATGACTTATTACTGATGTTACCATGGACTGCTTTGCTGAGGTAGCATTTGTCAGCTTTTTCCACTTTAAAGTTATACTTTTTCCTCCTTCCATATTATTCTATCTACTCTTTGAAAGGAAATCACTATGCACAGCCCATGCTCAAAGGGTAGGGCTCCTCCTGGCGGGGGCGGGGGGCACGTTTCTACATCAATTTTTTGATTCTTCCTTATGGGAGATTTGTCTATTCTCCCTCATTAATTTACTTGTTCAGTCTTTTATTTATATCAATATGGGCTCATGGATATTAACTGATACTTTGTGTTATGGTCCAAAACCATGTTATTGCCTTTGTTGCTCAAATTGTCCTTTTGGCTACTGAGAGATCTTTCAGCTGGCCCCCTGTGTTCTCTTGACATATTCCCATCAATGTGGGTTTGGGTTTGTTTTTTCGTTTGTTTGAGAGCTTCCTTACTTTCTAGAACTACAAGATGCTCCCAACTCATTTTGTATATTTCGTGCCCTGTCCAGGCTCATCTTGTAGATTCATATTGGAAATTTTCATATTAGTCTGGATTAAGTCTTAAGACAATAGTCTCTTAAGACAAGAGACTAGTTCTCTCTTGTTTCTATAAATGTACTGCCCATTCCTCTAAGGTCTACCCACCATTAATATATTGGATTTCGTTTCTTCTTGTCCCCTAGCCCCAATATCATCATTCTGGCAAGTTCTTTCTCGAGACTGAATACTCTCAATTAGTATATATACAAATATGCTGCCATTTTTATATCTTTTCAGAAAGCATTTCTTCTTTTACATCACCCTACCTTCCACCCAGCTACTACTCTTTTCCTGACTTCTTTTAATAGCACAGCTTCTTGAAAGATGAATGTACAGTTCCTCTCTCCCCATTTGCTCTTGAAATTACTCCAAACATACTTTTCATCCTTTACTCAATGAAACACTTCTTGTCAATGTTACCGATGATCTGCACCTTTGCCAGATCCAGTGATCAATTCTCAATCTTCACTAACTTGACCTTTTACAACCTTTGACACTGTTGATGACTTTCACCTTTTGAAGAGTTTAGCTCATTTGTGGATCTCCTCCGTGCTTATTCACTGCTTCTTCTTAGTCTCATTTGTTGCATCATCCTTCCCTCCCCAGTATCTAAATACCTCAGATCCCCAGGGCTCGATTCTTGGAATGTTATATACAGTCACTAACAAGGTGGTTCTCAACCAAACTAACGGCTTTTTCTTACTCTGGTACCACAAATCTAGCAGTGCCTTGCATATACACACTGTATTCAATATAAATTTGTTGAATGAAATAAACCTAATTTGCAACATGATTATTATCTGGCTACATCCACGTGTGTTTCTAAAAATTTTGAACGTAATTGAAACAACTTTAATCCAAATGAGCATCTCTACCAGTAGAGTTTCTGATAATCTTTCAGGTCATTACAAGAGATAGTTGAAGACTGATGGGCGTACTCAGCATATCTGACCCATCACCAAACAAATACTCATCTACATATCAAATGGAACTTAGCAGCTTCATTCACAGTGACAGTTAAAGAGAGCGTTTTAAATTGGGTGATAGGTTGGAACTATATTGAGCTTGCCTTTATTACAGTCTAAATTGTGGAAACTAGAATAAACAATGTTTAAAATACCAATTGTGAAATCCCAATTATTTATGGTGTCATGTTAAAGGATAAGGCTTAAAGGCGTTTGTCTGATGCCTTTAGTTATGGCTGAGCTAACTTTCTAGCATGTCTATAAGATTAGAGATGTGACATTATCCATGGCTAATCCAGGTGAAACAGCCAACAACTTTCAAAGAAGAAAAATTTTTCGAACTTACTCATGACCCATAATCAATAAGTGAAAGCAGACATTAAGATAAAATTTCTGCATGGCTCTGTGTTCTTATTATACACTAGTGCTTTTTTTGAGGGGAAAAGAAACTTTATTTTTTCTCATAAAGCTCTATCAAGTGACTAGTGTGGAATAGTGCAATATTATAATATAACTAGTTTATAATTTATTCTCACTCTCAGGTCACAGCTTTCTGTGTTTAAATTAACATCATCACTAAAGTATATAAAGCTTTAGAAACAAACAGTGATCCCTGAAGCAGATTTCTGTCAAAGTGGCTCTGGGAAGTCTGCTTATCAGACAAAAGCAGATTTTAAAAATTAGACAAATATGAGAACGTTCTGTCCGCTCATATCTTAGCTGCAAATTAGTGAAGCAACCTCTCGTAGGAGGTTCTCCAATCGAATGCCATCTTGGTTTCAGGGAGGGGTTTGGAGGTTGTACATTCTTGTGTCCAATCCTTATCATTACTAGGATCACCCTTTAACAAGCAGTGAAGCAGTATGTGTCTTGGGGGCTTCCCAGCTTTGTGAAGCGCATGTCCACTTTCTCCCTTTGACCTCCCTCACAATCCAGGTACCCCTTCAGGCTTGCCGTCCTTAGCGTCCTTCTCTCTTTCCCTCAGTCCACCTCTCCCTCTCCTAGCCAGCAACTTAGAGAGCAATCCCTTCACCCCTTCTTTTTTTTTCCTCTTTTTTTTTTTTTGCGGTATGTGGGCCTCTCACTGTTGTGGCCTCTCCCGTTGCGGAGCACAGGCTCCGGACGCGCAGGCTTAGCAGCCATGGCTCACAGGCCCAGCTGCGCCGCGGCATGTGGGATCTTCCCGGACCGGGGCACGAACCCGTGTCCTCCACATCGTCAGGCAGACTCTCAACCACTGCGCCACCAGGGAAGCCCCCCTTCTTAAGGACTTAACAGAGTGAATTCACAATAGTGGAGGCCCAGGAAGCATGACAGATGATAAAGAATATATTCTAAGTCAGAAACGGCGGTGCACTCTGCAGACTCAAAATACTTATTCTTGTATGTCCTTTGCCAAGAGAAACATGAAGAAAAGGGGCAGTAAATTCAAGTGAATGAAGAGAATGAAGTGAATAAAAAAAAATCTTATTCAAATTACAATAGAAATGGCAAAAACTTCACACAGAAATACTGGAATAAAGGTTAGCGTTTTCTGTCTGACTTTAAAAGAAATATCATTATAAAGTACTCCAAAACCACATTAATTAAGGGGAACTTGCAATTCTTTTTGTAGAAGCTAGTTTCAGCCCATTAATTGTGTTTTAAGTGCATTGAAAAGAACACTAGATTCAAAATCAGGAACTCTGTGTTCACCTGTGACTAATTCCGCTACCTCTGCCAAATCACTTATTTTCTGAGCCCCAGTGCCTTATTTATAAATTGGGAATATCAGATTATTTGATCTTTAAGATTTTTTTTTAACATCAGGATGCTATGTTTCCATGCTTTTACTGAATTTTTTTCTCCTTTTCCAAGACCTCTTCACTGTAAGTAGAAATTTTGACTTGATAGAATAATGACAAGTTCGGAGTTTTTTTTTTTATCATTACCCTACTTTCCACAAATTAATATGCATAGTAAATGTCATGTTATAAATGCAACAAGAGCCATAAAAAAATTGACTCACTCTGCTACCCAAAAGGACAAGGTTATTCCTGGGGAATGGCAGACCCAGACTAAAAAGAGTGCATAGAAATTTCACCTCTTAATTCTGATAGTTACATTACTTAACTAGTGACATTGAACAAATTACTTAATATTCCTAGAGTTTTGGTTTCCTCGTGGCAAATTAAAGATAATAGTGCTTCCTACACAAGATCACTGTGTAGATTAATGAGATAATTAATGAATAGTGCATAATACATATACGACTCTCAATTTTGTTGAAGGGTTGACATTATTTCTCACCTTCAATTTAACTGTTTCATAAGATCTTTAGGGAATACACTAACTTTCGGTAAGGTCAAAATGTTTAAACAACATAGATTTAAAGCCAAGTGGTGACAGGGTATGAAATGAAATGCAATTAGATTTTCTCCAGTTGCATAAGTGATAGCATTCATGATCCTATCCACAAGTCCAATTCCTACAGAACTATGTCACACTTCACTTCACTCCTCAACAAGCTGTAATTTTCATTTTTAAACAATTTATAGTAACTCTCTTGATCTCTCATGCCCTTCCAGCAACCTTGCTATTTTCCTTTTATAGCAAAAACTTCTCAAGGAGTTATCTATAATCACTGTTCTCAGTTCTTCATTCTCTCTTTAAGCCACTCCAGTCAGGTACAAGAGACAATCTCTTTTGTACCCACTACTGTACTGAAATTACTCATCAAGGTCACCAATGATCTCCATATTTTAAATTTGTGGTTAATTTTCAGTCCCAATTTCATTTCTTGGTCATATTCGATTTGTCATTTGACCCTCTCTTTTTTTTTTGATACACTATCCTTACTGGAAAGGAAGCCCTGCTTTTTCTCTCTCGTTAGATGCTTTTTTTTTAACTTTGATTCACTCATTTCTCCACATATCCCAGACCTTTAAACATTGGAGGGTCTCAGGTCTCACTCTTTGAACTTATTCTCTTTTCTGTCTATACTTATTCCCTTGGAGATCTCAACAAATCACATGTCTTAAAAACTATTGCGCTGCTGTTGATTGCCAAATTCATAGGTCCCAGAATTATTTCCTTGACTCCGGTTGTCTGTTTGGCATCTCCATTTTGATGTCTAGTGAGCATAACAAATTCAGTATACACAGAAACAAAACTCCTGATTTTCATCCCCAAAACTGCACCTCCGCACATCCCGCTCATCTCAGGAAATGACAATGCTGTCAATCAAAATAGCTACTCAAGCCAAAGACCTTGATGTTGGCCTGGGCACCTCTCTTTCTCTCATATTCCATACACCATCTCTCAGGAAGCTCCAGAAGCTCTTCAGAATATACTCTGCATCTAATCTTTCTCCTCTCCTCCACTGCTACCACTCTGAGCAAATCCACAGTCTGTTACTACAGTAACCTCCTGACCAGTGGTTTCACCATTTCTATCCTTGCCTCTCCCTCGTAGTCTCTTTTCCAAAAGTAGTTAGTGATCATCTTAAAATGGAAGCAATGCCACGTCAATTCCTGTGTTTGGTATCCTCCAGTGGCTTGCCGTCTAATGGTGAGTGGCAGCTAAATTCCTTGTGGAGATTTACAAGTCCCTACATGGTCTGGAGCCCTGTTACTCTTGGACCTCATCACTGGCTCTTCTCAGCTCTCTTCAGCTGCTCTGTCCTTCTCCCTGTACCCGGGATGGACACGCTAGCCCATTGTCGCTTCAAGGCAACATCCCTATGGCTCCCTCCCTCACCTCTTTTAGCTCTTTCCTCAGTACCTTTTCACCAAGACATTCTCTGTTCACTCTATTTTAGATTGCACCTGTCTTTGAACAAATATCTAAGCACTCCGTACCCCCCTTCCCACTTGGTGAATGAAGGCTTCTTAGTACCTGGTCAGTGAAGACTTTTATTCATGTATTTATTTTTCATCCTCTGCCTGTTCTAAAATGTAATGTAGAGATTTTTTTCTGTTTGGTACTATACCCCCAATGCTTAGGCTTGTTCCTTGCATTTAACAGACTCTCAATAAACTTTTTGTGTAAAGTAACCATTTATTTCAGGATATTGTCCATAGAGCTTACATTTTCTTTTCAAGAAACTGAGTATTACCAATGAATGACTGAGATTCTGGCCTCTTCTGCCTTTCTGAAGAGGATTTCTTAGTAGCATGGATGGTCAAATGTAAGGAGACATAAGTTATCCTATCTAGCCACTGTTAGCACGATATTTTAAGATTATCAACAAAACGGTGTAAGGACTTTACTTTTAGCCAAGTGACCGTTTGGTTGGTTGGCCCGTTCAGTTCTTGGTGCCCCTGCTCCTTTTATCAGCATGCCTGTGGGAGTTCTCCTACACAGTTGGCCCTCCTTTCATCTGCCTACAATTTCAGCTGAAACATCTTTGTTCAAGGTTGATTAAACAGAACTCAGAGTATACTTGTCAGTCTTCTGTGGCTTCATCATATGCTTCATTCTATGCCACCCTTTGCCTCCAATTTGACAAATATAATAAATCACTGTCTGGGGTGAGGGGCCATCATCCCCTGTCTACCCTCCCTGAACCCAACACATCTAGTACCACATTCTTCATGATACTTCTATTACCCCTATTCCCAGCATAGCATGCGCTGCTCCTTCCTTCCCCTGACTCTTGATACCCTGCCTAGCTCTGCTCTACAGTCTGCATGTTGGTATGTAAGTACCTTCGAGTGAGTCTTTCTCCTCTGCTTGTTATGGTAGACTAGATATAGTGGAATCCACAGTATCGAGTAAGTTTGTTTGTTTATTTCTTAATAAAGTGATATATCTGAAGTTACCCTCTGCCTATCACTGCTCTCAAATATTCGCAGTCATAGGAATTATTAGTATAATTTTCACTTTATCTTCTGAAATATGTGCAAGCCCTTTGAAGACAGAGACCACGGCGAGCATTCACATGTCACCTGTGGAGTCTTAACAGTACCAGACCTTGTATGTTGTTGGTACTCAATAAATAGTAATGTAAGAACTTGATTATAATTTATCATAACATTATTGCTACACTCATTTTATAGAACAGATGATAAATATTATGGATTCACTGGGACTGAACAAAAATTTCACAATAATTCTCATTTTCCTGAAAATGGGAGCTTCTTTGGGTCTCTGTGTAGCTAACCTAAGCCTGCTTAAAAGCCCCCTAATCACTGTGACTAAGGACTATTCATGGACCATCAAGTAGTAGGAGTCAGGGTCATAGTAATATTTCGAATAACTTGGATATCGATCGTGCCTTTCTTCTGAAAATGGGAAAGAATGTGATACCATCTCTACAGTCTGCCCACTCAAACTCTGTAGACTGCTTTCACCCACAGTAATACCTTCCGGCACAGCTTGATCTCGATGTTACTGTACCAGCAGCACTTCATTAATCGTGGAGCAGAGGCTGGGAATGGCCCTCAAACCTGTGCCAGAAGCTCCCCATGGGGCCAAAGTTGTCACCTCACAAAGAGAACATTAAGGGAGGGAGGGGTATTGGCACCTGGATATTCCTTAACTCAGAATGCACAGTCTTGATTCAGCCTTGAAATTAAAAGCTTGGTGAAATAAAACTTATACCCTGAGCATTCACTCTGTCCGTCACTTGCTCGTTCAGTGTTAACAGTATGTGGTAGTTAAATAATAATTTAGCCAGTTTACAGATGAAAAAACTGAGTCTCAAAAAGGAAATTCACCCATTCAAGGGTAATCAGCAAATGGTGGAGCTTTGTGTATGCCCAAGTCCCTTAGACAATGTGTGAGGTTCCCATTATCCTGCTCTCTCACTTCTGAGCATAACAGAGAAATCCTACAGTAGTGATAATCTCAAAAAAAAAAATACTTTTAATCTTTCAAAGTAACCAGCCCCTGCATAAGGTTTGAAATTCCCTTCCAGTTTCAAACTCTAGCCACGTGCCATACAAATATGGAGTATTTTGAGCCTTTGCTTTCCACGGTGCTTTGTTGGTGATGGTCCTGCTGCCTGCTAGTGGCCATGGTTAGAAGCAGAAATAGAAAGAGAAAGTTGAGATTGAGAGTTTTAATTTTTTTCATTGGTTTCTTCTTTTAAGAATCATACTTATTTTTCCCTAATTCTTAAGGAGACGTCACCCAAGAAAATTATTTACTCTCATTCTCTTCCTATGAAGTGAGGAAGTATGCTTTTGTTTTGTTTTTGTGTTATGTTTTCCTCTTTTGTTTGTTGTTACGGCTTGAGCCCCTCTAATCTTTGCTTCTGCCATTCCTTTGTTGAACTTTCTCAGTTGCTTCAACTGAGTAATACATTCTTGTAGAAACTGTAATAGTCTTTTAAGCAGGACAAAAAAAAAATTAGTTGGATATTAATGGAATGATGAGATTTGCTCAAAGGTATGAACTCTGTAGGAGAGTATTGCTATGAAGTTAAATGAAATTGTTTAAAAACAATGTAGATGAAGTCAACTCATATCTAAAATTCTGACAGATCCTTTGATTGGGTGATCAATGGGGATGTTAACAATGGAACATGTTAAGTGGGATTGGGGAGGTGGATTGTGCCATGAAAGAAGGCTTTCCAGGTAGGTTGAAGATGGAATATGAAGAAGTCAGTTTGCCAGAGTAACAGAATGATACTTTATCCTGAAGACAATAGCTGTTAGAATTTTAAACACAGAAAAAATATTGTCAGACCTGTTTCTCATATGATAAGGACATCTGGCATGATGGATTGGAGTGGAGAAAGGAGAAAATGGTGATGATTGTACCAGATCTTCTGACCAGGAAGGAGAATTTTATCAGTTTTATCTTAATTTAGTTTTCACTCACATTGGTAAATTTCAATCCTATCCCTCAGATGGAGGGGTTTTATTCCTGGGAGTTTTCCTTGCTAGAGACAGGATATTCCAGCTGTATTTAGTGTGGAATATTAAATGTAATGATTTGTAACCCACTATTTGGAAGGTTGCTCTGTGATATTCCACAAAATTAAGAAATAAAATTGCATCCATTGTATTTTATGAGCCAGGGGTTGTGATATGATGGTCTGTGGGCCACCAGTTTTATAAATAAAATTTTATTGGAACTTAGCCACACCCATTTGTTTATGTATTGTCTATGGCTACTGCAGAGAAGTAGTTGTTACATCAGAGACCACATGGCCCACAAAACCTAAAATACTCGCTATCTAGTCCCTTACAGAAAATATATACCAACTCGAGTCTTAGGCAATGTTGTTTTTGTCAGTGTATTTTTCCTTTGTTTGTTTTTAAAGTTTTGAACCATTGAGGAGATAAATATTCAATAGTATTGAGGTTGCTGCATTACATTTTACTGATCAGAGCTCTTAAGAGGAACTGAAATGGAAATCTGGAGAAAAGAGTTGAATAGAAGTCCTCTCAAACAGCCTAAGTTACAGAGTACTGCACATATACACACAGACATGTACACACACACATAGTAAAAAACAGAAAAGCAAGAAGAAACAAAAATGGAACAATTTGTTTTGCTCACTGTGTTACATAACGCTTTATCTTTTTTGTTGAAAGAAAGCCAGACTTGTCTTTTAGAGTATTTAATCTCATAATGAAGTTTCTAGGCATTCTTTTCCTGGACACTGAGGCACCACTCTTTGTTGAAAGTGTGTAAATGGTCTTGTCAGTATAAGTGATGCAAACGAATGCAGTCCTCCAAAGATGCACAAGAAGTTTTCCAACTGTGTCCTGAGTTACCCTCCTGTTGGTGAAGAAGGCAGAGCTATGGAAAGTCAGAGATATTTAGATGGTCCATCAGAGATTGAACAAAGAGAAAAATGATTTCTATTTTAGAAATTTACTAAAGTTATTTTCCATGGGTTTTGTGCTTACTGTGTCTCACACACACAGCTAGCAATTTATATATCTCTGTTAAACTGCCAAAAGTTTGCAGCATGTAACCGTACTTCATCCAGTGCCTCTACATCCTGTGTCCTCATGTATTAATGGGGGGTAATTTCATAGGTGAGTAAACCTATCTCACTTTCTAATTTCATACAGGTGGTAAGTGGCAGAGTAAGGATTCCAACCAAGTCTGTATTCTACAAAGCCAGTGCTTTTCAGGATATCACACTGACTCTAATAAAGGTCAATACCTTTTTTAAAAATCCCAAGCATCTACCTCCTGTCAACATTTATGATTTACAAAACAGAAACAGACTCACAGGCTTCAAAAACAAACTTATGGTTACCAAAGGGGAAAGGTGGGGGGAGGGATAATTAGGAGTTTGGGAGTAACATATACACACTACTTTATATAAAATAGATAATCAACAAGGACCTACTGTATAGTACAGGGAACTGTACTCAATATTCTGTAATAATCTATGTGGGAAAAAAATCTGAAAAAGAATGGATATAGGTATATGTATAGCTGAATCACTTTGCTGTACACGTGAAACTAACACAGTATGGCAAATCAACTATACTCCAATAGAAAATAAATTAAATTTTTAAAAAGATATACTAATTTTAAAAGATTTATGATTTAAAGCAGTTAGAAAGCCCATCTGGGTAATAAGAACATAGAAAGGTAACTGGAAATATATAATTCTGAAGAAACACGAACTTCATCAGTACTACAAATCAATATGTATCCTAGACATACATTTTCTAAAATTAGCTCTGATTCCATTAGGGTTGTTAAATATTGAAGGATTCTTCTAGCTCTAAAGTGCTCTGTTCCTAATAAGGAAATCTGACTTCAATAACATGCCCTGGGCAAAAAGCCCTTTATCTGAAAAAGTAAAATCAAAAGAACATTTAAGTCAACCTGATGAGTTTTTCTCTCTATTTTACAACAAAATATTTTAGTTCTCTAATTTCTGTGAAGCTTATTTTAATTTCCCAAGTGGAAGTAAAACAAAAACAAAACAAAACATAGTCACTTTTTTTGAGTGAAAATAATGGATTTTTTTTCTGCTTGGTTGTTTTCTGTGTGTGTATATGCACAGGACTTATGTATATGTATTTTACTCTAAAGAGAGAGTCTCTTAACTAGGAAATTAGTTGATTTCTGAGATTTATTAAAAGAGAAATTTCAAGGACTTAACCTAGAGCTACTTTCTCCTACTTTTGCTGTTCATATAAATTTTATGATCTTGCCATTGTATGACTGTGCAATATAGAGAAAATATTTTTTGTGTTTCTGAGGATCAAAGATCTTCTGAATAAATTTTGTAGAAATTTTGTACTCTGACCTAAGAATAAGCCATGAGAAGATAATACACCAGTATAGAGAGTGAGAGAACTCCAGTGACACTTATCTAATTCCATAGGTACAAGTATGAGTTAAAGTTTCAATGGAAAATGAGACCTGGGACCTTGGAGGTATATCTATAGGTCATAGAAGCCTGAAAGTCTGGGGCATCTCCGGCCTTTGGAGTGATATATTTATATTCCAAAAGATTAGAGTAAGAACTTAGAAACTTTTCCATCCTGTCTCTAAGGAACAAAGGTTTTTCTGTCCTCTTTTTGGACTGGAGAGAAAGACAGCCATGAGACAGCTGAGAAAATCCATTTTTCTCCATTTCTTGCTTAGGGAGTATCTGACCACTCAAATAAGTTTTCCCATCTGGCTTTCATTGTACTGTCTTGGGGTAAGAGTGGAGCAAAGGAAACAATACAGCTATTATTATGGAAATACTAATAACTAATCTGTCTCTCATCCAGAACACCTCTTATTCACATTGAGGACAAAATTAATAAAGATGAATATTTAAAAACTCCGGGGTTTACTTTTTGTTGCTTGCTTCAAATTGTTGTTTTCACTTCGTGTATTATGTATCATTATTAGTTACCTTAACAATTTTTTTAACTACCCAGTGTAGGAATAAGTAGGTTGGTATGGATAGGATGATAGATTAGAAGAGAGAGAGAGACCAGGCAATAAGCTTTGATATTCATATTTACTAGTTTTTTTTCTTTTTTTTTTTTTTTTTTACTGTGGGTTACCAATTAAGGGAGATATATGATTTTTAAAAAGCTAATTTAAATCTGAGGATAATGAATAAATATTTGACTATACTAATTGGAGATCCCATTACTTTTCTTAATGAAATGCATGCAAATGTTCCAATTCTCCATATAGTTAAAATCAAATGCTTTTCAGGAAGAGAGACTCAGGACATACACTATCAAAGTAACTTCTTAGTAAAATAAATATTCTCACATACATTATAATGGCTTATGTCAAGGACATTGGGACTCCACAAACATGTGTATGATATATATATAGCTCAATACATCTAAAAAAGGTACCTCATAGATTATCTCATGTGACCCTGGTAATACCTTGTAAGTTAGTAAAATAGAAATTATCCTTATGTCTTAAGCTATGAATAGTGAAGTTTAGAAAGAATAAGTGGCCAGGCCAAGGCATGCAGACCAGGCGTGTAGAATTCCCATAAAACAAACAAAAAATATTTGCAAGCATACCTCATTTTATTGTGCTTCATAGATATTGTGTTTTTTTAGAAATTGAAAGCTTGTGGCAATCCTGCATAAAGCAAGTCTGTCAGTGCCGTTTTTTCAACAGCATTTGCCCACTTCGTGTCTGTCACATTTTGGTAATTCTCTCAATATTTCAAACTTTTTCATTTTCATTCTATTTGTCATGGTGGTCTGTGTTCAGTGATCTTTGATGTTACTGCTATGACTCACTGAAGTCTCAGATGATGGTTAGCATTTTTCAGCAATAAAGCATTTTTAATAAGGGTATGTATTTTTTTGGATATAATGCTATTGCACATTTAATAAACTACAGTATAGTGTAAACATAACTTTTATATGCATTGGGAAACCAAAAACTTCATGTGATTTGCTTTATTTTGATATTCACTTTATTGTAGTGGTCTGGAACTGAACCTGCAGTATGGCTGTATTGAATGGAAAAACACTGAATAAAAAGACATATAGTTCTGGTTTGAATAAGAACTTCAAGAACTGGAAATGATTGCATTTCAATCATGAGATCGATGTACAGTGCTCTAAAATAAGTTTCTTCCTGCCCTTTTATCTAGTGATGAGAAATGGAGTACATGGAATAGTTTCTGTGAGTGGGAGGTACACTTATGTTTATAAATTCATGATGCGTTTTATCTTTGTATTTAGCGTTTATTTAAAGGGATTGGATTTTTCTTATATTTTACAATAAGAAAAAAGTTTTTTAGGATAACTGCATCCAAATACCATATGTTATGGTTAAAATGTTATTCTTCACTGCTTTGAAACTATAGGTGTTAAGGTGACAAATTAAACTTAGGTGTTCTTTTCTCCAAAATCCACAGATAGCTGATGAATGGAATAAGAAAAAATAGGTCCAAATATTTCCAATTTCCTCATTACGGGGTATTGAAATTTGGGTTTATACTATAGACAACCAGAAAACAGAACAAATTATATGTAATGATATTTTTAGAAATTAGACAACAGGCTTCCCTGAAATAAGGGAAACAAACAAGGAAGCTCCACAGTAACCTTGATTTCAACCTAAAATGCAGCACAAGAAGAGGAAACACAAACATAGCCTATGGTTCTGCTGAATTGAGGAGAGAGTTCAATTGGGTGGGAGAATCCTTAGGAAGATAGGATTTGTAGATCAGTGTAGCAGAGAAAGTGCTCCAGAAATCTGACATTGGGTCCATAGAGTTCATGGATGAACAAAAATTTGTGCATGTGTGTAACAGAAAACTTTGTGAATCAGGAAAATAGTGACTTCTGAAGAAAGAATAATTACAGAGGAGTAATAAACCAAACAATTACAAAAGCTCAGCTAGTAATTCTACAAGCTAAATTCAGAAGCAGAATGGAGAGACTTTGTTCATCACTCAGAACATTCAGTAGAGTAAGGGGGGATCACATCTTAGTAGTAAGGCTAAGCTAGTGCTAGATTCATGCTCTAAAAGGCTACTCTAGATCCATGCTAAAAGTTCTAGAGTCCATGCTGAAAAGACTATCAGAGGGAAGTCCAGTACACTTTATTTATTTATTTATTTTATTGGAGTAAAATTGCTTTACAATGTTGTGTTAGTTTCTGCTGCACAATGAAGTGAATCAGCCACATGTACACCCACATCTCCTCCCCCTTGGACCTCCCTCCCACACCCCCATCCCACCCACCTAGGTCATCACAGAGCACCGAGCTGAGCTCCCTGAGCTGTACAGCAGGTTCCCACTAGCTATCTATTTTACACATGGTAGTGTATTTATGTCAAACCTAATCTCCAAATTCGTCCCACCCTCCCCTTCCCCCCATGTCCACATGTCCATTCTTTACGTCTACATCTCTATTCCTGCCCTGCAAATATGTTCATCTGTACCACTTTTCTAGATTCCACATATATGCGTTAATATACGATATTTGTTTTTCTCTTTCTGGCTTACTTCACTCTGTATAACAGACTCTAGGTCTATCCATGTCTCTGTAAATGGCACTCTTTCATTCCTTTTTATGGTTGAGTAATATTCCATTGTATATATGTACTACATCTTCTTTATCCATTCATCTATCGTTGGACATATAGGTTGTTTCTATGTCCTGGCTATTGTAAATAGTGCTGCAATGAACATTGGGGTACATGTGTCCTTTTGAATTATGGCTTTCTCAGGGTATATGCCCAGTAGTGGGATTGCTGGGTCATATGGTAGTTCTATTTTTAGTTTTTTAAGGAACCTCCATACTGTTCTCCATAGCGTCTTTATCAATTTACATTCCCACCAACAGTGCAAAAGTGTTCCCTTTTCTCCACACCCTCTCCAGCATTTATTGTTTGTAGATTTTTTGATGATGGCCATTCTGACTGGTGTGAGGTGATACCTCATTGTAGTTTTGATTTGCATTTCTCTAATAATGAGTGATGTTGAGCATCTTTTCATGTGCCTCTTGGCCATCTGTATGTCTTCTTTGGTGAAATGTCTATTTAGGTCTTCCACCATTTTTTAACTGGGTTGTTTGCTTTTTTGATATTGAACTCCATGAGCTGTTTGTATATTTTGGAGATTAATCCTTTGTCCATTACTTCATTTGCAAATATTTTCTCCCATTCTGAGGGTTGTCTTTGCATCTTGTTTATGGTTTCCTTTGCTGTGCAAAAGCTTTTACGTTTCATTAGGTCCCATTTTTGTTTTTATTTTCATTACTCTAGGAGGTGGGTCAAAAAAGATCTTGCGGTGATTTACGTCAAAGAGTGTTTTTCCTATGTTTTCCTCTAAGAGTTTTATTATAGTGTCCAGTCTTATATTTAGGTCTTTAATCCATTTTGAGCTTATTTTTGTGTATGGTGTTAGGTAGTTTCATTCTTTTACATGTAGCTGTCCAGTTTTCCCAACACCACTTATTGAAGAGGCTGTCTTTTCTCCATTGTATGTTCTTGCTTCCTTTGTCATAAATTAGGTGACCATATGTGTGTGGGTTTATCTCTGGGCTTTCTATCCTGCACCATTGATCTATATTTCTGTTTTTGTGCCAGTACCATACTGTCTTGATTACTGTAGCTTTGTAATACAGTTTGAAGTCAGGGAGCCTGATTGCAGCAGCTCCTTTTTTCTTTCTCAAGATTGCTTTGTCTATTCGGGGTCTTTTGTGTTTCCATACAAATTGTAAAATTTTTTGTTCTAATTCTGTGAAGAATGCCATTGGTAATTTGATAAGGATTGCATTAATCTGTAGATTGCTCTGGGTAGTGTAGTCATTTTCACAATATTGATTCTTCCAATCCAAGAACGTGGTATATTTCTCTTTTGTTTATGTCATCTTTGATTTCTTTCATCAGTGTTTTTAGTTTTCTGAGTACAAGTCTTTTGCCTCCTTAGGTAGGTTTATTCCTAGGTATTATACCACTGATGAACACAGATGCAAAAATCCTGAACAAAATACTAGCAAACAGAATCCAACAACACATTAAAAGGATCATACACCATGATCAAGTGGGGTTTATTCCAGGAATGCAAGTATTCTTCAATATATGCAGATCAATTAATGTGATACACTACATTAACCAATTAAGGAATAAAAACCATATGATCATCTGAATAGATGCACAAAAAGCTTTTGACAAAATTCAACACCCATTTATGATAAAAACCCTGCAGAAAGTAGGCATAGAGGGAACTTTCCTCAACATAATAAAGGCCATATATGACAAACCCACAGCCAACATCTTACTCAATGGTGAAAAACTGAAAGCATTTCCACTAAGATCAGGAACAAGACAAGAATGTCCACTCTTGTCACTCTTATTCGACATAGTTTTGGAAGTCCTAACCTCAGCAATCAGAGAAGAAAAAGGAATAAAAGGAATTGGAAAAGAAGAAGTAAAACTGTCGCTGCAGATGACATGATACTATACATAGAAAATCCTAAGGATGTCACTAGAAAACTACTAGAACTAATCAATGGATTTGGTAAGGTTGCAGGATACAAAACTAATGCACAGAAATCTCTGGCACTCCTATACACTAATAACGAACAATCAGAAAGAGAAATTAAATCAGAAACAAATTCCAGTACACTTTAAAGGAACACAACAAAGCCCAGGATTCAACAGTATAAATCTACAATGCCTGACCTCCAATAAAAATTACTAAACATGATAAAGAAAAATATTACCCAGTACCAGGAGAAGATCAACCAATAAAAAAAGAACTAGAAATCACAGAAATAATGGAATTAGCCCACTAGAATAGTAAAACATTGATATGAAATATATTCAAATATTTAAAAGAAAACGAAGTTAATAAAGTGATAAATGATACAAAGAATACAAAAAAGGAATTATTAGAAATAAAAAGATTGGTCTCAAAATTTAAATTTCTGTTTATGATTTACAGTAGATTAAGCATGCAAAAGGAAAGATCAGTGAACCTGAAGATATAACAATAGAAAATGTCTATAATGGAGCGTAGAGTGTAAAAATACTGAAAAAAATAAACAAAATTTCCACAGCTTATGGGAAAAAGTCAAGATTTCTAATATGTATATAATTTTAGTCCCATAAAGAGAGGGAAAGTAAAAGTAAACAACACAATCTTAAACAACCAATGATCAAATAAGAAATCACAAACAAAATTTAAAAATACCTTGAAGCAAGTGGAAATGATAAAAAAAAAAAAAAAAAAAAAATTCAAGAAGCCAAAGGAAAAAAACCTTTACCTACAGAGGAGCAAAGATAAGATTACATCTAACTTCTCCTCAGAAACTATACAAGAAAGAAAAGAGTAGAGTAAAATATTCAAAGTATTGACAGAAAACACCAACTATCCTAGAATTCCGTACCCAGAATAATTACTTTTTAAAAGTGAAGAAGAAATAAAGACTTTCTCAGACGAAAAACATTGAAGGACTTTTTTGCTGGTACACCTGCCTTCCAAAATGCGTTAAAAGAAATTCTTCAGAAAGAAGGAAAATGATCAAGTCAGAAACTCAGATATACATAAGGAAAGAGCATTGAAGAAGGAGTAATTGAAGGTAAATAAAAGGTTTTATTGTTCTTATTCTTAATTGATCTAGTGGATAACAACTTGTTCAAAATATTATCAACAATGTATTCAATTATGTTATGCTTATGTATATATCATATAATGGTTGTGAGATATATATATATATATATATATATATATATAGGGTGTGTGTGTGTGTGTGTGTGTGTGTGTGTGAATTGAATGGTAGTAATCAGGATGGGACTGGTGAGAAATTAGAATTATTTTGTTGTTATAAAATACACTACCTGGGGCTTCCCTGGCGGCACAGTGGTTGAGAGTCCGCCTGCCGATGCAGGGGACACAGGGTCCGTGCCCCGGTCCGGGAAGATCCCACATGCCGCGGAGAGGCTAGGCCCGTGAGCCATGGCCGCTGAGCCTGCGCATCCAGAGCCTGTGCTCTGCAACAGGAGAGGCCACAACAGTGAGAGGCCTGCATACCGCAAAAAAAAAAAAAAAAAAAAAAAACCCAAGCATACGTGATTTACAAGAAATCCACTTGTCATCTACAAGATATATATAGCTTAAAAGTAAATGGATGGAGAAAAAAATACCATGTTAACACTAATCAAAAGAAAGCAGGAGTAGCCATATTAATTTCAGACAGAACAGACTTCAAAGCAATGAACGTTATCACAGTTAAAGAGTATTACATTATGATAAAGGGGTCAGTTCTCCAAGAAGGTATACCAATTCCTACTGTGTAGGCACCTAACAACAGCGTGTTGCAAAGGCTGATAGAACTGCAAGAAGAAATAGATAAATCCACTTGATAGTTGATAGTTGGAGGCACAACACTCCTCTCTCAGAAATGGACAGACCCAGCAGTTGAGAACCAATTAAGACATAGCTGAAATAAACAGCACTATCAATCAACAATAGAGTTGGCATCTATAGACTACTGCATCCAACATCAGCAGAATATACATTCTTCTCAAGCTCATGCCTAACATTCAGCAAGATAGACCGCATTCTGGGCCATAAACCACACCTTAACAAATTTAACAGAATAGATATCATACATCTGCTCATGGACCACAAACTAGAAATCAGTAACAGAAGGATAACCAGAAAATCCCCAAATACGTGGAGATTAAACATTTAGGTATTAAGGTAAGGCTGGACCTCAAACTTTACTTCTGTTTTGCAAAAGACAATGTAAAGAGAATGAGAAGACAAGACACAGACTGGGAAAAAATATTTGCAAAAGACACATCTGATAAAGGACTGCTATCCAAAATATACAAAGAACTCAAAATTCAATAGTAAGAAAACAAATGACCACATTAAAAAATTGGCCAAAGTCCTTAACAAACACTTCAGCAAATACTATCTACAGACGGGAGAAAAGCATATGAAAAGATGCTCCATACCATATATCAGGGAAACACAGGTTAAAACAACAATGAGATAACACTGCACAACTATTAGAATGGCCAGAATCCAGAACACTGAGAATACCAAGTGCTGATGAGGGTGTGGAGTGCCAGGAACCGTTACTCATTGTTGGTGGGGATGCAAAATTGTACAAGCACTTTAGAAGATGATTTGGTGGTTTCTTGCTAAACTAAATGTACTCTTTCCATGTAATACAGCATTTGCCCTCTGTACTACTTTCCCAAAGTTGATGAAGACTTAGGTTCACACGAAAACCTATATGCATGAGTGTTCATAGCTCTTTTATTCATAATTGCCAAAACTTGGAAACAACCAAGTTATTCTTTAGTAGGTAAATGGATAAATACACTGTGGTACATCCAGACAATGGAATATTATTCAGTGCCAAAAAGAAATGCGATCTCAAGCATGACAAGACATGAAAATACCTTAAATGAATATTAATAAGTGAAGAAGCCAACCTGAAAGGGGTGCTTACTATATGATTCTAACTCTATATACAATATTTGGAACAAGGCAAAATTATGGAGGCAATTAAAAGGATGAGTAGTTATCAAGGGTTGGGGCAAGGAGGAAAAAGACCTGCAGAGCACAGAGGATTTTTAAGGCAATGAAAATGCTCTGTTAGGTACTATAATGACGCATACATGTCGTTATACATTTGTCCGAACCCTTAGAATGTACAGCACCAAGACTGAACCCTAATGTAAACTGTAGATTTTGGTTGATAATGACATGTCAGCGTAGGTTCCTCGGCTGTAACAGATATGTCACTCTGGTTTAGGACTTTGGGGAGACTATGTGCATATGCATGTCAGGGCAGGGGCTATATGGGAAATATATATCTATTCTTTTTCATATTCTTTTCCATTATGGTTTATTACAGGATAGTGAATAAAGTTCCCTGTGCGCTACAGTAGGGCCTTGTTGTTTATCTATCCTATATGTAATTTGCATCTGCTAATCCCAAACTCCCAGTCCAGCCCTCCCCTGCCTCTCTGTCCCCTTTGGCAACCACAAATCTAAAAACAACAATCCTTTTTTTTTTTTTTGGAATTTTGGAATTTTATTTAATTTATTTTTTTATACAGCAGGTTCTTATTAGTTATCCATTTTACACATATTAGTGTATATATGTCAATCCCAATCTCCCAATTCATCACACCACCACCCCTACCCCGCCACTTTCCCCCCTTGGTGTCCATATGTTTGTTCTCTACATCTGTGTCTCTATTTTTGCCCTGCAAAGCAGTTCATCTGTACCATTTTTCTAGGTTCCACATATATGCTAAAACAACAATCTTTTAATCTTGGAAAGAAATCTTTAAGAAAATGAAAAGGCAAGAGACAGATAGCCTAGGAGGAAATATTTGTAATAGGTATATCTGACAAAGAACTTGTGTCCAGATACATAAGCAATTGCTATCACTCAATAATAGGATACACAACACAATAAAAATGTACAAGTGATCTGAACGCACACGTTGCACAAGAAAATAGATATAGCCAATAAGCGTACAAAAGTGTGTTCAATAACATTTGTCAATAAGGACACGCAAATTAAAATCACATGGAGATAATGCTGCCTACGTAGCAGAATGGCTAAAATTTAAAAAGATGAATGATACTAACTGTTGGTGAAGATGTGGAGTGACTTGAATTCTCACATATAAACTGATGGGGATACAAAGTCATAATATTCTAGAAAACATTGTGTTACTTTCTCATGTTAAATATATACTGCCATATGGCCTAGTAATTTTATCCTTGGTATTTTCCTGAGAAATAAAAATGTATGTCCATAGAAAGACTTGTACACAAATATTTATTGCAGTTATAGTCATGATAGCCACAAACTAGAAACCACCTAAATAGCCATGAAAGGTTAAATCGATTACACTAAGCATGGCACAGCCATACAATGGTACTCTGCTAATTGATTGTAAGAAATGGACTGCCAGGGCACACAATTAAATAGATGCGGTCGTTTTAAAACATGTTCACAGATTCTCTGAACATGGACCTCTCCTCTTGAATCTAGACTGACCACAGGGGTGCATTTGCAAGCAATACAGTACAGCACACGTGATGCTATACAACCTCCGGGACTGTGTCAGAAAAGGCCATGCAGCTTCTGCCTGGCTCTGGACGCCTTTGGATCCAGGACCTGCCGCATGCTAATGCTCACTCACCATGCTGTGGGGAAGCAGCAGATAAGTGTCCCAGTCTATAGAGCACAGAGGTCTCTGTCCATAGCATCAACCGCTAGATGCATGGGTGACATCGCCTCAATTGCTCTGACATCCAGGGATTTAGTCACTCCTAGTACTTCCAGCTGAGACTCCAGACAGTAAAGGGCTGTCCCCACCGTGCCCTGTTGAAATCCTAACCCACAGAGCCCGTGGGCAAACTAAACTCCAATAAAAATTAAAAGAAAAGAAAATGCTCAAAACAAAACATAGGAACAAACATACAAAAGGAACTAGAAACTACAGAAGGGTGCTATCTACCTGCTCAAAGAATGGCTAGATGTCTGCAAATATTTGTCCATCTGTGGTCACTAAATCACTCATCACCAAATCCTCAAGTAAAGACAAGGGGGAGACACAGAGACATGCTTTGGGCTGCTTACAATATTTCAACACATAATGCTACCTACTTAATACTGGAATTTCAACGGTCAGGAAAAATCTGTTATTTGCTCATTTTCTCCTAGAAGTTTTCATGTTCTAGCAATATTTATCTCTTTTCCATAGGGAAGACTGGCAAGGAATTGGAAAGTAAGTTCTTTGTTTCTGACAGCAGGTGTCACAATTGCCTAATAAAAGAGAAGCATGCTGTAAGTTTTCTTAATGAAAAAGAGAAAGGCACTAATCACTTTGACATATGGCTTTAAAAAACAGGCAACTAGTATCATTAGCACATTGTGAGAATTGACATGGTAATGAGTGCCTTCCTGCATTGGCAAGTAACATGCTGGTAAACTACAGCATTGATTTAATTATAGTCATTGAAGAGAAAAACAGAACACTACCTCATCAAATGTGTGTGTGTGTGTGTGTGTAAAAATATACATCCATATATACTACAAGCAATATCCCAACTTCATAAATGTTAAAATGTGAAAGGATGTTACCCTTAGCACCAAGGAAATATGGTCACTAACCACATGCTGTTTGCAAGTGGCTGGTGAGTTTCACAGCCCTGCCACTGCTTTCCAGTTTCCCAGACATCTGCCCTGTTCAGTTTCCCTTGCACAGAACCTAATTCTGGAGGGTGCCAACCGAGTGTCAATACACCTGCTGGCTGATGCTTTAAGAAAACAACATGATGCTATACATCATCAGAATTTCGAGGCCACAGGGCCTGGGGTGATGAAGGATGGTGGTGGGCCCTGGTATTTGCTGATGGACACAGGAGGTGGTGCCCTCTTTTCCATTTGCATTTTTGGAGATAAAGAATTCTCTCTGCTGCCTGAAATAGGAGCCTGCTTTTTTTTCCCCTTGGCCCACAGTAGGAGTTCAATAAATACAAGAAAAATAAACCAGGTAACAATCTCCACACAATGACCATCCCAACCCTGGCAGCAGACCATGAGAAACGTTATCTCCCAGTTTTCAGCAGAAGCTTTTATCTTTCTTTGCTCACATTCTTAGAGAAGACTTTATTGTTGAATATTGTTTGTTTGTATTTCCCTTTTTTAAAAAAAGTAAATGAGCCCCTAGTTTTTCATATAATACATCTCTGCACTCAATCCCAGGCCCCTCATTTCAGCGAAGACCATCACACCCTTTTGGGTGGATATCCCTATGTAAGACAAGAGATCGACATGCACTGTGGTCAAAAAAGATGTCCTCTTGTAGCTGAGTTGTGCAAAATATCCTGGCATATTCCAAACATGAGTCCATCTTCCTCAAATTTACAATTTCTTCTGTACTTCTATTTATTCTACAAAAGGAAGAAATATTGCCATAAACAATCAAATAAATAGACAACAAAAAAATAAAGCAAAAAAAAATACAAATCCTAAATTATCAGTTATGGAATATGAGATTTTTTTCCCCCCATGGAGACAGCCCTCTCCAGGGTAAAAGCTGGAATCTCCAGTCTCTAAATTGAATTACTGGGCTAATGTTGCCTAAAGCAAAATATAGATGATGCCACTGACTTGGAGGATGGGGAAGACAGAGTGATGGTCATATCAGCCTGGTTCTTGGTGGGAGGGCATGTGTACGGGACAGGAAGTCATCACATAGTAGCATTAGGAAAGAGTGAGGCACCAGGATGTGGAACAGAACACACATGCCACATCCAGACTGAATGGCTGTCACTGAACTGGCTGCACAAACTGATTTAGGAATAGCCGCTAGATCCTAAATAATGTGACACATCAATGAAGAGCTTTGGGATTTGTAGTCCTCTAGATGACATACAACAAGAAAAGGCAGTATTTAAATTAGGGGGGAGAAAAAGCTGTTAGAATGAATAAGTTAGTTGAGCAAGGTCATAGATTAGATACATAGATCAATGAAACAGAATAAAGAGTCCAGAAACGAGCTCTCACATATAAACGATTGATTTTTTTGTTTTTACAAATGCATCAAGGAAATTCAATGAGGAACTGATACTTTTTTTCAACAAATGGTGCTGGAACCACAGGCCATATATGGAAAAAGTGAACTTTGGACCTTACCTAACACCACGCATGAAAAGTAACTTGAAATTCATCATAGAGCTAAATGTAAAAAGCATCAATACAATAATAAAAATTCCAGTAGAAAACATAAGAGAAAATCTTAACAACCCTAAGGGAAGAAGGATGTGCGAATATAGAGTAAACAACAAACATTTAAAAAAATCATAAATTAGCCTTCATTAAAATTAAGAACTTTGAATCTTGGAAAGATAGCATTAAGATAATGAAAAGGCAAGTTCCACTATACCCAATGGGTGTATATATATATT
The DNA here is from genome assembly GCF_003676395.1 of Aethalodelphis obliquidens. Lineage (NCBI taxonomy): Eukaryota > Metazoa > Chordata > Mammalia > Artiodactyla > Delphinidae > Aethalodelphis > Aethalodelphis obliquidens. Next base: position 1,256,272 of record NW_020838005.1, on the reverse strand, counting down.
CATATTCTGACTTATCTGAATGTTTTTAATACGTATATCTGACCAAGGACTCGTGTCCAGAATATTAGCACTCAAAAATGGTAGTAGATGGATAGCCATAATCCAAGAGATTTGTGGTCCACAGGCAAGAAATGAGGGGTAAGGCTCAAGTCCCAGGTAGAATTAACAAGGAAAAACAAGGGAGCGGGTCATCCTGCATCTTGTGTCTCCAGGCTAAAGTTAAGGAGAAAGGAGGGAGCTTGTGTAGGATTTAATGAGAAGATAGCTTTCCTTTTGAGTAGAAGGGGAAAGGAAAAGTTTGATGAACCCTTGGATAGGAGATAGCATGGTTGGACTAATTTTAATTCTTAGGCAGAATAGAGGATGTATCCTAGTGATTCAGTGTTTACTCTTGGCCCTAATCTTTCTGAAAGCCCACTAAATGGAACATCCACCCAACAGGGCTTAGCGGGGTTCCTCTTGGCTGAATGAACCAGGTTACCTCTAGGGCCTGCGAGTCTGGGAATGAAACCCAAATGCTTGAAGTCTCTGACGTATGTCACTCTGCCGGAGCAGAAGCAATGTACCAGAACAATCTGCAGACCTCTGATTTCCTCTGATCCAATTTTTTTTTTTTTCCTTTTATCCCTGGGAAATAAACCAGAGTGTCCTCAGTATTTGACCCTTCCTTTTGTGTTTCTGACTAGGGACAATAACCCTGTGGTTTATACCCCCTGCCCAGGCTCTGAGTGACAGCTGTGCGGAATCTGTAAACCCCGTGGGTAATTATCCCAGGTAATCAGTGCAGTCAGCTTGGTGTGTGAATATGTGTGTATGTGCAGTACATTAGCAGTGCTGGGAGGAGACCACTTCCAGAGCACGCATGCCCATCTGTCCTCTGAGCTTCAAAGAGTCTTCTTAGGTGGGAAACTGGTCAAATCTGAAAGGAATAAGGAAGAGTGTCCTTAGAAACTCTTAAAACGCAAGTAGAACCAAGATACCGACTTCCTCATTCAGCAGTTAACCAGAGAGCAGTTTGTTGTATTGAACTGAATGGATAAAGCTTGGCCAGGGGTGCAGCTTTCAACCCCAGTGGATCAACTTTGTTAAGATGACTTGAAGGAAATGCAGATTGGACGGGTAGTAAAGGTGGGCTCTGCTGCTATGTATATTGTGGCCACACGAGGGCGCGTAAAACCCTAAATAGTGTCCACAACTGCGAAAGCCGGCGTTGAGTCCACAAATCCTGGCCCTGCCTGAGCCCCTCTCTAAGCTTCCAGACTTCAGACTAAAGTCCACCTGCCCTGATCCTGGAGTCCTCTACTCTGTTCAACAACGCGCACTGGTCACAGCCCCTCTGATGCGGGAGAAAAGGGGACTAGACTGAGATGCAAAGATGGGGAAAGGCAAGAAGTCCTTGCTCCTGGGAGGTCCTGAAGATCAGCCGGCCTTGGAGAGCCCCTCCCACCCTGCTCTGTGTCGCTGAGGCCGCTGGGATGAGCAAATCTGCTGTCTGTTCCCTGTCACCGGAACTTGGCTCCTTGTCCAAAGCCTTCCTGGAAGAGAGTCTCCTGCGGGGAAGTAAGCGGCTTTCCTGGAAACTTACAGGGAGGGCTTTGCAGATGGTTCTTAAGTGAGATTTTTAGGGATGAATAAGGATCAGAAATTCAGGACGAAAAGTTAATAGATAATAAAATGGAATCCCTCCCGTGGAAATAAAGAGGAGGAGGAAGGGCCCTGGGCAAAGTCCATGGAGATGTACAGTCCTTTGGACTGGCACTTGTCAGAAAAGCCACACTGTGGGAAGATGGCTATCTTTTATGTTTCCTTTTTATGCTGCTATTTATTTCTTCCTATTATTAAGTCTATAGTAAAGTTAGTTTTTTCAAAAAGCACTTTAGTTAGATCTGCTAAGAGAAACAAGAAAGAAGTCATTATTTTTCATTATTTAAGATTGGCTTGTGTCGATAACAGTTGAGGAAGAGCTATATCAGGAATTTTCGTGGTGCATCAGCAGAAGGAAAATGAGTGAGCCCAGTCCAGGAGGACAGTCAGGGGCTCCAGAATATTTGAAGAGTTAGACATGTTTCCTGTATGATGGATTAGATTCCTTATAAGCAGTCTCTATATAGCTGATCTCACTGTGTAGTTCTAATTTGATGCCACAGCACTGACCTTTCAAACCTTGATTCTCCCTCTCAGCTTCTTCCTGTCTGTCCACGGAAACATTATTACCTACCCTTGACCCTGATTTCTCACTGCTTTCTTGTATCCCGTGGACCTTATTATACCTGAGAAAACAGCACTTCTCTTTTTACCCCTAAGATATGTAGGGGCACTCTCTCCCTCTTACAGGTTTACCTTTTCTTGATGATTGTCATTTGTCTATGAAGATGCCCAAAATCCCGATTAATTTGATTTCAGAAATTAAAAGCTCTGTCAATTTTGGGCTGTCCCTAGGTGGTGGTAGACTTGGGGATAGGCAAAGCTGAATAGCTGTGAGTAACTATCTAATGTTCTGATGTATTGATATTTGATGGTCAAGATGAAGAATGATTTTTCCAGTCACCTGGTACCGAGTGGTAGCCACCTAGAAAGGGTATTTTCTAATATATCCATTGAGGAGAGTAGATTTCTTTTCCTTCTACTCCCTCTCTCTTACCTTTTCTCTTCTGGTGAGCTTCTTCTATTTTTTAAAAATTTATTTATTTGGCTGCGCCGGGTCTTAGTTGCGGTACGTGGGACCTTTATTGCGGCATGCAGGATCTAGTTCCCTGACCAGGGATCGAACCCGGGCCCCTTGCATTGGGAGCGTGGGGTTTTAACCACTGGACCACCCAGGAAGTCCCTGGTGAGCTTTTACTGATCCTCTGTTTCTATGCCTTCAATTTCCTCTTAGAATTTGTTGACTACATGATCACAAGGAAGACAGAGAAAGGCAATGTAAAAACTGATTCCAATATTTCAAGACTTCCTGAAACATGTATTTGAAAAGGAAGCTCTTTGGAGGAAACAGAAGTAACATCTGCAGTGTCTGTAGAAAGCAGATTACTGAGCACTATCTGTAGACATTAGTTAGGCCTTTGAGCTCAAATTAATTTTCCAACATCCTAGGTTCTCTTAGTATTTATGACACACTCTAAGGTTTAATATATAAATGCCATCTGAATGCTTTAAGATGTGAGGTTCATCCATTCCAGAGATAATCCCATCAGAAAGGAGGATAAAATGGTAAACATCTAAATTATTTGTAAGTGATCTGACATTGGGACTCAGGGCACTGGAGTTTGAGTTCTGTCAAACTTTCCTATAGAAGTCTAGATAAATCACTAAACAACCTCTTTGGCCACAGATTATTTCCTTATGAAATAAAAATAATAATATTTTTCATACATATCTCTTATTGATTTCATTAAGAATCAAACTAAGTAAAAGATATAAAAATACTTTGAAAAACTTACAGCGTCGAACAGATGTATGGTGGTGTTTTGATTTTGCTTTGGTTGGAAACAAAATTATGCCTTTGAAAAGTAATTTCTGGATGTTAAAAACACATCACATTTAACTGTTGGACTGTCTGCATATTACCAAATGTCAAAAGCAAACTATCCAGATGTTTGGTCTACCAACATGCCAATCATCTGAAGGTTTCCAAAAACAGTATTTAAGTCTTTATCACAGCAATTTTTTTCCCAAATAGTTTGATGACTCCTGATAAACTCAGTGGGAAAACTTTTATTTAAATTGGTTATTTGGTAATATGCCAATTATACCCAGCCTTTAAAAATTGTCCAAATCTCTAAGCCACTTTTCTGAAGATGCTATGTTTTCATGACAAATAGAAACGGAGCAGGACCCTATGGTCCTTGTCCCCCAAGTCCTCTGCCTGTCTTTCATCTGTGGAAAAACTTTAGCCAAAGAATAAGTTTAATCAGAGAAGTGAGAAAATGCAGAAACAAAGGAAAATGGTCAAAGGAGACCAAATAATAATAGTTTAGTCATTAAACATTAGTCAAGGACCCTTAGTTCCTACTCAAGGGCTATAGGTAATATTATGACCCATATCCTGTGAGCTGTCTTACAGGTACTGAAACGCTCACCAGGTGGAAGAAGGTAACTACATGATGATCAGACTGTAGCCATGACATAAGCTGCCACAATTCCAAGAATTGGCCTCAAGGAAATGGGAACAAACCAGCCCTAGAACTGAAGATTAACTGTTCTTAAAACAATCAAGATGGCAGTGGTCAGACTACCTCATGACCAATTTCAAGATGACGGTCAGAGCTGACTGTGCTGTTTCTGCATGTAGTCTCCTCCTTCAGCCTATAAAAGCTCTGTCAGTGTCGGGGAGTCAGCCTTTGGACAGGTGTCCGCCCTGGTTGCTGGCATCCAAAATAAAGCAAACCTTTCCACCAACCTTGCCTCTTTATTGGCTTTTGAGCAGCGAGCACTAGACCCCACTTTTGGTTACAAAATGAGGAGTTGTTTAGAAATTTTAAATTATGTAATAGGACATTTTAGCTAGGCGAGGGCTTGGGACTTACAGCCTGAAGCCACTTGGAGTTAGGTGTTGCCCCTCCCCCTCAATATACATCAGCTTTTGGAGCTTAGACGCTATTAAGTAGAATTGGAAGGGGTCCTCCCTATTTCAACTCTAGTCCATGTATTTATATACTGTCTAAATAACTGAGGGAGAATAATCTTTTAAGGTGGAAAAAAAAATCAAAATCCCGACTCTTGCCTTTGAGGTTTATAGATATAAACCCATGTTCAATAGACTGGAGCAGCCCTAATCAAGGCAAATTTCAGAAAAACACTAGGGATCTTTTAGGGAAAAAAAAAACAACACTGAAAGGAAGAGGAAAGGACTAGACTATGTATATGGACTTAGTAGGTGAGAAGAGAGTGGAAAAGGGATGGAGATCATATTTCTGGGCTATTAGAATCCATTCCCATGACCTGGGCATTCTGATAACACTGATATACCCTGGACAAAGTGATTTTAAGTCACATGAGTATGACTTAAAAATTTTAGATATAAAATGCTCTAATCAGTGGTACCTTGGTAAATTTTTAACAACTGGCTCTCGGGGAAAAAAAGGCATGTTTGCACATAAGTACATATGCTTATTATAAATTTTACTGATATAAAGGATGTGTGTCATATAATTTTTAAATAATAATAAAGCATACAGTATTCTTTATTGTAAATTTCATACAGCCTTTGGATTCTCACAGGATGCTTTCTTTGATTTCTGTTGAACAATTGTGTCTGTAGCCAAACTAGCTGCTGCAAATGATGAATGAGGGTAGTTCTGATATGAATATCAGAACTTGTATCTTTGTTTATGCAAATGAACAGAAATGAAACAACAAAAATATATATTGGAATTTCTCTCATTTGTCAAAGATGTGAGTGACTTTAAGTGGATAATAGTTTTCCAATACTGAAAGAATAGTCTCTCAATTTTTTTGTGCTATTCACATTGTAATTGCTATAAAGACTCTTTTTTTCTTTTTTCTTTTTGCGGTACCCGGGCCTCTCACTGCTGTGGCTTCTCCCGCCGCGGAGCACAGGCTCCAGACGCGCAGGCCCAGAGGCCATGGCCAACGGGCCCAGCCACTTTGCGGCACGCGGGATCCCCCCGGACTGGGGCACGAACCCGTGTCCCCTGCATCGGCAGGCGGACCCTGAACCATTGCACCACCAGGGAAGCCCTAAAGACTCATTTTTAAGTTGAATCTGCATTATAAAAAACTTCTCCATCACTTTCTGAAATATAGACAATGCACAAAACAATCAGTGATTTATAGCACTTGCCTATTTCTGTAATAAAATTCTCCCACCAGGGTCCATTTCAAAGCTACTAATGTGACGTCACTGAACACAGAGTAGAGGTGTACACACTACACAGAGTAGCACACAGGTGCTTATGATGGTTCAACTTAACAATTTTTTGACTTTATGATGGTGCAAAAGCGATACCCATTCAGTAGAAACTGTCCTTCGAATTTTGAAATTTGATCTTTTCCCGGGCTAGTGATATGCGGTATGATCCTCTCTCAAGATGCTGGGCAGTGGCAGGGAAGCAAAGCCCCCGGCCAACCATGCAATCATGATGGGAAACAACCCATACACTTATAACCATTCTGTACCCAGACAGTCATTCTGTTTTTCACTTTCAGTACCGTATTCAATAAACTACTTGCAAGATTGAACACTTTGGTGTAAAACAGACTTTTTATTAGATGATTTTGCCCAACTGTATGCTAATAGAAGTGTTCTGAGCACATTTAAGGTAGGCGAGGCTAAGCTACGATGTTAGGTGTATTAACTGCATTTTCAACTTAACGATGGCTTTGTTGGGACATAATCCCATCATAAATCAAGGAAGATCTGTATGAGATTTCCATCACATGATTATGGTAGACCTAGACAACAAGAAGAGCACGGGTTAGTAAAATGTAGTATGATAGGAAGTGATAAGTTTTCAGTGTGTCCTTTGCTTCTGTGACTGCACCACGGGGTGTCGTAAGGCTCAGTGAAGCAGATTCCTCCTCAAGGTTGGTGGGCATCATCCAATCTGTGGAGGATCTGAACAGAACAAAAGGTGGAGAAAAAAGAATTGTCCTGTTTTTTCTTCCTGCCTGCCTGCTCGAGCTGGGACACCTCATCCCAACTTCTCCTGCCCTTGGACTGAATTACAGCACCAGCTCTCCTGGTTCTTCAGATGGTAGATCTGGGGACTTCTCAGCCTTCATAATTGTGTGAGCGAATTCCTCACAACAAAACTCAATTTCTCTCTCTCTTACATAGGTAGGTAGGTAGATAGATAGACAGACATCTATAAATATAGATATAGATATGTATTTATCATATGTATATGATAAATAGATATCATATGTATATGATGTATATCTATTTATCATAAAAAGTGAATAAATGTAAATATAGTATGTATGGTGTTTCTCTGGGGAGCTCTAATATAGGTTTTAATATAATGTATTTAATTACACATTTTTTATGGGTTGCTTTTTTAGTAATGGCTGTGTTTTACAACCAATGCTAGCTGTCTCCAGCATGCCACTGGTTATAATCCTTGTAGGTCAAGCGGTTTTACTATAAGAAGCCTCTATCTGAGCATGAGGTAGGGGAGAAATAAACTTAAAGAAACCCTTTTTCCTTGGAACATTAGGGTGGGAGTTTGTATCAGACCAGTGGACAGTTGGGGATATTGACAAGTCCTGGCTGCAGCAGGGCTACCAGCAACATCAGATGTGCAGCTTCACTGTAACACTTGTAGTTACAAACCCACCAGTAATATGGAAGCAAGGAAGGGGAAGACAGCCGACAGGAGCAAGCAGCGTTTTCTGGAAGGTTGCTTGTTTCAAAACCTAATCTTTAGAAGTATGTTTAAGTTCCTGTTCTCCCGGCCCAGGCATCAGTGGAAATGTGGGCAATTATTTTAATTGTTAAAAAGGGTTTAGAGAAACTTCAAAAAGAAGTCTAGTCTTGTGTGACTGGCCTCAAGTCATTTCATTTCGGGCATTAAAATATGATGTGACCTTTTCCATCTCCATCACGATGCCCAGCTCTCTGTGGCAATGCCGTCAAATGACCAGAGGGAAAACTGTCTAATTATGTGAGGCTTTGACGTCTAACACAGACCTACGGCAAAGCTAGAAAATATTCATTTTTGAAAATGACCACACAGAAAATCCTCAAAAAGTTGCGCTTTTATTCATTGACATTGTGGTTCATTAAGCCAATAGATGAATTGGTGGCATTCCTTGGTGGCTAAATTCCAGTGTAAGCAATGCAGACTTCTTCAAATTAATATTAAATGTGATGGTGAAAGGATTACACATGACAAAATTAAAAATGCTTAATAAGGGGCTTCCCTGGTGGCACAGTGGTTGAGAGTCCGCCTGCCGATGCAGGGGACACGGGTTCGTGCCCCGGTCCGGGAAGATCCCACATGCCGCGGAGTGGCTGGGCCCGTGAGCCATGACCGCTGAGCCTGTGCGTCCAGAGCCTGTGCTCCGCAATGGGGGAGGCCACAACAGTGAGAGGCACGCGTACCGCAAAAAAAAAAAAAAAAAAAAAGTGGGGTTAAAACACATGTTACTTAACAGTTTACAATTCTGAATTGAGCCTGCATAATTCAGCAGAACATTTTGAGGTGTTTTAGTCAAAGGCTAATTTCTTTTGTTCTCCAAAGAACAGAGCTAAACAACAGCTTCAGGGTCCTTAAAAATACACTAAAGATCAGGCTTAGAAAACATGCAGCTTCTCTAAATACATTTATTGACCTGTTGGCTGGAGTGGTAAAACTATAGGAAGCATAATGACAAGTGAAAAGCAAAATATATCTCAGGGCAACCATGAGAATATGCAAGATTCCTGGCATGTTTAGATTTCTTGATTCTTGTCCTGGCAAGTAGCATCTCAATGAAGTGGATTTTTGGATTCATTCTCTGATCAAAAGAAAAAAGTTGGAAGCCATGGTTATTATAAATTATAAAATATTATGTAATAATAATAAATATTTATAGAATTTTAAAAATGCTAACAACCCTACTGAAAGGCAATATCATTAGCTTCATTTTACAGGTGAGAAAACTAATTAAATAACTTAGCTTAAAGTCCCTAGTTTGGGGAAGAACTAAGAAAAGAATTGAAGTTTCCTGAGTCCAAGTCCAATTTTCTTTCCATGATACTAAATTGCCAATCTTGCCCAGTAATGGGGCATGCCCACCTATCATCCCAAGCCCCTAAAGAGTTGAATGGATGTTTGCTGTGACGCTATGCTTCTGGTCACTGTGATAGAGGAAGAAAATGGGCCTAATGTCTAGCATTCCCTGCAGAGTGGATCACACCAGGGGTTCAGCTGAGTGCAATGATGCTTGGTGAGAGAATTAATGATGTTCCTCATCTTATGACCCCTCTGATCCTTTCCTTGAGGAAGTTATAGTCAATGGTTTTTGAGTCGATTATCCACTTTATAATCTCTCTGCAGTTTCCGTCCCAGAAAAAATTCAGGAAATTCAGGAAAGGGTGGGGATTTGTAAGAATAACTCCTTTAATATAATTTATCCTGAACCTTTCCCCTATTTATAACTTTTTGTTCTTGTTGCCATTTTTAGATTTGGAGACTGTTTTTCACTGAAAGGAATATATTCAGAACAATTAGGTTTCCTAGTATAACTTATGTAGGAGTGTGTAAAACACAAAAATAATAAGTGAATTATGAATTATTGAGGCATTTTGAAAGGAATAAAATTGCTAAATCTTGTAGTGTGTTCTTAAATGTTATTTTCTGACTACGCTGCAAGTTTCCATGATCAGCACTTAAGAACAAAATTTGCTCTTCAATTGAGACCTTTTTAAATAAAATTTCCTGTCATATTACTTTATATTAAACTTATAACTAATAGAAACTTATACAAATTTTAGCACAGATTCCAGCAGTCCTGATCTAGTAGGTGATAAAGTAGCCACTTTTCTCATTACTATATTAGTATACGCACAACTCTGAGTTATTTATGTTCATATTGATGGCTTTTTTCATTTCTGAAACTGAGTCATTTAAAAAATGTAAAATAAATTGTGTTTTAGTGTATTGTAGAACTCAGTGTCACATCTTTCTTAAATCACATAGAAGTATGAAAATATTTGGAAACAAAGAAAGAAAAAAAAGTCTTACGTGTTATGGTTTACTGTTTTTTCCACAGTCAGCTTCAGGTTTTAACATACAGGTCATGGCGTCACAGCAAGGATTGGCACATTCCTTTAAAGCACACACACAATGTGAAAGTGGGTTCAAGTATTTTTTTTACTGTAGACTAGGTGCACAGAATTCTGGTACAAGATGACAGTGAAATTTCACTTTCTAAACTAAATTACTCTGCTATACAAATTCTAATGGAAATGACCAAGGAAATTTAATAATAGAAAAAATGCTGAGTAGTGAAAACTACCTCCTAAAAGGACAAAAATAGAATTATCCAAGAATTATCCCAAATAAATTTGCCCACGTGGTATTACATGTAAGTTAATTTAAAAGCTCAAAGGACAATATTTCTATACTATTCAAACAGCTTGAAGATAGAGAAAAAAATTTTCTTAATCCTCAATTCATTTTACCAAGCCTGCATAATTTCGATAATGAGATTTGGTAATGAATATACACATACATACTATTCTCATTTATGAATATAAATCCAAAAACTTGAATAAAATATTAGTAAAACACTAGCTTATTAATATAACAACTCTCTATTACAAACTATGCAGGGTTTTTTTTGTCACCAAAAATGCAAGAGTGACTCAGCTCTACAGAATAAAGTAATATAATCCATCATATTAAAAGGCTAAGGGGAGAAAACAACTAATATTATAGTGATAGATGGCAAAAATTAGTACAAATTAGGTAGCCATTATTTACTTATTTAAGCATATATTAGTAAACTATGAACAGAATTATGCATCATTATGATAAAATCTATCTGATGAATAGCAAAAATATATTCAATAATATAAACTATAAGACAGGAATTATTTATAAGCTATGTAAAGCAACTATACTCCAATAAAAAGTAATTTAAAAAAGTTACTCATAGGCTATATCTTAATGTAAATTCTGACAAATGCTATGAGTGAAAAAATACATGAAAGTATAATAATTGGAACATAAAATCACACTTTCATTATTCATATTGGTACAATTCTTGACCTAGGAAAAAAAGAGAGGATCAACTCTAAAAACTTTGAATGAGTCACTAAGATAGCTGTTTAAGATAACAATAAAATAACATCAAGAACACTAATAAATTAGAACCTAAATAAAAAAGAAAACATTACACATATTAATAGCAAAAAGAAAAAATTGAAAATACTTCAAAATAAACTTTCAAAATGTGCAAGAACTTCATGAAGAACATTTTATATAACTTCCCTGAAAAACTTCAAAGGCAACTTGTCTTTTAAGACAATACTTAATATTGTGAAAATGCCAGTGGCCTTCAGAGTGAATTATGAATTTAACACGTTTCAACCAGAATCTCAATTGTATTTGTGGGCAAGTTGACAAAAAAAAAATACTGGGAGTTTTATAGAAGAATGAACACTGGATAATTGCTATGTAAACACTGCCAAAAAAAAAAAAGCCAGTGAAGAAATTTTCTATTAAAGATATTAAAGTGTGTTACATAGTTACAGTCATTAAAATAGCATTTCAGTTGTGTGATAATATCTAGACAGATAGATAGAATGATTATTTTTTAAATCCAGAAAAATACCTGCATATATACATAAAAATAATAAAATAGCATATAAGATCATGGAAAACTGGATTTTTCACTAAAGGATACTATATAAAGTATATATACACTACTTTTTGGATAAGAAAACAGTTGTTTAAAAATTCAGTTGTTTGTAAGCTTGAACTCTCTCTCTGATTTTATTCAACTGTAGAAGAAGAAAATCAACAAGATATGGAAAAAGTATAGCAGTTGGATGATATACTTAAAGAATATTAGATATTATACATCATATATAGTAGTTTCTCTCTCTCCTCTCCTCCTCCCTTCTCTCCCTCTGTTTTTTGTAGGTGTGTCTGTATGTACCGAATACACGTTATTTACCTGCTGAAATTAGAAATAGTAAGGATTGTGAACAACTTCAATGATCTTCCACCCAAGAAACCACATGGGAATGTAAGGAAGTAAGAATGAGATAAACATAAGTCTAACTTATTGTAGGGTATCACGTCATTTGTAAAATTTCATATCTCATTATAATTAAGAGAATATTTGCAATATTCTTTACAAATGATTGTTGCACCATGTAAACTTTTAATATAATTCAATAGCTTAAAATTTTTGAATAAATAAACTCAGGCATAGAGAGATTACATGCCTTCCCCATTGTCATAGAGCCTCTTAAAGTAATGGATAAGTCTTGGGTTGCAGTAGGCTTCACCAATTACTAGCTTTGTATCCTTGGATCTAGTTACTTAAATTTTCTGCGTCTCACTTCTTTTCTAAATTGGGAAAATAACAAACCTATTTTGTAGATTTGTTGTGAGTAATAAGGAGATTGTGATTATAAAAGCATTTTGCAGATTGACACATAAAAATTCTCTTCAAATAGTAACTCATTTTCTCAATCTTAAAAGTAAAAGAAGATTGCTAAGAAAATAGAATGCTTTCTTTTAGAAACCCAATCTGGGATTGCTAGTAAACATTCTATCAGAGACATTCTTTAGAGTGCACTGATGCCTTGAAGGGGTCAGATTTTTATGAAGATTAGCAGAAGTATAGTAATTATCTTAGACGTTCTACGTTAACCCATTTTCTACAGGTTTGTGTGATTTTTCTTTTTTCTCCTGTTTTAATTTCTCCTCGTTTACACACTGGTTTGATGAGAGAAGGCCAGCACTTTTTCTATGGAGAGAACTTACTTCTAGACTTTTAATTGTTATTGCTCAACAAATGATCAGCTGTGACTTTATGTGATTTAGGAATTTCTGACTAATATATTTAGGAAAGATCATAAGTGACATGTTATAGTAATGATTTACTTCTTTACACTGAACTTCATACAATCATGTCATAAGTGTATCCTGGCTTTGAAATGCTTTTCAAAAGATTACTAAAAGCAGTACTGAAAATAAGTGCAAGCCTACGTTTTACTAAGATGTCAAGTTTGTCTTTAAAAAGAATTTCCAAAAAAACATTTTAAAGGAAAAAAAAGAAAAAGAAAACAGTATAATTCTTATGCAACAATAACTCTTTAGTAAAATTTTTAAACCGTGGATATTTTCATACCTCAGGAGAGCCACAATCACAGACTTCTCCTACTTCCAGAAGTTGGTTCCCACACACTGGTTTTATCATCATATTTTTAGGAACCAGTGTTTTCAGCAAGCAGCTTGGTTTTTGAGATAAAATATATTTTTTAAAATGTGAGCGACTGACTGTACTGAAATCCTTTGGGAATTTTGAACTGTAACCAGAAGAAAAATGAGACATATCATGACACACAGTGATAAGTGAACATGAGAATCTGACTTGTCTAACGATATTACGTAGTTCAATGAAAATTCCAAATTTAGTATAAATGGACCATGTTATATGTGGAGCTTCATAGAGCAGGCATACTCTGCTGGTTGAAAAATTCTTTTCCTAGACACCCAGTTGTAGAGTTGGAAGAATTTAAATTCCCGTGTGGATTCACTTCTGTCCTAAAGGGCAGCAGTGATGAGCCTCGCCATTTGTTATCATTCACTCATCTCGCCGAGGGCTAAGAGGTAGGCGATAATAACAATGAATAGTGAAAGGAAATAATTGCAGAATTAGAGGTTCTATGGACATATTTATCTATTTATGAACACTTCAAAAGCAAGGTATGTTTTTTCATTTTTCTATCCCAGGTCCTTGCAAAGTGCCTGGAATTAAAAGGCAACTATTAATAACATAAAAATGAATTGATTGGTGATGGGGATTTATAAGGATGTTGTCATCATCTTAATTAGATAAATATTTTTAGAAAATATATTATTTTAAGCTAAAATTATTTTAAGTTAAAATAACATGATCACTATACTTATAAACTCTATCTTGGCATATTTGGAGATCTTAAATAATGAACTCTGCTAGCTGGTAAATCCTATACATCAAGAAGCTGGAGGGTGGGGATTTCCCTGGCAGTCCAGTGGTTAAGGCTCTGCACTTCCAATGCAGGGGGCACGGGTTTGATCCCTTGTTGGGGAGCTAAGATCCCACATGCTGTGCGGTGTGGCCAAAAAAAAAAAAAAGAAAAAGAAAAGAAAAAAGAAGCTGGAGGGTGAATTAGCAGGAAACAGCCCTACATAAAAAAAAAAAATTTTCCATCCAACTATATAGGCTGCATCTGAATTCTTTGGGATTTAAGAAATATTTTTTCTCTAGGGTGACAAGGGCTCACCTCAGATATTCATTCATCACACAACTCCCAGAGAGACACTTGGTGTTATATGGAACATCAGGCATACCGAGGGCATGACCCAACTCATGTGCCATCACTCCTGCAAGAGAGACACTATTCTTTCTCTTACCCTGGAAAAAGAATAGAAATATCTATTACTTCTGATTTTATTCAGTTATTTGTTAATTTTTGCCAATGTTCAGTGTTACAAAAAAATAGTTTGACAGATGAAAATTATTGAATCATTGAGCTTCTTGCCCTGTCATTGGTTATTGAAAATTGTTGCATAAACATTTGAAATGATTGCCTCCTGGGAATCTAACCATTGAGCCAGTGCTCAATCAATATTTGCTGAATTAATGATGAATTCTTGATAAACCATGGTTAAATTATGGTAATTCCATTCTTTATAAGAAGTACTAAAATACAACATAGTATATACTCAAAGACCTCCAAAAACTATTGCCGTGATGCCTATGACATTGGTAGTGTTTGGCCATATGACACCAGCATGCACTTTGTCTGACCTTCCTGGCCATAGATACTAGGGATGATTAATTTGAAGTTGCCTTGGGCCCCAGAGGGCACCTGGATTCCCTTTATGTCCTGTCTTCCTGTTCTCATTCACTAACACAAACTAAAGAATGAAACCTCTGGGATAGTCAATGTAAAGAGATATTCTGTTTCATAATCCAAGGAATCTTCAGTGTAGTGATCTAGCAGGAGGTTCATTTCTACTTTTATTTACTGACTCAGAAAATGCACATTGTGCTAACTCTGAATAAGACATTGTGCTTGTCTTCCTGGAGGTTATAGAACCTCATGGAGCTATATTTTTACAAACCTCAATAACGGCAACAGACGATGGGGAACACAAGGAATTCAAGGCTGCCAGTGCTGTAATTCGATTTTTGAAGCCAACTCCACTGTGTGAAAGTTACAGGCACATTGTCACAATTTGAATCTTTGGAACCATCAGCTTTTTTCAACTCTGTTTGAGATTTCCCTAGTTCCCCTATCCTTTTCATATTCATGAGGCCCCCGAAAAGCTTCTGCTGTTCTATAGCATTATAATGACCACAGATGGCTATCCCACATCCAAGAGTCGATTTTAGTGTTCTGACATGGGTCTCCAATAATCTCACAGGTGAACTGCTATTAGTAGAACTTTAGGCTCTCTGACAACTGATCAGGGAGGTAGAATTGAACAGGAATGTCTGCCAAGAAACATTTGGGATAACTATCTTCTCTGCCAAAATAGGCCTGGCCCTGTCCAGCGTGTGCTCACGTGAGTAGCTGAGCGTGGTCATGGATCTTCATCTTCCCCAGGTTAGAACGATGCCAATTCAGAAAGTTTTCAAAGGTGACAGCTGTGTTGGGTACCACGTTTATCTTATCACCATCAGACCAGACTTCCATACCTATCAAGACCACTTGAACATCTATGGTATTATACATCTGTGGAAAGAACATTTTTCTTCATGAAAATGTTTGAGATTTCTGTTTTTAAAAGTTTTGATTGAAGTATAGTTGATTTACAATGTGTTAATTTCTGTTGTACAGCAAAGTGACTCAGTTGTATATATATATTCTTTTTCATATGCTTTTCCATTATGGTTTATCCCAGGATATTGAATATAGTTTCCTGTGCTATATAGTAGGAGAGATTTCTTTAGTATTTTAGATATTTTACTGACCACAAGTGATGCATAAATGTATCCGAATTTTGAAAATAGAAAACCTAGAAGTTGCCTTTTCTACAGTATATGTGATTTTACCTTGATGTTGATCATATCTGCTAAATTTCCCAAAACTGCTGGCCTTAAGCCATTGTGACTCTCCCAGCTCCTTATTTGGTGAACACATAGGGAAGCCCTAAGCTCCTGTGTGGAAATATATGTTTAGAGAACAAATATCTTACCACATTGAGTAGGTTTATCACATCAAACAGAAAGCTTCTTATCAAAGTTACATTCCTATTATACATGTTATACTGTAAAACAGAAAATGCAAAGAGTAATTAAAACCACAAATTAAAATGAGAAAGCTGATGGGGTACAGGATTTTACATTCTAAGAAAAATTACACGTTTCAATGTAAATAAATGTCTGTTCATTCCACGTCTATCTTATATAAGAATCTATTTCAACAAATTCTAATTCAAATGTAAGACGTTTTTGGCAGGAGAACAATTTGGCATTCATATAAAATTTCAATTCAAACTAAGTTAAATAAATCAAATTAATTTCAGTGTTTTTAAACCAATTTAATATTATTAAAATTTGGTTATAAAGCAGTATTTGAGAGAAGCACAGATTCTAGTATTTTTGAGCATATGAACATAATTTGTAAAGTACAGATAGTTTTATGTCTATATGTATTATAGTGAGAACTTTAAAAAGATATTAATAACCCATTCTTTTATGTTTCTAGTTATTGTGGTTGTTTTACTGTTGCTATCTGGCATTAAGTATATTTCCAATATCTGAATATTTTGGCAGAAGATTTTAAAGGGGGGGATGAATGAAAACTATTTTTGACAAAGCAGGTAGAACAGACAAGACAATCAGGTGGACAGGCTTTGTATTTTCAGCTAGAATAGTTTATTGCTTGTGTCCACTTGATAAGAAAACTTAAAAGTTGACTTAACTGGCCAAAAAGTACTTATATTTCATACTCACAAAGGCATTATCCAGCACCAAAAAGAGATCGATGTATTTCTTAGCCTGAAGAAAGTCTTTCTTTACAAAGAGTGAAAGAACATTGTTAATATCTTCAACCTAAGAGATTAAAAAGCTTACAAAGAGATTTAAATAAGTAAAGAAGGGTTGGGCTTTACTCATACGAGTCATTGCTGGGCTGCTGGGTGCACCAGTATTTCATACATCATTGCTGAAATGAATGTTGGTCGGAAAGCTGCACTCACCTTTGGCCTTTTGAGTGACCTTGAGGTTCGAATAAGGCCCTGTTTCCTGCCAACATTTCTTACACCACAGGTGTGATTAGCTGGGTCTAGCTCCTCCTGGTTGTATATGAGGACAGCATGTTCTTCTTGGTCTGTGCTTTTCAAAGGCTTTATCATGTATCTCTGATTGTGATGTGTGAAGTATCCCCTGCGAGATACAGAGGCTCATATTTCAAGATTGTCTCCCAGAGTCACATCCACTGACCAGAGTGTGGAGGGATACCTCTCCCTCAATCCCAAACTCACACATAGAGTTTTCATTTGTAGGCCTTGCAGCTAACTTTTGCTAACTTAAATTGTACTCAGTATTTGTCAGTACTAAAATAGAGCCTATTTTAATTACCTAGAGAATTCTGAACAAGAAGTACTAAGATGAAGCTATCCCAAAGAATTTGGAATTTACACCATAGTTTATTTTCACATTTAGCAAATATTTCTTGGCAGTTCCCAGACATATAATGGAAAATGCAGTAAAGGCATGTTTAGATACCAAGAACCCCAGAAGAGAGAAAGAATGATGAGCAGATCAGCCAGAGGAACAGTTTATAATTAGTATTAACTTAAAGATTTTCTCTTCTTAGAAGGAAAATTAGTTCAGAAATACAAAGTAAATCCATATGATGGAATATTAGAAAGCCAACACAGCTGTTAAAAATTACATCTATGAAGGTATTTTATGATCTGGGAAAAGGCTTATGATGTCATGTGGTATGTCCCAGGTTGGCAGAAGAATCATGTATATTTTATTTCATATTTCAATCATGTAAAAGATATATTTGTCTATATGCATAAAAGGCAGCAACCATGACAAAATATTAATAATAGCGATACACAGAGGTAAAATTTTATGGTGGATAGTTTCGTATTTGTGCTTTCTCACACGTTAAAAATTTTCCCTAATTGGCAAGAATTATTTTAGTAAACAGAAATACCACACAGACAGACACACACACATACCCATACACACAAACTTCTAAAAATTATGTTCAACCATGACAATTGCAGGGTAGAATCTTTAAGAAAATGAAACAGGTGGTTTTGGGGAGTGAGTGGTAGAGTGGGTGATAAACATGAAAATGGATCCAGATATCATCAAGCTCCAGAATGTAGTACTTGTTTAAAAATTGTTAACTTTAACTGTTACTAGAACCACAGATGATGAGTGCAAGGATGATACATTATTCTTCACTTTAACCACATTTATTCAACATTTTATCAATGGAGACAATTTTACCAGGATAGTAAGAAGATATGGTGTTCAGAAAGACTCAACCTTGTGTAACAAAATGGTGCTTGATGTTTAACATTTTTGCAAGTGGCACTCACCTCAGCCCATCACAAGTACAAATGCTGGCAACAGAATCCTTTTCATTTAGGACGTGTCCTTTATAGTAGCAGTGTTCCTAAGGTTGAAAAAAATGTGTTTGGTTTTTTTAACTACAAAAGTAAACATATCACAGTTGTGTTGAAAGCTCTTATCTTGAATATGTAGGAAAGTTCTTCAAGTAGTGGCTGTGGACAGACCAGCTCCCAGAAACAAAAACATTGAGAACCTCAGCGGTTTCATGAACTACTCCATGGGGAATTTGAATCTAAATGCACTCATGGCAAGAGTGGATGCTGCATTTGAGAAGTAGCCAGTTCCCCCATGGGATCTATAGCACTCCCCAAGAGCTCTCAGGTTTGAGTGTCAACTTTTGAGAATATAGTTCCCTTATGCAAGCTCCACTGTGCATCACATATCAATAAAATGAGGTATTCATTTTTCCAGATTCTAGAGTCCTCAGGGGGCCACATCACCACTCCTGAGCCCCTCAGACTAACTGGTCCAACTCATTATTTTAACTAGTGTGTTAGTGGCATCCCTTTACCAGCATCCGAAGCCCAGAGAATTTATCTACAACTAGAGATTCACACATGGTTGGCGCTTCGTAGAAGCAAAGTAATGGGTCACTTATGTAGAATGATCCAGGAAAGCTAATGAATAAACTCTTGCTCAAAATAAACTGACTTGCCTCAGGGTCTGAAAATCCATCTGTGTCTTTCTTTCCTTTGTAAGAAACCTTGTCATCATAAACATTTTCTTATAGACGACTTGGAAAAGGTACCACATTAAGATATCACTGGCCATTCACACTTGAGCATGAATAAATTTATCAGATATTTTCCCCAGAGGTCAATGTTAGCAACAATCCAGACATCCATGAAATGAGAGTCTTGACTTGAGAAGGGAATGGAGAGTCATTCTGTGGCATAAGTCTTGTCTGTTTTTTTATAGAAACATAGATATTTGGGGCACCATGGGTGGCTCTGAGAAACTCGCTTAGCTTGGTAATACTCTATGAATGAGTCTTTTTATATTCTCTTCCTGTTTTCCTCTTGGCCTTGATTCTCTATGTCTGATATCTATACCTTGGCATTATTCATATGATGGTAGTTTAACCAGATAAAAAATTATATTAATTAAATAATATACCTTTTCTGATCTCAGGATAAATGCATATATCATTAGGAAACAGTAAACAGCGACATGACCTTTCAAGTACCTAGGGGACAATATTTCTAACCTATTGATAAGATGGTTTAAGGGAAAGCAGACTTTTGGTTGCTTCTAAAAATGCAACACTTGGAAGCCTCCTACTACTCCTATCTTTTAAAAAAGATACAATTTTTTTCATCTGTTATCTCATTGGTCTTAGATGAGCATCCTGTTTTCAAGTCCTTTAATTTTTTTTAAGTTGCCCTTGAACCTATGAATCTTATGATGTAAGCAGCAGATCCAAGTAAGAGTCCCAGAAAGCATTTGGAACCTACCATGTTCTGAGGGCTTGTTGTGATTTTCTCTCCTCTGGGTGAGTAATATGTTTCAAGGTAGTCTGGCCCCAGGAGATGCCTGTAGAGAGCAGAAAGCTGCATGATACTCTCATGGTGGTAGTAAAGGCTAATATTCCTGTAAGATCATCAGTACTAAAGGAATGATAATGTCTACAGTGAGAAAGAGCTGGCATTCTGACCACTGGTCCTTTTCCAACATCAGAAGTCTGCTCCTGAAGCAAACCAAAGCATTAGTTATACCTCTTAGATCTGAGGAAAGAAATACCCTGAAATACTTTTCTGATAGGAAAATCACATAGGAATTTTTCTACCTTCAAATGGATTATTTTGGGATTCTTTGAACCAAGGATATAGCCTCCAAAGGATCTCTGTAGGGTGTTGGGTCGTAAATATACATGAAGGACCATTGCTTTCAGGGAGAAGTTTACTGACTATTATAGAACTTGGTGGAGCCCCATACCCTGGGATCTATCTCAAACTTGTGTGCCCTGAATGAGCATTAGATATATGTTATTATAAAAGTAATGGAGGAGAGGACCTTCAAGATGGCAGAGGAGCAAGACGGGGAGATCACCTTCCTCCCCCAAAATACATCAAAAATACATCTACATGTGGAACAACTCCTACAGAACACCTACTGAATGCTGGCAGAAGACCACAGACTCCCCAAAAGGCAAGAAACTCCCCACGTACCTGGGTAGGGCAAAAGAAAAAACTGACACAAAAGAATAGGGACAGGACCTGCACTTCTGGGAGGGAGCTATGAAGGAGGAAAAATTTCCACATACTAGGAAGTCCCTTTGCAGGCAGAGACTGTGGGTGGCAGAGGGGGGAAGCTTCAGAGCCACAGAGGAGAGTGCAGGAACAAGGGTGCAGAGGGCAAAGTGGAGAGATTCCCCCACAGAGGATCGGCACCGACCAGCACTCACCAGCCTGAGAGGCTTCTCTGCTCACCCGCTGGGGTGGGTGAGGGCTGGGAGCTGAGGCTCCAGCTTCAGAGTTCAGACCCAAGGGAGAGGACTGGGGTTGGCTGCGTGAACACAGCCTGAAGGGGGCTAGTGTGCCACAGCTGTCCGGGAAAAAGTCTGGAGCTGCCTAAGAGTCAAGAGACCACTGTTTCAGGGTGCACGAGGAGAGGAAATTCAGAACACCACCTAAATGACCTTCAGAGATGGGCGCAAGCCACAGCTATCAGCGCAGACCCCCGAGATGGGCATGAGATGCTAAGGCTGCTGCTGCTGCCACCAAGAAGCCTGTGTGCAAGCATAGGTCACTATCCACACCTCCCCTCCTTGGAGCCTGTGCAACCCGCCACTGCCAGGGTCCCGTGATCCAGAGACAATTTCCCTGAGAGAACATATGACTCACCTCAGGCTGGTACAAGGTCACACTGGACTCTACCACTGCAAGCTTGCCCTGCATTCCATACCTCTCCCTCCCCCTGACCTAAGTGATCCAGAGCCCCCAAATCAGCTGCTCTTTAACCCCCTCCTGTCTGGATGAAGAACTGTTGCCAGAGGGCGACCTACATGCAGAGGCAGGAACAAATCCAAAGCTGAACCCCAGGAGCTGTGTGAACAAAGAAGAGAAAGGGAAATTTCTCTGTGCAGCCTCAGGGGCAGCGTATTAAATCTCCGCAATCAACTTGATGTACCCTGCATCTGTGGAATACATGAATACACAACTAATCATTCCAAAATTGAGGTGGTGGTCTTTAAGAGCAACTGTAGATTGGGGTTTGCTGTATGCGACTGACTAGTTTCTGATTTTTATGTTTATCTTAGTATAGTTTTTAGTGCTTCTTATCATTGGTGGATTTGTTTATTGGTTTGGTTGCTCTCGTCTTTTTCTTTCTTAATTAGAAAATTTTTAAATTTAATACTATCTTTTTATTTTTTTTAATAACTTTATTTTACTTATTCTTTTCTTTCTTTCTTTCTTTTCTCCCTTTTCTTCTGAGCCATGTGGCTGAGAGGGTCTTGGTGCTCCAGCTGGGTCTCAGACCTGAGGGGGGAGACACAAGTTCACCAGAGACCTCCTGGCTCCTCATAATATCAATTGGTGAGAGCTCCCCCAGAGATCTCCATCTCAACACTAAGACCCGGCTCCACTCAATGACCAACAAGGTCCAGCACTGGACACCCCATGCCAAACAACTGGCAAGACAGGAACACAACACCACCCATTAGCAGAGAGGCTGCCTAAAATAATAATAGATTCACAGACACCCCCAAACACAACACTGGATGTGGTCCTGCCCACCAGAAAGAAAAGATCCAGCCTTATAGACCAGAGAGCACAGGCACCAGTCTCCTCCACCAAGAGCCTACACAAACCACT
The DNA here is from genome assembly GCF_003676395.1 of Aethalodelphis obliquidens. Classification (NCBI taxonomy): domain Eukaryota; kingdom Metazoa; phylum Chordata; class Mammalia; order Artiodactyla; family Delphinidae; genus Aethalodelphis; species Aethalodelphis obliquidens. The sequence goes on along the minus strand of NW_020838005.1, from coordinate 1,234,181 downwards.
GAAACAACCTTACCCACTGGGGGCAGACACCAAAAACAATGGGAACTACGAACCTGAAGACTGTGAAAAGGAGACCCCAAACACAGTAAGTTAAGCAAAATGAGAAGACAGAGAAATACACAGCAGATGAAGGAGCAAGGTAAAAACCCACCAGACCTAACAAATGAAGAGGAAATAGGCAGTCTACCTGAAAAAGAATTCAGAGTAATGATAGTAAAGATGATCCAAAATATTGGAAATAGAATGGAGAAATACAAGAAACATTTAACAAGGGCCTAAAAGAACTAAAGAGCAAACAAACAATGATGAACAACAGAATAAATGGAATTAAAAATTCTCTAGAGGGAATCAATAGCAGAATAACTAAAGCAGAAGAACGAATAAGTGAGCTGGAAGTAAAATAGTGGAAATAACTGCTACAGAGCAGAATAAAAAAAAAAGAATGAAAAGAATTGAGGACAGTCTCAGAGACCTCTGGGACAGCATTAAACACAACATTCAAATTATAGGGGTCCCAGAAGAAAAAGAGAAAAAGAAAGAGACTGAGAAAATATTTGAAGAGATTATAGTTGAAAATTTCCCTAATATGGGAAAGGAAATAGTTAATCAAGTCCAGGAAGTGCAGAGACTCATACAGGATAAATGCAAGGAGAAACATGCCAAGACACATATTAATCAAACTATCAAAAATTAAATACAGGGCTTCACTGGTGGCGCAGTGGTTGAGGGTTCACCTGCCGATGCAGGGGACACGGGTTCGTGCCCTGGTCCAGGAAGATCCCACATGCCGTGGAGCGGCTGGGCCCATGAGCCATGGCCACTGAGCCTATGTGTCTGGAGCCTGTGCTCTGCAACGGGAGAGGCCACAACAGTGAGAGGCCCGTGTACCGCAAAAAAAAAAAAAAAAAAATTAAATACAAAGAAAAAATGTTAAAAGCAGCAAGGGAGAAGCAACAAATACCATAAGCGAGAATACCCATAAGGTTAACAGCTGATCTTTCAACAGAAACTCTGCAAGCCAGAAGGGAATGGCAGGAGATATTTGAAGTGATGAAAGGGAAAAACCTATAACCAAGATTACTCTCCACAGAAAGGATCTCATTCAGATTCGATGGAGAAATTAAAATCTTTACAGGCAAGCAAAAGCTAAGAGAATTCAGCACCACCAAACCAGCTTTACAACAAATGCTAAAGGAATTCTCTAGGCAGGAAACACAAGAGAATGAAAAGACCTACAAAAACAAACCCAAAACAATTAAGAAAATAGTAAATGGAATATACATATCTATAATTACCTTAAATGTAAATTGATTAAATGCTCCAACCAAAAGACATCGACTGGCTGAATCGATACAAAAACAAGATTTGTATATATGCTGTCTGCAGGAGACCCACTTCAGACCTAGGGACACATACTGACTGAAAGTGAAGGGATGGAAAAAGATATTCCATGTAAATGGAAATCAAAAGAAAGCTGGAGTAGCAATTCTCATATCAGACAAAATAGACTTTAAAATAAAGACTATTAGAAGAGACAAAGAAGGACACTACATAACAATCAAGGGATCAATCCAAGAAAGAAGACATAACAATTGTACATATTTTTGCACCCAACATAGGAGCACCTCAACATAAGACAAATGCTAACAGCCAGAAAAGAGGAAATCGACAGTAACACAATCATAGTAGGGGACTTTAACACCCCACTTTCACCAATGGACAGATCATCCAAAATGAAAATAAATAAGGAAACCAAGCTTTAAATGATACATTAAGCAAGATGGACTTAACTGATATTTATAGAACATTCCATCCAAAAACAACAGAATACACATTTTTCTCAAGTTCTCATGGCACATTCTCCAGGATAGATCGTATCTTGGGCCACAAATCAAGCCTTGATAAATTTAAGAAAATTGAAATCGTATCAAGTATGTTTTCCAACCACATGCTATGAGACCAGATACCAATTACAGGAAAAAAACTGTAAAAAGTACAAACACATGGAGGCTAAGCAATGCACTACTAAATATCCAACAGATCACTGAAGAAATCAAAAGGAAATCAAAGAACACCTAGAAACAAATGACAATGAAGACACGACCACCCAACTGCAGTTTGCTGCACCCAACTGCAGCAAAAGCAGTTCTAAGAGGGAAATTTATAGCAATACAATCCTACTGCAAGAAATAAGAAAAATCTCAAACAACCTAACGTTACACCTAAAGCAATTAGAGAAAGAAGAACAAAATCCCCCCAAAGTTCGCAGAAGGAAAGAAATCATAAAGATCAGATGAGAAATAAATGAAAAAGAAAGAAGGAAACAACAGCAAACTTCAATAAAATTAGAAGCTGGTTCTTTGAGAAGATAAACAAAATTGATAAAACACTAGCCAGACTCATCAAGAAAAAAAGGGAGAAGACTCAAATCAACAGAATTAGAAATGAAAAAGGAGAAGTAACAACTGATCCTGCAGAAATACAATGAATCATGAAGGATTACTATAAGCAACTGTATGCCAGTAAAATGGGCAACCTGGAAGAAATGGACAAATTCTTAGAAAAGCACAACCTTCTGAGACTGAACCAGGAAGAAATAGAAAATATAAACAGACCAATCACAAGCATAGAAATTGAAACTGTGATGAAAATTCTTCCAACAAACAAAAGCCCAGGACCAGATGGCTTCACAGGTGAATTCTATCAAACATTTAGAGAAGAGCTAACTCCCATCCTTCTCAAACTCTTCCAAAAAACTGCAGAGGAACTAACAATCCCAAACTCATTCTACGAGGCCACCATCACCCTGATACCCAAACCAGACAAAGATATCACAAAAAAAGAAAACTAGAGGCCAATATCACTGATGAACATAGATGCAAAAATCCTCAACAAAATACTAGCAAACAGAATCCAACAGCACATTAAAAGGATCATACACCATGATCAAGTGCGGTTTATCCCAGGAATGCAAGGATTCAATATATGCAAATCAATCAATGTGATATAGCATATTAAAAAATTGAAGAATAAAAACCATATGATTTTCTTAATAGATGTAGAAACAGCTTTTGACAAAATTCAACACCTGTTTATGGTAAGAACCCTCCAGAAAGTAGGCATAGAGGGAACTTACCTCAACCAAGTAAAGGCCATATATGACAAACCCACAGCCAATGTCATTCTCAATGGTGAAAAACGGAAGCCATTTCCACTAAGATCAGGAACAAGACAAGGTTGCCCACTCCCACCGCTATTATTCAACATAGTTTTGGAAGTTTTAGCCACAGCAATCAGAGAAGAAAAAGAAATAAAAGGAATCCAAATCGGAAAAGAAGTAATACTGTCACTGTTTGCAGATGACATGATACTATACAATGAGAATCGTAAAGATGCCACCAGAAAACTGCTAGAGCTAATCAATGAATTTGGTAAAGTTGCAGGATCCAAAATTAATGCACAGAAATCTCTTGCTTTCCTATACACTAGTTATGAAAAATCTGAAAGAGAAATTAAGGAAACATGCCCATTTACCATTGCAACAAAAAGAATAAAATACCTAGGAATAAAACTATCTAAGGAGACCTGTATGCAGAAAACTATAAGACACTGATAAAACATATTAAAGATGTTACAAACAGATGGAGAGATATACCATGTTCTTGGATTGGAAGAATCAACATTGTGAAAATGACTCTACTACCCAAAGCAATCTACAGATTCAATGCAATCCCTATCAAATTACCAATGGCATTTTTCACAGAACTAGACCAAAAAATTTCACAATTAGTGTTGAAACACAAAAGTCCCTGAGTAGCCAAAGCAATCTTAAGAAAGAAAAATGGAGCTGGAGGAATCAGGCTCCCTAACTTCAGACTATACTACAAAGCTACAATAATCAAGACAGTATGGGACTGGCACAAAAAAGAAATATAGATCAATGTAACAGGATAGAAAACCCAGAGGTAAACTCATGCACATATGGTCACCTTCTCTTTGGTAAAGGAGGCAAGAATATACAACGGAGAAAAGACAGCCCCTTCAATAAGTGGTGCTGGGAAAACTGGACAGCTACATGTAAAAGAATGAAATTAGAACACTCCCTAACACCACACACAAAAATAAACTCAAATTGGATTAAAGACCTAAATGTAAGGCCAGACACCATCAAACTCTTGGAGGAAAACATAGGCAGAACACTCTGTGACATAAATCAGAGCAAGATCCTTTTGACCCACCTCCTAGAGAAACGGAAATAAAAACAAAAATAAACAAATGGGACCTAATGAAACTTAAAAGCTTTTGCACAGCAAGGGAAACCATAAACAAGATGAAAAGACAACGCTCAGAATGGGAGAAAATATTTAGAAACGAAGCAACTGACAAAGAGTTAATCTCCAAAATATACAAGCAGCTCATGCAACTCAATATCAAAAAAACAGACAATGCAATCCAAAAATGGGCAGAAGACCTAAATAGATATTTGTCCAATGAAGATATACAGATTTCCAACAACATATGAAAGGATGCTCAACATCACTAATGATTAGAGAAATGCAAATCAAAACTACAATGAGATATCACCTCACACTGGTCAGAGTGGCCATCATCAAAAAATCTACAAACAATAAATGCTGGAGAGGGTGTGGAGAAAAGGGAACCCTCTTGCACTGTTGGTGGGAATGGAAATTGGTACAGCCACTATGGAGAACAGTATGGAGGTTCCTTAAAAAACTAAAAGTAGTACTACTATACAACCCCACAATCCCACTACTGGGCATACACCCTAGAAAATCATAATTCAAAAGTGTTATGTACCACAATACTCATTGCAGCAGTATTTGTAATAACCAGGACACGGAAGCAACCTAAGTGTCCATCAACAGATGAATGGATAAAGAAGATGTGGCACATATATACAATGGAATATTACTCAGCCATGAAAAGAAATGAAATTGAGTTATTTGTAGTGAGGTGGATGGACATAGAGTCTGTCGTACAGAGTGAAGTAAGTCAGAAAGAGAAGAACAAATACCATATGCTAACACATATATATGGAATCTAAAAATAAATAAATAAATAAATAATGGTTCTGAAGATCCTAGGGGCAGGACAAGAATAAAGATGCAGACGTAGAGAATGGACTTGAGGACATGGGGAGGGGGAAGGGTAAGCTGGGACGAAGTGAGAGAGTGGTATGGACATATATACTCTACCAAATGTAAAATAGATAGCTAGTGGGAAGCAGCCGCATAGCACAGGGAGATCAGCTCGGTGCTTTTGACCACCTAGATGAATGGGATAGGGAGGTTGGGAGGCAGGCACAAGAGGGAGGGTATATGGGGATATATGTATACATATAGCTGATTCACTTTGTTATACAGCTGAAACTATCACACCATTGTAAGGCAATTATAGTCCAATAAAGATGTTAAAAAAATTAAAATGCTTTACAGAACAACAGCAACAAAAAGTAATGGAAAGTCACATCAAAGGTTTCAGTTTATCTGGGTAAAAAATATTTTCAGTAAATTCCAAAAGCAGCAGGGAATCAAGTCATTCGTGCAGCTCTTTGTTTTACTCTTTGCATATAATTTCCTAGGGAAACATCAAACTTCTTAGATAATATTAACACCAACTATTAACATCTAATATTCAATATGCTTCATGTCTTCTATGTCAAATTACAGTATATAGAGTCTAAAGAAGATTTATTTTTCCACATTCTCTTAGGTATAATCCAGTGATTAGACTGTCAGGAAATACAACTTACTCGGCTTTTTGTAGGCAAAGAATGACGTCTTCTCCATTTAATATCATCTGATACTGAAGTTCATGTTCATATCTTTCCTAAAAATATGTAATAATATAATGATAATTTATATTTATGAGTCTATCTAAAATAATTATAATGATATAGGTAGCTGTATAGAATAATAATTACAAATGTAATAGTCAGAAAGTTAATATCTATGATACATTTTTAAAATGTTAATGAGATAATATGATTTCTCTATTATAGACAAAAGGCAATTCAGGGGGTCAGGAGGTGAGGGTAGGGAGAAGACATGGGTTTGGTGGGCTTGGCAAGGAATGTCTTCTCCTAGAAATACTGCCGTTCTGTCCTCTTTTTTTTTTTTTGTTCCCCCCACAGAGTTGGAGAAACACCCAAACTGTTTTATTTTTTCTGATCCAGTGTGGGAGTTAACTCCCTTCCTGCTGCTTAACGGTAAAAGCATTTAGAAAAATCCTATGCCCTCTCCTGGGCAAAGGGGAGCATTCGTGTAAATGGGCTTCAAGACTGAACTACTAGATGTTGACTGTGACATCACTTCTACTAGTAAAAAGGTCCTTTACTATCTCTTTAGATGACAGCAAAATCCCACGGTCATCCCATTGCTTACCTCTTTGCCATGCTTCTCTGTCTGGTTGTTCTGTATCTCTCTTTTGTGTAAAATGTGTAGTTTTTTAGGATGAACTACTTCATAGGGCTCTAGTTCAGGAGTCTGCTTTATGACTATTGCTAGAAAAAGAGAGGTAATACTGACAAAATATTTAAAGGTTTTTGTCGGTTGGTTTTTTGAAAGTGAGTGGAAGACAATTTCCATTGAGAAGGGAAACATTGAGAAGAACAAGTTACTCCTCCAGTTCAGCTTTGATAACAAAGAATTTTTCTTTAGTTTTCTCTCCCTATTCTGGAAAGATGTGACAATGATGAAACAATTCTTTGGAACTGTCAATATATTAGTACTTACCTTGAGCTTGAACGATGAGCCAGAGGGTGGAAAGCAGGACCAAAGACATGCTGGCTACTGTAGGTAGCTGAGACATCCCACACAACATGAAGATTTGGTCTCCCCAGCTGTCCAGTTTTATCTTCCCCTACTTCTCTTTACAAATTGAAAAAAAATAATAAAAACCTAAAACCTTCTTTGGGAGATTGAGGAATGTTTCCTAATGACACTGGGAAGTTGCTAAGAAATTGCAGTGTCAAGATCGTGAGAATGTTCCTCATTTATGAGAGGTGTTTATGTCTGTGGTTACAGCTTAAGGAGTCACATCTGGACAGCTGCTTGGCCCTGATGCTCCTATAGTAGTGGGAAAGTACCAACTGAGACAGATATGTGTGCATATGTTTACATATTCATTAAATTCAGCCATTGCTCATGCCATTCGGTAATGTTATAGAAATTGATCCATACTTTTAGAAAATATTTCAGTAGTCTGTACATATTTTGAAAAATTGGCACAGAGAAAACAATCTGTAAAACAAGCACCAGGCAAAGTTTTATAAGCTAGGATATTATAATTTCTCTGACCCTCACTTTCCTTATCTGTGAAAAGGGGATGATGATAATGATACCTACTCTAAGTTTCTTATAAAGTTCATACAAGGTAACACACACACATGCACGCACACACGTAAAACTATAAGGAAATGTGCAAATGTAAATTCTCTTGACGACAGTGCTAGCCTCAAATTATACTGCATATAAAGTATTTTTGAAACGCACTATGAGTTCTACTGAAGGAAAATAACTTTTTCTGATTACAAAAATAATACATTTTCATGGTCATAAGCATCAAATCAGTATATTGAGGGAAAGAAGTTGGTCACCCAACAGCCCAACATCAAGAAGTAACTTCTGTTAACATTTTGACAACTTATTTTCATCTCTCTTCCATGCACTAGTAAAAGAAAGGAAAAGAAAAGAAAAGAAAATTAAACTTTTTAAACTATAGTTCTTACTGTAGAAAAGGTTTGGGGAACCTGTTATTTTTTGCATAGCATTATAGCATAAACATTGTCATCCTATTGTATATTAATATGTTATTTTAATGACTTTAGAATATTGCCTTGCGTGTAATGTTTTATATGTCGTTATTTGTGTATATTTCTATGATTGATTTTCTGATTCTTTTGGATAACTTACTAGAAATGGTATTATTTAGTTAAAAAGGTAGAACAATTTGAGCTTCTTGGTACACATTGATCTGGTAATTCTCAGATAATTAGCTCCAAATTACACCCCCATTTGCAGAGTTTTCCCAATCTAAAAATCTATGCTCTTTAACTACTGAGTTCAGTTTTCACTGATACATTTGGGAGTTTGCTAGCATTGGACTGTAAGTTTTATAGTTACCTCTTCATGTTCATGCTTCTTTTTGTTCTTCTACGTTCTGTTGTGTCATTTAAGCTTTCTCTATAACTTTATATATATATATATTTGCTGGTGCAGAAGATCAACAGTCTACATATATCCTATAGTAGTTACCATTAAAATTTCACAAAATATAATCTTAACATCTCTACTGTCAAATAGTACAAGACTTTGGAATGGTGTAACTCTTATCAACATCTCACCCCTTGCCATCTTACATGTTGTTGTCAGGTATTTTAGCTCTACCGTGATTTCCACCCCTAAGTTAGTCATTATCATTAGTTTGTGTTTTATACAGATAATACTATTTGAAATTACTCACAATCATACCACCTTCTTTGCTTATAGATCCTTTTAGCATTAGTATTTTTTTTAATGTCTTTATAAAACATATTCTCTGACAAATCATTTCTTAGAGTAAACACTACTGTTTTTTTTAAATTTTTTTTCTGAGAGTATTTATTTCACCCTATTATTTAATGGTGGTTTAGCTGAGAATACAGTTTTAGAATGACAATTAATGTCTCAGCATTTGTAAGCTATTTTACTGGGGTTTTTTTTTTTTTTTGACAACTAGTGTTGCTGTTGAAAAGTCTGCTTTCAGACTATTAAACACCACATTAATTTTTGGTTACTTATACAGCTAGTATTTCAAGATAAGTTAAATATTTATTGAGATCATGTTAAATTTGAGTTTATATTAAATTAATGCTACTATTCTGGGCATTTCAAGATGACCCTGATACTATCCTTAGTATTGTGATAGTCCCGTAACAAAGTCTAATAATAGAGATTAATTTACAAATAGGTCAGTTTATACAAATGGTAAACATTATGATTGAGGCTTGTGCACTACATTCAGGTAGATTTTAGAATACATCATTTGGTGCGCAGAGAGAGTCAGATAATATTAGCTGGAAAAGAAATAGGGGAATGAGCATTCTGTGAGAGAAAACTATGTGAGAAAAGCCATGGATATGTAGAAAATCATAATATGTGTGTAGAACTACAATATGTTCTCCATGACTTGAACATAACATAAAAAGTAATAGGTATATGGCATAAAGCTTTTGAGATATTCAGGGGGCCAAGTTATGGAGAGACAAATGTTAAAGGGCTTAAAGAAAATGGTACCTATCTGAGAAATATTTAGCTCATAAAATTGTCACACTTGCTAATTGATCGGATGTAACAACTAAGGAAGATAGAAAAATCTGGAATGGGTTCTAAGGGGCAGCTTGAGCAACTGTATGAATCTTATAGATGACATCTTCCCATTTGGTCAGTTGATCAGACTATTTAGTTGTAACCATTAAAGGCAGGATATATATCTCCTGGTGTATCTTTCAAGAGCACAGCACCTTGAAGATAATAGATGTTCAAAAATATTCACATTCAATGAAAAGAAGTTTGTAAACTGAACTGTCTGCCTGAGATACTAATGCTGTTTGTTAAATAGTTGAATATCAGTCTATAAATTAAAACTGTGGAAATAATAGTGAAGAGATTGTTTACTTGATGCATCTGGAGGGAATGAGGAATGACATACCATGTACCCTTATGAACACAATATCCAAGGATTTACTAAACATAGGACTTAAGTTATGATCACAAAACTAAGAAATCATGACCTTGACCACAGAGAATTTTGTTCCAATAAAAGTTAACAACATTCTGAAATGTTTCATAATAAAGTATACTTGATGACTGGGGAAGATGTTTAAACAGTGTCTAACTAGAAATGAAAATAGAACAGCAACATGGATAAAAATTACAATAATCCCTTAAAATGTGAATATTTTACATACATTCTTTTATTTGGTAATCGTAATAGATCTAAGTAGTCAGTTCAAAGATTGTGATTCCCATTTTATAGATGACTCAAAGAGACTTCCTTCAAATCATCCAGAAGGTCTGTAATATATGTCTCCTAAGTCACTGACATAGGAGAAGAGTTGCTTGATATGAGAACTAAAGTATTTCAAATATCTTATTGTGGGAGGGATCCATGATGGCTTCAATTGCTTCAAGGAAGAAGCCTATTCTAAGAATATGAGAGGATAGGAATTAGTGGGTTGGGTGAGAGGTTTGAGGTGAGAAGAGAGGGTTTAGAATAATTAAATGTATATATATGTATAAAGGAATCACTTTGCTGTACAGCAGAAATTAACACAACATTGTAAATCAACTCTACTTTAATAAGAATAAATAAGTACTCAGAATAATTATTCAAAACAATGGAAGGGGAGCTGACTAAGGAAAGGTAAAAAGATTGTTAGTATTAATGAAACAACTAAGGTTATAAATCACAGAAAGAGTTAGATATACAAGAGTTTCATATTAGACAATAGATTAGGTACCTAAGTTATCCGAAATGATAGTAAGGCTTGATACCACTAGAGTTAAAGTTTTGCCTTGCAGTAAGATCCAAGAACTATAATGTTAGTATGCTTCTGGGTCTTTAAATATTAAAAGTTCTAAAGTTATAGCAGACTTTATTGATACAGAGATGTACCACGTGCACTACTAAAGGTCATTCTAAGGGTAGTAACATGTAAATCTTAAATCTCAGTGGCTATACACAACATATAGTTCACTTAAAATCCAATCAGCAGCAAGGGGCTCTGCTCCACACAGTCATTCGGAGACACTGGATGATGGAGGCCCCGCCATTTTCAACACGTAACTTTCAGTGTTACCATGGACATCAACATCCATCTGAAAGATGGAGGAAGAGAAAGAGTGGAGCATTTATGGAGCTAGGCTTGGAAATAACATCGCATCTTTGGAACTCCATTGGCCAGAACTTACAGGGTCACATTTAATTGTAAGGGAGGCTGGGACAATAGTCCAGCTACACGATTCCAGAGGAAAGGGAAATGGGTTTGGTGAACAGCTACATCACACAGCTTTAATGTGTATTTGTTCGCTATCATCAAGTTGTTAGATGTCAAAGATAAGTAAAAATAGAAGGTGACAGCTGAGCAACATGAAACTTAATGGAAGTAAAAGTGAAAATGCAATCATTTAAAAGCCATCTTTGGTGAACTAGCAGTTTTCCCAATTAATGTGGGAAATATGTTGGAAATATCCCTTAAATGCATGCAAGGTAACGAGGTCATTGAATGGAGAGTGGGATTTCAGTTATGACAGATGGTAAAGAGATTGAAGATAAGGGGTATGTATATTTTCAGGTGAATAAAGTAAAAGGAATGAGAGAGGGTTCCATTGGGTTTGCTCATTCATTCAACAAATATTTAGAATTGCTTATGTTCCAGGCTTTGTATAAGGGTTTTGGGAGGTGAGATTCAACAGTATAATTGTGAGGAAAATTACACTGAACAGTAAGTGGAATGGTGCATGAGGGAAAAGAAAATACAGAATTAGGTAAGAGAAGAGTATTTTGGGTATCAACCAAAGAAAACTGCCAACTGTTGCAGACTAGGTTGTATCAGACCAGTCCTCCACTAGTAATATGTTCATGAGGTAGAGAAAAAAATGTATAAAACCTATTAAAACGAGTTTGAGAATAGCCAAATAATAAGTCTTGGAATTAGGTAAATTGATCTTTTCACTTCTTCCTTTTCAGTATTGTTTTAGCTATACTAATTTCTATGTCTTTCCCTATAAATTTTAGAGTTATCTTGTCTGTATATAGAAAAAATCCTCATGAGATTTTGATAGGAATTGTGTTGAACCCATGTATCAGTTTGCAAAGAATTGACATGTTACTATACTAAGCCTCCCTAACCATGAATATGGGAGGTCTCCCCATTTATTTAAATCTTCTTTGATGTACTTCATCAGCATATAAATCCTATATATGTTTGTTAGACTTACACACATGTTTAATTTTTTAAGAAACTGCAAATGGATTGTAGTTTTAGTTTAAGCTTCCTTGTTTTCATTAGTAATATAGAGAAATAAAACTTATTTTTATCTCGTATCCTGCAACCTCGTGGAACTTACTTATTCTAGGATTGTTTTGTAGATTCCTTGAGATTTTCTATATAGACCATCATGTCATCTGCAAATAAAGTTTTATTTTATCTTTTCTGATCTGATTCTTTCCCCCTTACTTGCCTTGTAGCACTGGCTAGCACTTCTATTACACTGATGAATAAGAGTGACAAGAGCAGATAGCCTCACCTTGTTCCCAGTTTTAGGAGAAAACACTGAGTTTTTCATCATTAAATATAATTAAATATAATATTAGATAATTAAATATTAAAAATTGTTAAAAGTTCTTTAACAAATTAAGGAAATTCCCTTCCATTCCTTTTTACTGAGGGTTTAATCATGCACTACAGTTGAATTTTGTTAAATTTTTCCTTCATTGATTGATATCATCATTTGATGTTTCTTATTTAGTCTATTAATGTGATTTTTAAATACTGGCTTTTGTTTCCAGCATGTTAATAGTTGCTCTTTCATGCATCTTTTTAATGACTGGTTTAAAATCTTTGTCAGATGATTCTATAATCTCTGTCATCTCAGTGTTTTCATCTATACTGGCTGATTTTTGTTTTTGTTTTTTAATCACTTAATTTGAGATACCCACTGTTCTTGGTATAATGAGTAATTTCTTACTAAAACTTGGGCTTTGGAGATATTATGCTCTGAAACTCTAAATATTACTTAAACTTTCTGTTTTAGCTGACTTCTTCTAACACCTCTCTGGCAGGAGAAGGGGGACACTGCCTCATTAGTACCTACTGCAGGTAGAAATCCACATTCTCCACTCTAACTCAACTGACACCTAAAGGTGGGAATGCTTCTTATCATTCCTGGGTAGGAGAGGGGGTTCTGGCTCCCCACTAGGTTTCCACTGACACTACCCTCTCTGGAGAGGTAGGAGCACCTTGTTACTGCTCCCCACATGGTCTCCATTGACACCTCGGTTAGGGAAGGTGGCCTTGTTACACCCGGGAGGTGATGAAAATCTTGACTCTCCACTAAGCTTCCTCTGACAACCCTGCATCAGTGAGTGGGGAGGGAGCCCTTCATTTTCCCCAGGTAGGGGTAGAAATCAAGGCTCTCTACCTCATTTCCACTGAGACCAAGGGGAGTGGACTGTCATGATCATTACCGCCTGGTGAGAATGAAAAAAGCGCAGGCCTCCAGTTAGCCTTGTCTGACATCACCCCAGTATGGTGGTCAAAGGGTTCATTCAGCTTTTGCTGATGTAGTTGGAGTGTAGCCATAAATATTTGTGTAGTGTTTGGCCGGAGTAGAGCATTTAAAATTTTCTGTGTTGCTAACCTGTCTTATTCCTGGTTGTTTGACTAAAATGAACAGACTTCTGTTGAGGATTTTCTTGTCTGTGTCCATTGACATTTCCAAATTGATGGCTTCTTCAGATACAGTCTGGGTGAAAGAAAACCCAGGGAACTCACCATTATGTCCTTACTTGCAGCCCAAGGTCCTAGATGTTCTGTCTTCTCTCCACCTTTGAGTCTTATTATGTTTATTTTATATATATTCCACATACAGTTTTTAGTTGTACTTCATGTGAGAAATAGGGAAAAGTACACCTACTCTGTCTTCCAAATTAAATTGTTTTTAAAGGAATTTTTCTGTTTTATCTAAGTTGCTGAATTTTTACTGTAAAGTTTTCATACTACTTTGTTATTATCCTTTTAACATCTAAAGGGTCTGTTGTGATGGAATCACTCTGATTCTTGATATTAGTAATTTCTGCTTTCTCTTTATACTTGATATGTTTGGTAAAAGTTTATCAAACCTTTACCAAATTTCTCTTTTCAAATCAAATTATTCCTTTGTTCATTTCTTTATTATATTTTGTGTGCCATTTCATTTTTTCTTATATTTTTAAAGATTTTTTTGATGTGGACTATTTTTAAAGTCTTTATTGAATTTGTTACAATATTGCTTCTGTTCTATGTTTTGATTTTTTGGCCATGAGGCATGTGGGATCTTAGCTCCCCAACCAGGGATTGAACCCGCACTGCCTACATTGGAAGGCAAAGTCTTAACCATTGGACCACCAGGGAAGTCCCTCATTTTTTCTTAATTTTTATAAGTTTAATTTTAATTAATTTATTTTCTTTTTAATTTTTTATTATTTGAATCATTGATTTTAAATTTCTAACATAAGCATTGGGAAGCTATACATTTCTCAGCACTATCCACTATTTCTTTTATTTGAAAGAGATAAAAACATCAGTTAAAAATATCTCCTAATTTTATTTTTGTTATTAATTTATGAGATTTTGAAGCATGCTGCCTAATTGCAAAATATTTGGAGCTTTCCAATATATCTCATTTTAATGAAATTCTAATATATTACTGTTGTGTTCTGAGAAAATTTTTGTAACATTACAGTCTTTTGAAATATATGAGACATTCATCATTAGTGAAAAATCCATGTTCTCTTAAAAATCATGTATTTTCTGTGGTTATGAATATAATACTGTACTCATTATTAATTAGGTCATACTAGTTGTCTAGTTGGTAGTGTTGTTCAAGTCTTCTATAACTGTACTGTTAAAATTTTCCAGGTTGTTCCATCAATGCCTGAAAGAGGTATTTTAAATCACCTACCATAATTGTGGATTTACCTATTTCTACCTTAATGCTTTTTAGTTTGTGTTTTGTGTATTTTTGTTTGTTTGTTTTGTGGTACGTGGGGCTCTCACTGTTGTGGCCTCTCCCGTTGCGGAGCACAGGCTCCGGACATGCAGGCTCGGCAGCCATGGCTCATGGGCCCAGCCGCTCTGTGGCATGTGGGATCTTCCCGGACCGGGGCACGAACTCATGTCATCGGCAGGCAGACTCTCAACCACTGTGCCACCAGGGAAGCCCCATGTTTCGTGTATTTTTAAGCTTTATTACTTGGTGCACAACATTTGAGATTATTATATGTTTGTGATGAATGTCCCTTTTTATTTCCAGCTGTATTTCCTGTATAAAATTTATTTTGTCTGATATTTATATAGCCACACTGCCTTTCTTAAAGAGTGTTTACATGATATGTGTTTTTACAGTCAGTTCTACTTTACAGTACTATTGAGTATATGTCTCTCTGGATGTAAATCAAATTTTAAACTTTTTCTGGAAATATTTTCTCTACTTCGTTTCTTTAATTTACCGATTTGTTCTTCAATTCCATACATTCCACAATTTATTCTATTTTATTCTGTATTTCAAGTATGAAGTTTTTCATGCCTAATATTTTTCCTTATTTTTTAAAAATCTTTTCTTGTTTTATATTTGGAGTAACTTCTCTTATGCCTATTAATATGTTTATTGTTATTTTTGGACCCTCTCTTCTAATATATCTGCTTAGGCTGCTTTATTTTAGGTGTTTTGCCCATTTTCATTTTAGGTATTGTTATTTTCTTGGGGAGAATATGCTATTTTTCTGTTTCCTTTCTCTTTTTTTTAAATTTTTTAATTTAATTTTATTTATTTTTTTATACAGCAGGCTATTAGTCATCAATTTTATACACATCAGTGTATCTATATCAATCCTAACCTCCCAGTTCATCACACCACTATCCCCATCCCCCCGCGGCTTTCCCCTCTTGGTGTCCATACGTTTGTTCTCTATGTCTGTGTCTCAACTTCTGCCCTGCAAAGCGGATCATCTGTACCATTTTTCTAGGTTCCACATACATGCGTTAATATACGATATTTGTTTTTCTCTTTCTGACATACTTCACTCTGTATGACAGTCTCTAGATCCATCCACATCTCAACATATGACCCAATTTCGTTCCTTTTTATGGCTGAGTAATATTCCATTGTATATATGTACCACATCTTCTTTATCCATTCATCTGTAGATGGGCATTGAGGTTGCTACCAGGACCTGGCTATTGTAAATAGTGCTGCAATGAACATTGGGGTGCATGTGTCTTTTTGAATTATGGTTTTCTGTGGGTATATGCCCAGTAGTGGGATTGCTGGATCATATGGAAATTCTATTTTTAGTTTTTTAAAGAACCTCCATTCTGTTCTCCACAGTGGCTGTATCAATTTACATTCCCACCAGCAGTGCAGGAGACTCCCCTTTTCTCCACACCCTCTCCAGCATTTGTTGTTTGTACATTTTCTTATGATGCCCATTCTAACTGGTGTGAGGTGATACCTCATTGTAGTTTTGATTTGCATTTCTCTAATAACTAGTGATGTTGAGCAGCTTTTCATGTGCTTCTTGGACATCTGTAAGTCTTCTTTGGAGAAATGTCTATTTAGGTCTTCTGCCCATTTTTGGATTGGATTGTTTGTTTCTTTAATATTGAGCTGCATGAGCTGTTTATATATTTGGAGATTAATCTTTTGTCCGTTGATTCATTTGCAAACATTTTCTCCCATTCTGAGGGTTGTCTTTTCATCTTGTTTATGCTTTCCTTTGCTGTGCAAAAGCTTTTAAGTTTCATTAGGTCCCATTTGCTTATTTCTGTTTTTATTTCCATTACTCTAGGAGGTGGATCAAAAAAGATCTTGCTGTGATTTATGTCAAATAATGTTCTTCCAATGTTTTCCTCTAAGAGTTTTATAGTGCCCAGTATAAAATTTAGGTCTCGAATCCATTTTGAGTTTATTTTTGTGTATGGGGTTAGGGAGGGTTCTAATTTCATTCTTTTATATGTAGCTGTCCATTTTTCCCAGCACCACTTATTGAAAAGACTGTATTTTCTCCATTGTATATCCTTCACTCCTTTGTCACATTAGTTGACCATAGGTGCATGGGTTTATCTCTGGGCTTTCTATCTTGTTCCATTGATCTATGTTTCTGTTTTTGTGCCAGTAGAATATTGTCTTGATTACTGTAGCTTTGTAGTATAGTCTGAAATCAGGGAGTCTGATTCCTCCAGCTCCATTTTTTTCCCTCAAAACGGCTTTGGCTATTTGGGCTCTTTTATGTCTCCATACAAATTTTAAGAGTTTTTACTCTAGTTCTGTAAAAAGTGCCATTGGTAACTTGATAGGGATTGCATTGAATCTGTAGATTGCTTTGGGTAGTATAATCATTTTTCACAATATTGATTCTTCCAATCCAAGAACATGGTATATCTCTCCATCTGTTGGTATCATCTTTTAATTTCTTTCATCAGTCTTATAATTTTCTGCATACAGGTCTTTTGTCTCCCTAGGTAGGTTTATTCCTAGGTATTTTATTCTTTCTGTTGCTATGGTAAATGGGAGTGTTTCCTTAATTTCTCTTTCAGATTTTTCATCATTAGTATATAGGAATCAAGAGATTTCTGTGCATTAATTTTGTATCCTGAAACTTTACCAGATTCATTGATTAGCTCTAGTAGTTTTCTGGTGGCATTTTTAGGATTCTCTATGTATAGTACCATGTCATCTGCAAACAGTGACAGTTTTACTTCTTCTTTTCCAATTTGTATTCCTTTTATTTCTTTTTCTTCTCTGATTGCCATGGCTAGGACTTCCAAAACTGTTTTGAATAATAGTGGTGAGAGTGGACATCCTTTTCTTGTTCCTGATCTTAGAGGAAATGCTTTCAGTTTTTCACCATTGAGAATGATGTTTGCTGTTGGTTTGTCACATATGGCCTTTATTATGTTGAGGTAGGTTCCCTCTATGCCCACTTTCTGGAGAGTTTTATTGTAAATGCGTGTTGAATTTTGTCAAAGCTTTTTCTGCATCTATTGAGGTCATCATATGGTTTTTATTCTTCAGTTTATTAATATGGTGTATCACATCAATTGATTTGTGTATATTGAAGAATCCTTGCATCCCTGGGATAAATCCCACTTGATCATGGAGTATGATCCTTTTAATTTGTTGCTGGATTCTGTTTGCTAGTATTTTGTTGAGGATTTTTGCATCTATATTCATCAGTGCTATTGGTCTGTAATTTTCTGTTTTTGTAGTATCTTCGTCTGGTTTTGGTATCAGTGTGTTGGTGGCCTCATAGAACGAGTTTGGGAGTTTTCCTTCCTCTGCAGTTTTTTGGAAGCATTTGAGAAGGATGGGTGTTAGCTCTTCTCTAAATGTTTGATAGAATTCAACTGTGAAGCCATCTGGTCCTGGACTTTTGTTTGTTGGAAGATTTTTAATCACAGTTTCAATTTCAGTGCTTGTGATTGGTCTGTTCATATTTTCTATTTCTTCCTGGTTCAGGCTTGGAAGGTTATAACTTTCTAAGAATTTGTCTGTTTCTTCCAGGTTGTCCATTTTATTGGCATAGAGTTGCTTGTAGTAGTCTCTTAGGATGCTTTGTATTTCTGTGGTGTCTGTTGTAACTTTTCCTTTTTCAATTCTAATTTTATTGATTTGAGTCCTCTCCCTCTTTTTCCTGATGAGTCTAGCTAATGCTTTATCAACTTTGTTTATCTTTTCAAAGAACCAGCTTTTAGTTTTATTGATCTTTGCTATTGTTTTCTTTGTTTCTACTTCATTTATTTCTGCTCTGATCTTTATGATTTCTTTCCTTCCAGTAACTTTGGGTTTTGTTTGTTTTTCTTTCTCTAGTTACTTTAAGTGTAAGGTTAGATTGTTTATTTGAGATTTTTCTTGTTTCTTTAGGTAGGCTTGTATAGCTATAAACTTCCCTCTTAGAACTGTTTTTGCTGCATCCCATAGGTTTTGGATCATTGTGTTTTCATTGTCATTTGTCTCTAGGTATTTTTTGGTTTCCTCTTTGATTTCTTCAGTGATCTCTTGGTTATTTAGTAACGTATTGTTTAGCCTCCATGTGTTTGTGTTTTTTACTTTTTTTTCCCTTTAATTCATTTCTGATCTCATAGTGTTGTTGTCCGAAAAGATGCTTGATATGATTTCAGTTTTCTTAAATTTACTGAGGCTAGATTTGTGAACCAAGGTGTGATCTCTCCTGGAGAATGTTCCATGCACACTTGAGAAGAAAGTGTAATCTGCTGTTTTTGGATGGAATGTCCTATAAATATCAATTAAATCTGTCTATTGTGTCATTTAAAGCTTCTGTTTCCTTACTTATTTTCATTTTGGATGATCTGTCCATTGGTGTAAGTGAGGTGTTAAAGTCCCCTACTATTATTGTGTTACTGTCCATTTCCTCTTTTATAGCTGTTAACAGTTGTCTCATGTATTGAGGTGCTCCTTGTTGGGTGCATATATATTTTCAATTATTATATCTTCTTCTTGGACTGAACCCTTGATCATAATGTAGTGTCCTTCCTTGTCTCTTGTAACATTCTTTATTTTAAAGTCTGTTTTATCTGATTTGAGTATTGTTACTCCAGCTTTCTTTTGATGTCCATTTGCATGGAATATGTTTGTCCATCCCCTCACTTTCAGTCTGTATGTGTCCCTAGGTCTGAAGTGGGTCTCTTGTAGACAGCATATAGATGGGTCTTGTTTTTGTATCCATTCAGCAAGCCTGTGACTTTTGGTTGGAGCATTTAATCCATTCACGTTTAAGGTAATTATCTATATGTATGTTCCTATGACCATTTTCTTAATTGTTTTCATAGGTCCTTTTCTTCTCTTGGGTTTCCCACTTAGAGAATTTCCTTTAGCATTTGTTGTAGAGCTGGTTTGGTGGTGCTGAATTCTCTTAGCTTTTGCTTGTCTGTAAAGCTTTTGATTTCTCCATCGAATCTGAATGAGATCCTTGCCGGTAGAGTAATCTTGGTTGTAGGTTCTACCCTTTCATCACTTTAAGTATAGCATGCCACTCCCTTCTTGCTTGTAGAGTTTCTGCTGAGAAATCAGCTGTTAACCTTATGGGAGTTCCCTTGTATGTTATTTGTCATTTTTCCCTTGCTGCTTTCAGTAATTTTTCTTTGTGTTTAATTTTTGCCAATTTGATTACTATATGTCTCGGCATGTTTCTCCTTGGGTTTATCCTGTATGGGACTCGCTGCGCTTCCTGGACTTTGGTGGCTATTTCCTTTCCCATGTTAGGGAAGTTTTCGACTATAATGTCTTCAAATAGTTTCTCTGGTCCTTTCTCTCTCTCTTCTCCTTCTGGGACCCCTATAATGTGAATGTTGCTGTGTTTAATGTCCCAGAAATGAATGTTGTCTTCATTTCTATTCATTCTTTTTTCTTTATTCTGTCCCACAACAGTAAATTCCACCATTCTGTCTTCCAGTTCCCTTATCCGTTCTGCTGCCTCAGTTATTCTATTGATTCCTTCTAGTGTATTTTTCATTTCCGTTATTGTATTGTTCATCTCTGTTTGTTTGTTCTTTAATTCTTCTATGTCTTTATTAAACGTTTCTTGCATCTTCTCGATCTTTGCCTCCATTCTTTTTCTGAGGTCCTGGATCCTCTTCACTATCATTTTTCTGAATTCTTTTTCTGGACTGTTGCCTGTCTCCACTTCATTTAGTTGTTCTTCTGGGGTTATATCTTGTTCACTCATCTGGTACATAGTCCTCTGCCTTTTCATCTTGTCTAACTTTCTGTGAATGTGCTTTTTGTTCCTCAGGCTGCAGGATTGTGGTTCTTCCTGCTTCTGCTGTCTGCCCTCTGGTGGATGAGGCTATCTAAGGGCCTTTTGCAAGTTTCCTGATGGGAGGGACTGGTGGTGGGTAGAGCTGTGTGTTGCTCTGGTGGGCAGAGCTCAGTAAAACTTTAATCCACTTGACTGCTGATGGGTGGTGCTGGGTTCCCTCCCTGTTGGTGGTTTGGCCTGAGGTAACCCAACACTGGATCCTACCTGGGCTCTTTGGTGGGGCTAATGACAGACTCTGGGAGGGCTCACGCCTAGAAACCCTTCCCACAACCTCCGCCGCCAGTGCCCCCATCCCCACGGCGAGCCACAGCCACCCCCCGCCTTCACAGGAGACCCTCCAACACCAGCAGGTGGGTCTGGTACAGTCTCCCCTGGGGTCACTGCTCCTTCCCCTGGGTCCTGATGTGCACACTACTTTGTGTGCCCTCCAAGAGTGGAGTCTCTGTAAGTCTGATTCTCTAGGAATTCCTCCTCCCATTGCCGGACCCCCAAGTTGGGAAGCCTGACATGGGGTTCAGAACCTTCACTACAGTGGGTGGACTTCTGTGGTATAAGAGTTCTCCAGTTTGTGGGTCACCCACCCAGCAGTTATGAGATTTGGTTTTACTATGATTGCACCCCTCCTACCATCTCATTGTGGCTTCTCCTTTGTCTTTGGATGTGGGGTATCTTTTTTGGTGAGTTCCAGTGTCTTCCTGTCGATGATTGTCCAGCAGCTAGTTGTGATTCTGGTGTTCTCACAGGAGGGAGTGAGAGCATGTCCTTCTACTCCGCCATCTTGGTTCCTCTTCTCTTTTGAGTTTTTATGTAAACAACTTTTGGCAGTAGCCTTTTAAAAGCCTGCTAGTGTTGGAGGGCCTCCTGCAGAGGCGGGGGTTGGCCCTGTCCCACCGTGAGGACAAGGACACCGGCAGCAGAAGCCCCAGGAAGCACTCCCTGGCATGAGCCCCTCCAGAGTCTGCATGCATTTGCTTTTTATTCTCTTGTTTTTCCTTTCTTGCCTTCTTTTGGGTATTCAAATTTTTTTAGTGTCACATTTTAGTCCCTGTATTTGGATTTTTGGCTATATCTCTTTGTAATAGTTTTTTAGATTTTTTTCTTGTTTGATGCAAACCTTTATATAATTACATTAGTCTTAGCTTGTTAATTATATTGTCCACATCACCTATATATTCTTCTTAATTTTTTATCTGTTTGAACTATTCATAATCAAAAGGAAGATGTTGAGATCGCTTACAATTAAGGCAAGTTTATCACTTTCCCCTTGTGGTTCTAGAAATTTATTAGGTGTTCAGATGCATAAAATACTACATTTTACTTTGTACCTTTTAAAATTATACAATAACTCTCTTTGTTCCCTACCCTCTCCATCCCTAATAATGCTTTTTTGCCATAAAGTATATATTCTCTGATAATTAGATACCCCAGGTTTCTTTTTACTTATATTTGCCTGATATTTCTATTCCTATCTTTTCACTTTACATGAAATTATATTTTAGATGTGTCACTTGTAAACTATGCATATCTGCATTTTATTTTTATTCAGTTCATCAATCTTTGTCTCTTAACTTGTAAGTTTAGTTTAATTATATTTATTGTTACTATTGGTATTTTTTGTCCTTGTTTTCATCTTTTCAAATTATTTCTTACTTTTTAAATAGTTGATAACTATTTCTCCCCCCAAATAAGACAAGAATTCACCTCGCTTTCTTATTCCTTGCTCTTTCCCAAGTCTTACATTTTATTGATATCATCTAGACTTATACTGTCCAAAAAGTAGTCACTAGCCACATGTGTCTATTAAGATTAACATTAATTAAAATTAAATACAATTTAAACATTCAGTCCCTAAGTCATAGAAGCCATATCTCAAACATTCAATAGCCATGTGGCTAGTGGCTACCATTTACAGGGTGAAGATGTAGAATACTTCCATCATAACAAAGTTTTCTTGAATAGAATTGATCCAGACTTTCCAATCAGGGCAATTATGGATATACTTTGGGGGAGGGGGGCTATAACTATTTTGTTTTAGGATACATACATTTTATCAAGATGTTTAATCATCTCTGCTTCATATATTTCTTGTGGTGTACTCTGGATTTTTTTTTGTCTCATTTATTAATTTATCCAAAAGGCTTTTCAAGTGGGTCTTTGTGTAGTCAATTTCTGTAACCCCTGATGCTTGAGAATATTGTTGAATCAACTCCTTATAATTAAATAGAGTTTGGTTGGGTATAAAATCCTAGTTCTAAGTTTTTTCCTTCAAAACTTTAAAATTGCTATTGTATTTCCTTCATGAATCTATTACAGCTGTTGGAAAATGTGAGGTCAATGAAAATCTTTTTATTTTTTTTCTGTGTGATATGCTATTTCTCTTGGAATCACTGGATTTTTTTCTTTGTTTTGATATTCCTAAATTTGTCATAAATTTGCTAAGGGCAAGATTTTTTTTTTTTAAATGTTTTGTTTCCCTTTCCCCTTTGACTCTCCATGGCTTTTCTCATATGGTGCTCTTTTCTCTTTCTTAAGTCTGGAAAATTCATCTCCATTATTCAAATATTTACTTATCTCCCCTTTTTTGAGATATCATTTTTCTGGGATTTCTATTATTTGGACTTTAGCATTTTTACTTCTACCCTCCATAATTTTTGGCTCTCCTTTTTTTAAAAAAAATTCTTCGTAATTTTTTTGGTTATTTCTGGAAAAAACTTTTTATTTGGTCTCTGCAGTTTACTGATTTGTTCCTCAATTCTATCTATTCTATTATTTATTCTATTTTATTCTGTATATTTCAACTATTAAGTTTTCTTATGTCTCATATTTTCCCTTGGTTCCTTTCTTTATGTTTTCTTGTTTTAGTTTCATATTTGAACTATCTTCCTTTACTCCTATTAGTATGTTTATTATTATTTTTGTCTCCTCTCTTCTAATATTTCTGCCTAGGTTGGAATCTGTAATCCAACATATTGCTTGTCTTTGGAAATGTTTGTTTCCCTAATGTGTTATTTTTGGGTCAGCTACCTCATTTTTACACAGCACTATTGCTTATTCTACTAAGACATGCATATAGAGAAGGACAGCCTCAGATATTGTTAGCTAGAAAAGCGAGAAAGTGGGAAGTTGATGCATCTCTCACAAGGTGGAAAACCTCAAATACAAGGAAACAAGTCAATTACTCCCCACCCACAGACAGCTCTCAGACCTTCACCGTTTGCCCCTAGAGAAATAGCATTAGTAAGATAAACTCTTTAGATGTTACTTCGTCAGTTTAGAGCAGGTGAGGTGAGAAAGCAACTGTGAAGGATTAGTTAGTCTCATTTCCTCTGGAATCATACTGCTCAGGGTTTCTCTATTGCCCTGATTTTATTCCTGAGTCCACGAGGACTAATCCCAGTTGGAGCAGATATAATACACAACACTGTGTATTCAAGGCAAATCTGGCAAACAGCCAGAGAAGCTCAATACCTTCTGTTCCTCTTTTACCCTCTCACAGATTTCCAAGCTGCCTCCTGTTCCAAGCCAAAGCAGCACACAGAAATCTAAAAACAAATCCACTCCCACTCCCACATTATCTGGGGAAGTCTTCCAGCTTCCTTAAGTTCTCCTGGGACTAAAGAAATAGCCAGATGTGCCACATCAGCTTATTTCCTTGAAATGACTGGATGATTTTTAAATGTAAACAAGATATGCATGTTTTCTTTCCTCACTAAATTTACCTAGAATTAGATCATTCAGCTGAATGGGTCCTTTAAAACCCCTTTCTAATTACAAAACCTATTTCTATCAGCCTAGCTTCCTTTTTCCCTCTTTACTTCTCCATTTTGTGTTTTAAGAAGAAAGCAGAAGTCTAAACCAAACAGCTCGTGTACCTTTACTTGTGAGACCCACCTATTGCTAATGGAGGTATTATTTGATGTCATCTGAGTCACTGCATGGAAGATTTACCATCTCAAGAGATATTAGAAGGACTCAAATATAAGTTTTATTATGACATTATCTTCAGTTGCAACAAAATAAAAGGTTCCTGGATCAGTTCCAAAGGGTATGTTTGGCAAATAAGCATATGAAAACACTCAACATCATATATCATGAGGAATTGCAAATTAAGGCAACAATAAGATACCACTACACACCTGCTAGA
The DNA here is from genome assembly GCF_003676395.1 of Aethalodelphis obliquidens. NCBI lineage: Eukaryota > Metazoa > Chordata > Mammalia > Artiodactyla > Delphinidae > Aethalodelphis > Aethalodelphis obliquidens. The sequence goes on along the minus strand of NW_020838005.1, from coordinate 1,209,436 downwards.
AAGGCCAAAATCCAGAGCACTGACAGTATCAAATGCTGGGGAGGATGCAGAGCAATAGGAACACTCATTCTTTGCTGGTGGGAAAGCAAAATGTTTCAGCCACTTTGGAAGACAATTTGGAGTAACCCTACAATCCAGCAATCACAGGACCTTGTTGGTTATCTATTTTATATGTAACAATATGTGTGTGTATATATATATATATATATATATATATATATATATAATATAATATAATATAATATGTATATTTTAATCCCTAACTCCTAATTTATCCCTCTCCCTGCTTTTCCACTTTGGAAAACCCTTTGTTTTCTAGGTCTGTGAGTCTGTTTTTATTTTGTAAATAAATTCAGTTGTATCATTTTTTTAGATTCCACATATAAGTGATATCATATGATATTTGTCTTTGTCTGACTTACTTCACCTAATATGATAATCTCTAGGTCCATCCATATTGCTGCAAGTACTCTTAAAACAGGTTAAAATATCTATTTCACTTGTTCGGTGATGATATATTAGTGTGAGAAAGATCAGTTATCTGATTTCTCAATTCATGGTTTACAGCTTAGTTTGAAATTACTCCATTACTGTGACAAGTAATGGATTAAAGTCACTGGTGAAAAGGTTGGGTCGATGAGCTGAATTAAGCCTACACATTCCTCCCTTTTGGGGTTCTTTTCCTACTGGGTGTGAGTATAGCGTGGGTTAGGGCAAGTAGTCAAGAATCTGTATCTGTGAAATACCTGGGGGATACCAGTGTGAAAGCCCAGGAAAAAGGCAAAGTCAGGTTCTCAAGTTTGATCCAATAACGATACCACCATGAAAACTCTCAGAAACAGGAAGAGCTGTGCTCCTTCTGATTTTTATGTATTTGTTTGGTTGGCTTTGCTCTGTTTATGTAGTTTTATTATCCTTGTTGATAGTATGTTTGTTTTTGTTTTATGGGTGCTATCCATCTCCTATCAATCCTGTTTACTTCTCGTTTGTTTACTATTTTGTCTTCAGATAGTTTGGAGTAAAACTTAGAGCTCATACTTATCAAACTTGTAGGGCTGTATGTTTTATATTTCACTGGTCTCATCTTACCATGGCTTTATGGTTTCTGGAACTTTCTTGCTTTCTTGTTTTCTAATTCTCTTAACTGTTTCTCTTCCTTTTGTTATACTTTTTGAAACCTCCACAATTTGTGTGTGCACAGTGTGTGTGTGTGTTTAATGAAGGGTGGTGTATGTAAATATATAAAGAGACTCCTTAAAAAAATAAATAAATAAAACGCTTCATTTCAGGCTAACCTCGATAAACCTGATGAACCATGACTTCATACATGCTATTGTTGAATCTCATTATCTCCCCAGAATGCCCCCTTCTTCTTGTTTCCTTTATAGGCCTGACAAACCTGCTATTTTAAGGTTGAAGTGGCACCTCCCTGAGAAATTTCTCATGCCCTCCTTTGATAAATATTTCCCCCATGCTCCCTTGTGCTGTTATTTTAGCAATAAATTTATTTCTGTATTTATTTACGCCAGTCTTTAGAATGAGGCTGTGTGTCCCAGGACATCAGGGAAAGAGGTTAATCTTTCTATCCCAAAGGTCAACATAGTAAATTAACATTTTTTTAACACCTTTATTGGGGTATAATTGCTTTACAATGGTGTGTTAGTTTCTGCTTTATAACAAAGTAAATCAGTTATACATATACATATGTTCCCACATCTCTTCCCTCTTGCGTCTCCCTCCCTCCCACCCTCCCTATCCCACCCCTCTAGGTGGTCACAAAGCACCGAGCCTGATATCCCTGTACCGTGCGGCTGCTTCCCACTAGCTATCTACCTTACGTTTGTTAGTGTATATATGTCCATGCCTCTCTCTCGCCATTTTTGCAAATGTTTGCATTAAAGAACAAAAGAAAACAACCAGGTAAGTGTAAGTTGCATAATGCTAAATCCAGAGTCTTGACCAAAGACTTTTGTTAAGGACTTTTTGAGTACTTACCATTTTCCAGGCTCTGTGTTATCAATAGCGGCAAGAATGGGGAGAAAAATTAAAAGTTATTTTCAGAAGGAGTGGACAGCCAAGGGGCATAAAGTTTGACACCAACATCAGATAAATTTTCACTGGTAACACTGTAGAAAGGAAATTATAGCTGGAGATAAAGGGGAATTTCTCTACTTAGTACTATAATGTTAAATGTGCCTTTCTGTTCAAAATAGTTTTGCTGCAGACAGTGTGGTTGTGTAGAAGGAACTAAAAACTTGGAGTCAGAATAGTTGGGTTTGAGACCCTATTTCAACACATCCTAGCTGAATAATCTAGAGAAAAATAACCTACTCTCATTTTTATCTCTGTTTTCTCATCTGTAAAATGAGGACAGTGTTGTAAGGATTAAGCGAAGACATACATGCACACACATACACACAGGCTTGCATAAATCATATGGTACTCTACAGTTGTAAACTTTTATCATTACCCTATGATATTCTAACTTTTAAAAAAAATCATCAAATTTACAATCAGTTGTGATTTCATTTTTTTCTAATAGTTTTGTGGATTCAGTGCTTGTTGATTTCCCTCAAATATCAATTCCAGGTCATTTTACATGGCAGCCCCAAATCTAGAACAGTGTTTGATTTGACCCAGAAGTTCTGGCTGAGATTTAGACTTAATGGAAGGGGAGGAATAAAGGTATGGAGACAAATTCTAAAAGCACTTCATAGACGCAACAAAACACTAAGAAAAATAGAGGCTCACCAATGAGATATCTACACATAATAAGTAACTTTGCCCTACTTCCTGCTCAAAGATGCATGAAACAGTAGCCTGTACAGAGAAGGGCTCCACCTTTGACAAATCCAAGAATGGAAGCATCTTATGGGTAGATCCATGACAGATGGACATTATCTGCCCTTCTAGACTATGGACATCTCTCTTCTTTTCTCTTTTTCTTTTTATGTTCTTCATACTACCTTTACACATTTCTTAGAAAACCCTCTTTAGATATTGGCAATTCATGAATTGTTAATTGCATTTCATAGGAAATTTAAAGATGCCCACAGAGTTCAAATTATTTACTAAGTCTAAAAGGCTAGTTAATGGAAGAGCTGGGGGAACTGTCTCTGCTTTTATCCCTGTGTATTGTATATTTCCCCCACATAACGTATTTTTTAAAACTTTTCCTTATTCTTTTCTGAACATTTCCATTAAATTTGCTCTTGACTTTCTCCGGGTCCCCATCTGACACTTCAGCTTTTCACTGGGTCTGCTTGGCCTGCCATTGACAAGTAGGACTAAAGGAGTCTGCCTAGAACTGGCTGCTGTAGACTCCATTCTAATTACGGTTATAACATGTCCCCAAAGACACACAAACCTCAGGGGGCTACTTCACAGCAGTTGGAGTTTAGAAAGCCAAACAGGTGACACACATTGACTTAGAAGGGAAAACGTTATATACTGAGTCATTATGTACTTGGCCTCTGAATCAGGGGCTTTCTCTATGAAAAATGCAACAATTTTGGCAGTTAGAGGCTGCAATCACCTTCATCAGAAGTTACTGGGACATCAGGAGGAGACCATTATCTATAGTTAGGTTGTTACACCCTGTTTTTCACTTAGACAAACTTACCAGCTTCCTTTAGGCCCCCATCGGGGTTGTACACTAAGGATTTCAACACTCAGCTCATGCGGATGCTTGGTAAGGCTAGGAAAGCGACCTAAGACATGGTTCTTGCTAAGAAGAGGCTAGCAAGACCCTTGCTTTAAAACAACGTTCTAAAATACTAAGAATACAGTGAGTAACATGATCAATTCAAAAGTATGTTCACCAAGAAGCCACGTGTAAAAAGAATTAGTGGGTTAGGGAATGAGCAAGCCTGAAAACAGTGATAATGTGCATGAGGAAGTGGAACCCCAGAAACTGCCTCCAGCTGTTTTAAGGAGAAAATAAATAGGTTAAAATGATATTAGGCTCTTAAGCCTTTCAAAGGAATGACATTCTGATATATTCTACAACATGGATGAACCTTGAAAACATTGTGCTAAGTGAAATAAACCAGTTACATGAAAGAAAAAAAATACTGTATAATCCCACTTATTAGGGTACCTAGAATTGGCAAATTCATATGGACAGAAGGTGAAGAAAGGTTATCAGGCCTGGGGGAAGTAGTAATGGGAAGTATTTAACGGGTACAGAATTTCTGTTTGGGATGATGACCAAGTTTTGAAAATGGATAATGGTGATGGGTACACAGCCTTGTGAATGTACTTATGCCACTGAACTGTAAACTTAAAATTGGTTAAAATGGTAAAATTTTTATCTGTATTTTCAGAAAAACAGCCAGGTTTAAGAAAATGGGCAAAGGAGCCTAACAGACATTTTTCCAAAGAAGACAGACAACAGGTATGTAAAAAAGTGCTCAACCTCATTGATCATCAGGGAAATGCAAATCAAAACTACAGTGAAATATCACCTCACACTTGTTAGGATGGCTAGTGTCAAAAAGGCCAGAGATCAGAAGAGTTGGTGAAGGTGTGGAGAAAAGGGAAACTTTGTGCACTGTTCATGGGAGTGTTAATTGGTACAGCTGCTATGGAAAACAGTATGAAGATTCCTCCAAAAAATTTAAAATGGAACCACCATATGATTCAACAATTCCACCTCTGGGTATTTATATAAAAAAATTAAAATTAGGGTCTCAGAGAGTTATCTGCAATCCCATGTTCATTGCAGCACTCTTCATAATACCCCAAATGTGGAAACAATGTAACATCAATGAATGAATGAGTTTTTAAAATGTGGTATACATGTAAAAAGGAATATTATTTGGCCTTTAAAAAGGAAGGAAATCCTGTCATATGCAACAACATGGGTGAACCTGTAGGACATTATGCTAAATGAAATAAGTGAATTATAGAAGGACAAATATTGCATGATTCCATTTATATGAGATGTCTGAAATAGGCAAACTCTTGGAAGCAAAAAACAGAATTGTGGTTGCCAGAGGCTGGGAGGGGAAAATGGGGAGTTGCCAATCAATGGGTATAAAATTTCAATTATGCAAGATGAATAAGAACTGGAGAGCTGCTGCCCAATATTGTACTTACAGGTAACAATACTTTGATGTACATTTAAGTATCTGTTAAGAGGACAGATGTCATGTCAAATGTTCTTACCACAATACATTTTTAAAAATTTATTTTATAAAAAAGAGTATGGACTTCAACACCAGTTGTGAGAGAGAAAAGAGTTAAATTTTAACAAGGAGATACTTTCATAGTAAACAGCATACCATAATTTTCTTCTGCTTAGGAACTTAGTTTCCATAACAATATTACTTATTTAGCAGATTAAGAATAGTAATATTGTATTAGTGTTGAGCAGAATAGCAGACTGTCCAGGGCTAATTGCTAAGCAATGTCTAAAGTTGTCACTGGCAAGGGAAGGTCTTTTTCTGGAAGCGATCTACAGCGGTGATGGTGAAGTGGAACATGTGCCCTAATAATAGGAGCAGCCACTTTATTAGTCAGGATGGCTTCTGTCACAAATAAGAGCACGTTTAACTTGAAATGGCTTAAACAATAAGAAGATTTTCTTGGTCATGCAACAGAAGTCCCAAGAAAGTACACGGTGATGCAGGCAGTTACTAATCTACCAGTTCATGACATCATTAAAAGACCAGGTTTTATTCTTCTCATTTTTCTGCTCTATCTTATTCAGTATATCAGCCATGCCCTCATAATCACAACAACATGGCTGCAACAGTACCAGATAGGATATCCAAATAGCCAGAAGGGACAAGGATATCTTTCCTAGAAATTCCCCAGCATATCTCCTGTCTTGCCCATTGGCAAAAAAGGGGGGGGGATGGGGGTAGGGTGGGTTAATACACTTACCTCTAAATCAATCAACCACTGGTAAAGGAAATGAGATTATTATGATTGACTTAGAGTGATGATAGAAATGTATCCAGGAGATGGAGTTAGGATTGTCTTTTTTTGTTTAATTTTCTATTTTATATTGGAGTATAGTTGATTTACAATGTTGTGTTAGTTTCAGGTGTACAGCGAAGTGTTTAGTTATACATATTCATTTATCTATTCTTTTTCAGATTCTTTTCCCATATAGGTTATTACAGAGACTATCTCTTCATGCATGCATGAAAATGGAAATGCATATGGAAAACTGAACAAAATTTGGCTTCTGAAAAGCAAGAAAGGAGTTTTTGGTAAGGCAACCTACAATGTTTGTTCCATCACCAGTCAGCTAAGCTGATGGTTGCTGTGGGCAATGTGATTCCAGGGTTGACAAACCATTTGATTACTTTTAAAATGCTGGAGATCTGGATGTTTATGCAGGATCTCCCAAGTTTTAAATATTGGCAATACATTCAAAACATTAAAAAATACTTTTTGGCCAAAATCATTGAGGCCAAATAAAATAAATCTGCAGTCCAGACACATCCTGCTGGTCAGCAGTTTACAACTTCTGGTTTACGTTATTAATTTATTTAACTAAAACTTAGTTAGGAAGTACTACTAAGTTTCTACTAAAACTACTTAGAAAGTAATGTTCACTTTAAGCTTACCAGTAACTGAATTATACAAATTTCTATGAAAAAACAATTTAATTAATAAAGTCTTAATCAGTTGTAGTAAACTTCCAATGACACAGCTAATAAGAATTCCAGAAGATAATGTAGGGTAGGAAAAAGACATGATATAAACCAGAGAATGTCTGTATAATTTTCTTTGTAACTGAGGGTTCTAATTTGACAGTTTCAGGGTTAAAACAGTTAAGCTATTGCTAGTCATCCAATGAGGAGTATACAATTTTATCCCATCCTTCCCAGTTTCCTGTGATTTCTTGTTTTCATTAGAGGGTGAATTAATTCCTACTGAATGAGGAAATCAAGGTGCTCAAAACCCTTTAACAAATATTAGTCAACATCACAGTAAAAAAGCAGGGGTGGGAAAGGTTAGGAAATTCACCTAATTAGAGATTTCAGCTTTATAACTCTTTCTTTAGAGCCATCCTCTTTCCCGTGAGTATAGAGAACAGAAAATTTTAATTCATACAAAGATTATCAAGAGTATGTCTCTCTTGAAAGTTTTATGTCTTCAAAGTATAATCAAGAAATAGTAACGTCCTTGAGTGTCAAGAGCAATATTAGTACATTTCTCTTCCATCCAGATGGTCCAGTCTTCTAAGTTGATCATTTACCCACCAATCCTTGTTTAGCTGTTACTTCAGACTTCTGGATTGGAGCCCTAAAAAAAGACAGAACTCTTAAATAATGAACTTTTCCTAAAAACTTAGATATTACATAACTTTGAACTATTAAGAAATTAAAATGATTTATCTGTAGTCACTCTTCCTATTCTGTAGCTTGATACTTCACAGTGAAGGAGTGGAAACATAAGAGGGTAGAGAAAGGAGAGAAAAACATCACAACTGGGATTCAACTATCCACCTGGCCACTTATCAGTTGTAGAGGGTGGGGCATCAGGAGAAGAATTATGCCATGCTGAGTAATTTTTCTGTGGAGAATTTTCTCCCTCTCACTATCCCTGGGTAATTTTTCTGAGAAAACAAAGAATATTGGGGTCATCATCACTTTCTAGCAAAGACCCTTACGTCTTCTTTCTCTTGGTTTTTGTCCAAGCTCAGAAGGAAGACATATACTAGAACCCAAAATATACTCATATAGACACGGTCCTTAGTGAGCATCTTCTAGCAAGACATGGTTAGCACTTCTGTCCTTGATTCTAGGAGGGCTACAAGATTAGAATAGTTTGGTTATCGATCTCTTACTTTAAGTGCAGACATTGGCTTGAAAACAGCAGAGGAAAGTCCTTTTATGTCTTTATGCTATATTAGGGACAAAAATAATGGGAGGGCGTTAGAAATGTTGTGCAGTTCCCATCTTTGCTATACTTATTTCCTTATTTAAATCCTTCCTACCTCCTTGTCACTTATTTTAACTTCCACCCAACCCTCAGGGTCCAGTACAAATTCCAACCACTTAGTCAATGGACCTTCCTCTTACTTTCCCATTCCTACCCCATTCATTGTCCCCTCACCATACTTCTCTCAGTAGTATTGCCTGCTTTGGCACACGTAATATATGAGGAGTTAAGTGCTCCATATGCATATGATTTGTTTTCCTACCAAAAATGTAAAAATTATTGAAAAAAAGGACCTTAAGTTTTAATTCCTTCTCATGTACTCACAACAAAGTACCAAGTATGAGGGGAGTATGTTCAGGATCCACTTGAGCGAATGACTCTACCTGTTGCTTCATGAGTGCTTGGCCTTTATTCTGGGTGTGCCTTCATGTGCTCCGTTTTTCATACCCTTCCTCCTCTAGAACACTGTGAATAATATAGACCTTATTCTGTCTAGAATAAACAAGTACAGTCTAATTTATAATACAATTTTGTATCCTCCAAAAAGAGCGTCTAGAAACTAACCTGTGAAGGAGACAGTTCAACTTCTGCAGCAGAACCATTTATCATTTCTTAACAATCATGTAACAGTAGAACTATTTTTAACAGTAAAAAAATTAATAGCCATTCTAATTTGTAGATAGTGAGTAGGCCTTCTTTCTCAGATATTCCTATGGGCTATGATATCTCAGGTTAGCTTAGCGTATCCTGAAAGGGAACCCAGAGATCTGAAGACACCCTTCACATTGGGCACCAGAGACATTTAAAACACCACCAGTGACCATCTGATACTTACAAGGAAAGAGAATGACACAGATGTAGGAATCAGCGGTGGAGAAAAATCTGGCTTCGTAATTAGCTAGTAAGAAGGTAAAAAAAAAAAAAATTAAAAAATGGGGCCTCGAAAACAGGTGTGCTTAACGGAAAGGCTTAAATCACTTTCAGAAACGGAGAACTAGGAATCTTCTAAACCTGTACATTTAATTGCTTTCACTAAGGGGCGCACATGCAGTTCAGAAACAAGCTCAATGCCAACAGACATATGATGAAGATGGCATTCTATGAAGCAGATCGGTTCTCTTCTTTAATGAATTAGCTTTTCAGACCCAGTAACTCAGGTTGAAGGGTTAAATTTAGTAGTATAATGGAAAGGCAAGCTCGTATTTCGTCTTTTCAAAACGTTTTGCAGAAGAATCCATATTTTCTATGAATATTCACACAGATCTGAACATTCTCCTGAAGAAATAATTGGGCATTGTGGGTTATGTCTTTCACTAGCGTTCCCCTGAGGTTAGATTGGAAGGGATTTTTAAGAGACGTTACCAACTCACAACAGAAGCTGGAGGCGCATCCTCCTCTGCCAGAAGGTCAGGTGTGTCAAGCTTCATCTAAAAAGAAAAAAATAAAATTTTAAAATGGGTTTATATGAAATCATGTGTGTGAAAACTTTGAAAATTGTAAAGCACTATAGAATTTAAAGAATGCTGCATTCAATAAAAATAAATTTTAAAAAATGATCGGTGTCCTAATTTCAGCTTCCAAATAAGCAGCCCTTTCTGATGTGAGCTCAGAACTAAGATGACACTAAGAGATTGGATGGAAAATCACAGTGGCCCAGCTGCTGCATTCTGCTGTGTACAGAGCTATCAGAGATGGGTAAGTTTCCATCAAAAACATTATTACCAATGTCATTGTCATTAGGCAATTGCCACTTAAATTTTTAAACTTGCAGGACACAACTAGGGCATTAAGGATTATACATATTACAGGTGTTGTCATACAAGTATACACATTATTGTCATTATTGGGATATTGCAAAAGGAATAAGGAATCAACCTAGAATCCCAGAGAAAAGGAGAGAGAGCTGGCATCTGCCCTCCCCTTTCTCTTTATTCTCTTTGCATTTTGTGAACCCCAGCAAAGCAGCCTCTGAATTGTAGAGAGACTCTTTTGCATTGAACAAAAGGCAAAGGCGAACTTTCTGAATGTGTAGTTCAGAGCCCACAGTCCTTGCTGCATACTAACTAGTGAGATGGATTTGTAAAACACTGCTGAGTAGAAATGACAGCTAGCTGGTCAGGACAAGAGTGAGAGAATCACAAACTGGGACCCAGGGCAAACACAGTACAGACTATGGTTCACCTCTTGGGGTTGAACAGCCTTCGCCGTCTGTGGTTTCCTCTTCTGCTTGTGTGGCCCGGTGTCAGTGGTAGACAGTGGCCTGTATGTGAAAGCATATCATATAAACTGACTTAGAAATTCCTTCCCCGTGAGAGGGAGATTCAAGAGAAGTCTGCTAGTGTCCTCTGCCCATTGTTTCATACTTGGTAGTTGACTGGGTTTTCATCTGCTCCCTAGGGCATCCTGCAGGTTTCCTTGTCTTGTAATTAATAATCATTACCACTAATTTTCTTTTCCATTCTCTACCAATCCCTGAAACCTAATCGTGAAGATGCTGAATCCAACTTTTATCTAAATTATGCCATTTACTTAAAGATTTGTTTTACTCATTCAGTATTTATTAAAAGCCCATTCTGGGTGAATAAATCAATTTTTAAAAAATGCTAGAAAGAGACTGTAGTGTCAAGATTATCTTTGAAAGACTGACTGATCTATGTGCAAACCTAGACTCCATTACTTACTTTGTAAGACTCTGAACATGTTAGTTTATCTCCCTGAGCTTCTGTTTCCACATCAGTAAAAAAGTGAAGTGCCTGGCCTTGCAGGACTGTTGTGAGGATCAATCTATAACACCTTTTCATCTATAAAATGGGAATAATAGTAACTACTATTTCCTTATGAAGATTAAATGACATACGTAAAAGGGCTAAGCAGAGCGCCTGTCATAAAGCCATGAGCGATACACTTTAGATACTGTATTTGGATAATGAGCATAAACATCTTTAATAATGAGAGTTATTATTAATTATAAACGGTGATTAATAGAAGAGAAAAAGGAGATCTTACTGTGAAGAATTTCCCAATAAAAAGAATAACTAGCCTCTGGTCCAAGAAAAATGTATCTGTACTTATTTCTGAGTATTTGAAGTAAACTAAAATTAACTTGGATAATTTGGGTCCTTACATTTAAAGTGAATTAAAGGCCAAAAACGTCCCCAAGGCAAGATAATGCCTACCTCCGGACTTCCTTCCGCTTTCCTCTGGTGCTTTGGTATCGGGTTACTATAGCAACCACCACAAATATGACGGCCCCAGGGAACAGCACCCCAACCACAATGGAGAAATCTGCAGCCAGGAGAACGAGGGCCTCGTGAGAATAGGGGAAATTCACAAGTATACATCACACTGGTCCTTATTTCTTTATTTTATTTTTTTTGCGGCATGCGGGCCTCTCACTGCTGTGGCCTCTCCCGCTGTGGAGCACAGGCTCTGGACACGCAGGCTCAGCGGCCATGGCTCACGGGCCCAGCCGCTCCGCGGCATGTGGGATCTTCCCGGACTGGGGCACGAACCCGTGTCCCCTGCATCGGCAGGCGGACTCTCAACCACTGCGCCACCAGGGAAGCCCCCTTATTTATTTATCACAAACTCCGCCTACCTTTTCCCCAAAGGACATGCAGTCCCTGGAACATCTCTCATAGCCAGTAAAATGAAAATATATTTTGATAATGATTATTATAATATTATTTAGATAGAAGAAATTAAGAGGATGTCTAGGGAAAACATTTTACATGAGATAGGTAAAGCATCATACTACTGGGAATTCTTAGAAGGGATGATGTTTGTAATAAATTGAAAACAAAGGGCTGAAAGAATATGAAGTAAGGAGGATGCGGAAGAGGAGGGAAACATTGTTAAAATTCAGCCTTGGAATAAAACCAGTGAAAAGAATCTGAAGACTTGAAATCATATTCCTCTTAGTAGCAAGTAAGAAGCTGAGACGTGAAAAAGAGAACTGATGGATAACTGATAAGTGATAGATAGGACATAAGTGAGTGTCCTGCTGACGTTTGCTCTATAGTGGAATTATTATGGACAAAAAAATTATGTGACCTTGTGAACTGGGGAATGGTTCTAACAAAGTTTTTTGGTTTATAGGGTGTTTTTTACCTACTAATCTAATTAATGAATGCAACTTCAATCTTTTGCTATCTCATGTATTCATTTCTCTTATAATAATCTGAAAGCACAAAGACCAGGAGGTACAAGTTTGAAGAGCAATGCAAACAGCTACTGCTCTCTTATTACAGAGATGGCGGAGATCAGTAAATGAATAATAAGAATGATTTTTGCATAAATGCAAGCAAAGTTCACAAGTGTGAGCACACATGCGTGCAGAGAGAGAGAGACCTCAGAAGTAGAATTCTAGGTAAGATAATAACAGTTCAAATACCTAATACTCTCTACCCTCCATAAAAATTCCTACCCAAAAAGTCAAAGGAAATAAAGTTCTGAAGCATCTGTGTTAGAAACAGTATAGATGCGTTCAGAATTTTAAAAATGTACTTGCACTAACAACAGAATCGTAGCTATTTTCAAAAGAGTGACACGGTCCAGAGGAAATAAAGAGGAACTTGGCAGTACTTCACAGACATCCATAGTTTGAAAGGATGTGGTCTAGAGGTAAAGCCGGGGCATCAGGCAGATGGAGAGTACTATAAAAGGAAGCAGGTTTACCGTTGAAGATGTCAGTGACTGAACAAAAAATACAGCCCTTTCTGTTTCTGGAAATGGTGGTCTAGGAAATTTGGATTAGCTCTCTCACTAAAAACAACAAATGAATTTAAAAAAAATCTTCCTAAAAGCACAGAAGTGCTGAAGAAATAGGGGGAAAATATTTTGGAGTGAGAGAAAATTACTTTGGAGTGAGAAAGCAGGAACTCAGAAACACAGGAAGGAAAACGATCATAAAAGGAAGCTCAGAAATGCGGAAAAGAATGAAAAGTAAATAAACCAAGAATGAACCTTAATGTAAACTGTGGACTTTGGATGATAATCACATGTCAATGTAGGTTCCTTAATTGTAACAAATGTTCTACTCTGGTTGGGGGATGTTAGCGGTGGGAGACTGTGCATGTGTGGGGCAGGGATATAGGGGAAATCTCTGTACTTTCTGCTCAGTTTTACTGTGAACCTAAGACTGCTCTAAAAAGTAAAGTCTCTATTAAAAATAATAAAAATGGAAATTTTTATGCTGGCCACGGAAAGAATATAACATAAATGTATAATCTCCAAATTAATAAAAATAAAAATGAAGTGATTAAAATCCTCAGTAAGTCCATAAGAAAACAAGAAAGGAGAGAAAAAGGAACAGGAACCAGGCAGGACAAATAAAAAGCATATAATAAGATTGTAGATTACACCCAAATATATCAGTAATTACATTTCATTTGAATGGACTAAGTTTTTAAAAAACGATTGAGACTAAAATTTTAAAATATATCTGTATTTTTTAAAATGAGAGACAGATATAAAACATGAGGATTCAGAAAGGATGAAAGTAAAAGTATGAAGAAAAAGTTATACCAAAGCAAAAGTGACCAAGAGAAATATGGTACAGCTATATTTTTCTCCAGGAACTGTGGACTTTAAAAGGCAATAAGACTAGAGATACACAAAAGCATTTCATAATAACAAAAGTGTTAATTCACTGGGAAGACATACAATTCTAAACTTTACTGTAGATAACAGCATGGTCTCAAAATATATAGGTATTGATAGAACCAGAAGTAATAGCCAAATTCACAGTTACAGTGGGGGATTTTAACACTCTTGACTCAGTCATTGGTACAACAAACAAACAAGGTATCAGTAAGGGTTAATATATTATTACACACAGTTAACAAACATGGCATTAAAAACATATGGAAAACACTGCACATAAGTGCAGAACACATATTTTTGTGTTCATAGACAGAACACTTACAGTATGGGCTTATGCTGGGTCCTAGAGCAAGTGTCAACAAATTTCAGCATATTCTCAACACAGTAGGTTTTCTGATCCCTATGGAATTATGCTAAGTATTAATTTAACAGAAGCTAGAAAATCTCCATATGCATGTATGTTAAGAAATAGATGTCTAAACAGTTCAAGGGCCAAAGAAGAAAGCAAATAGAAAATAATTTGAAACAAATGATAATGAAAACACCAATTACGATATGGTCTACAAACTGAAAATTAATGAGCCAAAGATTCCTTTCAAGATTTTTCTTTTAAAGATGAAATAAACTTAAGGAAATGGAATTGTATAAAGTAGAAATTGAAATAGCAAAAAAAATGTTAAAAAAACAAATCATAAAGAATAATAAGTTTTAAAATTTTGTTAGGATAGTATAAAAAAAGAGAAGAAACAATGCTACAGATACTATTGATATTGAAAAGATAAGTGAGTATTATGAGCACTCTTAAACCAAAACATTGACATTTAGGTGAAGTAGGTAAATGTCTAAGAAAAATATAACATAGTAAAACTTGCATAAGAAGAAATTAAATACCTGAAGGGTCTTAGAGCTACTAAAGACACTGAATCTTTAACTAAAATATTGTCCAGAATTCTAGGCCTACATGGCTTACTGACAAGTTCTACCAGATATTTAAGGAAAGAGTCTTCCATTCTTAGACAAACTCTTCCAGAGAATTTAAATGAATGAAAATGCTCCACTTCATTTAATATGTCTAGCATAACCATGATACTCAAATTTAGCAAGTACAGGCATCACTCATGAACATGAAATAATAGCAAACATCATCCATCAGTGTCCGTGAGAGCTGTTTCCATGTTGGGTTTATCCAGAGTATGCACAGTTAGATAAATGTTCGAATATCCATCAGTTTATTCTGCAACACCAGCAGGGTAAGGGGGATCTTAACCAATAAATAAGAAGTATTTGGTAAAATTCGCAGCAAACTAGAAATAGAAGTGAATTTTCTTGATCTAATGAAGAGGATCCAGTATGTACAGAATACCTTCAGATACCAGGGCAAAATACTGAAAGTCTTTCCTAAGATTGGGAAAGAAACAAAGAGGCGTGCTACCTCTATTTCTATTCAGCATTGCACAAGAGTACTACTCAGTGAAGGAAAACAAGTATGAGAAATTAAAAATTTCTCAACTAAAAATTAAAAAAAATTAAAAACAAGTATGAGAAATTAAAATTAAAATGGTGAAGATTAGAGAAGAAGCAAAACTGTCATTTTTCTTAAACAGAATGATTGAATATGTAGAAAGTCTAATGGAATCTACAAATAAATTACTAAAATTATTAAGAGAGGTTAGCAGACGTGCTTGATATAAAAATAAATATAAAAATAAATATACAAAAATTAGTTGACCTTCTATATTCTAGTAATAGTTGAAAAATATTTTTTCAAAAAATACCATTTAAAAATACAATAAAAATTAATTTCTAATAAAACAAATCAAAATATATGTAAAATTTCTGTGGTGAAAACCATTAACTATTATTGGGCAAAACTAAAGAAGACTAAGTAAATGGATAGATATGTCATGTCAATAGGTTTGGAATTCAATATTTTATATATGCTCATTTTCTGCAAGTAAATCTATAGCTGTAGTTTACACTAAATTAAAATCCCAACAGGAATTGTGTGTGTAACTTGAGAATCTGATTATAAAATATATGTGGAAATACAAAACCTAATAACCAAGACATTCTTGAAGAACAATGTTAAAGGATCTCCTATAAGATAACAAAATTGTTTTAAAGATACAATAATAAAAGAGTGTTATACTGGCATAAGGATAGCCAAATAGGGCCACCAGCAAAGAACAGATATCCTGGAACAACACACGTGCATGGACATACGTGCTTTATTAGAAAGTCATTTATGATATGAATAATGGTGTGACAACTGGGCATCTATCTGAGATAAAAACGAAATTGAACACTTTGTTGACACTTGCTCTATGACCATAAGCCCATACTGTAAGTGTTCTGTCTATGAACACAAAAATGTGTTCTGCACTTATGTGCAGTGTTTTCCATGTGTTTTTAATGCCATGTTTGTTAACTGTGTGTAATATATTAACCCTTACTGATACCTTGTTTGTTTGTTGTACCAATGACTGAGTCAAGAGTGTTAAAATCCCCCACTATAACTCTGAATTTGGCTATTACTTCCGGTTCTATCAATACCTATATATTTTGAGACCATGCTGTTATCTACAGTAAAGTTTAGAATTGTATGTCTTCCCAGTGAATTAACACTTTTGTTATTATGAAATTGCACACTTTGTGTGCATCACACACAAAATAATTCCAGATACATTATAGACTTAAATTTGAAAAGGCAATACAAAAATCCTTTTTAGAAGATAATATATGGGTATACGTTCATAACTTCAGGATAGGAAAATTGTCCTTAAAAAGGACACAAAAAGAAAAAAAACTAATCATCAAGGAAATGATTAACAAATTGACTACATTACAATTAAAAGCTTCTTTAGGGCTTCCCTGGTGGTGCAGTGGTTAAGAATCCTCCTGCCAATGCAGGGGACACGGGTTGAAGCCCTGGTCCGGGAAGATCCCACATGCCACGGAGCAACTAAGCCTGTGCACCACAACTACTGAGCCTGTGCTCCAGAGCCTGTGAGCCACAACTACTGAAGCCCATGCGCCTAGAGCCCATGCTCCGCAACAAGAGAAGCCACCGCAATGAGAAGCCCACGCACGGCAACGAAGAGTAGCCCCTGCTCGCCGCAACTAGAGAAAGCCCGCATGCAGCAACAAAGACCCAACGCAGCCAAAAATAGATTTTAAAAATAATAATAATTAAAAAAAAGCTTCTTTAATCACATGACATCACAAATAGAGTGAGAAAACACAGAACGAAGGGAGTTATTTGCAGCATATATAACTGAAAAAATAGCTTATATCAAGAATATATTAAAACTTACACAAGTTATTAAGGGGTCAGGGGAGACACCCAATAGAAGAATAAACAAAATGGCTTGAACAGATGCTTTGCAAAAAACAAAATCCAAATGGCCAAAAAATAAGAAAAGATTTTATTATTATTATTATTAGTTATAAAGAGCAAGTCAACCTAATCCCACATTGAAAGAAGGATCATACATACTGAAGAAAAACAGCCCAGGGAAATAAAAGAGACAGGGTGAAAAAACAAAACAACTCGACTCAAAAGAAACAATCTAGAGAACAAAGTGAACCTGCAAAAATTATGTCATATTCTTAGAGTTTTATGAGGATATTATATCTAGTACACATTCAGTCAAGGCTGCTATGAAAATGGAACAATCATAAAGCAAGAAAATTCGGAAAATTAAAATAAAATGACAAATATAAAATGTCAAGAAATCTTTTTGTATGTAGCACAAAAACATAAGAATGTGGAAAATATGATTAAAAAGCTGCTGTAGAAACTTTGGGGATTAATATTGTGGATTCAATATCTACAGAATAGGAATTCCAAGAGGAGTGGAAAAAAGACAATGAAATCTTACATAACAGGAAATAAAAGCTTGGAAGAGGAGAGTAATTTTCTCACATTAGATGTGCAATATTACTTACTGAAGACCATGGAAGAACCACCGCAATCAGGAGGGGCCCATCCTTCTTTACACTGACATTGGAGCTCGTGGTCACACACCTAGAGGAGCAATGATCCTGTGTTTTCTCACTGGACTAATCCCCAACCCGAGGGTTGATTCATCCATAATTAAGTCCATTCCAAAAAAAGAATAACCTCTGCTCTGTAGCCTTTCAACTGTCTACGTAATGTATGGATCAGTAATAGTAATTTCAGTACCAGGTTCTTTGAAGGAATTTTTCATTGAATAAAACTAGTGAGGAGTTAGGTAATAATTATAATCATTCAACACTGAAACATTATTTTAACATCATCCAAACTGTCTGACCTAAAATGACACAAGATTCAGCAAGCTTGGGGAAACATTGTCAAGACTTACAGCATGTCCTTTGCATTTAGAGGAGCAATTGGCCGATCTGTAAGTTCTTTCGACATCCACACATTCTGCATTAATGCAAACCTGAAAGTGATATGAAAAACACAAAGTAGACATGAATGTCCAGTGGTTTCCGTTCTGCAAACTGTTGACTCTTTGGTATTTAGCCTTGTATTTTTAGTTACTATTATTGTTATCAAACTTGCCTTTTCATTAGGGAAATCACCGAATCCTTTTGAAAATAGGAATATGGAATCTAGATCATTTTTATAATAAAATATTTAGGAAGTCCTCTTTAAAGAAGATTTCCTTACTTCACGTCATATCTCATGGGTCATCTTTAATGCACCTCTTTAGTCCAACTCTGAAGACTGAGAGCACTGAGCTAAGCATTGTACATGGTACAAGGTACGCATCCTAAACAAAAATACTATGGAAAACATGGTAATATCACATCATCTCTAATATTAAGATAATTATCATTTATGTAAAAATAAATAGTATTGTTACGATTTTTTTCATTATTATCATCAGAATGGCTATCATTTATTGAGACCATACCAATTTGGGGGAAATAAAATTTACCTAAATTTAACAACCTAGTGCTAAGCACATAATAGGTACTTATTAAATAACATTGAAGGCAAGAACACAGTCATGTATACGTGAATGGCATAAACATTACTTTGAAAAACTGTGCTCCATGAAACACAAGGAGGCCTTGAGAAGCAAGCAAACAAAATGAACAAACAACCAGAACATTTTGAGTAAAAGCCACCATTAATCAACGTACCTTATTCTCTCCACACTTGGTTCCATTGGCTACTATGCTGATTTCTTGACTGCTGTCTTCAGGTTCAAATGTTTTACATGTCAGGAACGTTATTATATGTCCTTTCCAGAGCAGATAATCTGACCCACCATTACAGAACAACTTCCCACACAGGGCATCACTGAAGAAAAGCCGAAATGTGTTGCCTTTGAAATAGCAGGATCCAGAATGCAGTTTTACACAAATGTAAATCAGCTCCCTATCGATATTTAACTAATGGTATTTTCCCCTATGGCAGAGACTTCTAGTTCTCCTTTATACCAATTTCCCCCTTATTCTTCAGTAATAGAACCATTGAGTATTAGCAAGGCACAATGTTGCTCAAAAGAAAAATCCCATGGCTCTCATATTCCCAAATTTTGGCCAGTTGCCTAAATTCTAGCCAATGGGAAGGAAGCAGAATCTTAACTGCAGATTCTTGAGGGTGCCCTTACGTGAGGGTATATGTCCTCTTCTCAATATTTTCTCCTTTTTGCTTATTGGAATATGACGGTTGGAGTTGGAGAAGCCATCACAGACTGAGAGAAACATTTGGGAAAGGAGGTCATACGTATGATGGAGCAAGAAGCTATAAGGAGGATGGATGTCTAACATCATGGAGGGCACCTAGGAAATCAGTTTCTGTCTTGTTTCAGCTAAGTTATTTATTGCCATGAAGGGCAGCAGAATAATTCTCTCGACTGTAGTTGTATCGGTATAAGGCTGAGCCTCGGTGGTCACTCCAAGGCATCGTGTGCTACTGGAAGAACCCCTGCAAATTCAGATGAAACTGCTCAGCGCTCACTAAAGCCTTGCCTTCACTAGCAAGGGGAAGAAAGTCATTGCCAACAAAATTGGAATCAATTGCTTTATGCAGAATTTAGAGGAATGCTGTGAAAAACTCTTCAGAGAGTGGTAGAATCAGATTCTTCTGATGTCTCTGAGGCTTTTAGAAAATACCATTGAGGAGTGGAGAAAGGCATGCATTCTCTCCAGACTTGAGAGGGTGTTTTTCTTGAATCATTTAGGTAGAGCTTTATGAGGAAGGCTCTAGGACGCAGGGACTTTCAGGCTTATTTCCCACTACAGCCAAAGACTATCAAGAAGTGACCAGGAGGTCAGCCTGTGGGAAGAAATGAAATGCTTGTGCCTCTGGTTGCAGATTATCCAGTGTTCACACAAAGTTTTACAGGACAAGGGTGTATACACTCTACAGAGGAAAGATGGAATTACCCTAGTCTCTTTTCCCTGTCACACCCTCTCAGACTAAATATTGCCACACTCCCACCCCACTCTCCCACACATATTGCCTTTTACATAATTTTCATGATTTCCTGTAAAGAAGAACCCACAGGGTATGATTATCTTTGAGGCTTAGACTCCCCAGGAGATGACCTTCTGTCCAAAATATAGTTTGTTTGGTAATATCTATCATTGAGAAAAATCAGTGTTATTTTAATAGAAAATCTTTGAGAAATGCTGATTTTTTTCATTCAATCTCTGGTTACACATTAGTTTGTATGTGTAAAATTTGGAGCAGGTATAAAGTTTAATCTATTATCATTTGAATTTTAAACGTCATCTTAAAATTGCAGAATCAAAGGAAAATATATAGAAAAAATCTCAAGTTCATTGCTTATGGTGTTCTATCATTTTTTTCAGACTATCAATATAAAAAGGACAACAAATTCTTTAGGTAAATTGTCAATCTTTCCCTTACTGTATTTTTTCTTTATGGAATGCCATGGCAAGTTTAAATAAAACTGTACAATCATCATATTGCTTATTTCTCTGAGTAGATACATATTTATACCCTAGAATCAAAATGAAAGACACTAGATGGAAAAGCATCTAAAGTGTACTGGAGAATCAGTGTGCAAATTTCCAACCAGGCCCATTTAACTATTGCACGCTCGGTCTCAAACATTCATTCTATTTAACAACAGCTGTACTTGGTGTCCTTTGAAGCATCCATTATGAGAGACTGGAAAAAGTGGATCATTCCCTATTTGTCTTTTTAACTCAGTGCCTAGCCTAAAATATATCATATAATAGTCACTCAATGAATGTTTATCAAATCAGTGATGTCCAAATTCACTTTCTCTTTATATGGGATAAATCAGAATGTGTCAAAATGAGCAGGAAGGTTCAAATAACAAGGCCACTTACTTTGCTTTACAGGGAATGCGTGTGTCATCCACTTTTCGGCAGTACCCGTAACTTGACCCACCTTCATTTCTGCTAAAACATGACTTATCTGCAACCTGGGTTCCTGGGACCAGGCATAGTCAGTAGGCACACAGTTGAAAAGAAAAGAGATAAATAGTTCAGTGCCATAAAGGATTCATGAAACAGAAAACCAGCATGAGGAATACGATTTTAGCATCATCCCCTTGACCCTTCTTGGAAATATAGGTTGCACTAATTGGATATCAAGAGAGATGGCTAGAGTTAAAACAATCTTTTAGATAGCCTATCTTTGAATAATGGCTATCTAAATATTTGGAAACATCTGGATGATTGAAGACTTAGCTGGAAGAGCCGTAGTTATCGTAGTAGCAGCCCACAGGCAGATACTGGAATGTTATCCTGCTGGAGGGTGCAGCTGTGACAGGTACATGCTGTGCTTAGTCAAACTTCTACTTCTGCCAGGCACAGAGATGAGCATCGCATGCTTAATTTCTCAGGTAATCTTCCTCAGATCCCCATCAACTGGGGCAACAGAACACAGTGGTTGAGAGCTCAGGCGTTAAGTAAGAGCTGTGTGATCTTTGGCAAGTGCCTTAATCTCTTGGTTTGCTCTGTGTAAAAATGAGGATTCTATGATAGTACCTCCCCCACAGCGTTATTATGAGGATTAAATGAGTTAATATATGTGAGCCACTGAGGAGAGGGCCTGGTCTGTAGTACATGGTTCAGAAAGAAAATGCTGGCTGAAAATCCTTTGTAAATAAATATACCTGGGTACCATTGCTAAGGAAAGGAGCACATTTTCTTTTTAGGTTGCACACACATTTTTCCAAATCCTCTGTGAAAAGATTGTACTAATTCATACTCTTACCAGAGCATATTAAACTAAGTGTTTTGTCACATCCTCACCAACACTAAGCATTAACTGTAACAAAGCTTTGCAATTTAACAAGTGTAGAAGATTAACTTGTCTTCATTTATATTTCTTACCATATATTGCATGTGCTGATGTATTAATAGTGTTTCATACTTCTTGCTAGTGAGTTAAAATGATTTTAATGTTTATTAAACACGTGTACTTCTTTATGATGAATTGCCTGTTTATTCCTTGGTCACATTTTCAATATTTGGAATTCCAAATGATTTATAGGAGGTTAAAGACAGTGATTTTTCCCCCTTATATGTGTTATAAGACTTTTCAAACTTTGAAGACTAATTTAAAATAAATGTGTGATCCTTGTGAATTGTAAAATTTGAAATTTTATTTAGGCAAATCTATTTCTCTGGTCTTTTATAAAGGCCACCTTTAAATATATGATTTAAAAGTTCTTCTCTATTCCAATATTGGATAAATATATTCAACATTAATTCAATAGATCACTTGGAACATTTACTAAAGTCAGGCACTGTGCTAGGATACACTGGGAATAGCAACTATGAACAAAACAGTGTCTAGGTACTAGAAAATTTACAGATTTGTAAGGGAGGCGATATTGAAGGGTCAGGCAAAAAGAAGAAAGTAATAGTTTTTATCGCAGTGATTTATAGCCAAGTAACAAAGGAGATGTTCAGAGCTTCATCTCTGTGCTGAAGATTTCCTTTCCCCAGGTTTCTGCCATATACTGAAGTTAGCCAAGGAAGTACAAGGTCTTTAACCAGCAAAGCCATCTTTGCTTGCAGCTGTAATTTAGCACGTCCACCTGCATTACCTATAAACTGGAGGAGAGCCAGAACCGAATTCCAGACCATCAGAGCACTTCCTAATGCACCAATGGTATCAAGCTTTCTCCTCAAATTGTGTCTCAGCTCACCCTAGCCTGATACAGAGGCTTTCATTCAGGGGTTTTTCTAGGTTCCTGTCCATTTATTTCCCAGGTGTCTTTTTTTCTGGGTATATTGTCAATCAGTGATTTTTGTTGCTTTCCTTCATCTCGTCTTATGTATATTTTCAGGAATTATGGAAAGTTTCCAGCATATGATAACCTTCCTCAAATATTTTTAGGAATATGTATTTTCCCTGTTAAAAACAGTCCTTCAGCCATTTAAGTAGGAATCTGGAAATGTAGCAGAAAATGGTATGAAAATTAAATATATCTACACAATATACATGATATCCAGGAAGTCCAACGAATTGATATTTTAAAAATTGCTCTTCTTATCAAGTTATTTAGCATAATTTAAATTTGGGTTTAAAGTTTTTGAAGATTCTTAAGTTATGCTTTTATTTTTAACTTCTTTTTTATGGTGTAATCAGAGAATATGACCTTTAAAATTCTGGTATTATGGACAAAATAAACATTTTAAAAACTTTCAGTTTTCCTCACTGCTCCTTTGCATTCCACCCCTATACACACACACACACACACACACAATTCCAAGGGTCTGCTTAACTGGGAAGGATTTTGGTTAGAGCTGCCAGATAAAGTACAGGACATCCAGTTAAATTTAAATTCCAGATAAAGACTTTTTTTCAGCCTAAGTCTCACCCAAATATTGCATGAGACATACTGACACTTAAAAAAAAAACTGTTAATCTGAAATTCAAATTTAACTGGACTGTCCTTATTTTTATTTGCTACATCTAGCAACACCAAAATTCTCCACTTATCCAGGATTTTGAGCAGTGGCACAGTCTCTAAGATGGAAGAAAGGGACAGAATGCTACTTTGGCCATGATTAAACACTGTCACTTGGAGTGATACGATTTTCCTTTGTATGTACAAAGGTAGTGCCAGCATCACTGGGGTTTGTCCTCCTACCTGGTCCCCATAGCTTGGTGCACTGCTCCTCCAGGGTGGGGCACATCCCCATCAAGCAGTAGCCCTTCCCATTTTGGCAAGGGAAGCCATTGACTTGGAATCGATCATCCGGGCAGAGACCAGATTTGCCATCACACGTTTCGGGCAGGTCACACTCATCTTTTGCTGGTCTGCACACCTCACCAGCCTTTTTAAACTATAGGGAAATAAAATTGGAGAGAAGGCTTTTTTCCCCACCTGACTTAACCCTAATATCTCAAATTGATTCAAATAACATTTTCCCTGTGGCCTTCTCTTGGCAACGTAGTTAGAGGCATCGTTCTATTTTAGTTCACGTTTTCATTGTATAAGCTGAAGCCATCTCCTATAATCTCTCTTCTGTTGACTTTGGCCAAGCCCTGGGTCTTTAAGCAATCAATATTTCTGAATTTGTAGAGCAAACGTTATAGAAATAACAATGAAAAAACACAGAAGAAAACTGAGCAATATCTTAGATGGAAAGAAGGAAGTTATTTCTCCCTTTGTTGAATGCATCTTCGACAAGCTTTTCAAGGAGATTTAAATCTGCACCTTCAGAGATTTATTGGTGAAGTAAATCTTCCATAGTAAGGAAGATAAGTTTATAAGCCCAGATCAGCGTGCTCTGAGACTTCCCCAGGCATAGAGTTTCCTAATCCTTAATTCCTTTTATTGTATGTTCAGATATTTCTTTTCAACTCACGTCTTTCTATGGAATGATTTATCAGAAGGAGGAAACAACCAAATATTCATTTCATGTGTTAATTCCATTGCAATCTATTACTGCGAGTCTTGCTCTTGTGAGCTCAGAGAAACCTTAGGAAAAGAAATTCTGCCATTCGTACAAATCTAAAAGGCCTGTGTGGATATTGGAAGCATAGTTGAAGTGAGAAGGCATGCTCTCATATCATCAAGACTTTCCATATCTTTACGCTGGTGACAGAATGTGCCAAAACTAAGATCCGGCACAGCCAAATAAATAAATAAATATTTTTAAAAGAATCCAAATTTTCATCAGAGCATAAGAGACCCTCCAAATTCAAGCCACCCCTACTCCAGTCAGACTAGCTTTCTTACCAGATGTCACACAAACTATGTTTATATCTTCTTTTCTTTCTTCCTTCTCCCTGCCTGCTCACTTGGAATTTTTTCTTTCTATTTATCTAAAATCTCCTCTGACCTCTCCAATGCAAATCACTGTTCCTCTTTTCTACATGTGGTAGGAAAAGAGCCCTCAATTTGGATTTGAAAGATACAGGTTTGAATCTTGGCTCTGCCAGTGGCTAGATGTGTACCCTTAGCAAATGGATTTAATCTCTCTGAAGATCCGTTTCCCGATCCAATATTAACTTTCTAAGGTCATTATGAACATTAAGTGAGGATATATGTGGAAACTATTACCCATATAATGGCTATCTGTCATTATAATATCTATCTGAGCAGTTAATCATGTATCATATTTTCGTCTGTTTTAGTTATGTATGTCATCACCCTAAAGAAATAGCAAGTTTTTTGAAGTCAAATAACTAGTTTTCTTTATCACTCATAATCTCTAACAAACAAGACTTAATAAATACTTGTTGAATACTACTTAAGTTCTCAAATTTTCTTCATTTTGGCCTCCTTTATTTCTTTCCTCTCCCTCCAACATTAAAAAAAAAAAAAAAAAGAAACAAACAAAAAAAACCTATCTCAAACACTGCCTATAACCTGGCATGCCATCTGCACATTCCTTTTACAGATGGTTATTGGGCTTTTAAAATGAACGCAATTCTGTGTTAGGTGAGCATGAATCAGACTCCAGACATTAAGAATCAGTTTAACTAAGAAGACACATAAACAAATAATCATAATAGAGAATTCTCTGCAACAGTAGAATGTAACATGCTGAACTCAAACTGGAAGAGAAAGTCAAAAAAGCCCCACAGAGAAAATGACACGGCATCCTCATCTTATGTCTTTTTTCTAAGAATTTCACCCGGAAGTGACTTCAAAGGTTGAAGATAGAGGAGCCCCTATATTATTAAAATTAAAAGCTTTTCCACTACACCATATTAAAGTGTGAAATACAATTCATATTTTATGGCAAGACAAGGAAAATTTAAACATAAGAAATTGTCACTCCCTCTGACCTCCTCTCTCCCCATACCGTGCACTGTGCATTAGGCATTGACCAGACCTCCCCCATCAGCAGAAATACCTGCTCAACCATAAAGACCAACATACTCCCAGCACCAACAAGATAACTCCTTAAAAGATAACGTTCCTTCTTGATCTTGTAAGGGGCCACGGTGATGCTTAGATATGGATTGTGTAAATTATCAATAATATGCCATTTAACGTATAGCCCTCTGTCTCAAAAAACTTACACAACTGTGCTTTGACTTCTAACTGGCTCAACAGTTTTCAGAGCTTTCTGAGATGCTCTTCCCCGGTTATAATCCTCAATTTGGCTAGAATAAAATTTTCCATTTCTTTCTTAGATTGGCTGATTAATTTTTTGCCAACAAAAGGGATATGCAAGCAATTACTGGATTTGGTCCAAGAGGGTCACATGGCATCAGAAGAAATAGCAGGTGGGAATAACAAAGCATTGGTTTTGGAACTGATCATACTTGGATTTTGCCATTTAGTGGCTGTATTATTTTGTACATCATCTGTTCTGAGACTCTGCTCGAAAACAAAATTAAATAATAATATATACTTCAAAGGGCTGTTGGAGGATTAAAGAGCCCATCTTTGCAAAGTACTCAGTGAGGACTTGATAGATGGTAGGTAACATTATTTTATAGACAGAAAAATATTACTTTGCCTATTTCATTTAACATAATCCCTAAGATTTTAATACAGAAAAAACAAAGTAATCATAATTATTAAGATAGAATAAAATAATAATCTTACCTGGCATTTTTCACAGCATTCCCCTACCACACATTGAAAATTTGCTTTGATTTTACATGTTTTTGCATCACAGCAAACGTTGGTACATTCCTAAGAAATACCAGAAACAAATGCAAATGCAAGATTACCTTTTGGTCTCATTTTGGCACAATTCATAATACAATTTATTCATCACACAGACCTTTCTTTGATACAGTCTGAAAATGATTTGGGGGAAAACTAAAAAAAAAAAAAGTTTAACGTTAGAAATACTGAGTTTATCTGAATTCTACTTACATCATTTTTTTATTTGAATATCTTTTCTAGTTCCCCCAATCTCCCATAGTAATACTGAACATGGTCTATTTTTGGTGAAATAGGAGAGAAAACAAAAGAAAGGGACAGTTTTTGAAAATCAAATTCCTCTAAATTGTTACAGAACATAATTAATTCAGCTCATCAATTTTGTATCTATCCAGCAGTAAACTTAATCTCTAGAGCATGTACTGAAAATCTAAAAATATAGTTCTTTATTCAAGTTTGACATTTAATTCAGCTCTCTGTAAAGCAGTATACTTTGTCTTGTTCTCCCCACCTTGCTTCTGAGAAATTAGGCATCTGCACAAGGCTTTGGGGAAACTCCTACTTTGGGAACCTCAGAGTGAGATATTTACAGTTACCAATTTTTAGGGTTAAAGCTCTTGCCCTGGGCTTCCCTGGTGGCGCAGTTGTTGAGAGTCTGCCTGCCGATGCAGGGGACGCGGGTTCGTGCCCGGGTCCGGGAAGATCCCACATGCCGTGGAGTGGCTGGGCCCATGAGCCATGGCCGCTGAGCCTGCGTGTCCGGAGCCTGTGCTCCGCAATGGGAGAGGCCACAACAGTGAGAGGCCCGCGTACCGCAAAAAAACCCCAAAAAACTCTTGCCCTTATTCAAACAAACATCACCTGGGAAAGATTCCTTTTTCTCACAGAAGGGATAAATGTGTAATCCTATTTTGAAGTACTGAAAGGCCAACCCCCTGAGAGCTTGGCCTGGTACTCGCATTAGGTATTAATAAGATGGGGGCAAAGGTCCCATTCAGAATCCTGGCTGCCCTGTCAAGAGGATGGGACCAAGCCAGGCACTTCGAATGGGAAAATGTCCTGAGTCCCAAAGTTGGCCTAACAAATGTCTACAAACAAACATTTACAAAATTACAAGAAGTGTGATTTTTTTAGTGAACCGCACGTTGATAGTTTATCTCTCAGCAATTGAAAAACAAAGTAGATCGTTTTAGAAAGAACTTGGTGGTACCTCGGGGGTCCCACAGTCACAGTCTTCTCCCATTTCTAACAACTGGTTCCCACAGATTGGGATGGATATGATATCTGTAGGCAGCGGAACGTTAAAGAGGCAATTGGATAATTTATCTTCCAAGAATTTTTCATAGCTGACACGGCTGCAAGAACTGAAGTCTGTAGATATATAGAAGCTGTAAAGGTAAGGAAAAAGAAAATGGAATACAGTCACGCTGAGCAGATAGGGGGAAATATCAGACATTGGGTGTGATACACTCAAAACGTGACCCAAAAGATCAAAGGGAAGACACTCACCAACTGCTAAATCATGAGCTCTTATTTTTGCTCCTGAAGTAGCCCACCCGGGCAGGTATAAACACCTCCAGCTTAATGAACAAAGCAAGTATGGTCACATCTTAAAATAGAACATCCAGGCTGCTATTTAATGAACTAAAAATCGTTCTAATTTATCCAGATAATCTAATTCAGCTTTCGGTCATTTTGGTTTTGAAGTCTTAAAGGCACTAAAATTATATTTATTTACATGTTTAAGAATTCATTTTCCTTCAGAGGGATTTCTATTGACAGCCTCTCTTCATTCCACAAATAACAATGAGGTTAAAAAAGCAGTAGCCGGGCTTCCCTGGTGGCGCAGTGGTTGACAGTCCACCTGCCGATGCAGGGGACACGGGTTCGTGCCCCGGTTCGGGAAGATCCCACATGCCGCGGGGCGGCTGGGCCCGTGAGCCATGGCTGCTGAGCCTGCGCGTCTGGAGCCTGTGCTCCACAACGGGAGAGGCCACAACAGTGAGAGGCCCGTGTAACGAAAAAAAAAAAAAAAAAAAGCAGTAGCCAAGGGGGTTGCGGGGGAGGGAAGGAATGGGAGTTTGGGATTAGCAGAGGCAAACTATTATACATAAGATGGATAAACAACAAGGTCCTACTGTACAGCACAGGGAACTATATTCAGTACCCTGTGACAAACCATAATGGAAAAGAATATGAAAAAGAATATATATGCCTACCTATCTGAGTCACTTTGCTGTACAGAAGAAATTAACACATTGTAAATCAACTATACTTAAAATTAAAAAAAAATTTTAAACTACAGTAATATATGTGAGAGATAGCATAAGCTATGTAACTGGCATGCAGCCATAGGCTATTTCATGGAAGGGCATGGGAGACTAACCCTAGCTTGAATGAGCTGGGAGAGGGAAATACAAAAAGAGGAAATGAACACATAAAAGGGATTGTGGGGTTCTTAAAAATAAAATTCCAGGGCAGTTTTGCCTAAGGTGTGGCAGGAATGTGTAATCTCTTTTCAGAGACTCTCGTCATCTTCCTATGAGAACATTCTTCTTTTTTGAAAAACAATTTTATTAGAGTATATTTGCTTTACAATGTTGTATTAGTTTCGCATATACAGCAAAGTGAATCAGTTATACATATACATAAATCCACTCTTTTTTAGATTATTTTCCCATATAGGCCATTACAGAGTATTTAATAGAGTTCCTTGTGTGATACAGTAGGTCCTTATTATCTATTTTATATCTAGTAGTGTGTATATGTCAATCCCAGTCTCCCAATTTATCTGCCTCCCCTTTACACCCTGGTAACCATTAGTTTGTTTTCTACATCTGTATCTATTTCTGTTTTGTAGCTAAGTTCATTTGTACCCTTTTTTTAGATTCCACATATAAGTGGTATCATACATTTGTCTTTGTCTGACAGTTCACTCTGTATGACAATCTCTAGGTCCATCCATGTTGCTGCAAATGGCATTATTTCATTCTTTCTTATGGCTGAGTAATATTCCTTTGTATATATGTACCACATCTTCTTTATCCATTCCTCTGTTGATGGACATTTAGGTTGCTTCCATGTCCTGGCTATTGTAAATAATGCTGCAATAAACATTGGGGTTGCATGTATCTTTTCGAATTATGGTTTTCTCTGGATATATGCCCAGGAGTGGGATTATATGGTAACTCTATTTTTAGTTTTTTAAGGAACCTCCATACTGTTCTCCATTGTGGCTGTACCAGTTTACATTCCCACCAACAGTATAGGTGGGTTCCCTTTTCTCCACACCCTCTCCAGCATTTATTGTTTGTAGATTTTTTGATGATGGCCATTCTGACCCATGTGAGTTGATACCTCATTGTAGTTTTTGATTTACATTTCTCTAAAAATTAATGATGTTGAGCATCTTCTCATGTGCTTTTTAGTCATCTGTATGTCTTCTTTGGAAAAATGTCTATTTAGATCTTCTCATTTTTTGATTGGTTTGTTTGTTTTTTGATATTGAGCTACATGAGCTGTTTGTATATTTTTGGAGATTAATCCCTTGTTGGTTGCTTTGTTTGCATATATTTTCTCCCATTCTGAGGATTGTCTTTTTGTTTTGTTTATGGTTTCCTTTGCTGTGCAAAACCTTTTAAGTTTAATTAGGTCCCATTTGTTTATTTTTGTTATTATTTTCATTACTCTAGGAGGTGGATTGAAAAAGATCTTGCTGTGGTTTATGTCAAAGAGTGTTCTGCCTATGTTTTCCTCTCAGAGTTTTATAGTATCCAGCCTTACCTTTAGGTCTTTAATCCATTTTGAGTTTACTTCTTTTTTTTTTTTTTTTTTTGCGGGACGTGGGCCTCTCACCGTTGTGGCCTCTCCCGTTGCGGAGCACAGGCTCTGGACGCGCAGGCTCAGCGGCCATGGCTCACGGGCCCAGCTGCTCCGCGGCATGTGGGATCTTCCCAGACCGGGTCACGAACCCATGTCCCCTGCCTCGGCAGGCGGACTCTCAACCACTGCGCCACCAGGGAAGCCCCATTCTTCTTTAATTACAGTTTTCTCCTAAAACTTCTCCATTACCACCACCCAATCTGAATTCACTGAAAATGTGATAAATGCTAATGATGTTATGAACCCAGATCTTGTGTAGCTAAGATGAGGATAAAGTGACACATCACCCCAACAGCAAAGAGATAGTATGTTTAAACTGTGTCTCAGTTAATGAAAAACATTACACATAGATGAGGTACAAGGTAGTTTGGTATAGATACACATCCATGATTTTGTCCTGATACTGCTATTTAATAATTTGAAAGTTTGAACATGTCATTGAAGATGACAGCCCAGAGTGAATCCAAAACACAGATAAATAGCATCTTCCCAGAAAGGCTCACCTTAGTGCTCTGTCCATCACACATACTGTAGAAGGGCACTTGCAAGCATAGGTGTCATGAAACATTCCGAAGTTATGGCCCATTTCATGGGCCATGGTCCCTGCAGTGCTAAGCATGTTGTGACTGTGGTCCTGAGGATGAGAATAGGGAGACAGATACTCTGGTTTGCAAATTGAATTATCACTCAGGACATAATTAAGTATTTTCACTGTAGTCAAGTGGAGTAGAGAGTCTGATTTCAGCTTCAGTTTCCTCACCTTACCCATCTCTTCCCCTCTCTCCTTCTCTTCCCTTCTCTCCTGTCTCTCACCTTGACTTTCTCTGCCCTTTTGTCTCTCTGTCTCTGTATCTCTTGCTGTATCTCCCCCCAACACACACACCCCTTTGGTACTGAATCCCCATCACAAGGCATACAGCCTACTCTCTGTTCTTGTCAATGGGTCCCTATAATGAAAATTTTTGTTATTTCCTGCCATGACGGATAATGACAACCTTTTTTCAACAATAATAAGAAATTAGAATTTTTAAAAACTGATTTACCTCCCCCCTCACATTTGGATTGTTTTTCAAATTCTTTCCAATTTATCAATAATTGGAGGTCTTTAATGTATTTAGTTCATAGGGATCTAGAAGTGCTCATGAACCTAGAACTTTAGAACCACTGGTACCTTTTTCAAATCTACTACTGCCAAGACTAGACATCAGTCAACTCCAGACTTCCCTTATTGCATGAAGTTCAGCAAGTAGCCAACTTCATTACCAGATTGTTTCTGATTAAAGGTGTTGGACCAGGACATCCAAGTTATCCAGAAGCAATAAAACAACACTAAAGAATTATTGCTGGTTGTAATTTCCCAGTAGGGATACAGGAATATGCCAATAACACCCATCCACAGAAAACTGATTCCCTTATGTACTTCATTTCAAAGAACAAAATAGAGAAGTCCATCAGGCACAGTACAAGGCTGGCAAACAAGGAACACGTATGTGAGACAGGAAGTTAATACCTACCACTCACAATATTGTTTCATCCTGTTGAGGTGAACCTGGTAAACTTACTATCTATTAAGATGGAGAGTCTTCAGTGGGGACAAAAACAAACCAAACAATTTAAGAAAAAAAGAAATGTGTTTAAATAGACACTTTCCAGATTGCCTTATTTGAGGTTCCTTCAAATTTAGGGTACCTTCCTTTAAATAATTATTTTCATAACTTAAATGGTTTTTTCTACTGGGATTACCTCCATCCTCTCTTCCCCTTAAATCCAATCCAAGCTCTGAGGTTCATTTTAATGCAACTTTTCCTGACCACATTACTCTTCATCTACAATCCTCTCCTCTGGATTCCTACTGCAGTGTTAAGTCTGTTGGGTTGGCCAGAAAGTTTGTTCAGGTTTTTTCCATAACATCTTATGGATGTTACTATCATATATTATTAACTATTGCTTTGAGTGGGCTAGTTTCTCTTCCAGTTTTATGGTAGGCACTTTCAAGTTTTAAAATACATATTTTACTTCCTCCGTTTATGATAGGAAGCCTCTCATAAACCCAGACTCATAAGATATATTGGAGAGATATATAAATATTCACTGACGGGAGAAGTGGCAACAACCTATAGCAGAACTGCCGACCTGTTACAGATAGGGCATGAGTTTAACACACACACACACACACACACACACACACACACACACACACACACAAAACTACAAAAACCTCTACTCCTGAGAGAGGGGCAGACAAAAATCCTGAGCCTAGGATCCTATATTGATATCAAGTGAGGTTCTCTGCCAGTGCAGGAGGGCCAGGAAACTCTCTTCCAGGAATGATCTGCAAAAGTCAGAAAGCAGAGTTTTGCTGCCATTGAAAGGACGCAGGATCACTGAGAAAGCCTAGCTGCTGAGACCCAGGGCCTGATGAAAACTGAAATTAGACAAAGTCAGATGAGAATTCCCTGACCCCTGTTTCTCATCACCAGATAATAGAAAGCTGGACAGAGCATCCCACCCAAACTTATTGTAGTCAGATTCACAATTTTCTAGAACCAATCCTAGAGCTGAGGTCACAAGGCAACAAAGCTGAAATCTAAGGAAAGACGGGCTGGCACCTAGTGGGAGAGCTGGACGTGAACTTCTGTTTACCTGGGGCAGACACTACCAGATGCCGTAATAACTCACACAAAACATTAAAAACTGATGTGAAGTGAGAGTAGCATCGACATATATACACTACCAAATGTAAAACTGTCACCTAGTGGGAAGCAGCAGCATAGCACAGGGAGATCAGCTCCGTGCTTTGCGATGACCTAGAGGGGTGGGATAGGGAGGGTGGGAGGGAGGCTCAAGAGGGGATATGGGGACATATGTATGTATGTGGCTGATTCTGTTGTACACTTTGATGTACAACAGAAACTAAAACAGTATTGTGAAGCAGTTATACTCCAATAAAGATCTATTAAAAAAAAAAGTGTGGTGGAAACACCAAAAAAAAAAACCCCAAAAAACTGATAAATGTTGATTGTGGAATAGCAAGAGAATATGCAAAATGTGAGGAATCCAGAAATTAGAGAAATTCCCACCTATTCACAGATTTTTCTCCACATGACGTCACTAAGTCAGAGTTCTGGGAAATCCTCCATCATGGTATTGACCTGGGGGAGCAGAACAGCAGTAGCAAAGGCATGAAGCCCCTTCACAATCCTTCTCCCTTATCCCTGTAATGGAGCAAACGTGACCAGCACCAGGGTGAGAAGTGCCTCACTTGGCTTACTCTAGTCCTAGCCTTAACTAAGGTCTTAAACTTCTAAGAGAAGGGCAACAAATCTTGCCACCCTTAACGCACTGGTGAAGTCTCAGTGCAACTGTGAAAAAGAAAAAGAAAAAGAATAAGAAAGGGACATAAAAAACCCAAAAGCAAAACACCTCTACCACTGGAGGGGAGGGGCAGAAGGGGCAGGAATGCCTGCTGGGTTTACGTCACTAGAGGTCTCTACCATCTGGCAGTGGAGCAGAATCACTAGAAGGACCCATGCCAGAAACTAAGAGATGCAGGACTTGCCTAAGACTGAGCTTAATGAGAACAAAAGGAAATGCCCTCCTCCCACCAAAAGTCCAACAATCATCCAGTAACAAGTAACAACAACCTATTGATGGGAGATGGATAACAGCTTAAAGAGACTCCCTGTGAGGTGCAGTAAAGCCCTAAAGATGAGTGTGGAACACACAGTGAGAAAAACTCTGGCAAACCGTCCTTCATTCTAAACACAAAATAATGTGAAAGGAATTTAACATCTGTGATGCACTGAGGATGTCCATACCAATCCAAAAATCCCGAACCCAGCTCAACTCCTGCTAGATTGATTCCAATCTTCACACTGAAGTCCTAGAAGAAGGAAAGAAGGGATCATTTCCAGGCCAAAAAAAAAATTATTTACCTCAGATTATTGCCTTTCACGAGATGCCTAACTTTCAACAAAAAGTAATAAGGCATCGCCCCCCAAAAAAAACAAGAAAAACAATACCTTGCTGATCAACAGAACCAGACTCAGATTATTAGTGCTATCGGAGAGGCACTTTAAAATAACTACGATTAATATGTTAAAAGCTTCAGTGGAAAAGATGAATATCATATAAGACTGGATGGAAAGTTTCAGAAGAGAGTTGGACACCATAAGAGAGAATCAAATGGAAACACTAGAATTGAAAGACAGTAACAGAGATGAATAATGCCTTCCATAGGCTTAACAGTAGATCCGGAATAGCTGAGGAAAGAATCAGTGGATTTAATGTTTCAACAGAAATTACCCAAATGGTAACACGAATTGAAAAAAATGATAAAAAGGAAAAACCAAACAAAATGAAACAAACATGGAGATACAAGTTTTGTGGGGTAATATAGAATGATCATACATATATGTTCAATTACTTATATGTAATTGAAATCCCAGAAAGTAAAAAGGATGAGAATGGAAGAGAAGAAATATTTGAAGACATAATGGCCTAAAATTTTCCAAAATTAATCACAAATACCAAGCCCCAGGACAAAGGAACACTAAGTAGGATAAATCACCTCTCCCCACAAAAACCCCTTAGTTATAACATAATTATAATTATAATCAAATTGAAGAAATTAAGGACAAAGGAAAAATCTTAAAATCAGAAAAAAAAAACCACCCACATACATTAGAGAGGAACAAAGATAAAGTTTACAGCAGATTTCTCGTTAGGAACTCCAGCAGACAGTGAGATCACTAAAAGTGCTGAAAGAAAAACACTATCCACCCAGAACTGTCAACCCAGTGAAATATATATACAAGAATGAAAGAGAGATAAGGTCATCTTCTTAAAAAAATGGAAAGAATTCATGGACAGGAGACTTGTCTTATAAGAAATATTTTTTAAAAATTCTTATGGAAGAAAAAATATATTATGCCAGATAGAAATTTTCTCTCTGCAAAGAAAGGAAGAATGTTGGGAATGTAACCAAAATAAGCACCAGTAAAGATAAGATAAACGGAAAACTAATTTTTCTCATTTTAAATTGCACAGCAAGATGACTTTTAAAGAAAAATTAGTAACAATGTATATTGTATTTATAGTATATGCGAAGTTAAACATTTGATAAAAATAGCACAAAGGATGGAAGGGAGTAATTAGAGGTGTTCCCTTGTAAAGTCCTTATACTATAAGTGAACCAGTTAATACGATTTCAAGGTAAAACATACAAGCAGAGATGTGTAATAAACCCCAGGGTAACCATTAAAAAGAAACAAATCAATAAAAAGCTAATAATGGAGATAAATGAAATTTTTTTTATATACTCAATCCTAAAAAGGCAGAAAAAAATAGAAGAGATGGCATAGGAAACATCTAGCAAAATGAAAGATTTTAATCCAACAATATGAATAATGATATTACATATAAATTATTTAAACATACCAAATAAAAGACAGAGATTGTCAGATTAGATAAAAAATAAAATCCATGTATATACTGTCTAGCAGAAACCTTCTTTAAATGTAAAGAAATATATATGCTAAAAATAAAAGTAAGGAAGAGGTTGTATCAAGTACACTATAGCCACAAAGTATTGGAGTGATTATACTGAATTTGGACAAAGTAGACTTCAGAATAGGAATATCTCAGGGAAATAGAGGGACATAATATGATAAATGGATCAGTTCTCCAACAAGACATGACAACTCTGTATTCACTTTACAATAGAGCTTCAAAATACATGAAGTGAAACTTATAGAACTGAAAGAAGAAACAGACACATCTACAGTTCTGCTTGGAAACTTAAACACTCTCTCCATAAACGATTCAAAAGAACTGAACACTATAAGTCAACCTGACATAATTGACAATTACAGAACACTCCAACAACAGTAGGACACATTTTTTTGAAGTTCATATGGGGCAATGACCAAGAACAAACCTCAAAAAAATTTAAAATATCAAAATTCTACTAAGTATATTCCCAGACTATTATGAACTAAATTGTGTCCTGCCCACTAATTCATATGTTGAAGCCCTAACTCCTAACATGTCTGTATTTGGAGATAGAATCGTCAAAGGGATAATTAGTTTAGATGAGGTCATAAGGGTGAGGCCCTAATACAATAAGACTGATGTCCTTATGAGAAGAGGAAGAGACACCAGGGATAAGTGTGCACACAAAAACGGCCACATGAGGGCACAGCAAAAAGGTGGTCATCATCAAGCCAAGGAGACAGGCCTCAGATACCTTGTCACCTAAAGCTACTGACACCTTGATCTTGGATTTCCAGCCTCCAGAACTGTGAGAAAATAAATTTCTGTTGTTTAAACCACACAGGCGATAGTATTTTGTTATGGCAGCCCTAACAAATGAATACACAGACCATGACAGAATAACAGAATTAAACTAAAAAGTCAATAATGAAAATTATTACAATACACATCTAAATAATACATGAGTCAAAAAGAAATTAAGGGGACTTCCCTGGTGGTGCAGTGGTTAAGAATCCGCCTGCCAATGCAGGGGACACGGGTTCAATCCCTGGTCCAGGAAGATCCCACATACGGCGGAGCAACTAAGCCCATGTGCCGCAACTACTGAGCCTGAGTGTCACAACTACTGAAGCCCGTGAGCCTAGGGCCTGTGCTCCGCAACAAAGATAAGCCACTGCAACAAGAAGCCCGCGCACCACAATGAAGAGTAGCCCCTGCTCGCTGCAACTACAGAAAGGCTGCACGCAGCAACAAAGACCCAATGCAGCCAAAAATAAATAAATGAATAAATAAATTTATTAAGAGATTAGCAAATATTTTTAACTTAATGAAAATGAAACCACACATATCCAAAAAACTTGGATGCAGCTAAAGCAGTGCATAGTGGGAAATTTATAGCATTAAATGATTATATGTGAAAAGAAGAAAACCCTCAAATTCACAATCTAAAATTCTTCCTTAAGTAACTAGAAAAAGAGTAACAAATTAAATGCAGAGAATGCAGAAAAAAATCAATCATCAAGACAAGAGGGGAAATCAATGAAATTGAAACTAGGAAAGCCTCAGTAAAGCAAAAACTGTTTCCTTGAGCTCAATAAAATTGATATACCTTTGGCCAGACTGATAATGGGGGAAAAAAACCCCACAAATTTCTAATATCATGAATGATAGAGGGAAAATCACTACAAATTCTACAGATATTAAAAGGATAGTAATGGAATATCATCGACAAATATATGCCAACTTAAATGGACAACTTTCCTTGAAGACACAAACTACCAACGCTCACTCAAGAAGAGATAAATAACCTGAGAAGTCCAATATCTATTGAGGAAATTGAAAATGTAGTTTAAAACTTTTCCACAAAAACATGCCAGACCCATATGGTTTTACTAGTGAATTATACCAAACATTTCAGGAAGGAATAATACTAATTTTACTCAAATATTCCAGAAAATCGAAGAGTTGGGAGCACATCCTTCACCCTGATACTTGCTCTAATAACAAAACCTGAAAAACACATTACAGGATAAGATAACTACAGACTAATATCCCTCATGAATATGGATGCAAAAATCCTCAACATATGTTACCATGTTGACTCCAGCAATATATACAAATAATACATTATGACCATGTTGGGTTTATACTGGATATGCAAGATTGATTCAACATTTGAAATTCAGTCACTGTTTTTTACCATGCCAAAGGGCCAAAGGAGAAAAACTACATGACCTTCTCAATAGATGCAGCAGAACAGCATTTGACAGGCTTGAGCTGTAGAACCAACAGTTTAAACAAACCTGAACAATGCCAACAGAATGATACGGAGAGCACATTGTAGACATGAAAGCAAGGCCCACAGTTGTTCCAGAAAATTCACTTGCCCTACGAAAAAGAGAGAAATTGATAAAGCTTATGACTCTAAGTATATTTTCTATAGACAATTCATCCAGAACCCTTACTAATTAACAGAGAAACTCACATTGCGAATCACCACTCAAATATTTCCTTCAGCGAGTTTGCAGAAGGCATTTTTTTAAATACAATGGTTTTCATACCACCTAAATCCAAGCATCTGGGAGTAATCACTTTAATATTTTATATCTCTTATTCATGATTCTTATATTTTTCATTGTGGAATTCATTTCTTGTCAGGAAATAAAGGGGGATTTTTTTTCTAACAAATGTTTTGCTTTATAATATACATATGTATGTATAAATTTATATAAATATATAAATTAAGATGAAACATGTTTCACCTTAATTTATATTCTCCTCATGTATTTTTATATATGTTTACTTTTATTTTAGCACTGTTTTAGCTGTAGCTTGATTTAAGTTTGGGCTCATTCTATAAGTATTTGTGTTATTGAAGCATTTATGCATTTGCAATATTTGTCCTATTGGAGTGACATTTGAACCACTTGCATTTATTTATGTAGATGATATATTTGGTCTTTAGTAATTTTAATTTCTATTTTGGTTTTGTTTCATTTTTTCTTTCAATTTTTAATAATTCCATGTGCTTTTTTTGTTATTATTATTCTGTTATTATTGTCTGTTAAGAATCTGACCCTGGTTTGCATCTAGAAATTTGCAAGTATGCATCATTTTAAAAATTCCCATAGTAGGTGCATTTACATAAAAAGTTGAACCTATATTTTTCCACTTATCAACATAAAGAATGGCAAGTACACATTTTGCCATGAAAAATGAGGAAATTAGAGAACTTCCTGCCACTTCCCATTCCCTATGGAGATTTCAATATCTGTTATTCTGTAATGATATTTTGTATCATACATGATATTTTAAAGATTTATGGCATTTATATTCTCTTTTAAAATTATATTGTAAAATTATTTATACTTAAGTCTACATTTTTGTGGATTTAATTCTTACTACTAGCTCATTTATAAAAAATAAAATCTTCCTCCATTATGGGATTACCTATTTTGGTTTCTCTTTTCAGTGGATAGAGTATATTTGGACTCTAAGATTCATACCCGGTTATGCCCAGGTATAGGTATATTTTGTTAATTTGTCAGGTAAATGGTAAGGCTTTCAATTTACACATGAAAGGGCAATTATTTCCTTCCATCCTTATCTTTTTAGTTCTTTTATCTTGTTTATTCTGGTCTATTCAGGAAATCTACTCTTGATATTAGATTACTATTTTTTATCTATACATCTGTCATCTTGTCTATAATTTATATTTCTCTACCCTATTATTTCACAATACTGGATTCAACTACCATTTTAGCTTTGTCCTGGGACCAGTCTGTTAAGAGTTGAATTCCCTTACTACTCACTACCTTCGAGACCCTGGAAAATCACCAAACCACTCCCCAAAATGAGCTATGTCTTGTGGTGGGCCCCTGAGTCTGGAACTCATCTTTCCAAATGAAGGAACTGTGGCAGCTAGCCTTCAGAGATAACCCAATGAGCCAGCCTTGTGGTATTCATATCCTGTGTAGCACCTTCCCTAAAACTGGATAGGTCTATGACTTGTTCTTGACCAACAGAATACACCAGAAGTGATGTGTGATTTCTAAGACTGAGTCATAACAAGCCTTGAAGTTTTCTCCTGGGCCTCTTAGAATGCTTCTTCTGGGGAAAGCTAGTCACCTGGTTAAGATATCCAGAAACCTGAGACTGCCATATTGGAGGAAGTCCAAGTTAGCCACATGAAAAGCTGTATATGCAAAGAGATGATCAACCGGCACCCCAGGCAAGGCACTAGACATATAAATGAAGAAGACTTATTTTAAGTCTGGAAGTTGCGGGCTGATGCATCATGCAGTCATAGATAACCAGCACAGAATATTAATTAATTCTGACAGGACCTAGTCCACTTATTTCCCATGACACCCACTGTTTTCTTAGGTAGTGAAACTCAAGTAATTTTAAGTCACTCTTTGTTGCAGTCTGATTCCAGCTGCAAACCATCCGGCAGAACTGTCTTGAGGCATATGCTTAGCAGTCTTGTGTCATTTATAGCTGTTGGAATTATTTCCCCTATTTTTTAAATTAGTCACTAATTAGTCATTTTGTCAGGATGGTAGAAGCATGGGATTAGAATATCATGTTCAATTTTCCTTCAGTCCTAGAAGTTTGTCCTGATTGGTGCGTACAGCTAATCCATTCTTTTAAAACACTGAATCTAAATCCCTCTTGCCATTATCTAAACCCGCCTTTCCTTTCTGTTATACACAATCAAAACAAACAAGCTTGTTATGAACCATTGCTCACTTACTAGCCTCTCTCTTAAAAAAAAAGAAAAAGAAATCGTTGGAACAAAAGTAAGAGCACATGCAACATAAGATCCAAATGAATACTTTTTAAACTTTTAACGCTCTGTGTAAACCTGTAACCTGAGATACCATTTGCTTTGCCAAGGCTTTGAAAAATGTCTATGGCAAATACCACAGAACATACAAAGGGGAAAATCTCTACATACGTGATTAACTGAGCAACATCATGACGCTTTCTTCTTAGGAGGACACCCCCCCTCCATTTAGCAAAATTTTCCAAGGTGAGGCTTGCATTGGGGGATATCTTTATCTTATCCTTGTCATTCCAGATTTCCATCCCAATTAAGGCAACATGAGTATTGAGCTTTTTATAAAGCTGTTGAAAGAGAATAAATGGCAAAGTAACAACTCATAATGGTGTTATCTTTTAATATTTTCAATGTACTTTAGATTTTGAAACTTATTTACAACAGCACTGTAAAAACCTTCTTTCCAAACATACTTGTGAAATGGAAGTTACCATCTCTTTTGGCAGACACTAGCATCCCCATTTGTAGGCAAGACAGACACCCTTAGATATTTCAGGTCTATAAACTCCCTTTTTTGGGACAAAGCATCTATTGAAGCTAACTTTTCCTGTTTGCAACCTCAAAAATATTATAATTTCCTGCTAGTAGTTCATGACTATGACTTTACTATAAATATATTTCCTCAAATGCTATGTAACTTCCTCAGAGTCATAATTTTTCAGAATTAGCAAGCCTGACTCGGTGCTGATTTGGACATCAGAAAAGGAACAGGCTACATGAAAAAGTCCTGCATATGTGAGTTACAATAAAGTAAGGGACCTGTAATACTTGAAACTGGACTGAACCAAATAATCTACAATGCATACAGAATAACCTTTAGAAATAACTAGTTAAGCTTATGAGACAATACACTTACTGTAAAGATGAAAACTTAAATTACTACTATAGTTTATAAAACTGCACAGTGTTGGTCAAAGAGTACAAGCTTCCAGTTATAAGATGAGTAAGTTCTGGGGATCTAATGTACAACATGCTGACTAAAGTTAATAATACTGTATTCTATGCTTCAAAATTGCTAAGAGAGAAGATCTTTAATGTTCTCATCGCAGAAAAGAAATGGTGGAATCATGTGACGTGATGGAGGTGTTAGCCAACCTATTAGGTGAGCGAACCTAATCATTTTGCAATATATAAGTATATCAGATCAACACAACACCTTAAATTTGCCCAATGTAATATGCCAATTATATCTTAATAAAGCTGGGGAAAAAAACTACACAGTTACAGGCCTTCTCCTGGGGCAACTTTCTGCTGAGAGACCTGAGGAGATATTTTTTCAAAAAAAACAAGAAAACAAGAAAAGTGTTGAGGAATGCAATTATCATCAAAAGCAAAGTAAAAATCTAATCAGATTAAAATCTTGCCTTTGATTTTTTTCCAACTTCCTTATTCCTCTCTTCTTTATCTTACTCACCTGACAAAACTCCAATCCCGGTTAAAACAAACTCTCCCTTCTGTCTCTCCTCCATCAAGCCCCGAACACAGACAGGGGAAAACAAATGATGTTGGCTGCTTTCGCTTAGAAGCCATGACCACTAACCTCCAGTGGTCTGAACCACCCTCCAGCAAACCTGCTGCATTTCCGAAACCCATTCACTCTCACAACCTTCTATACATTTTTTCATGCTTGCTCTTCTTTCTCAAAAATTCTGCCACTTTCTTTTAAATCCTCACTTTGAGCAGACGTCCCTGCTGCCACATTCATCGAAGAGCATAGATGCAACCAGAAGAGAATCTCCACAAGCTCCCACCCCGTCCACCCACTGGTCTACACCTGTTCAAACAACCTGTGCTTCCCCTTCCTCACTATATGAATGAACTGTGAGCCCAAGGCCAACTTCTCCATGCATGCACTGGACCTGCCATCTCCCCAGATCAAAGAGATTCCTCCAAAAATTATTCCATCTTTTTTTCACTGTCAGTGTTTAGCCTTTTGTGCCGTGGTTCTCTTTAGCATATAAAGGATGCCTCATCGTGGCGGGACTGGAATTTCTCTTTATGATTCTTCCTCCAATGACTTATGCCCCATTTCTCTGCTTCCATTTATAACAAAATTTCTGTATTTGCTGTCTCTAATTCCACTTCTTTCATTGTCTCCTGGACTCCCTGGAATCATGCTTTTACACTCCACAGGAACTTGCTTCATCCAGGAGACCAATAACTTCTACTTTGTTAAATCCAGTGGCCAGTTCCTGGTCCTCACAACATTTCACATCATTGATCATGTCTTCCTTTGATAGATTTTTGTTTCAAGTAGCTTCTAGAATAACAACCTCT
This sequence comes from Aethalodelphis obliquidens, assembly GCF_003676395.1. NCBI lineage: Eukaryota > Metazoa > Chordata > Mammalia > Artiodactyla > Delphinidae > Aethalodelphis > Aethalodelphis obliquidens. The sequence goes on along the minus strand of NW_020838005.1, from coordinate 1,166,350 downwards.
CCTGGATTTCCTCCTATCTCACTGTCTACTCCTTGGTCTCACCTCTACTCTCTCACCTCTTCCCCTCTTACTCCTCCTTAGAGAAGTACTTCGAGTATATATCTTTGTGTCCTCTTCCTACTTATCTACACCCATTCCCTTGGTGATTTTACAAACATTTTCTGCAAAGGTCCAGGTAGAAAATATTTTAGGCTTTGAGGCCATGTGGTCTTGGTTGCAATTACTCACCACCTTTGTTATTGTAGCAGGAAAGCAACCATGAACAGTGTAAACAAATGGGCATGACTGTGTTTGAATAAAACTTTATTTTATAAAAAGGCAATAGGCCAGAGTTGGTCCACAGGCTACAGTTTGCTAACCTGTGTCTTATGCCATCTATATGTGCTAAAGTCATAGATTTATATCTATGGACCCGGACCTGCCATCTCTTGCCCTGAACTTCAATATTGTATCTCCAGCATTTCCACCTAGAAATTTTTATACAAAGAGGTATCTCAAAGTTGCTGTGTCCAAAATGGAAATCCTAATCTTTCCTCTGATAGATTTCCATCATCCCCCACCACTGTTCCCCATTCTTGAAGTTGCTTAGGTCAAAACCCTTGGTGTCACCTGACTCCACTCTTTTTCTTATGCTTCTCATCTTCCACCCACCTCGTAAACCCAGTTGACTCTGTCCAGACATCAGATCTTCTCAATAGGTCTCCCATCACTGCCTTTTTCTCTTGTCCTGAATTCCCCTACCTGGTCTTGTTTCTGCCCTTGCTTTCCTTCAGTTTATTTTTAACAGAATGGCCAACGTAATCTTTTAAGAACACAGATCTGAACATGTCACACCTCAGCTCAGGCTTTCCAATGTCTTCCTCATTCATTAAGAATAACAAAGTGCTAAATACCATATGATATCACTTATATGTGGAATCTAAAATATGACATAAATGAACCTATCCATGAAACAGAAACCGACTCACACACATAGAGAACAGACTTGTGGTTGCCAAAGGAGAGGGGGGTGGGAGAGGGAAGGGTTGGAGTTTGAGATTAGCAGATGAAAACTATTATATATAGGATGGATAAACAACAAGGTCCTACTTATAGCACAGGGAATTACACTCAGTATCCTGTGATAAACCATAATGGAAAAGAATATGAAAAAGAATGTATATATATATATGTGTGTGTGTGTGTGTATAACTGAATCACTTTGCTGTACAGCAGAAATTAACATAACATTGTAAATCAACTATACTTCAATAAAAAAAAAGAATAGCAAAGTCCTTACGCAGACCCACAGGGCCTTCAGGTTCTGGCCACTGCTACCTTTAGATGTCATCTCCCACCCTAGCCCTGGCTTATTACAACCAGCCACAATGGCCTTCCCCTTATTCCTCAAACAAGGCAATCTAGGTTCTGCCCTCAGGTCCTTTGCTCTGCCTAGGGTCAGACTTCTCTCCCTTCCTTCAAGTCTCTACTCAAATGTTACCCTATTAGAAATGACTTCCCTGTCTAACACAGCACCCAAGATATCTCAATCTTTCTCCTCCCTCTCTCTCTCTCTTTCTCTCTTTTTAAAAACTCTGCTTTATTTTTCTTTATAGCACTTATCACCATCTTACATACTCTTTATTTGACTTGTTTGTTTGCCTCCTTGAACAAGGATGCTAACTTCCTGAAGGGAAGGATAACTCCTTGGAAAAAAGGATATTTGTCAGTTTTGTCCCCCATTTTATTTCCGTAATCTAGAAAAGTACCGACACAAAGTAGGTGCTCAATAAATATGGCCAGTTCTTGGGGCTCTTTAAGAGGAGTCAGCATACTCTTTGTGGTGAGAAGATGAGATATGACCTTGGTCATTGTATGCACCTTCGTTTTATTTCTATCCTCAGAGGATTTGCAGGACCACAAGTGACTCAGCCATTTCAACTAAGTAGGTAACCATATGTTCAACTAATAGGAAACTAACAAGATTTAAATAGAAATGATATAAAAATCATTTTTTAAAAGTTTTTAGAAATTAGATAATAAAATCACGTTTAAAGAACCAAATCAACAGTTTTACAATGGAAATAGGCGTGGAAATCTAACCAATCTAAGTTGAAATCTTCTCTCTACCATTTCCTAACTTTGTGATTTTAGGCAAGTTATTTTGCATCTTAGAAACTAATTTCTTAGCTATAAATTACGTTTAATAATATGTTAGTGTTGTTCAAGGATTAAATGAGATTAGGTATTGAAAGCTGCTATGTACCAGAGCTTGGCTTATTTTGTTTTTTGGTTGGTTGGTTGGTTGGTTTTCCATTTTCTTCCTTAGATTGGTTTTCTATTGGGATTTGTGTGTCAGCATTTTCTTACTGGGTTTTAGAAAAATAAAAACCATGAAACAAAACCAGCTCCTATACCTTCATGGACCTGAGAATAGTGTGGTGAGTATGTGAGATACTTCTCTATCATGTAATATTAATATTCAATTAAGTTGCCAAAGTTGTGGTCACCCTTCAAGAGCCAGTAAGCAGTATTAGTCTTAGGACTATTGGCTTTTCTTCCCTGCTTCATGAACATTCATAGAAACACCCAATGGCATCACCTAGCAAATTGTTAAAATTACACTTAATAAAATATATCATACCATGTTGATGTAATTGACCATCTCAAACACCCTCTTTCTTATTTCCTCTTGGTCTTGATTGTACTTTTTAAACTACAGACAAAGTATAGACATTGATAGAAATAAATATAATTGGAAGGTAAGAAAAAGCAATTTCACTTTATTTTACTTATTATAACTAATGATCAGTTATAAAAGTTAACACTTAAACATTAAAAACAAAGCACTTCCTTATTTCTCTACCTAAATTAAAGCAGTCTGGAAGAAGAGATGATGTTTTGTCCCCTGAAGTACTAGCTCAGTGTAAAGCTCTAAGGAGCTATTGCAGACATATTTTCAGTTAAATACCATAGTTTCCTAAGCTGAGGAGCACTAGTGCAAGGAATAGTCTACTTATTTCAAAAAATATGAGCAGTAAGTGAATTTAGTATAATAAGAGAGGTCAAAATTTTAGGGTCTGCACTAACTTACGTTATCATAACACAAAAATTTTCCTTTTGAGAGCACACATGTGGACTTCAGGTTTAGAACAATCAATATATAAAATGCATTCTTATAAAAGAAGATTAACAATGAATATTACCAAAAAATCATCTTTTTCAGAAAATTCTATCCATTAGTTTTTTTTTTATTTTATTTACCACTCCCTGATGAGCATAAATTTTAATTTACCAATGATTTAACTACTTAACAGAAGACAAAGTGACAAAGGAATTTAATTGGAAAATAAGTTTGGGGCTCTTAAGACAATGAGAAAGGCGCATTATAGTGCAAAAAAATCAGTTTATGCATATCATATTAGGTGTACATTCCTTAAAAGGAAGATCATATCAGTCTAATTATATGTTATATTTCCTAGGTTCAAAACAATTTGTAAAAAAGAATAGCTCATACTCATTATTTTTAAAAACGTATCCATTATTTAATATCTTGCATAATAAATTTATGTAGTATAGCATTTTAAAATTATATCTGATATAATTACCTCACCATTATCCAGGACCAAAAAATATTCTATGTATTTATTTTGTTCCCAAGCCTTCTGGTCTTTGGATTTCTATAATAAACATAAAAAAGAAGATTACTAAGACAATATCTTTCTCTGCAAGAGTCATTCTTAAATTTTAAATGAGTAATTTTGTAAGAGTTGGTTGGTCTGGGAATGAAGGAAGACAATATTACCATTTTGACTCTAACTAACCATCCAGAATCATCTATAGACAAGGCTCAGAATGTCAGAGGTAGAAGAGACATTGGTGATATTCTAGTCTGGCCCCTTCATTTTTACCAAAGAGTGTAAAGGATTACACAACTGAGTGCTAAAAATAAAACCAAAGTCTTCATATTTTTTGAACGGTGGACTTTCTCCACTAGCCTGCTGTGAAATAGAGGCACGTTAACTTCAGCATCCTCCTAGGGTTTTGTTTTGTTTTGGTTGCCTTTTATTCCTATCCCAGTGAATACACCCTCCTTTACCAATGGTGCAAAGTCCAGAGCCACCGCGGCACCCAGTCTGTCCTTTTCTTCTCAGACAGTGCTTGATCTCCTTCCCACATTCCAAGCCTCCCTATTTTCAGTTTCTTTCTCTCCACAAAATGAAACAAAAACAAAAAAACATGTTTCACAGTAGATTTTTTACTGATCTGGGTTCTTGAACTCTTTAATCAGTAGAAATTGGTAAGAGGCCAGATGAGAAATTCAGACAAGGGTTAGATGCATGAAGTAGGTAGCTACTTGTAACCATCTGGCCTCTAAAGGCAAAGGCTGGAGATATACATTTGATGGTAATTAGTGAACAGTTCTTATTTAAATAAGACATAGCACTGGATGAGATTACCTAGGAAGAATGTGTAGATAAAGTAAAGAATGGGACCCAGTATTGAGTTACATGAGGCCTCTAATATTTAGTGGTCCATCAGAGGCGGGATAACAGTGAGAGGAACTGAGAAGAAGTCGCAAAACCAAACAACAAGATGTCATGAGAGCGAGGTTATTTGCACACAGTTACCAAGGAATTGAGACAGAAAGACTAGAGGCCTGTACCAAGCTAAACCAGGAGATCAACGTTCACAGGAACATATAGCTCAGAGTGATTCTCCTGGACTCTTAGATATCATACCACTGGTAGAATTTAAACCCATAGCAAATTGAATCCAACAGAGATTCTATTTTATTCAAACCTATTCTGTCCAGTGCTTATGCATTCTGAGAACATGTATCAGTAGAAGAGATGATTGGATGTGAAGCGTATCCTAAAGAAAATGAAGGTAATAATGACAAAGTTTTTGTGTATATATTTTATAGTTTCAAACACAAGCAATATTCATTTTCCTTCTGTGACCAGAAGCTGAATTCCAGGTATGAAAGAATATTCTAAGTTCCTGTGGGAAGATCTGATATTTATTTTGCCCACTGCTATATCCCCAGCACCTATGGCGGTACTTTAAGAAAGATTTATTGAATAAATTCATTCATGGAGAAGGCAGGATATTTTATCTCAAAGCAGTAATAATACTTTACACCTTTGTTGTATGTTGTAGCATCGCGAAAGCTGTGTGCTTCTAGGAGGCCAGCATTATATCGATGCATCTTTTTAACCCTTGCACACAACATGTTGTTAATAATAGTTGATCCTTACACACTCATTAAATAAATCGTCAATGTACAGTAAGGTTTTAAGGTCTCTTTAACTTACTAGTTTCAACAATGACTGTAAAGTTTCAGTCAGTTGGAGCTACTAAGACTGGAAACCAGAGCAGCCAGGATGAGATACATGAGAGCACCGCAAATAAAAAATAAAAGTAGGCATACAAGAAGACTGGTGGCCGATGGGGCTGCATTCTGATGAATTTCAGGTACCCATAACATGTCATCCATCCCACAGTTGCTGTTAGTCTTCTGTTCATCAGGATCGTGCTTGAAGAGTGCATGTTCCTGTTCATGCTGATTTGTGGGGCTTAAGGGTTCAATGAAGTACTTTTGATCTCCCTGACTGAAGTAACCCCTGAAAAACACAAGAATCTAAGCTTCCTAAAAATATTCCAGTTCTGAGCACTAAAGCCTTGTCGACTTCAAAAAATGACCAATGCCAAAGCATTCCAAGCTCATGGCAGTAAAATATAGTATAACATTGTAGCTGAAGAGACGCTTAGAGATTACCTAAACTTATTTTCTCTATGAGGAAATTGGACTAGTTGGGGAGAAGTAACTACTGCAGTCATATAGCTAACCTGTGTCAGAACTGGTGCTAGAATGGAAAATTCCTGAGTCTCAGTCAAGTGTCCTTCCGATTCTCATGCCTGGTCTGCTCTAAAGATACACCGACAATAAAAGAGACTTTGAAGTCTTATAGATAGAGTTAAAATTCTGAGTCTATCACTTATTATCCATGATACCATGGGAAGAAGACTTAAATTCACATAGCCTTAGTTCTCCACCTCTGAAATGGGAATAATAATACCTACCTAATAGTATAGTTGTAAAGATTGAAGGAGATAATACATAAGGCACATAATCAATGAATATTATCAATTTCTTCTCGATTCTCTCTGCTAAAGCCCTGAGCTAAGATTCATTTAACCATGAATTAGGGAGCGAGCACCCATTATTCATTAGACACTGGAGCAAGGGCAGAAGGTAAAAGGAAAAGAGTCGTGGTCTCTCATCTCATGGAGCTTATATTCAAATAAGGAAGATGGATGTGGATCGAATAATCACATTTGATCCACAAATATGTACAATTATATGATGTATACGTAATACATGCAATTATGGCAGATAACTGCTAGGAAGAAAGTCTGAGACTATATAGCAGGGAGACTGGACTAAGCATACATGGAAGTAGAAGAGTGGATTGGGGAAATAAGTTAGGTGATTTCTTGCAATAGTCTGCCTAAAGGATCATGGCAGTTTGGACTAGGATGTGGCAGTAGAGAGAGAATGTAGTGAATAATCTCAGGGAATATTTAGAACATATAATCAATAGGGCTTGTTAAATGGATAGAAAATGCGTATTTGAAAGGCAAGAAGTCATCAAGGAACCTAGGTTTCTATATTAGGTGGTTGGTTGACTATATCTTTTATTGAGATAGGAAGCACTGGGAAAATGCCACATGAGGGAGAATATCATTAGTTTGATTTGGAGTATATTAAGATTGAGATTTCCTTAAGACATCCAGATATGGAGAGAGATGGAGATATGGAAGAGGAAGTGAGATAATGAAGTCTGGGCATCAGAAGAGATATCTTACTGTAGACAAATACATGACAAGTCATTAACATCCCAAAAGAAATGGATGTCATAGGCATGGATTGGACACACTAGAGAGAGTTTAGAGTGAAGAGAGGTGTTCCCATTCCCTAAAGATTCTGACTCTAAAACTGGGACTCAAAAACCTATATTTTGAAAACAAGCAAACAAACAAAGACAACTCTGCAAGCAATTCAGAGGTGTAATTTACAAACTACTACCAAGAAAAGCCATGTTTCCTTCAAATTTCAAAATTTTTGAGTCCTTAGAATTCATACTCAACTATAGTATAATTTATTATATTTGAGATTCTTTAGGTAATTAACACACACACACACACCCATCATCACAGGTACAAACAAACCATTATGAAGCCTTACCTTAGACCCCTACATGTGCTGATACTAGCATCAGAAACTTTTTCATTAATGATGTGTCCTTGGTAATAACAGTCATCCTAGAGAAAAGGGAAAAGGGGTTTGACAAAGGAAAAGTGTGCATGTACTTTAGACCCGCTACTAAATTTGAATTTGAAATCTTGAAACAAGATCTGTAATATTTTCAAATCATTTTATGCTGAACAACAAAAAAATTTTTTTTTAATTTCTTTTCTTTTTTTTTGGCTGCATCGGGTCTTAGTTGCAGCACGCAGGATCATCGTTGAGGCATGAAGGATCTTTCGTTGCGGCGTGCTGGCTTCTCTCTAGTTGTGGTGTGTGGGCTCTCTAGTTGAGGCATGCGAGCTCAGTAGTTGTGGTATGCAGGCTTAGTTGCCACACGGCATGTGGGATCTTAGTCCCCCAACCAGGGATCAAACCCTCATCCTCCGCATTGGAAGGTGGATTCTTTACCACTGGACCACCGGGGAAGTCTCCCTAAAAAAATTTTCTTTAAGCAGCCTTTTGTGGTTAAAATCTTTACTATTTAGCTAATGATCCCAAATGCTTAGGGGGCATTAACTAAACACTGTTGTAAATTTTGTTGTTGCCGAAGAAGGATAACAGGGATGAATACAGTTTGGGAAAAAAACAACTCCCAGGTATAAGTTTAAAACCTGAGCCCCCAAAACACCAGGCATTCATTCTTTTCCTTGGCTAATTGCTCAGTAAATTTTCCTAACACTGATGAGCTCTTTCCAACGAATGGATTATTCAGTTTGTGCTGTTATTTCTTGATTTTTCCAAAGAGCGCCACCAGACTAACTAGATTAGTTTAACATCCCTGTATCCACTCGAAGCCAAATGCTCAGTCTTAGCACTTTTTCACATGGATGTACTTCAGTCAAATTCACCTTTCTACTTTGGCACAGGTGAGGTATTGGCCCACATAAACCTCTGTGCATTGCTATGGAAGAAAATGCTTGAAAAACTTCCTCAGAATAGATGGCAAGGATAAAACACTCCTCATACCACTTCATCCTGTCTTCTTCTCTGAATAAAAGTCCAGAGTGGAAATTATTTAGGGAAAACACAGAATTCTACAATTCTACCATTGAGGAAATAGTCTTGAGTTTGAGAGACTACATGATCCTGAGAGGTGATTGGCACTGAATAAGAACACCAGATACATTTAATTCTCTACTTTTCAAATGAAAATAAGTAGCCCTTTCTGCCCACTCTCCTATAAGGAGTCCTTAAAGTCTGGAAATGGTTACCATGGTGGTCAAGGAATACATTTGTTCTTGTCAAACTGTAAAAATGTTAGAGGATCTATTAAGAAATTACTACTGTTTCTGTTTTGTAAATAAGTTCATTTGTATCATTTTTTTTTTAGATTCCACATGTAAGTGGTATCATATGGTATTTGTCTTTCTCTGTCTGACTTACTTCACTTAGTATGATAATCTCTAGGTCCATCCATGTTGCTGCAAATGGGATTTTTTCATTCTTTTTTATGACTGAGTAATATTCCATAGTATATAGGTACCACATCTTATATACACTACTATATATAAAATAAGATAATCAATCAACAAGGACCTACTGTATAGCATGGGGAACTCTACTCAGTATTCCATAATAAGCTATATGGGAAAAGAATCTGGAAAAGAACAGATATATATACATGTATAACTGAATCACTTTGCTGTACACCTGAAACTGACACAATATTGTAAATCAACTATACTCCAATATAAAATAAAAATTAAAGAAAAGAAATTACTACTGTGAAAAAAACATTGTTGCCATAACACCATTTCACTTTCACTAATTGGCAATGACACTGCTTCTGAGTGTGTGGGTCACACGCCAATTAGCAATGAATTTAGGATACTCTGTCTTACCATGATCTGTGGGCTCGTGGTGACCTCCTTTCCAGTGGAATTATAATATGTTTCCGTGTAGCCTGGTGCAAGGAGACCCCTGAGGGTGGGAGGAAAATGTCATGTTTACTCATGCTAATTGCAAAGTCCAGTGATCAAAGCCAGAGCTTTCCCTGGGTGTGGAGAAAAGTTTTACCTCTTAGCCCCTCAGGGCAAATCCAAGCATGAAAGGGATGCTTAAACTGGAGAGAGTGGGAAGGGCAGGGACATTCCTGAGTAGTGTGGAACAATGTCTGTTTCCTCATCAGACTCTGCCTGTTTGAGGAGAGATTTGAGGAAGAAATAGAACTGAGTAGGGCAAAGTTGATAAAAATGACTGAAAAGAGCAATGTTCTTCCCCACAGCTAAGGACGACTGCCTTTTTCACCCAGTCCTTGTCAGTTACCAGTAACTGTTAACAGTTGCAGCAGTGGAAAGTGTATTGAAAATTGACTTGCACTTGGTAGTTTGGGCTCTTTCAGCATTCTCACTGAGCTTCCTAAAGTTCTTTCAATTATCCACCAGCAAATAGGAGTCTGAATATATTTTTAAAAGAGGCAGGGCAAGGAGAAAAGGAAGTAACTAATATGTATTCTATACCCTCTCCATCCTGGCTGCTGGGATAGACCTATTACACATATCATTTAATCATTTCAACAATCCTACCAGATAAATATTACTCTCCTTATTTTTCAGATGAGATTAAACAGTTCAAGTGGCAAAGAATCCTATCCAGATTTGTCTGAATTCAAAGCCATACTATTTCCATTGTACCACACTGTTTCCAAACTCTCGACAGTGTGGCTTTTTGCAAAAGGTGATAGTCTATTTGAGGGGAAAAAAAAAATCTCGTTGCCCTATACTGAACAATTGAGGGATTAAAAAAACTTGAAAGCATAGAATTAGGAAGAAACTACTTTGGATATGGTCTAGATATAGGATGATCAAGATCTGGGTGAGAGCTGAGGTAGTGAAATTTGAAAAAGAATGTTGAATTTCAATGAACTGAATGAAGAGAATGAAGGAATACAGGAAAATGTAATGTATGAGAAAATGGAGGGTTGGTGGTTGGCTGGGTAGAAACAGCATTGGCGTTGCAATCAGGGGACCCTGAGTCAGTTTTTACCACTGACTTGTTTTTTGGCCCTAGAGTTTACTTAACTTATGTATGTCTTGTTTTTCTGATGAAAATAGTTGCAAATTTTTTAAATATCTAATCTTTCAGTGTTAAAATAACAAAATTCAGTGGGGGAGACTTAAAAATCTATGTGCTGTTTCATAGAAGTTGATAAAATATACGTCTGCTCGCACCTCGTTCATTGTGTTTTATGACTTCAACTGGCAGAACACTAGGGAACTGTTACCTTACTCAGTGTCTCTGCTACTTCAGTACAAACAAATACTCGTGGAAGCCCTTGGGTCACTTGAGAGTAAAAGATGATTAGCCAAGGTTTGTGGGAGTCATAAGTAGTAACAGACTCAGTCATCACACTTGCCACATGCTAACTGGCTGTTGGTGAGGATAGTATCAGAAGTAAAGACGCTTACTTGTTTTTCTTCAAGTAAAGCACTGCGATTTTTCCATTAACTGTCATTTCATACTTCAGTTCAGTTTCAAATTTTTCCTGCAAAAATGCACAAACACTTACTGGTGATTAAAAACATACACACACAGATTCACTTGGCTATGTCCATCTGTCTCATCATTAGAGAGCAATGCCTGCTTTTCTTTAACAGTGGTCTCTGTAATTCCAAATGTCTGCTTCTGCCTTTTTTAACAAGTCAAGCTGCCAACTGAATAGACAAATTATCTGAGACCTTTATACAAACCCATCTATCCATCCAGGCAGCCTCACATTCTACAAAGAGGATGTGAGTGTGGGTTATATGCCAGGCACTGCTAAGTTCTGGAAACTGGCCTCTGAGCAGGAAAAATTGGTACTGACTGTCAGAAAGCTTACAATATTGTGGAAAGACAGACAATAGAAGTGAGTTATATGATAAGGGGTATGAATCTGGAAGCAGGGTAGGATGTCTCACGTCTTAAGGGCAGGGAAAGACTTTCCTGAGGAAGGAACATGTCAGCTGAGATATGAATTAGCCAGGTGACACAGGGTGGGGAAGTTATTTGAGAAGAAGTACTACTATGCACACAGACCCAAAGACCCGCAAGCCTCTCAACTGATGATTTGGTCTAGAGGTCTTCTCACTGCTACATGGAGGGCAGAATATGGGCAAAATAACATGAATTCGTACCATAAGGCAAGAAGAAGTCATCAGGAAGAAAACATAGTCTTGGGTGTTCAGAAAGAGAAGAAAATGGCACTTCTAGTAAACTGTGTGGAAAAGGAGAACTATTTTAAGTTTAGATTTATATATACAGGAGGAGATAGGTCTATACAGAAGAATTTTAAAGAAGATGTTATCAGGTACTGAATTCTGACTTTGTCCTATAAAACAGGGTTATTAGCCATGGTGACATGTAATATCTACCAATTCACTGGGAAGTACTAGGACATTGTTGTTATTAAAGAGATCCAATATGGCAGAGCAAACGTGATAAAGCACCAGTTATTATGGACTCAGTGATGCTTCCACTGTTGTGTTACACCTAAGGTCAAGCTTTCTTGTCTCCTCCCTCTCCTGAAGGAGAGAAAAGGACCTGAACTCATCCAGGGACAATAGAAAGTTAGAGCCAAATGAGAAGGCAATCCAAATAAGAGGGGATATATGTATACATATAGCTGATTCATTTCGCTGCGCAGTATAAACAGAATATTATAAAGCAACTATACTCCAATAAAAATTTTTAAAAATAAAATTGTTGATAAAAAAGAAAGGGGCTTCCATGGTGGTGTAGTGGTTGAGAGTCCGCCTGCCGATGCAGGGGACACGGGTTCGTGCCCTGGTCCGGGAAGATCCCACATGCCGCAGAGCAGCTGGGCCCGTGAGCCATGGCCGCTGAGCCTGCGTGTCTGGAGCCTGTGCTCCGCAACGGGAGAGGCCACAACAGTGAGAGGCCCACGTACCGTAAAAAAAAAAAAAAAAAAAAGTTAGAGCCATCTGGTCAGAGTATTGTGCAGGGATTTACCATCTCCAAGGTCAGTTATTTCAGCTAAAATTTCCTTTAAATTTTCAGTTATTGAAGTGTGTCTCTGGTGTCAAAAATCTCAGACTATAAATATCCTACACTGTGGGTCTAGAGGAGGGGAAGCTGCTCTAATTGAGTTTACTTTCATGAATAACAGGAGCTGGAAAAAAGCCTGAGGGTTGAAAACAAACGTCATGGAGAACTGTTGTCACCACTTCTTGTTCAGGCTTAAGAAAGGCCAGATAAAATGAAAATATTAGGAGGATACCAGATATGACCGTCCAAACAGAAGAGCCTTCCAGATATCTGTTTTCTGTCAGCAATGGATTTTAGTAGATTTTCAGATAAAATATTATTTGGAGGTTGTTTCAGAAAAGATAATTGGGTAATGGGAGTTTTAGCCAATACTATCATAGAGGGTACGGATGAAAGAAAACAGCAAAGAAGAAAACCAGAGACTATACGAAAGAGGGTGCGCTGGGTAATGTTATAACTGTACTTCTCAAGTAGAAGCTCATGGTGGAGAACAATGCCTGCTAATAAGAAGTGTGTCTTATTTGTATTCTATCTAGGTTCTGAGCTATGGGTTGGGAGAGGAAATAGGCACCTTTATTTGGAGAGCTTCCACTAGAAGGAAATGATTTGGAGCTCACTGAGTAAGATTAACTGGGCACAGGGACATATAAATAAAAATTTCCTCCAGGAAACACCATGGGTAAGGTCTAGTGGGTGGATTGGGACGGTTAGAGTCCTGTATGGTTCTGAGATGGAAACAGAACTGTAAAGTCAACATGATGCCTGTGAATACACAAAGGAAACCCTGTAGCCCAACTATTGTGATAACATACAGTAATCCGAGGCCTCTGAAAGCCTTGGTGGACCTAGCTAAGGCCTGACGTTGTTCTTAATAGGGGAGGCATTGTGATGCCAGATTTTTTTTTTTTTTTTTTTGCGGTACGCGGGCCTCTCACTGTTGTGGCCTCTCCCGTTGCAGAGCACAGGCTCCGGACGCGCAGGCCCAACGGCCATGGCTCACGGGCCCAGCCACTCCACGGCATGTGGGATCCTCCTGGACCAGGGCACGAACCCGCGTCCCCTGCATCGGCAGGCGGACTCTCAACCACTGCGCCACCAGCGAAGCCCCAGATATTTTGTTTTAAGGCATGGACCAACAGCAAGATGATTTTGGCCTCTAAGGAAGCATGTGATCTGAAGACTGCAAGAACAGTGACCACCTTTGGAATGTAAGTTTCAACATCGGGGACCTTGACTGAGAATGTGTTGACTATACATCTATGCAGGTTTATAGGAAATGTATTCCACTTACACTCATTCATTTGTCTATTTGTTTACTTACTCATTTGCTCACTTATTCAACAAACGCTTATTCAGGTCTCCTTATGCCATGTATGTAAAATACAGTCAAGAATACAATCATGAATCAAATCTTTAAGATTCTGTCTTGGCTGTTAGTGCCTCCTCCAGAAAATGTTTCAGAGGATTACTTCATTCTAGCTCAAATCTTAAGTAATGTGGCCAGGTGTGAGGAAGTCAGAAAGATGGGCCATGCTCTTGGCATACCTGACAGGTAATGTTGGTGCCTTAATTCTCTGGTCCAGCAGAGGGCACAGTGGTGTCATAGTAAGTACAAGAGTCCTCCTCTTCACTGCCTTGAGAAGTGATCAATCCAGACTGAGATCTGTGTAGATACAGGGATCCCCTCTGTCCCATGCACTCTAAATTCTAAATGTTTCACGTAATTGCTAATCAATTATTTGCACAAGGAAGACCAAGAGTCTCAACACAGAAACCACAAAGTTAATTTCTAGCAACTTGGCTTTCACCTCAAAATATTCAGTGGAAAATGTAGTTGGCATTTTTAAGAGACTGCCAGAAAGCATTTGAAGAAAGCCATATTGACAGGGAATCCAATGCATATGGGTCCTATATAAATTTAGCAGAAACATTTTGTTGAGAGACAATTATTTTGGGAAACAGAGTCTACTCTGGGTTCTGTTGCTATACATGTGTTTGCTTTAGAAAAAATAATTTGTGAGGAACTTTGTCCAGTTGGGGAATATGAGCTTCCAGTGAGTTTCATCTTACAATAGGTAGATGTAGAAGCTGTCATTTATGTCTCATTTATTTGTATTTTCCTGGCTCCCAGCAGAAGACTTCCAGGTGTAGGTAATTAGAAAATTGCTGTGGAATGAATCATCATGTTTTAGCTTTCCTCTTCTGACTGAGAATGTGTGTTTTGTCAAGTGGTAAGAATTCTACAAACTTTAATAGCCGACTCTTGAAAAAACAGAGGTAAATTTTATGTTCGATTACAGGAATTAATCCTAATTTACTACACATATATGCATTTATTCACCCACAGTATTTTATTTTTTACTTCAATTTTAGTGCTCACGGTTTTGTTTGTATGTGTGTATGTATAGATGATAGATAGATAGAGATATACAAAGAGATAGACAAAAGAAGTTGCATCAAATTCTTTAGAAGTAACAGAATAAGTTATAAATTACCATAAATAAAGTTCACCCTCTGTGTGACCTTGGACAGTTAGTTTATCTCAACTGCCAGAACTTTAAAATCAAAATAAAGCTAATAATAGAATGTTGGGTTATCGTGAAGATTAATAAAGGTAAGACAGGTTAAAAAACACAAATGTGTGTATGTATATATATCTACATATTAAATATAGTTATATATATGTGTATGTGTGTGTGTGTGTGTGTGTGCCTGTATTCAAAATTCTTTATTAAATCAAAAGCTGTACCTGTTGACCTGGATCCTTGACCTCTCTTTTATGCAGTGGATGAAGTCTTCTGGGATAAACCACTTCATAGTTTTTCACTCCAGGGAGTTCTTTTATAGAATTTACTGAGCAAAAAAAAAAAAAAGTTAGAGAAGATTCAGCTAAGCAGAACTAACATATGCTGTTCGGTAGTAGTCATGTTGATTGCGTTTCTGATGAATGATGCCACACGCAGGGGCTTTAACTGAGTTATGTGAGAGAGTTATAAAAGTGCAGACACCAGAAAAGATCAACAAAATCAGAAGCCCACTCTTCCTCTCAGATCTTTAATCTATATCTTCAGATATTTTCCCACTGAAAGTTTACCGGTGTTTCTCAGCTTAGTGAAGATATTTAATATCTTCACTAAGATAAAAGATAATTCAAAGATAAAAATAATTCAAAAACACTTAGTGAAGATATTTCCTCACTAAGAATTTTCCCGCTTCTCTTTACCACTTTGTGTCCCCTAGGGGAAGGTAGCAAACAGTTCAGGCAAAAGCCAGGACAGGAGAACAGAAGCCAAAGTAATCCTCTAAGAACCTAATCAGTGTCAGAATAATCAAACTGAAGCACTCTGAAACTACACAGTGTCACAAAAATGAAAAAACTAATGGATGCCATTTCAGATTCTAATATATTTTTCTTGGGTTTTCCAACAGCAATATTTTACAGTAACGAAAGAAACGAAATCAGTAAGAAAAGGCTCCAATATCAGCTCCATAGAATGGGCTGACTTTTGCAGTACAGACATACCTTCATTTTTGAATACAAAACATGAAAAATATGAAACCTGGAGAAGCAGACAATTAGAACACTAGGACTGGCCTGGAAGGAAAACTTCTGAACCTGCAGTTATATTGAAAGAGAATTGGAAAGATTCAACCTACTACTGGCATCTTGAATTCTCATTTCAATGTTGTTTCTAGAAGTTATGTTTTTTAGAGAAATTTTTTCCCAAAGCTGATGCTGAATTTTCTATTTTCTTTTTTATTTGCCCACATGGTCCAGTCCCTGCTCTGTATAAAGAAGTGCCTGAGGAAATGTCAACAGACCAGCTCTTTAGAGGTTAAGGGGCTGCAGATCCACAGAGAATGTAGGTACAAGGGAACAGGGGTCCACAGGATGGCCCCAACCCAGCAGTTTCCTAACTAGAACTGGAAAGGCTTTAAATGACTAGAGGGTAATTCTAGCTCATTAAAATAGGCAAACCTAAATTCTATGATAACATAAATTTATGTGATGGGGTTGATCTTTTAGCAAATAAAACAGTATTTTTCATTAGTCACTTTGCATGAATGTACACTTATCCCAGTGATGTTCCAGAGAATAAATGCTTATTTTTTCAAAGTTTCTTCAGAAACTAAAGTAGAAACTTTTCAAGATTCCTAGTGATGTCAATTTTCTTTTATCATTTTAGGATGGCTTTCATTCTTCTGACCATTCAAGAGCCATTTGCATATCTAACTTTGAAGAATAGAAAAAGTGATTAAATTTGCTAAAAGCTCACTGGGTCAAAAATGGAGTGTTAAAGAGATGAAATGGCATTTCTTTCACTGGCTCAAGATTTACTGTTAAAAATAATTCAGAAACACTTAAAGCCGTGGCGTCAACACTAGACTACATTAACTTTGGGTTTAGTTTGGGTTTTTTAATTGTGAAAAGAGGGGGCAGATTAAATGATCTTGAAGAACAGTTCAAGTAGTCTACAACTTATGCAAATAAATACAGAATCTCCAATGATCTCTTTGAATAGGCTGGGCATCTTTTATTTCTATTTAATTAATTTTTGGTATAGGAAAATAATAATGTTAGTTTTAAAACAATAAGCGAGGTTCAAAAGCCTAAAGGAACAGTAAATCAGTCATTTTCTTTCCATCGAGTGAAAATTTTCCTAATTATCATAATTATTTCAAAATAATAAGATGCCAAGAGTAAGAAAATTACTCTTGCCAGAAATTAACTGATGGTATCAATTCCGTACAGTCTCCTGTTACTCTCTAAGTACACCATAAGGCACCCGCATGCTGTCTGGTGGACTGTGTTCAATCAATGCAATTAGTCCCATTAATATGGAGCTCATGAAGCCATATATTCACCAACATTGCAACCAGAGCAACTCTTCTAAAAATGCTGTATGAAACACACATTATTCTGATGGGAAATATTAGTCTAAGCTGCCCTCAGTTCATAAAATAATAACTACCCAACTAATTCTTTTTATAAAAGCAGAAAGGGATAACACTCACATGCTCCCCTTCAGAAGTGGTGAGAAGGGGACAGGCCAATCCAACCAACACAAGTTTTCTCTGATATACACATTGATCTCCATGCCTCTAGTTACTTTCTAAATGCTAATGTTTCCCAACTGACTATGAAATGTGGAGTCTAAGTATGTAAATCAGTGGAGAAATTTCTTTCCAACTCTTTGTTTGATGGCCAAGCACTTCCAAATGGCAACCAAAACAAATCAGTGAATAAACTAAACCAGGATATTTTTTAAAACGCCTCCAGCAACCTCTCACTTTCTTCAGTGTGAAGTGAACAGATTTCCAGCTTTTCACATTCTTACAACAGGGTACATTCTCTAAAGAAAACAGATAGAATTTCCCTTAATGGCCCTTCTTTTTCTGAAACCAAGAAGGCCCTGAAAGAATGAGATTTGAGATACAACAAATTATACAGCAGTTAAAGAGGCAACAGACCTAAGTGTTGTTTGGCTCATCATCCTAAGGTGTGATGGTGCCGTCTCCTCCCCGCTGTAGAACAGCACACTAATTATTTTAAGGCCTGTGGAACAAACACAACTAACTATCATCCAGGGATTACACAAATCTGAGATGAAACACAATATGTTTCTACTAATTCACTTTAATACTTGCTTTTCTCTCTCCCACAGAACTCACAGGATGGATTAGTTTTGATGAGCAAAACCGGATCAAGAAAAAGAAAACTGTTATTTGGCTTTGGGTTAGATCATTATTTTCACTGTTTATTAGTTTTAGAAAAGTGAAATCTTTGGGGGGGGTACTTTTAAACACTTCTTATTTGGCAATAATTTCAAATGTATACAAGAATTGCAAGAATAGGAATAGTACAAATAACATCTTTATATCCTTCACCCGGATTTACCTAATTCACAGATTTACCCTTTTGCCAACATGTTCATGAATGACAAAGTATTCTTGTAAGCCACCAATATTTTGAGGTTGTTGTCACTGAGATTTTGAATATTCTCAGTCTCTCACTTATATACATATGTGTATATACACATACATATGTATATAAATATACATACACATACACACAATTTTTTCTAACCATTTGAGGATGAGTTACACTACATACATCATGGTTCTTTACCCCTACAAACTTGAGTATTTCCTAAGGACAAGAATATTCTCTTACACAGCCATAGCACAGCTCTCAAATTTAAGAAATTTAACACTGAGCCAGTACTTTTATCTAATCTACCATCAGTATTCCAGTTTTGTCAATTGACCAAATAATATCCTTTATAGCATTTTCCCCATTCCAGTGCAGGATCCACTCTAGGGTCAGGTATTTTATCTAGTTTTCATGTTTGTGGCCTCTCCCGTTGCAGAGCACAGGCTCCGGACGCGCAGGCTCAGCGGCCATGGCTCACCGGCCCAGCCACTCTGCAGCATGTGGGATCTTCCCGGACCGGGGCACGAACCCACGTCCACTGCATTGGCAGGCGGACTCTCAACCGCTGCGCCACCAGGGAAGCCCTCTTTACTCTCTTTTAATCTGGAAACTTCTCACCTTCCTTCCACCCTCCCTTCATCCTTCCTTCCAACCGTTTTCTTTCTTTCTTTCTCTTTCTTCCTTCCTTTATCTCTCTTTCTCTCTCTGCCTCCCTCCCTCTGTCTTTAGAAAAGTTAAATCTTGTTGACAAGATTAATCTACCAGACATTAGTCTGGATGGCTACTTTATTTTTTAATGTGTTTGGAGCCATTTTAGAGTTTAGCCCCTTTGTACATAATACTGATATTTCCATTTTTCTTCAAATCTTTTCAAAACTGTTGAAAGCAATGTCTTTTCAAACTAAATGCATGATGTGAAGCCCTGAATCAGGGTTTATGCAATGACATGGACTTAAGTTCTGGGATTCTCTGTACCCCATCAAGCTACCCCATCAAACTATCTGGTGATTTTAAACTTCATGCAGTAAAAGTGAGTACAAACACTACAGGAAAAAAGACATCCTAATTATGTCTATCACTTTGGCTCTAAAGATCAAATTACGTATACTCTTTGGGGTCTTCCAGTCGACTTATGAAGATAGGAAGAAATTGCAATTTGAAATAAAATAATTTCAAAAAGTACTGTACCCCCTGGATAGTCTGCTGAAGTAAAGAAATTTCTCCTTCTTCACCCCCAAGCACCTGTCACATTCTTTAAATTTTTTTCCCTTTCCTACAATGAAATCTTATAAGTTATTTTTCTCAGGGGATTGTAAAGCTCATTACAAACAGTTGGCCTGATTTGACCTCATGTTTTAATTTCGCATATGTAAGAACTGGGCAGGAGTCATGGTTGGAGGGGCACATACTTATTCTCTGGATGATGGGGGCAGAGAAACAAAAAAAGGAGGAGATGGGAAAATGGAAATTGCTTTACTTCTTACATTTCAGTGGGTATTTCATTTCAGGGTTATTTCAGGGACCATGGAGACATTCCTTTTTTTTTTTTGGCTGCGTTGGGTCTTGGTTGCTGTACACGGGCTTTCTCTAGCTGTGGTGAGCAGGGGCTACTCTTCATTGTGGTGCATGGCCTTCTTATTGCCGTGGCTTCTCTTGTTGCGGGGCACGGGCTCTAGGCTCGTGGGCTTCAGTAGCAGCACACCGGCTCAGTATTTGTGGCACGTGGGCTCAGTAGTTGTGGCTCACAGGCTTAGTTGCTCTGCGGCATGTGGGATCTACCGGACCAGGGCTCGAACCTGTGTCCCCTGAATTGGCAGGCGGATTCACGGAGACATTCTTGAAAATACACAATGGAAAATAAAAAAGAGGGGGCAGCTTTCTGTTCCAGATGGAAGATAAGGGAAGGCAGCTTTCTGTTCATCCCCCCATCCTCACAAAAGCCACTTCAGAACCTCTGTCCCCTTCTCACCAAGTATTCAGAGATGTCACACTTTGAGACATGACCTCTAAAAATGTTTTGTCTCTTGGGGCAAATGATGTGAATGCAAAGACAGGAGAACAGAATCAACTGGTATGCCCAGATTCACTGAAAAGGCTATAATGTGGGTGGACCGCACTGGTAGCTATGTTATTCTGTTAACAGATCCCGCTTGATCTTTATGCTGTTGGGTAAGGCTAGTACACAAACAATTCTTACGTTTCAACCAAGCAAAGTGTCCCAGAGAGTGTTCAGTGATCCTACTTTTGGAGAATGTAGGGAAAGAAGATTTCTATTAACTTTGACTCAAAAAATAGGAATTTTAAGTCAATAATTTAAATTCCTAGCACAGTTCTATACCAAAAGATGTTAAGTTAAAACTTTCCCAAGTCTGAAAAACAAATCAGAAACCAGCGTAAAAGGAAAGTCGCTTTTAGTGACAAAGTACTGTGTGGGCAAAAGGGGTAGGAGAATATTTCCCTACCTAACCCCATCCTTCTTGTTGATAATGTGTTCCCATTTCTAGGTCCCGGCAAACATTCTAAAGCCCAGGAAAAGGTTTACCAGGGAAGGAGTCTCACGCACTGAAGCTAACGTGCTGAATTTCAATAAGCTCTCGAAGTAGAAATAAACAAAGGAAATGTGTTAGCCAATTTAATTTAACCAAAATCTAACTGGAGAATTCATCAGAGATGGAGAGATATGCTAGATATAATTGATTATTAGGAAGTAATATTACTCTACTTTTGAATTCTTAAACTAAAAATTGCTGCTCACCATCTGGCACTACAAGAATGAAGTCACTTGGGGCTTCCCTGGTGGCGCAGTGGTTGGGAGTCCGCCTGCCGATGCAGGGGACACAGGTTCGTGCCCCGGTCCGGGAAGATCCCACATACCGCGGAGCGTCTGGGCCCGTGAGCCATGGCCACTGAGCCTGCACGTCCGGAGACGCGTACGCCGGAAAAAAAAAAAAAAAAAAAAAAAGAATGAAGTCACTAGCCACTGCAGTAGTTGACCTTCAATACGCAGCCTGAAACAGGAGTTCAGGGCCGGCAAAGATCAGAAATGAGGCACTCTGTACTCTGGGAAAAACTGGCAGAACACACCTTCAGATAATTAGATACTTTTAGGAGAAGATGTTATGAACCCAATTTCTTGCATTTTCTCATATCTAGAAAAGCTCTAAAATTATTAATGGAGACATCCGCTCACTGTGACTAGCAGCAACCTCCTGCCAAAATGTACGCTTGAGTCCATGGGTCCCCCTTCACCAAAACGCATAGTACTGATCTCCCTGCCCTACTTCTTCCGAACAGTTCCTCACAGTTATCTGAGAAGTTGTCTCCCAGGCTACAGTCCTCATTTTGCCCCAAATAAAACTTCACTCACAACTCTCACATTGTGCTTTTTTTTTCAGTCGACAAATGTTTGATCTAACCAGCAAAATGGAAGTGAATGATCAACATAAGTTCAACGGCAACACTGTTTTGATCAAGTAATATCACAGTGCTTTATAAACATGAAATGGGTCCACTACTTATTTCTAATTCGTCATATTTATCATCACCAATAATGAAAGGACTAAATATAAAAATGTGATTGAAAGGAATAGGACGAATTGAACTGGCCCCAATAATAATAACAGATACTTTCTGAAGCCTTCTGTACCACAATAACCAGTCAAACCTGCCTCATCTTAACTGCTCTAAAAACTGACAAGGTTGATCTGGGTGCATTCCATTCTTTGATGCAAAGATCACATTCACTGCTTAAATGATGCTGAATGAAATTTCCCCTCTGATTTCTAAGTGTTCTCAGATCAGACGTGTAAATATTGATTCAAGAAGTCTGCTTGCCTCTCCGTTACACTGAATGTTTAAATCAGTCAGGGCCCCCCAAAACAAATTAAACCAGCTCAACTGGTTAGTAAAATTGGTTAAAAAAAATACTGGGAGAAGATGAAAAGCAAGCAGTTCCCTGGGTATTTAACAGAACCTGAAAAGGAGTTAAACACCTACCTGGAAGTGGAGAAAGGAGGAGAGTGGCTGTCAAAAGAAGCCCTGGCCACATGCTGGGTGATCCCAGGAGCCTGGTGTCTGTCCTTCTGTCTCAAGCAGACGTGCACTGGGTCTGTCCCTTCCTCTCAAGTGAGACAGAATGAAACCTCAGGGTTCATTCTTGTCTCTGCTTCAGGAAGTGTTTACTAAAGGTGTTGCACAACCTCAGGGCTCTGGTCCTGTGACAGTGGCACAGCAGGCGGAAGTTCTGGCCGCAGTCTGGCTCTAAGATCCCTTGATCCCACGCTATTGTTTCTCTTTCTTTCTTCCCCATATTCCCCACTCAGAAGTAGTACATTTCCAGTAAAATACTATATTCCAATAAGCCACTGCAATAATGGCTTCAATGCAGCTTGATAAATGTGTGTATTTATTATGTGTGTAATAAATATATATGTATGTACACACTACTATATATAAAATAGATAACCAGCAAGGACCTCCTGTATAGCACAGGGAACTATACTCAGTGTTTTGTAATGACCTCTAAGGGAAAAGAATCTGAAAAAGTATATATATATTAGTAAATATATATATACACATATATACATGTATATATAAAAGTATATATATATATGTAGCTGAATCACTTTGCGGATCCCTGAAACTAACACAACACTGTAAAGCAACTATACTTCAATAAAAAAATGAATAAATAAAAATTAAAAAAAGCAAAATAAATAAATACATGTATATGTATTTGCTATGTTGGCAAAAATTTATTGAGAAGGTTATCCTCTCACATATACATGTGGTTCAGTGAAGCAATTTCTGATCCAATCCCATTATTATATAAAACTCTCTTTTCCAATTATTTTGTATCCTTAGCCTGTTGTTCCACAATGGCGATCTCAGGGAGCTTGAACTCTCATGAAATAAGAATGTAGGACTCTATAAGCTCAAAGTTTTTCAGCTCTCCAAGGGTATTCGTATCATCAATAACAACCAAGAGAAGGGGGTAGGGGGAAGCCTTTAAGACTCAAAAGATGTAATTTCCAGGATAATTTCAGGAGTCGTCACAGGTGGTAGTGAGTCTAAGCTGGCATGCCCAGATATCACACAGTATAGCTAATATTAATTAGAGCTGCTTACCAAGTTCCAGGTCCTTTATACTAATTATCATATTGATTCTTATGATACTCCTGTGTGATAAATATCATCTTACCCATATTTTGTATATGAAAAAAACTGGGGTTTAAAAAGATAAAAAATTCAGAAGATTAAGACTCAGTTTTCCTCATTTTATAGAATAAATAGAGTAAGCAGCTCGCCCACAGTCACCTAGCTAGCAAGTGGTAGGAGTGGAATTTGGACCTGGTGTTGTCTGATCTCCTACTCACAGACTCTAATGCTTCCTACTTATGCAGCTGATTTATACACCCAGTTATATTTCTGTTGAGAAATAAATATACAATTCCTACTAAAAAACCCTGAAGTATTATTACAAAACCCATTCCTGGTCCACTAAAATTATGCATCATTTTATGGATTCTGAGCACATTCTTATACTAGTGATTGCAATGAAAAGGGATATCTCTAAATGATAATACACATATTGGCCAACAAGCATAAGGGAATTTTTTAATCTAGTTATTGAACATTTCAGCCATCAGGATTGGGAATCTCACAGGTGTCTTGTCTCTTCCATCCAAGTTCTACTGGTTTGTTTTTTTCAGGGAACAGAAAGAATACATCTGCTTTTAAATGATTACATGGCTTTTCTCCATTAATTCTGTACACATTCATTAGTATCTTATGCATAGGACACTGAGGTCATGGCTGAAAACACAATCATTTCCTTTTAGATGCTTACAGTCTGGTGAGGCAGATAGGCAAGAACGGTTACCATGAAGTTGTGCAAAGTGAGTACTGTCCGTATATCACAGTACCTTGTGTTTAGTGCTATGATAGATTTAGGCATAGAGGTCAGAAGTCAGAGGTGACCTCTATGCCGAAATCCTATCAGGGCAAGGAAGGCTTCCTGGAGGCAAGAACAATGAGATCAATGAAGAACCAACTGTGAGAAGTAGTGAGGAGGATAAACACATTAGTTTATGGTTGGTAATGTTTTGGTGTTTTTGGAGCAAAGAGTGTCTGGGGGAATGGGAAGATGTTGTTGTGATATCAGCACAGGAACTTGAGTGGGAAAATACAGGCTCAAGTTCTTACTCTGCCACTTGCTTTATTACACTGGGAATATAACTTTCTCTTAAATCTTGATTATGGAGAAAGTTAAGTTCCAAAGTCATGTAGCAAATATCACTTCCAGCATTCTACTTCACTGGACTTTATAAGGATCAAATGATAATATATATTTGAAAAGTACTTGTAAAATGTTTACTTTATCCTCTAGTCTACACAAATTTCTCTTAAATGTCACCTAAAGAGAGGATTCTAACAAGATGATCCATTTTAATCATTTGATTAAAAATAGTGAGGAATGAAATCTGATCTGGTTACAGGTAAGAACATTACTACTTTGAACTGGTGTTCCAGATTGTGTAGTTCCTATGCATTGTAATGTATAAGACACTTGTAAAGCCCCTTCCCTTTAATATACGCCTGATGCCATTTGAAGTTCATTGTATGTGGTGTCGCTAGTTCCTATTAAAATTTTTCGATGTATGTATCAACAACTCCAAGTTACATATGCAGAAACTGAGGTCCAGATGTATTAAGGGAGTTTTTGCAGGGACTTCAGCAGTGTATAGCTTATGAAGGATTGTTTTTTGGTAGCGTTGGAGTTACTCAGATCCTACTCCATCCTTCAGGGCCACAGTCCACTGGGAGATGATTATCAGAAAAAGAAAGTCCTTTAGGGATGCTGGCTGGGAAAGACTGATAGTGAAAGGACCCCACAGCACCAAGCAGGAGACAGGCAATGAGGATCAATGTAATGTATCAGGGAGGATCTGGTCTTGAGCTCTGCCTTTTCATTGATGCTTTGGGAAGTGTTTCTTGGAGCAGTGTCTGTACCACAATAGGACACCCTCTCTTCTTGTATTCCTCCCTGCTGCACACCTCAAAAAAGAAACTTCTGGAGAAACAGACATAGATAAATGGGTAGGGGAGGTGTTCAAGGTTTAAAACACCTTATCTTTACCTCTTAGGAGGAGATGGACCTAAAACCGAGAGTGGGATCATGGGAAAAAAAGGACCCAATTATGGGTAGGTTACTAAGACTCATAGATTGTATCTGATTTAATAAATATAATCGTTCTGCTGTGTTCTCTGTATGTTTATGTCATTCAAGGCTTTCAAAATTTCTTCAACAGTAATTATTTAGAATCATCAAATCATTTGAATGAGAGATCAGGTCTTGAACTCTGCCCAAGATGGGTTCTCACTGAAGCTCCAGGAAGATCTTACTGTCACTGTTTCACCTCCCAGGACCATTATAGCTCTGTCCCTATTCACTAAGGGCAAAGAGAAATAGCACACATGGAAGACTGTATTTTTCCTCAAAAGAACTTCACAAAAATCTCTTTTCAGCCCGGAATTCTCACTATTCTTTCTGCTTTCCATTCTGATTAGTTCAAGGAACATCACGTAGAAAAAAGACCAAATGATGTTAGTATTGGAACTGGGAGAAAAGGATTATTCAGTCACCACCTACTTGACTCTACTCAGACCAAGGGGATGCAAAGTCTTCTTAGCAGGAAGAGAGAAAGGAGCAAATGTTTACTGTGTGATTAGAATGTGCTAGTTGCTTTGTATTAACATGAATCATCTTCACCACAACCTAGAACCTAGAGAAGGAAGTGTCATTGAATTATCAAAGACTTGATATTGATCTTTTCTTTTTTTTTTTTTGGCCGCTCGGCTTGCGGGATCTTACTTCCCTGACCAGGATCGAACCTGCGCCCCCTGCAGCAGAAGTGCGGAGTCTTAACAACTGGACTCCCAGAGAAGTCCCAGTATTGATCTTTTCTGAGCATGTGTGACAAATCTTGGGACCACTGGGTGTAGGATCTTTCTTCAATATGTTTTTATTTAATTAAAACATTCCTACACTGCTATGCTCTTACAAATTGCTTCTGGAACAGACAGAGAGGTAACGTTCCTTCAACCCAAAGACACACTACGGGGTCAGTGAATACTGAGGCACCACCTTTGTCTTCCCTGTGCCCAGAAATGAACTACACAGAGCTGGCACTGAGTAAATTAAATAGCTTCCAGAGACGCTATTAAAGGATATGTTGTAGAGCATAAGGAACTCAGGCGTTAACACGGCTGAATACATTCCTTCTCCCTGCTCTATACACATACTGTACACATGTTGAAAATTTATTGGATCACATCCCTATAACAGAACAAACAAAAATACAAACTTAGAGTTTAAAGGAAGACAGACTGGTCATCAAATTCAAGATTTTTAAATATTTTCTATTTTAAACAAGTAATTCAACCACTGAGAATCACTCTAAGAAAATTGTCTGAAATATAAAATGGGTTTTATGCATCAAGATGTTAATTACATTATCTATAAGGAATAAAACTAAAACTAAATATCCAAAAATAAAAAGATGGGCATATAGTCAACTACGTACCTACTCAATAAAATATTAAACCACTTACAATGAAATTTAATATTATGGGAAATTGTAACATTATAATATTGGAACAAAACTGAAGCCACAAATTTATATACAAAATGGTCACAACTACATAAAAATTTCAAAAACCTATTTGGAGTAAAAAAAAAAAAAAAAAGCAAAAAAATTCCCAAATATTTAGGGAGGTGTTTCTGTATGTGCTGGGAAGATGAATGTTTTTACCTCTTTTCTTCCTGTATTTCTTAATATTTAAGTAGTGGTTACTATTATTTTTATAATTTAAAAATTACATAAAGTAAACACAAAAATCAAAATATTTTTTCAGAACAGACCTATTCTCCCCTAAACTGAGCTCTCCTTGAGGATACATATTAGTCATCATTGCACCCTCAAGACCCCAACAGAGTGCTTAGAAAACAGGAGCTAATGAATATATGTTTGCACATTGATTTAGTGATTTGAAGGAGGATCACTCAAAAAACAAGCAGAGCCCCTGAACTACAAGCCATGAGCAGCTGAGTCTTAGAAGAAAAGAGAGAAAAGCGCTGTTAGTCTTCTAAAACCAGAACAAAGGTAAACCTTAAGGTTTCCTCTTCTAACTTATGTTCCCACCTATGGTAAGTAGATAGTGTAACACAAAGAAAGAAAGCTATTGGCTTTTAAGCTCTGTAAATACATTTTTACTTACGAAAGCCAACAGGTTTTTGTTATCTCCTTTCAGGTACTATATTTACATAAGATTTTACCTGAAGTTTTACTGTTATAATCAGCCAATAACTCCTCTCACCTTGAATCACCCTGAATTACTAGCTATTATTTAAGACTTGCTACATTGCATTAGGCTCTTTGTAACATGAAGTGACCTTTCCTCTCATCACACAGTATCTAAATTAAAAAGCAGTAGCTAATCACAGAGATTTATTGAGTCCAATCAAACTGATGCATCATTTGCATAATCTGATGTACTTAACAAGCAGATAGGGCTGTCAGAACACTCTGTCTTCCAGGTGGAATGAGAATAGACATTGTCCATCTTTATATCTGTGATTCTTCTAGTTTTTCTGTGCTCCACTGCTGACCTACACTCTCCCCTACCCTTCATCTGGTATAAAAACTAAAATTAAGATCCAATAATATGTGTGCTTTGATATGGCAAAAAAAAAAAAAGAGAGAGAGAGAGCCTGGATTGGTCTAACTACAAATTTCCCTCCCTACTCTATTTTTATGGATAAGGTCCCCTAGTCAAATAGTAATCCTTTCCAAAGGGACCAGGGAGGCATTCTGCTTATATCTGTTTGGATTCATTATGTGTTGATTTCACATGTAAACTCCCATAGGGAAATCTCATTCCTCTTATTTACAATCAAAGGTAGAGAAAGTTTTCTTATGGTCGTCTCCTCATGGTCTTCCTACACATGAAAATCCAGACTGACTGAAAAATCTTCACCATCCTAATTAAACTCAACTCCATCCATTACAATGACTTTCAAGGCTGTACAGGACCTGTACTCCAACACTCGGCACTCACCCCTCAGTCCCTTCTGGTCTGAGCTCATCTTCTTGCTCACTCTAATCAAGCCACACTGGATGACTCCATATTCCTTGAATAATCAGGCACAGGCTTGCTGCAGCGTTTGCTTTGACTCTTCCTTCTGCCTGAAATACTCTTCCCTCAGATATGTACCTGGATGATTAGTTCAAGTACTTGGTCAAAGATTGCGTTCTTGGGCTTCCTTGGTGGCGCAGTGGTTGAGAGTCCGCCTGCCGATGCAGGGGAGACGGCTTCGTGCCCCGGTCCGGGAAGATCCCACATGCCGCGGAGCGGCTGGGCCCGTGAGCCATGGCCGCTGAGCCTGTGTGTCTGGAGCCTGTGCTCCGCAGCGGGAGAGGCCACAACAGTGAGAGGCCCGCGTACCGCAACAAAAAAAAAAAAAAAAAAAAAAGGTTGCCTTCTCAATGAGGTGTAACTTAATCAGAAATTTCCATTTTTCTTTTCTGTAGCACAACTCATACCCTTTGTTTTATTTTTCTCCATTGCACTTATTACACACCAACATTCTACATTATGTATTTGTGTGTTTATTCATTTTTAAAGCCTTTCTCTCTTCCCCTTGAATGTAAATTCCATGAAGCAAGTAATGGTTCAATAAGTTAGCTCTAACACTTAGAACTGTGCATGTTTTAGAAAATGCCCAATAAATATTCGTTAATGTTTTTTAAATGGATGAATTTAAATTAAAAAATTGGAGCAAAAATTCTTTTATCTATTAACGTAAAATTCTGATGTATATTTTAACTTTAGAAAAGTTTTTAGTAACCCACTTGAGCCCCCATTACACACTTAACAGGAAACCCATTATATTTCTCTGTATACACCCTTCCATTCCCCAAATCATTCAAAACTCTTACAGATTTACATAGCTGAAAGTATGTCATGCC
This sequence comes from Aethalodelphis obliquidens, assembly GCF_003676395.1. Taxonomy (NCBI): domain Eukaryota; kingdom Metazoa; phylum Chordata; class Mammalia; order Artiodactyla; family Delphinidae; genus Aethalodelphis; species Aethalodelphis obliquidens. Next base: position 1,137,105 of record NW_020838005.1, on the reverse strand, counting down.
TTTTCAAGATATTAAGCAGAGACTGAGAACTGGATTCTGATTGGTCTATTATTGCAACTGTTTTGTCACTGGATGGAAAAACTGGTCCATAATATAGAAGTATTTTTACAGGCTCTGAACCCTCCCTGGACAGTGATGGTGCTTCAAATAAGGCACTAAGGTTCTTAGTTCACATTGACTTGCTTAGCTGTCGCTCACATCGCTTGTTCATGGGAGGATAGCTAGATTTAAAGGAAGTGGCAGCTTCATATTGCTTCAAATCAACTCTTCTCAATCAAACTTAAAACCTTGTCTAAAGCCCGTTCTCCAGCGTAAAGTCCCTTTTCCCACATGCTATTTAATTCAGAGGTCTCTGTCTTTGGTCCTCATATCCTGAAGTATTCCCTGAGTTGCCCCACACAATTGTGGAGGCTGGCGAGTCCAAAATCTGCAGGGTATGCTAGCAGGCTGCAAACCCAGAAGAGTTAGGATTGCAGCTCAAGTCTGAAGGCCGGCTACTGGCAGAATGCTCTCTTTCTCAGGGGAGGTCATTCTTTTTTCTATTAAAGCCTTCAAGTAATTGGATGAGGCCTGTACATATTAAGGTGGGTAATCTCCTTTGCTGAAGTCTACTGATTTACATGTTAATGTCATCTGCAAAGATATCTTCACAGGAACAGGGTATCATTTGACCAAATATCTTAGTACTGTGGCCTAGCCAAGTTAACACAGAAAATTAATCATACACTAGGCATATAGATTGGGATTTGACTCTTCCCTTCCAGAAAGCCGAGGGCTTTTTATTTAATTTGTCACTCTCTCCACAGAGATGTACTCCACATTGCAGCTATTTCATCATTGAAAAAAGACAAAAAAGAACTGGTTATACACTAATTCTCTAATCCTAGAAAAACGTGTTCCTGCTAGCCCTACATGTGCATATCAGAGAGCGCCCTCCAAGAGATTCTTCGCCAGACAAAGAGGATCAACTCAGTATTACAAATCTTGGGCCCACTGGAGAAAGGAAGGGATAGCCACACAAGTAATAATGCCCAAAGCTGTGACAGGTTAATTAAAATGAACTTTAAACACCTGCAAGTGGAGTCTGCTGGCATTGTCCTTACTTTTATACAAACTGTATGGAAGAACATTGTCCCAGGAGTCACATTAAACCAATTTATTTATTTGTAACTTAGTCATTCTACAAACTCTCCTTCTGTGTCACATGCTTCTGGGTTGAGCAGAAGTACTCTGTAAGCTTGATAGAATAAGAATATAGGACTGGGTGATCCTTTCTGATTTCTCTCTGGACTTAACCAAGCAAAGCTGCTAACCCATGCACTTATTAGTCTGTGATCATTTATGCACTATAATTATGAATTAAAACCATCCAATTATTCATAAATTAAATTAATTTTGTGTTGAACAGATCTTCTTGATAGGTCAAGAATAAAGCCATTTCTGAGAGTGACTTAAGAAGAGAAAAGATAAATGCCGCTGAATACCAAGGAACTGAGAAGAGTTTGAAGAAATTAAGACTTAGAATTTAACTTATAAATAGGTGATGGTTAATATTATGTGGCAACTTGGCTGAGCCATGATACCCAGATACTTGTTCAAATATTATTCTGGATGCTTCTATGAAGGGTTTTTTGATGAGATTAACATTTAAATCAGCAGATTCTTTTGTAAACCACTTTATTGAGGTATAACTGACATGTAAAAGGCTGTACATATTCAAAGTATAGAAGTTGATGTGTCTGGGGATAAGTATACACCTATGAAGCCATCACCACTATCAAGGCCACAGATATATCCAAGTCCTCCTAAAGTATCCTCCCACCTCCTTTGTAAATTATTGTTTATTACTACTATTATTTTGTGTGGTAAAAACACTTAACATAAGATCTACCCTCTTAGTAAATTTTGAGTATACAATACAGTATTGTTAGATCTAGGCACTGTTCTGTACAGTAGATTTCTAGAACTTATTTACCACACAAAACTGAAACTTTGCACCCTTTAACCATAAACTCCCCACTTCCCTTCCCCCCCAGCCCCTGATAACCACCATTCTACTCTCCGCTTCTATGAATTTTTTTTTTTTTTTTTTGCGGTACGTGGGCCTCACTGTTGTGGCCTCTCCTGTTGCAGAGCACAGGCTCTGGACGCGCAGGCTCAGTGGCCATGGCTCACGGGCCCAGCCGCTCTGCGGCATGGGGAATCTTCCCGGACCGGGGCACGAACCCGCGTCCCCTGCATCGGCAGGCAGACTCTCAACCACTGTGCCACCAGGGAAGTCCTGCTTCTATGAATTTGATGATTTTAGATTCCACATATAAATGAGATCATTCTGTATTTGTCTTTCCATGTCTAGATTATTTCATTTAGCATAACCTTCTCCTGGTCCATCTATGTTATCATAAATGATAGGATTTTCTTCTTTTTAAGCTTGAATAATATTCCATTGTATGCATAAATTTTTTTAATCCACTCATCCATCAATGGACATTACATTGTTTCCATTCTTGGCTATTGTGAATAACGCTGCACTGAACAGGGGAGTACAGACATCTCTTCGAGATCTTGATTTCTATTGTTTTTGATAAATACCTACAAGTGGGATTGCTGGATCATATGGTAGCTCTAATTTTAATATCTTGAGGGATCATCATACTGTTTTCTTTAGTTGTTGCACCAATTAACATTCTCACCAACAGTGCACAAGGGTTGCCTTTTCTCCACATTCTCACCAGCACTTTCTATCGATTGTTTTTTTGACGATGGCCATTCTAACAGGCGTGACGTGATACCTCATTGTAGTTTTGTTCTGCATCTCCCTGATGATTAGTGATGTTGAACATCATTTCATGTACCTGTTGACCGTCTGTATGTCTTCTTCGGAAAAATGTTTTTTCAGGTCTTTGCCCATTTTTTAATTGGACTGTATGTTTTTTTGTTATTGAGTTGTATAAGTTCCTATATACTTTGGTTATTAACCCCTTACCAGATACATAATTTGCAAATATTTTCTCCATTCTGTAGGTTGCCTTTTCATTTTGTCAATTGTTTACCTGTTGTGCAGTTTTGTTTTGTTTTATTAGTTTTTATTGTTTTAGTTTGATGTAGTCTTACTTGTTTATTTTTGTTTTTGTTGCTTTTGTTTTTGGTATCAAATCCAAACAATCATTGCCAGAACCACTGTCAAGAATATTTTTTTCCTATGTTTTATTCTAGGAGTTTTGTGATTTCAGGTCTTATAGTTAAGTCTTTAATCCATTTTGAGTTATTTTTTGTGTATGGTATAAGATAGGGGTCCAACTGCATTCTTCTGTGTGTTATTATCCAGTTTTCTCAAAACCATTTATCGCAGAGGCTATCTTTTCTCCACTGAGTACTCTTGGCTCCTTTGTCAAATATTAATTGATCATTTATGTGAGGGTTTAAAAATTGATTAAACTAAGGTTCTGGATTATAAATTGTTAAGATAAAGGAACATCTAAAAAATATGACTGAAGGTTGGTGAAGAAGTGTACACACTATGAAAAGTACCTTCTCCATAAAATAAGAGCAGAGTCATGTGTTAAAAGGAAGGGGTAGGGGCTAGGTGAGGGACTGGGGGAGCATGTTGGACATTGGGATTCATAAATCTGTTTCCATCAGCGTGTATATTAGGAAACACCAGAACTAGAATGATGTCTTTCCATTCAAACTGAATATAGATAAAATAACCAACTTCAAGTCTATAAAAATATACGCAGAAATGAGGCAATGAAGTATTGCTCTCAAGTTTCCACAAAAAAAAAAAGCATGCTTGTTAAAATAATTTTTTAAAAGATACATAAAACAATTTAGGAGTCATATGTTGCCCCCTGAAAAGTATATATATTTTAAATGTCTGTATAACAGGTGAAGAAAGCCATGAGAAGGAAAAACACTTACATGTGCAAAGAGAGCTACCTGTAATGAAAAAAACATGGAAAAGAACACCTGTGTCAGATGGCCATGTGAGCCTAGGGAGTTAATCTTTCTGCTCCAGACACTACAAGGCCCCTGGAGATACACAGAACATGATGGAACTTGGATGTCTTGCAGGATAGCTGCTGCACTGCTGTTGGTCACACTATTCATGATTATTCAAGAGCAATAGGCAGTTACAGAGGTGTTCTGTTTAGACGCTGAGAGTCAATAAGGCTGAAACTGTGTGTTTCTTGCTCAAATCTACTTGGATCTCAACATTACAACTTTGAGAATTCATCTACACAGCCTTAGTTCCAGGGCACGTGTTTATGCCTAGCAATTTGGGCCAGAATGAGTGTCAATTGCCACTTCATGCAGACATAGAAAAAGTGATGTATGTATACCTATATATTAGCACGTGTGTGTTAGTGTGTGGCTGAGGGTTTTGAGAGGGAGAATTATAGGTAAATAGCTAGCTAGCTAGCTAGCTAGATAACATGCACATTATAGACAATAAATGGATGGATGGATGGATGGATGGATAGATGGATAGATCGATATAGAGGTAGATTGATATATAACTTACAAATTATCAATATCCTGGGCTTACTGGTGAGTTGTATGTTCTTTATATACTTAAATTCTCTTAAAATTTTTCTAAAGTGAACATTATTAATTTTATATAATAAATTAGAAATCAAAAACTTTTTTTAATGTTCCAAAACTGGAGAATTTTAGAGTGATGAACAGGTTGAGGATGAAGCTATTTCTGAGAATGACATAAGGGGAAGATAAATGCAACAGCATGTCAAGGAACTGAGCGATAAGCTCAGCTTTTTTTTATCAGATTACATGAACATTGTACTCACTTGGATGGTGGTAGAAACTAGGGTTTGAAACAGGAAAATCTGTGAAAAGTGTGCTAACTTGTAGATGAATATGCAGAAGTAGCTGGGAGGCTAAGCAAATATAGAGTGCTGCCCAGCTTCAGAGGAAAAACGATTTGCACACATATAGAAGAGGAAAGATACCAATAGCTGGGAAACTTAGGAAAACTGAACACTGCTTCCTGCATACTTAGGAGGTAACAGAATGAGGACCGTCTACTAAAAAGCTACAGATGTACATTATCCTTGCTATAGATGAATGAAGTGAAGTGATGTCAAAAGTAACACAGGTTTTGTAAACAATGCCACAGTCATTCTGGAAGGCACAATGGAAAGCCTGAAAAGAGAGCAGTGGTGTAGTGACAAGGTGGCACGAGAAGCACAGAGAAATTTCGAGACAAGAATATAGAAAAAAATTGACCAAAGTCGTTTTCACCTGGAAGATGACCACGAATGGCAGGACTTGAAAGAAAAAGGAACAGTTCGATAGTCAACAAGGACCTAATATATAGCACAGGGAACTCTACTCAATACTCTGTAATAAGCCATATGGGAAAAGAATCTGAGAAGGAATGGATATATATATATATATATATATAAAAAACTGAATCACTTTGCTGTATACCTGAAACTAACACAACATTGTAAATCAACTGTACTCCAATATAAAATAAAAATTAAATTAAAAAAAGATAAAGGTACAGCTCTAGGAGAACATACTGGGAAGAATAAGTAGAATGCAGAATGGGAGATGAGAGTTTCATGTACAAATATTGTCTTGAACTATCTTCATAGATCACAGAGAGTTGCAGAAGCAATCTCAGATGTCTCCAGTATGCAATTCTCTAATGAATCACTGCCAGGGTTGCTTGACTTACCAGAGTTGTTAGGTGCAAACCTCAGCACGTGTCTTACTATATAGAGGAAAGGTATTTATCAGGAACGACCTAGTGAATGGGGTCAGGATGAATAGAATGAAACAAGACCCACAGAACCCAAGGAGTTATCTGAAGTTTCTACATTGTTATTTCTTGTTCCTAGGAAAGAAGCTGGGTGGCAAGGAGTTAGAACATTTATAGTAGAAAAGCTGATTAGGAGAAATACTGATCTGCAGGTGAACACTGTCTACGTGTGCAGACAAGTCGTAATGATATCACTGACCCAGATATCTAGAGAAATACATCACACGTTTACCTGTCAAAATTTTGTAAGGGGTCCCCAAACAGTCCTGTTCATGCTTTTGAGTTCCTTGATTAATAATTCTCTAGTCATTTTAGTAAACACCCCTTCATTAAAGTGAGGACAGGGAGGGGCAAATCTTCACCAGAGTTAAATCATGAAGCTACACTATTTAAAAGTCTTGTCCAGGGCTTCCCTGGTGGCGCGGTGGTTGAGAGTCCGCCTGCCGATGCAGCGGACACGGGTTCCTGCCCCGGTCCGGGAAGATCCCACATGCCGCGGAGCGGCTGGGCCCGTGAGCCATGGCCGCTGAGCCTGCGCGTCCGGAGCCTGTGCTCCGCAACGGGAGAGGCCACAGCAGTGAGGGGCCCGCGTACCGCAAAAGAAAAAATAAATAAATAAATAAAAATAAAAGTCTTGTCCAGGCAGAGTATCAGACAGCAGATACATGAGATCGACTAGATAGTACAGAAATTGACCATAATATATCTATAAATTTAGTGTATAATAAGGTTAAATTTTCATACCGCTTTATGGCCCTCAATAAATGGTATTAATTAGTAGGTTTACTAATTAATACGTCTAGCTAATTAACTATATAGAAAAGAAAAACATCGACTTAGAATTCCTGTCTGATATACTAATTCCACATTAATTAAAGATTAATATATAAAATATAAATATAAATAAACAGATTTTTCACCCATCAAATTAGCACAGATTTTTTAAATGATAGTGCTTAATATTGCCAAGGATATCACTGCTGAAGGAAGGGGAAATTAGTCCAATATTTTGGATACGTTGTATACATTCTAATCATTTTCCTGGGTCTTATTCCAAAGTGTAAAATTTTTCTTATGCTGAGGGGATGATGATTCTTGGGCTTTAACATATATGGCCAAATAGCCATCTTGAAAGTGTTTTTCCTTATTATCATATTAACTCTTGTTGAGTATAGAAGAACACAAAGTACCAACAAGCAAAAAAAGAAAAAAAGGCTTTTAAAGGGTCTAATTTCTCCACATCAGAGACAAGTTCTCACCAGGGTATATTCATTTAGAAAATTTTCAACACATCTATATGTGTGTTACTTTCTCCAAAATGAGACCATGATATTAAGTTCTACAGCTTTCTTTTACATTTAGAAATGTATTGTGAAAATCTCTTAAATGAATAGGTACAGTTCTGAAGCATCTGTATTGCTGCTCAGTGCTCCACTGGATGGACGCACAACAATTTAACTAATGCACTTCTGTTGGGATTGCTTCCAACATTTCATTGTCACAGCGTTACAGAAAATACTCATGCAGAAGCGTGTGAACACTCTCACCATTTGGGGATAGACACACAATTTTATTAGAACACCTTTTGGTATTGTAGCCAATTTTACTGACACTGGCAAATTGGAATGCAGTCTTGGATAGCTGGGCTGTTTGCTGGGAGAGTGTATGCATATATAAATATACGTGTGTGTGTGTGTGTGTGTGTGTGTGTGTGTGTATAAACACAACACCAGCGTAAATTAGTGATTTATAAATTGGTTCCACTCTTGCCAAAATAGGCAACACCTTTCACTGGAAACAAAAATATACCTGTTGTTGGCAGATCTCACGCTATTGAGTGTAGTGTGCTCACAAAGTCCCTATCAACTGAGAATTAATAGTCATGGTCATCTGAAAATTTGAAATCAACTAATTCTTAGCATGGTGACATTTTCCTGAAAGCACGATTTATTTTACTTACATTTAAAAACCTTAAAAAAAATACACCTTCTAAGAAGATGTGGGGTTTGGAAAATTCTGAAATAAATCTGAAAAGTGGGAGCTACAAAAAAAATCTCATTGAATTTTTCAGAACTTTGGCTTTTCTTAAGTATAAATAAATTAGTAGGTGAATGTGTTTCTCTGTTCTAATTATTAATAGAAAATGACACCCCATTGATTTTCATATATTTTAACCAGTTTCATTCATTCACTCCATACGTGATTACTCATTACCTTCTTTATATTCTCACATTCCCTCTCTCTCTCCCTCTCCCCCCCCCACACACACATACACACAGCAGACACTAAAGAAACTACCTTCAAGAGGCTCACATAAGCTCCTAATCTGAGCATTTTGGGGAAAAAATAGAGCAAGGGAAGAAAGCAACTCATTTGCACCATGATGACACTCTGAGATCATGCGACAGGTACTAACATGAATCTGCATACATCATACAGCAGTCCTTTGCCAAAGATCACAAAGCAAGTAACAAAATAAGCACGAGAATTTGGTTCGCCCATGCCCACTGCTCCAGTAGAGAACGTTTTTCTTCTCTGAGAATTTATCATCAGGAACCGGCGACCTGAATATCATAAAATCAATGATTAAATAACACACTATGTATGGGAGAAGGTGCAGGAGAGAGGCAATATTTTCATTGGTCATGTTTTATTGATTCTTTCTGTCCAGGCAAGAAAACTTCTTGTAAGAATAAACTAGGCTTAGGAACAAAATTGGGTCATTTGTAGAGAAGAGACATGAATGGACCTAGAGACTGTCATACAGGGTGAAGTAAGTCAGAAACAGCAAAACAAATATATATTAACACATACATGTGGAATCTGAAAAAGTTGGTATAGACGATCTTATTTACAAACAGAAATACAGACACAGATGTAGAGAACAAATATATGGATACAAAGGGGGAAGGGGGGGTTGGGATGAATTGGGAGATTGGGATTGACATATACACACTATTGATACTATGTATAAAATAGATAACTAATGAGGACCTACTGTATAGCACAGGGAAACTCAATGCTCTGTGGTGACCTAAATGAAAAGGAAATCCACAAAAGGGGATAAATGTATACGTATAGCTGATTCACTTCGCTGTACAGTATAAACTAACACAATATTGTAAAGCAACTATACCCCAATTAAAAAAAAATGAATAAACAAGACTTAGGGAGGAAGAAGCAGGCTGAAGACATAAAGGGAACAGTTATAATGATTGCTCATGACTTGGGTACAAGATTGAAGGCTGAGAGAGTTACCAGTGAGGAAATGAGGAGAGGACACTTAGAATTTAGAACTAATGAAAGGTTGGAGGGACAGGAAGGCCGGGGATGCTATAAAGTGAACTGATAATGTGCGTGGCGAGAAGATAATTTGGAGGAGAGGGAGAAGACAGAACCAAGCAAAGGAAAGACTGAGCTGTGAAAATCAAGCTTGCTTTGCACAATACACCATTATTAACCCCAACAGAAATGCTGAACGGATCAGGGATCTGAGTTACAGAATAACTAGTCAGGTGAGCCTTCTAGCCAAACCGACTTATTGGCCTGATAAGAAAGCTGGAATCAACAAGGCTAAGTTATCTTTTTAAAAAGTCCCAGGAGGAAATAAAGTCAGTTCTCTCTCTCAGTCAAAACAATTTTTTTTCTTTTTTTTTTTTTGCTGCAAACCTTGGCTCCAATTATAGTATTTCTTATGAGTTCGTTTAGGCAGAAATGGACCAGGGCCAGGGCAAGAGATTTATTCGCATGGACTGAGAGAATGTGCATTCCCTCCCCCAGCCCCCTACACACACAGCGAGAAAAAATACAGGATTTGAGGGCCTTGTGTTTGGAGATAAGGGTCATGTAAAAAACACACTAGACCCTTTAGAAGTTCATCTTACAAAACAAGTTTTTCCAAAGCCATCTGTTCCCACCATTTCTGGATGGGAAAGAGGGACATGTTTGCACACCAGAGGGTGTGGTTTGTACCAGATGACAAAGTGAGTCATGATTACTTTCTGCTTCTCTTTATCACATCTCATTAATGCTTGATCCCAGCGTAGCACTCAGGTCTTCTCCAAAAGCCCTACGTGCATATTAACCATGGTTCTATGCTCTTACTGTCACTCTAGCTTCATTTCGGCCTGTCAGTGTTTACTTCAGGGAAACTTCAGATGGCATTTTGAGCAAACATGATCTTGTAGATCAGAATAAGGCATTCAGGAGATATCAGGTAGGTAATTTGAGCTCAAGCTACCCAGAAACCTGAGTTTCATTCCATTCCAGCCTAATAAACTGGGGTGTCACCCCTGAGTTCTGTCTAGCACATCATTTTTAAAAATTTTATTGGAGTAGAGTTGATTTACAATGTTGTGTTAGTTTCAAGTGTCCAGCAAAGTGATTCAGTTATACATACACATATATCTATTCTTTTTCAGATTCTTTTCCCATATAGGTTATTATAGAGTATTGACTAGAGGTCCCTGTGCTCTACAGTAGGTCCTTGCTGTTTTCTATTTTATATGTAGTAGTGTGTGCATGTTCATCCCAACCTCCTAATGTATCCTTCCCCCACAACTTTCCCCTTTGGTTACCATAAGTTTATTTTCTAAGTCTGTGAATCTGTTTCTGTTTTGTAAATAAGTTCATTTATATCATTTTTTTACATTCCACATAGAAATGATATCATATGATAATTGTCTTTCCCTGTCTGACTTACTTCACTTGGTAGGATAATCTCTAGGTCCATCCATGTTACCGCAAATGGCATTATTTCATTCTTTTTTACTGTCTAGCCCATTCTTGAAACGAAGATCTTTACTGGTCCAGAAAGGACACTGGATGGCTTGGAGCAAAAGCTTTTATTCAGTTGCACAGAATCATTTTTTGGCAAAATTAGAAAGGTAGCAATGCACCTAAAAGCATAAATTTAGCCACTAGTGAGATGTTTCAGCAAGTCTAAAACATCAAGTAGAAACAGAGAGCTTTTCTAGTTTTTTTCCAATACTCTCTGTGATACACTGGAATTTTTTAGATATTAAGAATTGTTTCTACCAAAAAAGGGGGTAGGGCTGGTCCAGTTGTACCGGTTGGGTTGCTGCTTTATCCTCTGAGTCCCTTTTGCTAACCCAGAGCTTTGTACTTCCAGAAAAGAGTTCTGGATACAAGTTGTACAACTGATATAACTCCTCCTCCAGCCTAACCAAATGGTGGCCTAGCCTACTGTCCTGTGTCTTTGATTTGGGATAATGTATGTGCGAGCATGCATGTGTGTATTTGTTCCGAGAGATATCCCAACACCTGTCTTAGTCCCACCGCAAGACTTGAGCTCTGCTCTAGACCTAAGTCAGTATGAAGACTCTTGCCATCCAGGAAGAATTTTCACAAATAACAACTACTTCCTTACCTTCCCGCCAAAATCTGAAAACTAACCTTTGCCTAAATTCCCTACTATTTTGTTCTGAATACCTGACTGGCCACCTGAATTCTTTACCAAATCGTGTTCTGTCCCCTTTACCCATCTCTAGAGTCCCTCTTGCAGCCAAGTCACTTTCTTGAGCATCCTTTTTTTCCAAAAGTCCCCGCAAAGAGACCATGTTCTGTACCTAAATCTGTAAAGATTAACACTGTTCAAATTCACCATGGAATAGAAGACCCTACATAACTTATCTTCCCGTAGGTGTTCAGCCTTACTTCCTATAATTCCCAAAGCAGATCCCTTCTCTTCATGCTAGTCCAGCAGTCCTTTTCTCATGTATATGTGGAATCTTAAAAAAAGAAAAAGTCAAACGCAGAGTAGCAGAGAGTAGAATGATAGCAACCAGAGAATGGGGGTGTGAGGGAAAAGGGGAGATACTGATCAAAGAGGACAAACTGTCAGTTATAAAATGAATACATTCTGGAGCCCTCATGTTATACATGGTGACCAGAGTTAATAATGATGTATTGTACACTTTAGACTTGCCAAGATAGTAGATCTCTCTCTCTCTCTCTCTCTCTCTCTCTCTCTCTCTCTCTCTCTCACACACACACACACACACACACACACACACACACACACACACAAAATGATAACTATGGGAGGTGATGGATTTGTTAATTAGTATGATTGTGGTAATCATTTCATGAAAAAAACTGCATGTTCTCTAGAACATGAAGTTGATAAACACAGGAAAAGAATTATATCCCATCTGGAATCATTAAAGTTGGTCTGAAAGAGAGGATGGCAAATAGCCAAGGAATGTGGAGGTCATCCTCTCATGGCCAGAGCGGGAAGTGGCTGGACGCCTTCAAACCTCCAGCTCAACTAAACAGGAGAGAGTAGATGAACGACAGCTTTATGGGTCACATCCATCTCAGTGGGGAGGAAAGAGTTTTGAATATTTTTTTTCTTGAAGACAGGCTTTGAAGAGGGAGAAAAAGACCATCAGAACAGAGTACTGAAATGGGAGGGAATGACTGGAACAGAATATTGTTAATGAAGACAAAATATTACAGAAAGGAGAGGCTGGAAATACTAAACATAAAAGCATCAACTTTGCAGTTTTAGAGCAGGATTTACTTCCTTTGACAGTCTAGATCTGTGATTTTTATGTCTTCTTTGGTTCATAAAACCCTTAGATAATTTGAGGAAACCTTTGGACTTGGCCGATAAATGCAAAAAAAAAAAAAATTAACAAAATTCTGCATAGATTTTCATGAGAAGTACTGAGCCTGTGAAGTCCATTTATTGATTTGTTTTCAAAACCAGTGTTCTAGAACGTACACTCATTCCTGATATCAAAGGTAAGCTATAATAATGTTGGCAAGGAGGTTGTTCCCACTCTGTTGTAACTGCCAACATCACCCCCTCAAACTAAAGAGTGAGGTTTCACCTCTAAGAAGCCTCTTACATCTATTTTCTTTGTCAGGAAGACCCCACTAGGGAGGTGGTCCCGGAACATTTCACCCATTTCCTAGAACACTACCTCCCTAAATTGCATTTATTGGTCATCTTCAAAGCCTGAGAAATTTACTAGGGATGGTGAGGAAGTGGCAAAAGTGAAGTAGACTTGGACTTGAAGATCTGAGTTCTGGCCTCAGAACAACTGTGTGACTTTAGGCCACTCACATAACCTCTCGACAGCTCAATCCTCTCACCTGTGAAATACCAGCCAGATAAGATGATTTTTAATTTTCCTTTCTGCAGTGTGGATGTGTCCAGGAGAAGGTGAGACCTGGATTTGGAGGGTTTGGTAGGATTAATGAACAGGGGAGGAAGTCTATTCTGTATTTTTGGTGAACCTTTATTAAGTCTCCAAAGTGTGTTAACAACTGGCTTTAACATTTCCTATAGAGAAACAGACATATGAAGTTGAATTTATTTAACAGGTTTGGGTGTGTTATTTTGGGACAGGAATACCTCCCATTTACAATACTGCATTAGAGCATCTATTGAAAATAGATGAGTCAGCAAGATGTTTTCTTCATCCTATTATATTCGTAGGGTCATATTTTGAGATACGACACATCAATCCATAGACATTTCTGTTTTGTAGGGATATTTCTAGTGTGTCACGCTGGAGAATCCTGGCCCCTGCTTTCCCTTACTTTTCTGAATTTAACTCTTTATGTTTCCATAAAACAATAGAAACATATACCGGTGACTCTTAAGGTAATTAAAAAAAAAAACTTGTTAAGGTTGCACTACTTCTTTGAAAATTTCATATATATATAAGATTTATATATAATATATGCAAATTATATGTTAATATATTTTATATATAAATATAAAATTATATATTAATACATTCACATCTATATCTTCACTTAAAATATACCGCTTTTCTGAATAGATACAAAGATGAAGCAGAACTTCTTCCCTGGCATTGAGGAGCTTACAATCTGTCATAAATTCAAATCTTTCCTAAACTGCTCCATATTGTCCAATATAGCTTTAAATTATCTGCAATATAATAATGCCTTCCTTTTATTTAGCTATTTATCATTTTACAAAGTGCTGTTATTAACTTGTCTTCATTTAATTTGACTTACACTCATGAATAAGTGTTTGGCAGTAAATTCTGAACTTTGTTTTATCTGTGTAGGCTAAAAGAAAAAATGAAAGTCAAAGAAAAGGTATTTGTGGGTTTTTTTTTTTTTTTCTTTCTTTTCCTTTTTTTCCCCTTATTTCTTCCCTGGTTAAATATTCCATACATCATGTGTGAGTCTAAGAAATCAAATATCAAACTATCAATTTAAAAACTTTCCAAGATTTAAATCATGTCTTCATATTCTAAGGTTTCTTAGAATATGTTTCTAACTTTACACGCTGCTGGTATAAGCGGTAGCCCACACCACCACATTCATTTACAGCAAATGACTCATTTGAAAATAATTCCTATTGCCACAAAGAATGGAGACTATTCCATTTACCCACTAAGTATTCTATGAGGGTATATATAACATGTCGGCAACGAAAACAAAAAACTGGATTTTGTCGACAAGCCCACAATTTTAGGCATGGCGCTTAGAACCAACGCCAGCCAAACTAATAAGAAGGCAGTATGAGACCAACCAGAAGTCAGATAAGAACAGTGGCTTGATTCTGAGACAATCCAGTTCCAAAATAAAATGGAAAGTACTGGAATTTTGTAATTTTTTTTAAACAGGTAACTTTGAAACTTAAAGAGGAAATCTGTACAGTTGGAAGTTAGTTTCCCTAAGGTTTATGTTTTCATGATTCTTGGCTCACGCTGCTTTTATAAACTGTCTAGATTTTGCTCACTGGCTCTTTAAGAACTGCCTCCAATTGGACTTCAGATGGTTCCATAGAGCTCTGTTGGTCTTGAGAATTGTTGAATCCATGTTTCTCTTTATTAACTCATTATCATTATTACAGGCGATAATCATGTAGTACAATTGCTCAAGTTTCATAAGTGAGCTAATCTCATGGTATTTCTAGGAGGACACCCAGGATGAACATTAAGCTAAATATGTAGGGCTTGCCAATGACAAAGAAAAAGATGGGATATAAAAAACACAGAGTGCAGACCTACTAGAGAGTGGCCTTGAGGACATGGGGAGGGGGAGGGGTAAGCTGGGACGAACTGAGAGAGTGGCATGGACATATATACACTACCAAATGTAAAACCGATAGCTAGTGGGAAGCAGCCACATAGCACAGGGAGACCAGCTCCGTGCTTTGTGACCACCTAGAGGGGTGGGATAGGGAGGGTGGGAGGGAGGGAGACGCAAGAGGGAAGAGCTATGGGGATATATGTATACGTATAACTGATTCACTTTGTTATAAAGCAGAAACTAACACACCATTGTAAAGCAATTATACCCCAATAAAGATGTTAAAATAAATAAATAATATAAAAATAAAAACCACAAAGTGTTACTATGGGTAGAAATGTATGCATTTCTTGTGTTAATGTCCTTTTTTCTTACTGAAGATGCCACAGTAATGTCTGGGCCTAGGAAAAAATACATAAATAAGTAAAGATTGCTCTTTGCAACCCTTCTACTCTGTTGTCAGCAACTGTTCCACTAGCCATTCCACATTTGGGGTGGCTTTTTGCATTATACCTCAAGAACTCTGTGAATGCCTTTGTAAATTTAGTGAATGTTTACTGATTACCTATTTTACAAGAGCAAGTTCTAGGGGCCACAGATAAAACAGAGATGAATGGAATACAATTTCTGCTATCACTTAACATTTCAACCTAAGATATAAAATAAGACACATTTTAAAATACACTAAAGGCAGAATGCACTTGTTACTGTAAAAGACATTCATGCTACAATATGTATTTGATTCGGTTAGTTCCTGGACAATAGTCGCATGTCCAATTACTATAAATCCATTCCTTTCTTCCAATAAATACAATGCCATCAAATCAGATTATCTTTAGTAACCAATTTCATACTCATAATATTTACATGTTATTCACAAAAATAAATGATAAAGAGGAAAAATATGTGTGTGTATTTAGGAGGATTCGTTCACTGCATGGGCTAGACTGATTACATGATTTTAAATATGAATCTAATACGTTTAGACATTTAGACTAAATATGATTGAGTCGGTGGTTGAGTGAGATTGAAACACCAATATTATACAGTTGATAATGTCATTAATAGAAATAAGAAGACTGGAGAAAATGTGCTTGAGGGAAATACAACGAATTCAATTTTAAATATGAGTTTGGTGGGGGTAACCATCAAACAATCGGAAATACAAGAATAAAACTCAAAAGACTGGCATTGACTAAATTTGAGAGTTATATACATATTAGAATTTGTGAGAATGGTTAATAATCTTAAGGGAGAAATTCTAAAATGAAAAGATGGCTGTGGAATGGATTTGGTGTAAAACTACTTGGAAGACAAGAAAGAAAAGGGAGTCAGTGAAAGAGTGTGAGATGTAAGACAAAAATGAGGAGAGCCGTTGTCACAGAGACCAAAGAAGATGCCAGTGCCACAAAGATGGGAAGGACACCTGAAAAGTCACAGGAAATAGGGTGTGAGAAATAACGAGACGTTAAATATTGAAAGGGGGATGAGGAAAGACTACTCACTTAAGAGACTTGGGATCCAGGAAAGAGGGAGATGTCATGGTAATGTAAGGTAGAACCAGGGTGAAGGAGAGTTTATATGGAGGTGGTGAGACCTGAACATGTCTGAAGGCAACAAGTCAATGAGTAGGGAGTGAGGGAAGAGGCTGAGCAGAGAGAAGATAATGACTTAGGCTTCACAGGAGCAGGAGAAGATGGGCTTCAGTCAAGGTAATCTTTAGGACCTAGAGATTTTGGGCAGGAGCAAAGAGAGGTAGGAAAGATGACAATCCAGGAAAATACATCCAGATAAAATGCAAAAACATTAAAGGGACCTCCCATTGGATGGACCCAATCATTCTTGATAACAGAGCCAAGGCCATCTACTCACAGGAGCTGAAATGAAGCAGAAGTAGAGATTTGAGGCAAGTGAAAAAAGTATGAAACAACCATTTTAGATAATGCAACAGAGAGGCCACAAAAGTTAAAGAATTATAGGACGGCAGTGAGGTACAGACTGACATTGAATATGTCAATAGGATCAGCATATTTGCAATACTTCCCACATTGATCTTTGGCAGTAAAAAAACAAAGAAAGCAAGCAACGTGAATTTTCCTAGGTTCAGCTTTGGTTAAGGTTGAGTAGCAAAAGTTTACAGTATACTTTCTCATACGTTAATCTAATTTTTGCTCTAATAAAAATCATAGGATGTCATATCATTTCCATTTTACACACTGAGGTTGACAAATGTCACATAAGTATTATGAGCCAGAATTTTAATGGGATCTCCAAGAGGCACACTGCCAATGGCCGAGAGGGATTCAGATAGTACAGAAGGAAAGGATGTAAGCTTAGGTCGCAATAACAGAATCTGGGGAGTAGGGGACTGGGAAGTCCACTCATATTAATCTTTGAGGAAGAGAAATCTATGTGAAAACACTCGGATATAGGTTTCCAATATATTGGTGGAAAACGTTTCGCCTCAACTCTGCTACCTAGTCAATGTTTCATTCTTGTCCAGCACTGATTTCCAACTAATCTCTGAAAGTATGTTAAATTACTAATATAATCTAATAAAAATAAATAATAAATGGTTATTAAAAAATATTTGCATGTTTCTAGCAAGGAGACCCTACTTCCTTCCTCATCACGCTGAATCCTGCCACTCTATTCCTACCTATCTCTTTGGTCTTCAATTGTGAAGCTTATGGGCATATTCCCAGGGGTCTTTGACTACATTCAGCCCAACTACTTTGAATTATAGCAGTTTCTCAATGTGGAAGAAAATTTTGATGAGGACTGCACCCCCATCCACATCGCTACTTTCACTCTCCACGTGTCATCACTTTCACCTCCAAGAGGGAATGAATAAAAGATCGCTGGACAGCCTCTTCCAAAGAATTTGTCAATTCATATCTATACTACTAGAGTTAAGAGCTTTATTCAATGTTTGATCTTAGAGGCACAAACTGTGAAATTCTATTTTTATTAAAGACCAGTGATTATTACTGTGACAGGTATTGCCACTTGAAGATTTTGAGCTATAGCATTTAAAGACATGATAAAGTCTGTACCTCTTTGTTGCTCTAAAGATCTGAGCCAATCGGGTGTTCTGTTGTGCCTGTGTGTGTGTAATGTCTAACTACAACATTTCCTGAAACCTGAAGGAGTTAAAGATGATTAAGCTCCACAGGTAGAGTAGAAAAACCAAGGAAGCACTTCTGATTATATTACCTGTATATTTCATAGAGGCAGTAGAGACAGTTTCTAGACCAGTGGTTCTCAACCCTGGCTGTACATTAGAATCACCTGGAGAGCTATTAAGAAGCACCAATGCCCATACATCACCAAAGCCAATTAAATCAGATACTCCAGGGGTGAGGCCCAGACTTTGGTGTTTGTTAAAAGCTGCCCAGGTGATTATAACGCTCAGCCAGGCTTAAGAACCATTAATCTCAGCCTTTTGGTCCATAAATCTGCTTGGTTAAAATATCTGGGTAAAGAGGTTGGATGGTTGTCTTAGCTCGTTTGTAAAAATTCCCTTTGTAAATCCCTTTGTAAAAATTCCCTTTGTAAAAATTCCCTTCTCCATGAACAAATTGTTCTCGTTTCCCTATTTTATTATTGTGACTCCTTTCCTAAGTATTGCTGAAGAGTTTTATAAAAGGAAGTGACTAAGTTTTGATGTCTCTTGAAATAAAGTAAAAGTCTATTCTTTAAGTTTGTCTAAGAAACACATCCACTGGAAATTGAAAATCAAAATTTTAAAATGTCAGATTTAAAGTAGACAAAGAACAAGCTGTTGAAGACTTGTGAAGACCTGAGACCATAAAACTCCTAGAAGAAAACATAGGCAGTAAGCTCCCTGACATAGGTCTTGGCAATGAATTTTTTTAGATTTCACACCAAAACAAAGACAACAAAAGCAAAAATAAACAAGTGAGACCACATCAAACAAAAAAAGCATCAACACAACAAAGGAAACCATTAAAAAAGAAAAAGCAACCTACTGAATGGAAGAAATCATTTGCAAATCATAAGTTTATAAGGCGTTAATATTCAAAACATGTAAAAATTTATACAACTCAATAGTAAAACAAACAATCTTATTAAAAAATGGGCAGAGGATCTGAATAGGCATCTTCCCAAGGAAGACATACAGAGGGCCAACCAGTGCATGGAAATGTGCTCAACATCACTAATCACTAGGGAAGTGCAAATCAGAATCACAATGATATATCAGAACCACAGTGATATGTATCATATATCGATGACATGCATTTCACAGCTGTTAGAATGGCCATAGCAAAAAGACAAGAAAAATACAGGTGTTGGTGAGGACGTGGACGAAAGGAAACCTTTGTGCACTGTTGGAAGGAATGTAAATTGGTGCAGCCACTACGGAAAACAGTATGGAGGGGTCCTCAAAAAAAAAAAAAAGAACTACCATATGATCCAGCAATTCCTGGGTATTTATCCAAAGGAAAAGAAAACACTAACTTGAAAAGATATCTGTACCTCCATGTTCACTGCAGCATTATTTACAATAGTCAAGACATGGAAACAGCCTAAGTGTCCATCCAAGGGTGACTAGATAAAGAAAATGTGATACACACACACACAATGGAATATTATTCAGCCTTAAAAAAAGAAGGAAGCCTTGACATTTGCTACAACTTGTATGGTGGCTCTTGTGGCATTATGCTAAGTGAAATAAGTCAGACAGAGAAAGACAAAAACCATATGATCTCACTTACATATAAACATGTATCAAGAAAAGCCAAACTCATAGGTAGAGAGAACAGATTGTTGGTTGCCAGAGGCTGGGATCAGGGGTGGGTGAAATGAGTGAAGGGGATCAAAAGGTATAAACTTTCCGTTAAAAGATAAATAATACCCAGCATGGCGACTATAATACTGTATTGTATATCTGAAAATTGCTAAGAGAGTAGATCTTAAAATTTCTCATCACAAGAAAAAAAATTGTAACAGTGTGTGGTGATAGATGGTAACTAAACTTATTGTGATGATCACTTCCCAATATACGCATATAGTGAATCATTTTGTTGTGTGTCTGAAACTAATATTATGCTATATGTCAATTATGTTACAATAAAAGAAAAAAATAATAAGCTGTCTTACAAGAAAAGTTTACTAGCACATTGGGGAGAAAGATTTAGGAAGATTCAAGTGTTGCTTTCTCTAACACTATCCAATCAACAACATACGTCTACAACATCAAGAGCTAATACCACAGTTTAGTCTACTAGACAACAAGTAT
Organism: Aethalodelphis obliquidens; assembly: GCF_003676395.1. Taxonomy (NCBI): domain Eukaryota; kingdom Metazoa; phylum Chordata; class Mammalia; order Artiodactyla; family Delphinidae; genus Aethalodelphis; species Aethalodelphis obliquidens. Next base: position 1,117,012 of record NW_020838005.1, on the reverse strand, counting down.
TTATTTGGCACCTATGTGTATATTCCAAAGTCGACTTAGTCACTTTGAGAAAAAAATCTCAGGTAATCATAAAAGACATGGCTAAAGCTATTTCAGATTTATTTAGAGCCTTAAAGAGAATGAAGGGAAACAAAACTCAGTAGAGTCTTAAAAACCATTTTCTCGTGTTCAAACCTAATCTATTTCACCTTGATTTCTGCTTTAAACGGTTTGTTTTCTTTGAAACCACTAAACCCACAAAACAGAGGATTGCCTATAAAAAAGAAGAAGAGTTAGAAAGTACAGGTAGTGACCAAGTGCTATCTCTGCCCCCATCTTTGAACTCTCACTGCAAATATATGGTTAGGTAAAAACCATGGAGCTTGACATTATTTTAATCCATTATGCTCCAGTAAGCTCACAGTATACTTGAAAGAGATTGTTGTATCTCTCAAGATCCTGTACTTACCAAGACACATTCCCTGACCATACCCAGCCCACACTGATTTCCTGCTCTAATGAATACCTATTGTATAATACTTACGGCCTCTAACACTCATTTGGCTGTTAGTGTAATTCTTTTTTTTTTTTAACATCAATGATCTTTCCATTGGAAATAGGAAATTAAACCTATGAATAGGAAATTAAGCCATTTTTCAGGCACTTTGGTGAACATTTTCTAAACTCCAGTTTGTCACATATTGTCAATACTTAATTTAACAAAGTGTCTTCTTTGATTATTACAATCCTTAAAGTTTACCATAGGCCTCCCTCATTGAGTTGATTAACCTATCCATCACCCCACATATTTACCTTATTATTATTATAATTATTATTTTTGGTGAGAACATTTAAATTCGACTGTTTTAGCAAATTTCAATTATACAATACAATTATACAATCAACTGTAGTCACCAGGTTATACGTTAGACCCTCAGACCTTATTCAGCTTATAACTGAAAGTTTGTAGCCTTCTACTAACCTCTCCCTATTTCCCCCACCTTCAAGCCCTGACAACCACTTTTCTACTCTCTATTGCAATGAGTTTCACTTTTGGGGGGTTTAGATTCCACATGTAAGGGATGCCGTGTAGTATTTGTCTTTCTCAGTCTGGCTTATTTTACTAAGCATAATGTCCTCCAGCTTCTTCCATGTTGTCACAAATGACAAGATTTCCTTTTTTTTTTTTTTTTTGCGGTACGTGGGCCTCTCACTGCTGTGGCCTCTCCCGTTGCAGAGCACAGGCTCCGGACGCGCAGGCTCAGCGGCCATGGCTCACAGGCCCAGCCACTCCGCGGCATGTGGGATCTTCCCAGACCGGAGCACGAACCCGTGTCCCCTGCATCGGCAGGTGGACTCCCAACCACTGCGCCACCAGGGAAGCCCCCTAGATTTCCTTCTTTTTTAAGGCTGAATAATATTCCATTGGAGGTATATATAATACATATATATATTAAATTATATATATAATTTTCTTTTTCCATTTATCCATTGATAATCACTTAGCCTACATCCACAACTTGGCTATTATGGATAACACAGCAATGAACATGGGAGTACAGCTATCTCTTCAAGATAATTATTTCATTTACTTTGGATATATTCCCAGAAGTGAGATTGCTGGATAATATGGTAGTTTATTTTTAATTTTTTGAAGAACCTCCATACTGTCTTCCATAGTGGCTGTACCAGTTTACATTCCCACCAACAGTGCACAAGGTTTCCATTTTTTTCATACCCTTGCTAGTACTTATCTCTTGCCTTTTTGATAATATCCATCTCAACAGGTGTGAAGTGATATCTCACTGTGGTTTTGATTTTCATTTCCTTGATGATTGGTGACATTGAACACTTTTTCATGCACCCATTGGCCATTTATGTCTTCTCTTGAAAAATGTCTATTCAGGTCATCTGCCCATTTTTTTGGTCATTGGTGATTAACCCTCTTTAATCATATGATCGTTTCTCCTGGCAACCAGCACCCCCATCCTGAGAGGCGGCTTTCCAAAAGTCATTTTATTAACATAATAAAGGTTGAAATGGGCCTGTTATGAATAAGAAAAGATGCAAATTTCACATTTATAGCTCCAAAGCCATTTTCAGGAACTAGGGACAAAAAAGGAATGTAACTAAAGATGCTCCTTTTGCTCTTATTATTTAGGAAATTACAAGGGTTTTAGGAGGTCTGGCCAGGAGTCAAGGACCAGGATCAAGATATGTATTTCTTATCATTGTAATAGGGAAGAACAAATCTGACTCCATATTGGGTCTGTTTCTTTTACTTTAACTTTTGTATTCTATGCCTTTTGTTAACCACAAGTTAATCACTGAAGGAATGTTGCCCATAGCATAAAGTATACATAATAATCCGTCACTGACAATTCTTCCTCCCAAGCCTAAATGTTAAGCTAAAACACCTTTCTTCAAGCCCACAGGAAACATCCTGACCAGGCCCACCTGTGAATGGCTGGAGGAAAGAAGAAATGAACACATTCCCACAAAACTCTGTCAGGAACCAGGAAATATTTGCTACAACTTATCCTCTTTTTACTTTACCTTCTCATCACCCCCTCTTTGTTCTATAAAAGAAACTAGCACCCAAATCCAGGCAGGATGGTTTTGGGGGACACTCATCCACCATCTTCTCAGTTTACTAAGTCGCTATCTTATTCCTTGCTCCAGCAACTCACAACATTATAACACAGTACCACTGTAAGATAGAGAGATACTGTTAGTTTTTCTCAACTCAGTTTTAACAGAAGTTGAAAAGAATTTTGTCATCGTTAAGCCATAAACTTATATCAGCCATCTAGCGTCTCGGCATGACAGGCGTCTCCAGTTGCCGGCATCAAACCTGCCCTCCCACAAACGTTATAATTTGATGAGTGTTTGGTGTCATTCATTCACTTTTTTAGGTAGTACCATTCTTGATGATTTCAGTATAAAATGTCTCTTAGTGATCCTCTTTATTAGAGCTTCACTTCACAACCCCCTCATTTCTCTATTTCTCTCTCTCCCCCTTACTCCCTCCTAAGCTTGTGCGAGCGCGCGCACGCGCGCGCTCACACACACACACGTTCCTGACCCCTTTCCTCCAAAACATAAAACTCAGAAATTTGTAGCTAATGAGAAATAGCCATCAACAGAGATTTTTTTACCCTACACCTAAAGTTAGAATGTTAAAAACAGCACTGTCTTGAGATTACAACAAGATAGACCTGAAACTAGAAAAAATTCTCCTAACGTGATAAAACGGATTTCTTGCTTTCTTTCTGTAAAGCCATGTTAGTAAAAGACTGCACAAAATTTGCTGACATAAATAGTAACATGCACTAACAATTAGTCTTCCTTTTGTTAATGTCAGTGATTTCATCTATAAATAAATTTCGATCCTGTCCATTTCTGAAGGAAACCATTAATATCAGAATACTATTTGACACACAGCCACCATCGTAGAGAACATACCTTCCAGGTACTCCAGAAATTCTAACATTTAGGGTATACTTCTTAGCATGCTTTTTGTCACCCAGAAGTTGCATTAAAATGTTTTTTCAGACCATGTGTCTTTTTATGGCTTATTACATGGGATCATTGTGTAGGGGAGGATTAGCTGCACATGAAAGGACAGCTATTCAAAGAAAGGAGTTGAACTGAGACATTAACAAATAGCCCTCAATGAAACACATACATTGTGAAACGGAAGAAATGTTTGTAAATATTTAATCTTTGTTCATCAAGTTATCTGATAAAATATTACATCTTGAAATTAGGCCAGGCCTTTATGAGGGGGGAAAAAGCTCAGATAAGGAAAATTGTAGGACGAAAAATATAATCTCTACTGAAGTGTAGAGGAGGCAGAATATATTAGATTGGATAAGAAAGGGAATTAGAAAACAAGCTTGAGAAATTGTCCTGAATTCAGAAGAAAAGTGCTTGCACAGAAAAAATACAAAGAGGAACAAAGAACTCATCTGATACAATATGAATATAATAGAAAATTGCAATGACTGAAACAAAAAATAGGCACAGATATTTACTGCAGAAGTATTTATAATAGTTACAAATGGAAGCATAAACATTCCTTACTAAAATATTAATTAAAATATAGAATAGGGAGATAATGGAATACTACAAAAATATTTAAATGACATTATAAAAGATAAGTAATGTATAACATGGTATAACATGCATATTGTATTGTTAAATTTAAAAGAAAATTATAAAACAGTATTGTGTAATTCAGATTTTATTAAAAAAATGTTATATATTCCAAGAAAAAACAGTAATACTACAAAATACTAATAGTGGGTCATGACAGATGGATGGAAATATGAGAAAATTTTTTCTTTTTTATCTTTGTTTATTGCTTCCAAATTATCTAGTATAAGTCTGTACTCTGTTTTTAATTAAAAGCACATGGGTTTTTCTTTTTTTAAAGAGTTGAATTCTGAGAGTGAAACAAATAAATGCCAAATTAGTCTCTGAAGTCTTGAACGGGAAAGTCAAGTCCCCTTACTTCTGTCTGGTCCTCTCAGGATATTTAGGTGAGTTATAATACAAGCAGTTGGAAAATACCACCTCAGTTATTGTCAGGGTATTAAGTTAGCGATGTATGTAATTGTCTTACGGACATGATTAACTCTGAAGGCAGAATGAGTTAGGATGGTTGGCCCTAACACAGTGTGTTACTGAACAATCCTGGAAATGTGTAGCTTTTTATTTTCCAACTGAGTAATGGAATACTACAAAGCAAACATCTGTGTGCTGTGGGAAAGGAGCACACAATCATGGTAAGTGTAAAGAAATATAGACTAAATAACCACAATTACAGGCTCTGCTCATTCCCTCAGTCCCTTGATCCCAATCACATTCATCTAAAACTTTCAAATCCTTGAAAAACTTAGCAACAGATTTATCCTGTGATTATTTAAACCCATCTTCTCACGTTCCATTAACTTGACAAACATATGTTCCTTTGAATTTTTGGCTCCAGGACAAACAAACTTAACTGTGCTATAACTTCTCCACAATTCTGGGAATGTTTATTGTGCTTTTAATAAGAAGCTCTAGGAAAAACATTGATTGTCTTCTTTTCAAATTTTAGTCCCAAATCAGAGCCATTCAATAAGAATTATTTTTAGCCAGACTTACCATTTAACATCTTTAAAAATTGTGCTTGAACATTTAAAATTAGGGACTGTTGAAAACAACTGGAAAAGAAACTCACATGTTATCCAAAGATAATATGAAAATAAAAAAATAAGTGACTGGAACGAATACTAACTTTTTTCATATATTAAAAAATACCTTACTGTTACAAACAGTTAGATATTCAACTGTGTAATACTTACTCTATATCTACTTCTGTTGGGTGTACTAAAAATTAAATACATATTTGACTGTGGTATGAAAGGCACTATTTTATGCTATGAAAGATTACAAAGACGAAACCTCCAAATTTCTATCCTTAGGGACTTTCAACATAACTGAGATAACAAGATACAAACATAGCTTTAAAGTTCACTGACAGTGCAGACAGCTCATGTTAAGGGCCAGAAGAATGAAATGGTCCTTCAATGATACAGAAATTCTGGGAAAGAACACTTTGGTCTTGGGAGGTCAAGAAAGGCTTTTCGGTTTGGGTCCAATGTAAACTAGGTGTTAGATTATAAGCAGGACTCAGACATATGGAAAAAAGTTTGGGTGCCCTTTCTGAAGAGTGGGAAATCCTGCACAAAGGTATTTTCCCTAGGAATGAGGAAACTGTGTAGTCTGGGTGAAACAGAGGGTTCTTAGAGAAAACCAGGTGAAAATGAGGCTTGAAGGATTGATTATAGCCAGATCATGAAAGTTACTGGAAATATAAAACTAGATAATTTTAATTTTGGGCCATGGATGATGAGTACCTAAGGATGGTATTGAAGCAAGGACATGATATCGTAAATTCAATAGGGACCAGGCACTGACCACTATATTAAGTGTCTTACTCCATTTTGGCTACTATAACAAAATAGCAGATTGAGTTGCTGATAAATAACAGAAAATATTCCTTAAAGTTCTAGAGGCTGGAAGTCTGAGATCAGGGTACCAGCATGGTAGGGTGAGGGCCCTGTTCCAGGTCGTAGACTTCGTGTATCATCACATGGTGGAAGGGGCCTCACAAGCTCTCTGGGGCCTCTTTTATAAAGGCACTAATTCACCAAGTATAAAATACTATTGGAATCCCCTGAGTTTCATTTTAACCTCATGTAGCTTTAGTTTTGTATACCAAACCCCAAAGATATGACCCTGAAATGCTGAGGGTAAGCTAATCTTTTTGCTCATTGACTCATATAATTAGTATAGGGATGTCATCTCAGAATCCATTCAATGATACACACTCCAAGCCTGCTTTTTACCAGCTTAGCTTTTATTTTTATGCTTTCAAATTATGAGCCTCTGTGTTTTTATATTTAAACATATGTACACATTACACTTAATATACAACAGTATCCCAGATTAAGAATATTAAATATACCAAATGAGAAGGTCCTGTGAGAAGACTGTACTTCTAAATCATACATTACTGTAATCAGTTTTTTTTTTTTTAATAATGGGAAGGTGTTCTTAATAACAGGGTAGTTAAGAAAAAAACAAAACAAGAAAGTGTGGTAAACAGAAAAACAAATAAATATGTTCAAATTTTTTTCTTTTTTCTTTTTTTTGTGGTACGCGGGCCTCTCACTGCTGTGGCCTCTCCTGTTGCGGAGCACAGGCTCCGGACGCGCAGGCTCAGCGCCCATGGCTCACGGGCCCAGCCACTCCGTGGCATGTGGGATCTTCCCGGACCGGGGCACGAACCCGTGTCCCCTGCATCGGCAGGCGGACTCTCAACCACTCGCCACCAGGGAAGCCCATGTTCAAATTTTTAAAAGAAATCATGAGTGCAAGATTAGGAGACATTATATATGGATTGGGAGCAAGGTCTTTTTTAAACAGGAGGTTCCATTGTACAGAATTATGCCATTTCCCTGAAAATCATACAATTAATATTTTGTAGCTTAAAAATCTCCAGCAGCAAGCAGTGAGATAAGCCAAACCACTCAGAAGAGACAGCTCAGTAACAAAACCACACACACCAGCTGTAAGAGGCTTCCGAGGCTGGGAAACCACTCCTTCCTTGTGGCACAGATTTATGGAAAATAATATATATATAAAATAATATATATATATATATATATACGGGATTCAAAAAATTTTTTTGAATTTTGAATTCAAAAAATTATTCTCATCTCTTTTTGTGCCATGAGTATAGGCCAAGGGAAATAGAGTAAGGCCCAGTACAAATTGATGGGATCTATATATTGGGTCAGTGCTCTACCTAAAGCCAGGAACACAGGCAGTGAGGACCTGGCCCCCCCCAGACTGGAGTACAGGAGGGTATATGATGCAAATTAGGCTGGGCCCAAGCAGGACTCAGGGGCCAGCAATACGTGTTGCATCTCAGAAAGTCTGTAAGCCTGTCCCCAGACATGGCAGGATCCATAAGTGCAGTCACACCTGCAAGGCAGCTCTTCACCTTAAATCCCCAGAACCCAATTTCTTAAACTTGATCGCTCTTCAGAATCACCTGGGATGCTTTCCAAAAGTACAGATCCTTGGATCCCAATCTGCATGATTTTCATTGAGCATATCTGTGGTGGGGCATGGCATCTATGTGTTATAAAATTTACAGGGAATGTGATGACCTGCCAGGCGTGAGAGCATACTGCCTTAAGCTTTTCCACCCCAGATTTGTTCTTTGGGCTTCCATATTTTTGGTTTCCTTTCTTTTTTTTTTTTTGTGGTATGCAGGCCTCTCACTGTTGTGGCCTCTCCCATTGCGGAGCACAGGCTCCGGACGTGCAGGCTCAGCGGCCGTGGCTCACGGGCCCAGCCGCTCCGCGGCATGTGGGATCTTCCCAGACCAGGGCGTGAACCCGTGTCCCCTGCATCGGCAGGCGGACTCTCAACCACTGCGCCACCAGGGAAGCCCAGTTTCCTTTCTTGTAATGCCTGGAGGACCTCCATTTTCAGCTCCACTTTTCAGACCTTGGACCAATCCAGAAACGTAATTGTTACTTTCTCTCTTATACCAGCCACACAAGGCCAGGGCTCTGCTTTTATATTTTCTTATGTCTCAAGGAGAAACATAAGCAGTAATGTGAGTATGTTGAAACGTGAGTAGATGAATAACCGTGAAAGTTATTAAATTTGTTCCATGACCTAAAAGTCATGTCATGGAACAAATTTAATTCCAAGAACTAGATAAAGAGTGGATGAAATGTCTGGTTGACAAGCAAGAACTAAGCAGTCAGATCCGCCTGAGGGGAGAGACGTAGCGTCCAATACTCAGGCAGGATAAATAGGAGTTTTACAGGAAATGAGGAGTATATAATAAATGCATAAATGAGTGAATGAATGAATGAATAAATAAATAAATAAAATGGAGCCAAGCAGTGTGCAGAGAATGAGATTAAGGTACAAAAAAACTTTTGATAACTAAATCAGCTTTTCAAGTCCCCAGTCAAAAAATTTTAATTCAAAAGAACTAAATCCTTCTGATTTGCCCAGGTTGCTTCTCCCCACTGGTCTCTTCTCCCAGATCTGCTTCTGACGACCTCTCTGGTCACTGAACTCTGTACTTGGCTGCTGGTTGCTAATGAGGGTGAGACAGGCCTGTTTCTTTATTTTCCAGACACAACTTTATATCAGATTTTATTGAAGGGTTAGGAAAAACTAAAAAATGAATTACAACATAGGAGAAGGATAAACACTTAAAATTGTACTTTTATGTTAGTCTAATGGCAAAGCGCTCAAGAAATATAATCCTTCCCTGTGTGGGCTCTATGTGTTCACTCTGGGGGCTTAGCTTGCTCCATGATTAGGATGAAAGAGGGCTTTAGTAATAGCTCTCTGGACAATAGGGGTAAATTAGAACTCTGCTGAGAACCTGGGATGTATGCCCCCCCCCCCAATCCATAGTCCTTCTGTTTGCGCTTCTCTGTGAAATTGTCTGTCTCTTCTAAATTCTGCTAAATTCTGCTAAATTCTCTCCACCTTCACTTGGGGCTCACCATTGTACCCACAGTACCTGTCCCTCTCTCAAGAAGTACATTTTTCCTAGTCTCAATTATATTTGGAAATTCTTGAATGGCAAAGCACAGGAAAGTATTGGTTTAGATCTTCAACTTTTTCTATAAGGAAGGCAGTGACATCCAAATTGAGTCCAATCTAGCCCAGCTAGACATACCTCTTTATTCTCCTGGTTATTCAATAAGTAACTGTTCAGTCAAACACACAAACTACACACACACACACACACACACACCTCCTGAAGGACACACATCGAATCTCACACATTGTAGGATATAATCCACTAAGAAGGGAAAACAATATTTTTTCTGTCCCATACTCTACAATGATACTTTTGAGCAGAGGTGAATAATTCTTTGTCGTCAGGAGCTGCCCTGTGCATTGTACTGATAGAAAGTTTAGCAGCTTCTCTGGTCTCTAAACACTGGATGCTAATACCACCAACTTTCTCCACTTGGGACCCCCCAAAATATCTTCAAACATTGCCGATTGTTCCCTGAAGGACAAAACTGTCCCCGATGAGAACTACTGCTCTAGGTTTATGACCTTACCTTACTATGAATAGCAATTTTAGTTATTTTTCTTCATACTCTAGTTTTCAAAATTTCCCTCCTCAGGCTTGAAGATAACAAGGGATAAACCTAGTACAGACCAAAAAGTCTCTTAATGGACATTCTCTTAGCACACTGAAACTACTAAAATTATCACTTGTTAGAAGTCAAGTGAACTCTTAACCAGAGACTGTCCTCCTTTCTGGTCTGTCTAGGGGAGAGATGGTTGACAAAATTATTGAGGACACCTGGATGAAGTGGATGGCGGGCCTACTGGAGCATGCATTTTAGTGCCAAGCCCTATTAGAACTGAGGTAGATGAGGGGTCAGTGTCTAGTTGAGCCATTCAAGTCATTCATGAGAAAAAAGGGAACCAATTTTCTGCTAGGTGTTTTAACCTCTGCTATCTCAATCCCTCAAGAATTAAGTATTTTTATTGTTGACTCAGAATTTGTGATGTGTTTAAGTTAGATGGTTAGTAAATTTTGTATCCAGCAAACTTTAGCTAACCATCTAAATATGGCCAAATATTTTGGTGTTTAGCCAACAGCAAGATATGACTCCTGATAAAAGGTCTCGATGCTACAGAAAAATCTCAGTTATCATAAATCTCACCCCAAGTATTCCAATTCAAAGAGAGGAAGTAACTGTGAGGAAATATGAGGAAGTAATAACTGATGAAATAATATATTGAAGAAGCCTAAAAACAGGGGCACAGTGAAGGGAGTATAATTTGCTGATTGCCACCCAATATCCATCTCCCTCTGCTTCTGCCCAAAGACTTTGGAGAATCGAGGCTGCCTCCGTTCTCCGGCCTGGGACTTGGGAAGATTAGCTCCTTTCCAGCTATGGGAAGGGACCCTGGTTAGTCGAAGCCAATCAGCGAATCCTATCTCCTGCGCTGTATGGTTTGAGGAATAGTCATAATATTCTATTCAGGCCAAAGAGAAAAGATAAATCCCAGGATTTGCTTGGGATCTTCTGGAAGAGGATCTCTCTCCATCTTTAGATGGTAGAGTCTGGGGTCTGGAACCACAGCAGTCATTTTGCTCATGGAGCTGTTTGGGGACAAGGAGATTGGTACGGGAACAAGGACACACAGAGCCTGAGGAGGACGTCGACACTGCAGAAGGCAGGATAAAGAGAGAGAGAAAATAGAATCTTAAAAACATGATTGGAGTGTCCAGATTCTCTTCTGAAGTCAGACCCACATTTGTACTTTTAGTCAGAAATCAATATAATCCCTTTGGTGTGTAAAGCAGGGCAGGCTGGATTTTCTGTCACTTGTGATCAAAGGGCTCTGACTGTTACAAAGGGTATGTGAGAATGTCGGATGAAGAGAAATTTTTTATATCTCTAAGCCCTCAAAGGTTATTTATAAGGGATAGTTCTTGCCAGGACAACTTGAGCCATTTTACTGAAAACTATAGAGTAAGAGAGATTGTCTTCAAATGTCTAGCCTGCAGATTAAATGCTGTTCAAAGCCTTAGAGCCTAATTCATTCTTACCTCTTATTAAGATGTATTTGCAGGACAGCATCATGATATTTCTACTGAGGAAAAAGCAGCAAGGTAGAGGAGAAAGAACGGTAAAGTGGGAGTCAAACTCTTCAGTATAAATTCCTACACTGATTTAGTTCCCATGTAGTTAATCTCCCTAATTGTCACTTAAATGATCTGTAAAATCTGTAAAGTTGACACAGTAATGCCTGCTTCATCTACCCACAAAGATTGCAGTAAGGAGTAAATACATGAAAATCCTTTGAGAATTGTGAATAAAATGCAAGCAGGCAGGTACGAATAGAGTTTTGAAATGGTAATAAGAAACAACTTGGTTCAAAACCTTGGGCTGGGCTTCCCTGGTGGCGCAGTGGTTAGGAATCTGCCTGCCGGTGCAGGGGACGCGGGTTCGAGCCCTGGTCCAGGAAGATCCCACATGCCGCGGAGCAGCTGGGCCCGTGCGCCACAACTGCTGAGCCTGTGCTCTGGAGCACGTGAGCCGCAACTGCTGAGCCCATGTGCCACAACTACTGAAACCCGCACGCCTAGAGCTTGTGCTCCGCAACAAAGAGTAGCCCCCGCTCTCAGCAACTAGAGAGAGCCCACACACAGCAACGAAGACCCAATGCAGCCAAAAATTAAATTAATTAAAACAAAACAAAACAAACAAACAAAAAAAGCCTTGAGCAAACAAAGGTAACTATCAGATGTTGGCTTTCTCTGGACGGTGACTAGATACAGAAAGTTTCATCTGGACTCTGGTATTTGCTTAAAATCATCCAACACAATACATTTTAGAAGTAAGATTATTTCTGGAGTAATTATTATTGAATCATTTTCTTTCTCAACTATGGGGAATGGTACTAGCCATCAAGGTTACAGAGAGAGTTAAAATATCCTCATGGGGAGAATAGTTGGGGATTCTTTGTACTATTTTTATAACTTTCTTGTAAACCTGAAATTATTCCAAAATAAAAAAGTATAAAATTTAGAAAAATCACAGCTAGTTCTACAATCCGTGTTCTAATTGGTTAAAACAAATGCCCCTAGAGAATATTATAACTAAATTTGAAGAATGATAATAATATATAAATTTAAATATGCTAAAGGTAAAAAAATATATATCCTCACCAGGGGCTCGTGACACAGCTACAGTAACAGAGAGAAGACAAGCTGATTTGAGCTGAAGTAGAGATAGTACCAAGTGTAATGGGAGCACTTTTAAAGTATATTGTTCATTTAGTCATTTTTTTCACTTGAAACAAAAAGAAATTCCCAAATATCACTCTGAGAATCCTGTTGGGATGGTCAAGGAGAGAACCTATGGCTTTCCTTTATTAGCATCAGCTATGAAATGGATTCATGGTGACAATTAGGAAGTAACTCAGGCCATTACCAGCAGCCGGGAAGCTGATTATGCTGGTGTCAGTGCTATAAACGCTGGTTATGCTGACACAGACCAGCTAACTTCTACAAGAGAAAGTCAGTGTCTTTCCCTATATGTTGCTGCCACCTCGTGGTTAAATCTTTCTGTGACACACCAAGACAAGACAGATCTAAGCACTCCCAATTTATTTTTCAGTTTTATGTTTCTGTGAGCATAAGTGCTCGATAAGGTAACGCGGAATGAATAAATTTATTGGATAACTCTTCCACATTAGTCATATATCTGGGTTCTGTGGAAGATGCATAAATCCTATTTCTTAAAAAGCTTGCACACTATTGATTCACAAAATTGAAAATAGTACAATATAATGAGTGAGACGAGGATTCTTATACTTCCACTCTTACTTCCGTTCTTTTGATAACAGCACAAACAGAAATAACTACCACTTGAAGGATGTCTTCATTGTGGCAGGTTTTGTGCTTTGAATAAACTACATTTATAATCCTCACATCATGACTTTATGAGACATTATTATTATTATATGCTTAACTATGACAAAACCGAGTCTCAGTGAAGTTATAGAACTTGCTCAAGATCACACAATTAGTGACTGATTAAGGCAGGATGCCAACTCAGGTAGCTAACTCCAAATTTGTTACATTTTGAACAAGACTGTACTGATACAATGAGAATATATTTTTTTAAACAATGCAGAGTTTGCAGATGCATATGAATGTTATTGCTTTCAAAATATTCACCATTGAAAGTTATCTCCTTTACTTATTCTAAAGATATTCTTTCATTGCCTTAATGTCTTGAATTTTTTTTGAATTAATTGACTTTAGAACCAATTTCAGTACATTCAGTAATCCCTATTTGAGTCTATCCTTTTTCTTTAGATTACTATCTTTCTTATTTCTTATTCCCCCATTTATTCATTTATTTATTTATTTACTTGTACTGGGTCTTAGCTGCGGCAGGTGGGCTCCTTAGTTGCGGCACGTGAGCTCCTTAATTGTGGCATCTTAGTTGTGGCATGCATGTGGGATCTAGTTCCCTGACCAGGGATCAAACCCGGGCCCCCTGCACTGGGAGCATGGAGTCTTATCCACTGTGCCACCAGGGAAGTCCCTGACTCTTAACTTATTAAAAGTCTAGTTTCACATGCTTTACTTTTTTTTCTGAAAAAGTGTGAATGAGAATGAAGAGGACCCTAAAATAAATATTACTGGCAATGTCACTGATATTCTCAACAAGTTTCCCCCAAACTGCTCCAGCCTCTTCAAAGGAGTAGATGGCAAAATATCTTCAAAAACATCCTAGGGGGGAAAGGGATTCAAGCAATAGACTGGAAACTACTATGGAAACCAGAAAACAAAGAGCTCTTATTGCTTGTAGATAAAAATTATTTTACCTTAAATAACTTGTGCGTCATTTATATAATAAGGCAAAAGTTTCACATTTTCCAAAAATAATATGATGGTATATAGGAAAGTCTGAGGGCTGTGGTTAAAGTATAGCTCAGAAAAAAATTATAGCATTATTAAGAAAAAATAAAGAAAATAAATAAATTAATCATATAAATTCAGAAGTAGAAAAAGAAAAACAATCCATTACAGGGAAACAAAAGGCAAAACTGATAGATAAAAGCAAAAATCAACAGAAAACAGAGTAAAATTAATAAATACAAAGAAAGATGGTTCTGTAAGAAAATAAATCACCATCTAAATCTAGTAAAAAAAAAAAAACACAGAACGAAAAGTTACCTAAAGAATTAAAAAGATGGAAAATAACCACAAAAAAGAAAAATGTAGATACATAGAAGACAACTTTGTTTTCTATGCAAATAAACTAGAAAATATGAATGAAATGGAAAATATTTTAAAAATATGTAATATACTCAAATGACTACAGAAAACATAGGAACTAAAAACATACTGATTTTCAAAGAAGAAATAGTGAAAGTTATTAAAATCCTCTCCTCCCAAAATGACCAGCCCTCAGTGGTCCTTTAAAGTACAAACTTCTATTCTTTGTTTTTTAGGTCAATATTATTGAGTTATAACTTACTTACAATAAAATCCACCTACTTTAATTAAATTGATCAATGAGTTTGGAAAAATGTATACACTGATGTAACTACCAGCACAATCAAGACAGAGAATGTTTCCTTACACAGAGAAGTCTCCCTGCCCCTTTGCTGGCGATCCCTCTTCCTCAATCCAGATAATTAGTGACCTGATTTCTGTTAATATCAAGGTTGCTTTATATAGAACATATCAATGGAATCATACAGTATGTATTATTATACATCTGCCTTCTTTCACTTTGTGAAATATTTTGAGTCATCCATGTTAATACCTGTATTGGTGGACTGTTTCTTTTTATTGATAAGTAGAATTCCAATGCATGTATGCACCGTAATTTGCTTATTCATTCACCTGTTAACAAAATCGCTGGGAACATTCCTGTTCAAGACCAAGTATGGACATCTATTTTTATTTATCTGGGATAAATACCTAGTAGTAAAATTGCTGGATTTTATGATTATCCTCAAAATGTTTAATTTTATGAGAAATATCCAAAAAGTATCCCGAGTATTACTACCACTTTATACTTCCACCAGCAGTGTTTAAGTGACAGTTTTCCACAAGATCCCCTACACTTGGTATTTTCAGTCTTCTTGATTACAACCATTCTAGAGGCTATCTAGAGGCTATATAACATCTATTAGTCTCATCTTGATATTTTCCTGGCGACTAACGATGTTGAGCATCTTTCAACATGTATGTTAGCCATTCAAGACCATCTTTAGTAAAGTGTCAATTCAAATCTTTTGACCATTTTTATTAGCTTTATCTTGTTATTTATTTATTTATTTATCTTGTTATTAATTTATGAGTTTTATCTATTAAGGGTCCTACTTCCTTGTCATATATATACATTGCAAATAAATTAATTCAGAATGAGGTTTGCATTTCATTTTCTAATGGTGTCCAAACAAAGGAATGAAGAGCATCAGAAATATGTGGGAAATGTAACTTACTTGTTCTTAATTATCAAATTCCTTAAAAACTTTTATTTCTTAAAAATTGGTTGTATACAAAAGCAGTGGGGATGAAATGAAAGTATATTTTTACAGAGGTCCCAAATTATATGTGAATTAGAATAACATTATTTGAAAAAAGGTTTAATAAATTTGAAAATACATATTGTAAATGCTTAACATTTTAAAGTAGATGAGTTAGCTAACAACACAGTACTGGAGATAAAATGGAACACTAAGAAAACTAGTTAATCAAAAAAGACAATAAAATTGAGGAAAAAAATAAAATAGCAGTTTATATATCAAGATGGTACATTAAATCTAACTCTATCAATAATAACATTAATTTAAATAAACTAAATACTCCAATTAAAAGTCAGACTTTCAGACTATCAGACTGAATAAAAATGTGAGCCCAACTATATGCTGTCTTTAAGAAATTCACTTTTAATTTAATGAAACAAATAAGTTTAAAGTTAAAAGAATAGGAAAAATGAATTATACAAACATAAATAATAAAACAGCTGTAGCTTACATATTTTTCTATTTCTCTTTTCATATCAGGGTTATTTTGTTTATTTTGAAGCTCTTCTATATGATAATGAGAGCACAGTGTATCAAAATGTGTTAGAAACAGTTAAATTTAAATTTTATATTAGAAAATAAATAATAATTATAAAATTAATTATCTTAGGTCTCCATCTTAATAAGCTAGAAAAATAAATGTTGATTAAACCCAAGTAAGTAGAAACATACAAAGTAATAAATAGATATAAATAAAATTTAAAATGGACAAACAATAAGTAATCCATGAAGCCAAAAGCTGTTTTACTGAAATGGTCAAAAAATTGATAAACTTCTAGCTAAACTGATCAAGAAAAAAGAGAGAAGGTACAAATGACCAATATCAGGAATCAAATAGATTTCAGTACTATAGGTCTCATAGAAATGAAGATGGCAATCAGGGAGTATTATAGAAAAAATTTATGCCAATAAACCTGAAAACTCAAATGAAATGGACAAATTCCATGAAAGATAAACATTACCAAAATTGATACAAGAAGAAAAAGAAAATTTCAGTAGTCCCATAACTACTAAAGAAACTGAATTTATAATCTATACATGTATCTATCCTCAGAATTTTAGGTGACTCACAGGATATCACTGATAATTCCATCAAAACGTTCAAAAAAGAAATAAGACCAACCCTACAAAAACTCCTTCAGAAAATAGATGAGACAAGTACTTCTAGATTCACTTTATGAGAACAGAATACTTTTGATCTAAAGTCAAAGATATCACAGGAAACGAAAGTTCAGTGTGACCTCTCTCAAGAACACAAATACAAAAATAATTTTTTTAAACTATTAACAATCTAATCCAGCTACGTATAAAAAGAATAATATGTCATGACTAACCATAGTTTATTCTAAGAAGGCAATGTTGGTTTACCACAAATATCAGTGTAATTTATCATATTAACAGAATGAAGAAGAAAACGTGATTTTCTCAATAGATGAAGAAAAAGAATATTTGAAAAAATTCAATATCCATGATTAAGGACATTCATGAAAAACTTCTGGATAACATTATACTTAAAATATGGAATAAGCCAAGAATACCTGCTCACTACATTTATCTAGAAGTTTTAACTAGTGCAATAAGGCAAGAAATAAAAGGCTAACAGTTTGGAAAGGAAGAAGTAAAATTGTCTTTATTTATAGAGGACAAAATAATTTAGGTAGAAAATCTTCAATAATCTACAATAAAAGTATTACAACTAAGGAGGAGTGTAGCAAACAGGTGAATATACAAAATTTATTGTATATTTACATACTATCAACAAATAATTTAAGTGAAATTTTAAAAATACCATAAACCATGGCAACAAAAATCATGAAATAATTGGGACAAAATTTTTTAAATATGTACAAAGTTGATACATTGAATATTATAAAATATTGCTAAGAGAAATTAAAGGGAGCTAAATGAATTGAGAAATAAACAACGTTTATGTATTGGAAGACTCAAAATTGTTCAGGTATCGATTCTCATGACATATAATAAAACTTAAGTATTAACTATTATTGTTAATAACAGACTTTTATTAAACACCCAACAGGAAATTGTCACTATTTGACCTGTCTGGCTTCTCCCTGAAAAAAAAAATAATAAAGAAAAATACAGTCTCAAAGACATGTGGGGACCAAAAATCATACCAAAGTATGCACAACTGGAGTCCCAGAAGAAAAGGAGAAAGAACTGGGTAGAAAAAAATAGTTGAAGAAATAATGGCCAAAAATTTTCCCAAGCTTAAGGAAAATCATTTATGTAACATCTGAGAAACTCAACAAATATTAACTGGGATAAATTCATAGAGTTTCACACCTAGAAACACCATGGTTAAACTGTCAAAAGTCAAGAAAAAGAGTGGATGTTGACAGCATCAAGGGTCACTTTTGACTTATTATATACTAGGGAATCCTCATAAGATTAACAGAATATTTATCATCAGACACTATTGAGGCCAGAAGACAGTGGAATAATCTATTGAAAGTGCTGAAAGAAATAGACTGTTAACCAAGAATTCTATGTCTAACAAAACTATCCTCCAAAATAAGATGGTGAAATTAAAACATTTGTAGACAACAAAAATTGAGAAAATCTTTTGTAAGACACCTGCACTACAAGGTGCTTAAAAAGTACTTCAGGCTGAAATTAAAGGATACTAGATTTGATTGACTGCAGAAATAAAAAACAGCAATAAAATGAAATCCATTTACTCTTTTATATGAGTGTATTTTTGCTTGTACCACTTTTCTTCTCCTATCTGATTTAAAACAAATGTACAAAGAAATATATAAGATTATGTTGATCAACTTTCATTCATGATAAAAACTCTCAACAAAGTGGGTATGAGAGAATGGACACTAACATAATAAAGGCCATATATGACAAGCCCATAATTAAATTATGCTCTATGGTGAAAAGGTGTACGTTTTCCCTCTAAGGTCAGAACAAGCTGAGGATACCCACTCTTACCACCTTTACTCAACTTAGTACTGGAAGTCCTAGCCAAGGAAAGGAAAATAAATAAGAGGCATCCTAATCCTAAAAAGGATGAAGTAAAACTGTCATTATTTGCAGATAACATGATATCATATATATAGAAAACCATAAAGGCACCAGAAAACTGTTAGAACTAACACACAAATTCAGTAAACTTGCAGAAAACAAAATCGTACAAAAATCAGTTGTGTTTCTATACAGTAATAATAATGACAAGAAAGAAAAATTGAGGAAAAGAAATACCATTTACAATTGCATCAAAAAGAGTAAAATACCTAGGAAAAAATTTAACCAAAAAGGTGAAAGACTAGTACACTGAAAATTATGACATTAGTGAAAGAAATTAGAACACACGAATAAATAGAAAGATATTCCATGCCCATACATTGGAAGAATTAATATTGTTAAAATGTCCACAGTACCAAAAGCTATCTACAGATTCAACACAACCCCTATCAAAATTCCAATGGCATTTTTCACAGAAATAGAACAAACAATCCTGAATTTGTGTGGAACCACAAAACACCCCAAATAGCTAAAGCAATTTTCAGAAAGAAGAATAAAGCTGCAAGCATTATACTTCTTGATTTCAAACTATATTACAAAACTACAGTAATCAAGAGTATGGTATTGGCATGAAAACATAGATTAATAGAACAAAATAGAGAGCCTAGAAATAAACCCACGCAGATATGGTCAATTAATTTATGACAAAGAAGGCAAGAATATATACAATGGAGGAAGAACAATCTCATCAATAAATAGTATTGGAAAAACTGGACAGCCACATGCAAAAGAATGAAACTGAACCACTATCCTACACCAGACACAAAAATTAACTCAAAATGGATTAAGGACTTGCCTATAAGACCTAAAACCATAAAACTTTTAGAAGGAAATATAGGTGGTAAACTACTTGACACAGGTCTTGGTGATGATTTTTTGAATCTGATACCAAAAGCAAAAGCAACCAAAGCAAAAATCAACAAGTGAGACTAACTAAAACTAAAAAGATTCTGCATAGCAAAGGGAACTATTCAAAAATGAAAAGGCAACCTACAGAATGATTATTCTGCACTTTGAAATAGTGAACATTATAGCATGTGTAGTATCTCTCAGTAAAGCTATTTATTAAAAAAAAAAAAAATCTACTAGGACTTCAGCTTCAAGCCAAGATGGAGTAGCATTAACCCTCCTAGCAGACACAAATAAAAAACTGGAAAAAATTCATTAAGCAACAGTTTTCAAGAATTTGGACATTTAGCAATTCAAAGACAGTGATCCCAGGATGATGAGAAACACAGAGGTAAGCCTTACATTTGCTCCAGCCTAGAAAGATTTTCCGTGACAAAGCACAAGAAGGCAGACTCAATGTGTAGTTTCCCTGAGTTATGAAGATGGGGATGGGAACCTGAGGTAAGTTTTTAGGGCAGAATATTTATCCTACAGAAATGAAAGCATATGTCCATACAACAACTTACACATAATGTTCGTAACAGTTTCATTTGTAACAATCAAAAATTAGAAACAATTCAAATGTCCATCAACAGATAAATAAATAAATATATTGGGATATATATATATACACAATGAAATACTACTCAGCTCTAAGGAAATGAATTATTGATACATATAAGCAACAAGGATAGAGCTCAAGAAAATTATGCTAAGATTTTTGCCTTTGGTGTCAAGCTTGGTAACTTTTTGTTTCTTGATCTAGTTGCTGATTATAGGATATATTCAATTTATGAAAATTCATGTGATATGTATACTTTTCTAAATGTATATTTCAATAAAACAATCTTACTAATCAATGACTTCTCTATATTTTGGCAAACGCCAGTTTAAAAACCATATGAAGACCTCATTTGAAACAGAAAAATTACCTTGGAATAAATTTAGTAAATTTATCTTCACGTGAAGATATTTGCAGACTTTGTTATAAAATATAAATGAATATGTAAATCAACTGAGTCATGCTATATTCCTAGATGGAAATACTGGGTATCACAAAATGTAAATTTTTTTCAAGTTACCTGATTGATTTAAATCTACTCTAATGAAAATTGGAACTCTATTATTTCAAAATGTGTCATGTGACCCTATGATTCCTTTGAAAACGAAAAATAAGATAGAAATGTTGAGAAGAAATGTTTTTCAGAAAGAAAATACATGAGCAAGAACTTCCCCTACTTACTATTTGTCATTGTTTTTGCATCCCGGAAACAGAACCCCTTCCTATGCTTAGGGACTCCTTTTCCTGAAGAAGCTAAGGCTGCGTCTCTAGAAGACTTGTAAATGTAAAGTATTTGCATTCCCAGCCACCATAGCTCAAGTTGTGGTGACACAGTTTATGCCATGCCAATCAGACACACCCTTCCTCACACCCTTTCCAATCACACACCCTTCGTGATTGGAAATTCACGTTGTGTTGATAGGTAGTAGCAGAGGCAGCAGCTACTTCTAGTTTCCAAGAGCTGCAGTGACAGCAATTCTAGTGGCATTAGTGTCCAGTTTTAATCATATGTACTACCTACGTCCCAGCAGTAGCAGAAGAGTACTGGGTAGGATTTGAGGCATTCTTTTCTGTGTAACCTCTACACCTATTTGTCTGGCACCTTAAGAGATTCTGTCAGTTACCACCATCCTTTTAATAATCCTTTCCTACCTATACAAACCATCAACCTTTTGCTTATAGCAAGGTTTTGTTGGACTCTTAACATTATAAGTTAGACTCTCATGTTTACAACTAAACTAATACAACTGACAACCATTCCACCAAGAAAGGTGGTGAAATTTAGGATGTATTACTGGCCTAGTTGGTGCTGAGAGCAGTGAAAAATCCTGGTGCAATTAAGGGCTGGAATTCTGGCAGCTAGAGGCATGCATGGGCTGTCTGGGATCACATGTAATAAACGGCCCATTACAGGCAAAGCTTGGAAGTCTGAGTGGTCTGTGCATGGAAGAATATGTAGGGCATGAGAATTTCAAGGGATTGGAGGTGAACTGGTGGCTCCTAAGAGTGACTGACAACTTAAAGATAGGGAGTAACAACTTAAAAGTCCAGAATTCTCAGCTCAGGGCATAGATTGAAAAGCAGAGAATTTTCCTAATATTAGCATAGTTATAATCTCTTACCTCTTGCACCCCAAGGCTGCCACAGCTGAAGAAATAAACTTTGCAAGTTTCAGTAACACAATAGATTATATCTACATTAAATCATTTTCTATTACTATGTCCTTCAAAATTTTTTCTAAAACATTTCTTGGTATGTTTTATTCATGATGTTTTCATTTTTCTTGATATTGTAAGTGGAATATATCCCATTCACATTATAACTTGTTATTGCTATAAAGAGAACATCTAATAATTTTCATATGTAAATATTATAATCATGCACTTAAAATCTCTTGGTTCTAAATAGTTGTCAAAGTAATTTGTTCATTTTCCTGGTTGATGCATCATGTACATATAATAATAATTCTTTGTCCTCTTTTCCATTATTTATATATTATTTTCCCTAGAAAACATATTGCCTATTTATTCTAGTATTATACATCTTTTGATTCCAAGTGTCCTAAAATATTTTTCATTGGTGAACAGATGTTGAGTTTCTTTTTTCAAACAGCTTTCCAGCATTGTTTGAGAGTATCATATTTTTCTTCCATTCGGCCTATAAATGTGATAAAATATGTTAACTGACTTTCTATCAATGTTCTTTCTTGGTGGGAGTCACAATCTTATTAACAGTAAGTCTCCTTCTCAGGGAATGAACCAGACTGATTTAGGAAGATTTCAGGAACTGACCTGAGTCTACACCTCCAGGTCCTTTAACACTTCCTAGTGCTGACTTGGCAGGAAACAGAGTAGGAGAAATGATGTTTTCCTGTTTTTGCTTCAACCTGTTTCAGGGCCAGAAAGCCCATGAGCCAGGGTGCAAAAAGAAAAATAATAGCAATTTAAGAGGAGAAACACCACCAACTTCTATGGAGGGGCAGATTTTTATTGTTCCTTCACCAAATAGGATCTACGATGATTTATAAAATCGTCAAATGAAGGATGAAACGTCATTTTTAAGGAACAAGGCCCAGATAGACATGGTAAGAGGTAACATGGTAGTAGTTGATCCTACCTTATCTATCTGGGGCTTGTTCCTTAAAAATGACATTTCACCCTTCGTTATAGTCGTATTCCACCTCTCATATGTGAAAAGCTAGATTTCCAACATAACATATCCCACTTCTTAGAACAGCTGATACCCCATGACTTGTGCCATCTGTTTTGGGCAGCACTGACCTACCAGGCAGAGTTCCTTACGCATGACTATCTGCCAGTAAGAAATATTTCACAGAACCATACATATTCATGTTTGAAGATATTATACCAATTCTTAGTATCACCAATCTACATATGAAAAATGAATTCTCTGCTTAAAGGTCAAAACTTAAACACATTTCAAAGTATAAGTTATGCACTTATACCATAAATATATTGTACTCTTCCAATATTTTTACACGGTCAAAATAATATATAGGTGGGAGCAGAGTGGATTAATTTTTTCCTCATATCCCCCTCTAAGAGAGAAGAAAAAAATGAATGGTTTTAAGTGCCAAATATTGTTTGTGTCTTCACAAACATTCTTTCATTGACTAAGGAGGAAAGTCAGGGTCCAGCAGCAGAGCTGTTGACCCCAGCTCTTGGTCCTCCTGTGTACCACACAGCCTCACGAAGCTGGGTTCCATGCATTCAGTCCTGCCACCAAACTTGTATAAGAACCTCATCAACCTCTGATGCTTCTGTCTGTCCAAAGTCTTGCTTTCTTCTAGACTCAGCTCATCTCACTTTGCCCTTTTTCTTTTTTTTTGTGGTACGCGGGCCTCTCACTGTTGTGGCCTCTCCCACTGCGGAGCACAGGCTCCAGACGTGCAGGCTCAGCAGCCATGGCTCACGGGCCCAGCCGCTCCGTGGCATGTGGGATCTTCCCGGACCGGGGCACGAACCCGTGTCCCCTGCATCGGCAGGCGGACTCTCAACCACTGCGCCACCAGGGAAGCCCTCACTTTGTCCTTTTTCTGACTCCTGCAAAATATACTGGCCTCCCTTTCCTCTGAACAGCAATAAAATTCAGACAACTTTATCACATGAATTTCAACACTCATATATATTTTAGTGTTATTCAATTAGTTATGATACAGTACTTTATAGTTTTCAAAAGTTTTGTCAATTAGATATCTCAACCAGTTTCTTTATCCTTACAAAATCCAACATCAAGTTGAGTTTCTGATACTCAAGTGTGTGTGATTAAATAGAATTGTTTATAGATTCATAAAGTCTCCAAAGCATGAGGATAGATATGAAACTTGAAAATTCATCTTTTCTACTTTACTGCCTTTGTGCACATGTTGATGACTGAAGTGAAAAAGAAGTTTTATTACAGAACAATAGAAAAATTAAAATTGTAGGAACCTGTAAGGCAATTAACTAAATAATATTTTGAAACAAGTTTTTAAATTGGAGCTTAAATAAATAATAATGATAATTAGTACTATGATTTTATAACTGTGTTCTCTGGAGCTCTGGGATTCTCTAAGGTGTATCAAGGCCTTTGGGGGTGGGGTGAGGATAAAAAGAAAAGAAGACTAAACAGGTAAAAGTCAGCCTCTTCAACACAGCCTAAGCCAGAATAGTCCCACTCCCATTTATTTGACATTTTGAAGTTGTATGGAATATGTCTTTTATAAAAAGAGGATCAGAGGATCAAACCAATAGATAACTTTAAAAACCACTCATTTGGTTAAGTGCTTATCTTTTAAGAATAAAGAAATTATAGGTCAACTAGGACAGGTAACTATCTGACCTCACCCAGCTTGACAGTGGCTGACTTGAAACAAGAGAAAGATTCAGGAAACATTTATGAAGAACCAATTGTCTGCTCAGTACCTCCATAAGCCCTCATGTATCCACAATGCAGCTTTCAGTGTAGGGACAGAGAGATTTGTCCCAACAACCTGTTGAGTGATTAGATTATTAAGAAAAAAATTTATTGTGGCTATACTTTGCCACTCAGAAGATACTAATATTATTTTTAAATATAGTGAAGACTGAGGAGAGACCTTCAAGATGGCGAAAGAGTAAGACGTGGAGATCACCTTCCTCCCCACAAATACATCAGAAATACATCTACACGTGGAACAGCTCCTACAGAACACCTACTGAACGCTGGCAGAAGACCTCAGACTCCCCAAAAGGCAAGAAACCCCCCCACGTACCTGCGTAGGGCAAAAGAAAAAGGAAAAAACAGAGACAAAAGAATAGGGATGGGACCTGCACCAGTGGGAGGGAGCTGTGAAGGAGGAAAGAGTTCCACACACTGGGAAGGCCCTTCATGGGCGGAGACTGTGGGTGGCAGAGGGGGGAAGCTTCGGAGCCGCGGAGGAGAGCGCAGCAACAGGGGTGCGGAGGGCAAAGCGGGGAGATTCCCGCACAGAGGATGGGGCCGACCAGCACTCACCAGCCCGAGATGCTTGTCTGCTCACCCGCCGGGGCGGGCAGGGCTGCGAGCTGAGGCTCAGGCTTCGGAATTCGGATCACAGGGAGAGGACTGGGGTTGGCTGCGTGAACACAGCCTGCAGGGCGCTAGTGCGCCATGGCTAGACGGGAGAAAGTCCGGGAAAAAGTCTGGAGCTGCTGAAGAGGCAAGAGACCATTGTTTCAGGGTGCGTGAGGAGAAGGGATTCAGAGCACCGCCTAAACGAGCTCCAGAGACGGGAGCGAGCCGCGGCTATCAGCGCAGACCCCAGAGACGGGCATGAAACGCTCAGGCTGCTGCTGCCGCCACAGGAAGCCTGTGTGCGAGCACAGGTCACTGTCCACACCTCCCCTCCTGGGAGCCTGTGCAGCCCGCCACTGCCAGGGTCTCGTGATCCAGGGACTTCCCCGGGAGAACGCATGGCGTGTCTCAGGCTGGTGCAATGTCATGACGCCTCTGCTGCCGCAGGCTCGCCCCGCATCCGTACCCCTCCCACCCCCCAGCCTGAGTGAGCCAGAGCCCCCGAGTCAGCGGCTCCTTTAACCCCGTCCTGTCTGAGCGAAGAACAGAAGCCCTCCGACAACCTACATGCAGAGGCGGGGCCAAATCCAAAGCTGAACCCCAGGAGCTGTGCGAACAAAGAAGAGAAAGGGAAATCTCTCCCAGCAGCCTCAGAAGCAGTGCATTAAAGCTCCACAATCAACTTCATGTACGCTGCATCTGTGGAATACATGAATAGACAACGAATCATCCCAAATTAAGGAGGTGGATGTTGGGAGCAACAATATATATATATTTTCCCCTTTTCCTCTTTTTGTGAATGTGTATGTGTATGCTTCTTTGTGTGATTCTGTCTGTATAGCTTTGCTTTTTACCATTTGTCCTAGGGTTGTGTCTGTCCATTTTTTTTTTTTTTTTTAGTTTAGTTTTTAGCACTTGTTATCATTGGTGGATTTGTTTTTTGGTTTGGTTGCTCTCTTCTTTCTTTCTTTTTTTCTTTTTCTATTACTTCTAAATTTTTTATTCTTTTTTTTTGTTTGTTTGGTTTTTTTTTGTTTGTTTTTTTTTGCGGTATGCGGGCCTCTCACTGCTGTGGCCTCTCCCCTTGCGGAGCACAGGCTCCGGACGCGCGGGCTCAGCGGCCATGGCTCACGGGCCCAGCTGCTCTGCGGTATGTGGGATCTTCCTGGACCGGGGCACGAACCCGCGTCCCCTGCATCGGCAGGCGGACTCTCAACCACTGCGCCACCAGAGAAGCCCTAAATTTTTTATTCTTAATTTTTTATTTTAATAACTTTATTTTATTATTTTTCTTTTTTTTCTCCCTTTTCTTCTGAGCCGTGTGGCTGACAGGGTCTTGCTGATCTGGCTGGGTGTCAGGCCTGTGACTCTGAGGTGGGACAGCCAAGTTCAGGATATTGGTCCACCAGAGACCTCCCGGCTCCACGTAATATCAAATGGCAAAAGCTCTTCCAGAGATCTCCAGCTCAACGATAAGACCCAGTTCCACTCAACGACCAACAAGCTCCAGCACTGGACACCCCATGCCAAAAAACTAGCAAGACAGGAACATAACCCCACCCATTAGTAGAAAGGCTGCCTAAAATCATAATAAGGTCAAAGACACCCCAAAACACACCAACGGATGTGGTCCTGCCCACCAGAAAGACAAGATCCAGCCTCATCCACCAGAACACAGGCACTAGTCCCCTCCACCAGGAAGCTGACACAACCCACTGAACCAAACCCACTGAACCACTGGGGGCAGACACCAAAAACAACGGGAAACATGAACCTGCAGCCTGCAAGAAGGAAACCCCAAACACAGTAAGTTAAGAAAAATGAGAAGACAGAGAAACACACAGCAGATGAAGGAGCAAGGTAAAAACCCACCAGACCAAACTAATGAAGAGCAAATAGGCAGTCTACCTGAAAAAGAATTCAGAATAATGATAGTAAAGATGACCCAAAATATTGGAAACAGAATGGAGAAAACACAAGAAACGTTTAACAAGGACCTAGAAGAACTAAAGAGCAAACAAATAATGACGAACAACTCAATAAATGATATTAAAAATTCTCTAGAAGGAATTAATAGCAGAATAACTGAGGCAGAAGAACGGATAAGTGACCAGGAAGATAAAATAGTGGAAATAACTACTGAAGAGAAGAATTAAAAAAAAAGAATGAAAAGAATTGAGGACAGTCTCAGAGACCTCTGGGACAACATTAAACACACCAACATTCGAATTATAGGGGTCCCAGAAGAAGAAGAGAAAAGAAAGGAACTGAGAAAATATTTGAAGAGATTATAGTTGAAAAATTCCCTAATATGGGAAAGGAAATGGTTAATCAAGCCCAGGAAGCGCAGAGAGTCCCATACAGGGTAAATGCAAGGAGAAACATGCCAAGACACATATTAATCAAACTGTCAAAAATTAAACACAAGAAAAAAATATTAAAAGCAGCAACGGAAAAACAAGTAACATACAAGAGAATCCCCATAAGGTTAACAGTGGATATTTCAGCAGAAACTCTGCAAGCCAGAAGGGAGTGGCAGGACATATTTAAAATGATGAAAGGGAAAAACCTACAACCAAGATTACTCTACCCAGCAAGGATCTCATTCAGACTCGATGGAGAAATTAAAACCTTTACAGACAAGCAAAAGCTAAGAAAATTCAGTACCACCAAACCAGCTTTACAACAAATGCTAAAGGAAGTTCTCTAGGCAGGAAACACAGGAGAAGGGAAAGACCTACATAACAAACCCAAAACAGTTAAGAAAATGGTAATAGGAACATACATGTGGATAATTACCTTAAACGTGATTGGATTAAATGCTCCAACCAAAAGACGCAGCCTTGCTGAATGGATACAAAAGCAAGACCCATACATACGCTGTCTACAAGAGACCCACTTCAGACATAGGGACACATACAGACTGAAAGTGAGGGGACAGAAAAAGATATTCCGTGCAAATGTAAATCAAAAGAAAGCTGGAGTAACAATTCTCATATCAGACAAAGTAGACTTTAAAATAAAGACTAAAATAAAAACTATTACAAGAGACAAAGAAGGACACTATATAATGATCAAGGGATCGATCCAAGAAGAAGATATAACAATTGTAAATATTTATGCACCCAACATAGGAGCACCTCAATACATAAGGCAAATGCTAACAGCCATAAAAGGGGAAATCGACAGTAACACAATCATACTAGGGGACTTTAACACCCCACTTTCTCCAAAATGAAAATAAATAAGGAAACACAAGCTTTAAATGATACATTAAGCAAGATGGACTTAATTGATATTTATAGGACATTCCATCCAAAAACAACAGAATACACTTTCTTCTCAAGTGCTCATGAAACATTCTCCAGGATAGAACATATCTTGGGTCACAAATTGAGCCTTGGTAAATTTAAGAAAATTGAAATCTTATCAAGTATCTTTTCTGACCACAATGCTATGAGACTAGATATCAATTAAAGGAAAAAAACTCTAAAAATTACAAAAACATGGAGGCTAAACAATACACTAATAGTAACTAAGAGATCACTGAAGAAATCAAAGATGAAATGAAAAAATACCTAGAGACAAATGACAATGAAAACACGATGGCCCAAAACCTATGGGATGCAGCAAAAGCATCTCTAAGAGGGAAGTTTATAGTAATAGAATCCTACCTCAAGGAACATCTCAAATAAACAACCTAAGCTTATACCTAAAGCAATTAGAGAAAAAAGAAGAACAACAAAAACCCCAAAGTTAGCTGAAGGAAAGAAATCATAAAGATCAGATCAGAAATAAATGAAAAAGAAATGAAGGAAACAATAGCAAAGATCAATGAGACTAAAAGCTGGTTCTTTGAGAAGATAAACAAAATTAATAAACCATTAGCCAGACTCATCAAGAAAAAAAGGGAGAAGACTCAAATCAATAGAATTAGAAATGAAAAAGGAGAAGTAACAACTGACACTGCAGAAATACAAAGGATCAAGAGAGATTACTACAAGCAACTATATGCCAATAAAATGGACAACCTGGAAGAAATGGACAAATTCTTAGAAAAGCACAACGTTCTGAGGCTGAACCAGGAAGAAACAGAAAATATAAACAGACCAATCACAGCACTGAAGTTGAGACTGTGATTAAAAATCTTCCAACAAACAAAAGCCCAGGACCAGATGGCTTCACAGGCGACTTCTATCAGATATTTAGAGAAGAGCTAACACCTATTCTTCTCAAACTCTTCCAAAATATAGCAGAGGAAGGAACACTCCCAAACTCATTCTACATGACCACCATCACCCTGATACCAAAACCAGACAAAGATGTCACAAAGAAAGAAAACTACAGACCAATATTACTGATGAACATAGATGCAAAATTCCTCAACAAAATAATAGCAAACAGAATCTAACAGCAAATTAAAAGGATCATACACCATGATCAAGTGGGGTTTAACCCAAGAATGCAAGGATTCTTCAATATATGCAAATCAATCAATGTGATAAAGCACAGTAACAAATTGAAGGATAAAAACCATATGATCATCTCAACGGTTGATGGAAAAGCTTTCAACAAAATCCAACACTCATTTATGATAAAAACCCTCCAGAAAGTACGCACAGAAGGAACTTCCCTCAACATAATAAAGACCATATATGAAAAACCCACAGTCAACATCATTCTCAATGGTGAAAACTGAAACCATTTCCACTAAGATCAGGAACAAGACAAGGTTGCCCACTCTCACCACTGCTATTCAATAAAATTTTGGAAGGCTTAGCCAAAGCAATCAGAGAAGAAAAAGAAATAAAAGGAATCCAAATCGTAAAAGAAGAAGCAAAGCTGTCACTGTTTGCAGATGAAATGATACTATACATAGAGAATCCTAAAGACTCTACCAGAAAACTACCAGAGGTAATCAATGAATTTTGTAAAGTAGCAGGATACAAAATTAATGCACAGAAATCTCTTGCATTCCTATACAGTAATGATGAAAAATCTGAAAGAGAAATTAAGGAAACACTCTCATTTATCATTGCAACAAAAAGAATAAAATACCTAGGAATAAACCTACCTAAGGAGACAAAAGACCTGTATGCAGAAAAGTATAAGACACTGATGAAAGAAATTAAAGATGATACCAACAGATGGAGAGATGTACCATGTTCTTGGATTGGAAAAATCAATATTGTGAAAATGACTATACTACCCAAAGCAATCTACAGATTCAATGCAATCCCTATCAAACTACCAATGGCATTTTCCACAGAAGTAGAACAAACAATTTCACAATTTGTATGGAAACACAGAAGTCCCTGAGTAGCCAAAGTAATCTTGAGAAAGAAAAATGGAGCTGGAGGAATCAGGCTCCCTGACTTTAGACTATATTACAAAACAACAGTAATCAAGGTAATATGGCACTGGCACAAAAACAGAAATATAGATCAATGGAACAGGATAGAAAGCCCAGAGATAAACCCATGCACATATGGTCACCTTATTTTTGATAAAGGAGGCAAGAATATAAAATGGAGAAAAGACATCCTCTTCAATAAGTGGTGCTAGGAAAACTGGACAGCTACATGTAAAAGAATGAAATTAGAACACTCCCTAACACCATACACAAAAATAAACTCAAAATGGATTAAAGACCTAAATGTTAGGCCAGACACTATCAAACTCTTAGAGGAAAACATAGGCAGAACACTCTATGACATCAATCACAGCAAGATCCTTTTTGACCCACTTCCTAAAGAAATGGAAATAAAAACAAAAATAAACAAATGGGACCTAATGAAACTTAAAGGCTTTTGCACAGCAAAGGAAGCCAAACAAGATGAAATGACAACCTTCAGAATGGGAGAAAATATTTGCAAATGAAGCAACTGACAAAGGAATAATCTCCAAAATTTACAAGCAGGTCATGCAGCTCAATATCACAAAAACAAACAACCCAATCCAAAAATGGGCAGAAGACCTAAATAGACATTTCTCCAAAGAAGATATACAGATTGTCAACAAACACGTGAAAGAATGCTCAACATCACTAATCATTAGAGAAATGCGAGTCAAAACTACAATGAGGTATCACCTCACACCAGTCAGAATGGCCATCAAAATATCTACAAACAATAAATGCTGGAGAGGGTGTGGAGAAAAGGGAAACCTCTTGCAGTGTTGTTGCGAATGTAAATTGATACAGCCACTATGGAGAACAGTATGGAGGTTCCTTAAAAAACTAAAAATAGAACTACCATGTGACACCGCAATTCCACTACTGGGCATATACCCTGAGAAAATCATAATTCAAAAAGAGTCATGTATCACAATGTTCATTGCAGCTCTATTTACAATAGCCAGGACATGCAAGCAACCTAAGTGTCCACTGAGAGATTAATGGATAAAGAAGATGTGGCACATATATACAATGGGTATTACTCAGCCATAAAAAGAAACATAATTGTTATTTGTAGTGAGGTGGATGGACCTAGAGTCTGTCATACACAGTGAAGTAAGTCAAAGAGAAAAAGAAATACCATATGCTAACACATATATTTTGAATCTAAAACAAAAAGGTTCTGAAGAACCTAAGGGCAGCACAGGAATAAAGACGCAGACGTAGAAAGTGTACTTGAAGACACAGGGCTGTGGGAAGGGTAAGCTGGGATGAAGTGAGAGAGCGGCATGGACTTATATACACTACCAATTGTAAAACAGATAGCTGGTGGGAAGGAGCTGCATAGCACAGGGAGATCAGCTCCGTGCTTTGTGAGCACCTAGAGGGGTGGGATAGGGTGGGTGGGAGGGAGGGAGACACAAGAGGTAGGAGTTATGGGGATATATGTATAGCTGATTCACTTTGTTATAAAGCAGAAACTAACACACCATTGTAAAGCAATTATCCTCCAATAAAGATGTTAAAAAATAAAAATAAATAAAGAAATATAGTGAAGACTGCCTGGCATTTTAATACGTGTAAATAATTTTGTTTGAAAAATATTAACCTAAGAAGCCTTATATGCTTTTCTCATATATATTTCCCCCTCTAAACTGGCGAGTTCTAGGGCATCGTTTCTATGCCATGAACTTCAGCTCCACAGCAGATGTCTTCTAGAGGCAACCACTTGAGGGCACCAAAGGCATTGCTCTCAAACTCTGCATCTAGTTGGAGGAAGCAATGCCTTCCACCTCATTGTACGTTTAGAGGAAGTGGGTGGGGAAGCCCAAGGTCTGGGAAAATGACCATAATAATAGTACCTCGTGTTTATATAGCACCTTTCTTCAATTAGCTCAGCATGTTTGGATGTGATTATTCAGCTGGGAGCTTCCAGTTGTGGGAAATGAGGCACAAGGCAAACACGTGGCCTAGGTGGGGCAGAGGGTGAGAACTAATTCTTATTCATTTCAAATGCCCATTCATTATTTTTACTCTAAAAAACTGATGTGTGACCTTTCCGAGCCATTTCCTTAGAAACAATAAGCTGAGAAGTCAGAGTCCCAAACTCAAATATATCTAATGGAAAGACTCATAAGCTCTACTAGGAAAGAACTCATGCTCTCCATAGCCAAGGAGGGAACCAAAACAGAATTATTTTCAACTTTGTAAGTGTAGTTAAAGGTGACAAGTTGAATGTACTGATCTAAAGCACATCATGAAAACAATATAGCATAAATAATCCATTATACTTTTATTCCTCAAGTGAATGTACTCAGATTTGTATTGGAAATCATGCATCTTTTATCCATTTTCTGCCAAAAAAATGAAAAAAGGGGTAAAGAAAAAAATTCAACTTGTATTAAAAAAAGCTAACCTCTTGTCCCACATAAGAAAATATTATTACAGGGCTTCCCAGGTGGCACAGAGGTTAAGAATCTGCCTGCCAATGCACAGGACGTGGGTTCGAGCCCTGGTCTGGGAAGATCCCATTTGCCATGGAGCAACTAAGCCCACGCACTACAACTACTAAGCCTGCTCTCTAGAGCCCGCGAGCCACAACTACTGAGCCCGCGCACCACAACTACTGAAGCCCGCATGCCTAGAGCCCGTGCTCCGCAACAAGAGAAACCACTGCAATGAAAAGCCTGCATACCGCAACGAAGAGTAGCCCCTGCTCGCCGCAACTAGAGAAAGCCTGCGAGCAGAAACAAAGACCCAACACGGCCCAAAATAAATTAAATAAACAAATTTATGAAAAAAAGAGAAAATATTGCACACTTTAATGTGTTAATTAAATGCTCCAACATGGTTTAGTAAAGAAACATCATGACAGAGCATTTAATTAACAGAGACAGTTAGGTCTGGCTTAGTCATCTACTGAGAAGATTGCTATAGTGAAAGTCTCCACTGAGAGCATCTGCAATGGCTGATGTGTAATTCACAATTAGGACTCTTTCTTCCTGCAGAGTCATTTAGGGTCTCACCTGCTAATGAAAAGTCTCACATTTTCTCCAAATACTAAACACGTGCCTTTAACTTCTGAGTTACGATGTGGACGTTCACTCACCCTCATGTTTGAGGCTGACTGTCCCTTTACAGGTTTAAACCCAACAGACTCACCCTTCAGGGTCATCTTTTTTCATCAAATCCCTACTGTTTTCTTTAAATTTTAAATGATGCTTGAGTATGGCTTCCTTAATAGTTCAAATGATCTTAACACACATCTGTTATATAAAGGGTTTCTCCAAGGTATTAGGGAACTAATATGATTGCAAGTAACTGATTTTCATTTTATAAAAATATACAATTCAGAGACTCTGCAGGTCCTGAAATGGAAAGTAATTAAACGATACTTCTTTCTCTCTTACTTACCTCTTTCTCAGGTCCCCATTATACTAAATTTGAGAAATGCCAGTGATTTATTGGGTTCTATGGGAAAATATTTGTTTTTACCTTATTAATTTGGACACTTACCTCAGATGTCTACTTTTCTAAGATGGGTGCAGACTGACTTCCATAAGCTACCTATAAAAATTGTACATCATGTCGACTCTCAAAATAATATATAATACAGATTTTGGCATTGGAGGTTAGGGTTTTGAGGGTGTTAGATTCTTTGCACAGCTCAAATACACATAAATTCAAAGGTAAAAAAGGGAAAGTGATACTACCTTAGACTTGTTCTTATCACCATCCCATTCCAATTCAAAATCATTGATTCCTCAAGCTTCAAAGCTAGAAAACCAAACCACAGTAAGGTAAGGTAACTTGCTCATGCACAGACAGTGGTAGATTCAAGTCTCCAATCTCATTCTTCTCTAATAGCCCTTATTTTATTGTTTTATTAATCTTTATATTTCATTTGGATTCTTTTAACTTCCAAGTAATAAGTAGGGTGAAAAAACCAAATTTTCCTAAGATAGAGAATAAATCAATTTCATTTCATCTCATAAATATTTTTCAGGCACTACTTTGTGTAGTGTTTTGCTTGACGCAGAGATCAAGAGGTAGAGTTTGACTTTCAAGTAGTCAAAACCATTTCTTATACTTTCTAATCATTTTAGAGAAAATGAAAAAAAAAAAAAAACCTTGGCATTTGTCATTTCAAATTTCCAGATTAGTAGTGTTTTCACAACCAGGAATAATCCACAGGAAGTATTAAATTTAAAATGGCATGACTTTTAAACTTCCTTTTCATGATAGTTTTCCTCCAGAGTTCTTTCATGTAAATATTCAAACAACAAATTTTACCTGAAAATGATTAAGTAAAAGATGTCGTTAAGAATTTCAGAGATTTAGCTGTTATTATTCATATTTTAAGGGTAATTTTATAAGAATAACTTTGAATGTTGTCAGATTTCAAATTACTTAGTTATCTTACTCATTAGAATCATAAGTTCTACTATCACATATACCATAAATCTACTAAAACATGCAGCACATTTTTTACCAAAAACTGTTTGAGTTTTGCCATTCCAACTAATCTGTGACTTCCCTGAAGATAGGGCTTTTATCTTGATTATGTCCCATAGCACATACAAGACTGGCAATAAATGCCTGGTAAATGAATGATGAAAGACTGGGTTGATAATATGTATCTAATGTTACTATAGGGTCACTCAAGGACAGACAAAAGAGATAAAATGGAAAATGAACAAGGACAGAAATTTAAGGATCAACTACACTTAGGTCATTGCAAAAAGAGAAGAAGTTGGAGGAAAATATGATAAACAATCAGAGAGCTAGGGATTTCGTGTCATGGAAAACAAAGAGGAAATTTTAGAAGTTTGGGTTGGCAATAGTATTAGAAGTTAAAAATGATAGGAAATGTGGTAGTTATTAAAACTGTCCATAAATATTCTAGCTCTCTCTTCTTCGTGGTACATTAAAGGTTGTGTTTCCCTGACTTGTTTTGCTAATGAAATGTGACTGAAAGTGATACATATTATTTTCCATTGAAAGCTCTGTCAATGAGAACTTCCCGATGCTTCCTTTTGTTTCCTTTGCCCTGACGGAAGGTTCAGATAATGGATGCTTCATTAGCTTGGGACAAAGAATTAGGACATAGTGTATGAGCATCAGAGCCCCCTGCCAACCCACAAAGGGCATGCAGTATGGGCAAGAAATACATCTCATTTGTTTAAAGACATAGGTGGTGGGATTGTTTGTTACTGTAGCATACAGATAGCTTATCCTGACTGATACAGGGAGTCAGAAAAAATAAGAACTTATTAATTAAGACTAATTAATATAACCAGAACTTTTAGTTGTCTATTTCTAGGCAGTAAGTGGATTTAAGGACTTAATAATGAGTTATTGATTTTAAAAAATTATGAGAAAAGAGTACCAACTATCCATTTAAAATATTTAATACAAACTGAAGAGAATCATCCTTCATCATCCCTATCAAAGTTTGTTTTAAATAATCATAAGAAATAAAAATAGTGGGAGAAAAAGTGTATTGACACTAAAAACAAAAGAATAGTTCCAGCAATACACCAACACTTTGAATAATATTGAAGAAAAATATCTGACATATACCTGCTTGTGAGACAGAACTGAGGGAATTACTGAGTGACCTGCTGTTTACCACATAATAGAATAAGTCTGTTTTAGGAACACAGAACTCACTACCCAGCAGAACTATAATAACATCTTCTGGTGTAGAAAACAAGACACTGAAAGGGAAGAAGTCTCGGGGGGAATTGGCAAAAGCCTACTTTCTATCCTACTGATATTTTGGGGGAGGTAAAGACTCCCTTTTTAAAGTCACACCTTTGAGTTGCTGAGTAAAGAACAAGCTAAATGAAATGTGGGTAATATTCTACTGGCCAGTGTTGGGATTAGCAAAAGAGGGGGGTCATGGGCTAAGACATAATTAGGCTGCCACAACAGCCTTGTAAAGGGCAACTATTTAACACATAAGCAAACCTGCCTTCATGAGATACAGCCCTCTATTTTCAGCAATGGTCTTGGATATATGGCCTGGCAAGGTTAAACTCTAATAAATATAAATTTTTCCACCTCCTATAGGTTATCAGTGACTTAAACAGGGGCCTAAACATTATCCAAGAGCATCCATTTCAACTCTCTAAAATAGAAAAATATGGTCTCTTTGTATTAGATTAATAAACAGAAGCATCACTATAGAGGAGAAATCAGTAAGTGAATATATCTTATGGAACACAGCTACTGAAAGAAGCAGAAGAAAACTTTAGGATATCTTTAATTAAACTTTCAAAGAAACCTGAGCAGATATTTCATCTGTGAAATTAGAAAAAGAAAGAAACTCATGACAGAATAGAAATTAAACAAAACTTGATTGTTAAACAAAAGAAAGTACAAATGAGGCAGTGTGCTTAAAATGAAACTTAAAAATTAGAGGACATTTTAATGTTACTTAGAAAAATCAGAGTAAGACTATTAAGACATAAAAGTGAAGAGAGAAATGGTCAGAAATGTAGATAACAGAATAGGGAGGTCAAATGTAGTCATAATAGGAATTTTTTAAAACATGAATTGAGGAGAAGACAGTAAAGAAAAGGGAGGAAAATTGCCCTAAGATAAGAAAACTTTGATATTTAGATGCAGAGGGCTCCTAAATAAAAACTAGATAATTTTAATGAAAAAGTACCCACTCCAACAATATATTTGTCACTAGACACAGGAAATTTTAAAAATTATTTCTAGAATAAAAATATCCTATAAATATTCAGTCAGAAAATGATATGAACATATACACAGGAAAATGAGAAATAATATTAATCCCTGGTTTATGAAAGAAGAAATATAAATAGCCAATAAACATATGGAGAGACAAAGATTTAAACAAGAGTGACAGTTTTCTTACTTATCACACTGAAGTAAATTAAAATAGTATAAAGCTTGGTGTTATCAAAAGCATTGGATGTGCACTCTAGTACATTTTTGAGGGTATAAATTAAGATGAACTTTTTATATGACAATTAACATGTAGCTAATGCTTACATTCTACTTCCTAGCATTAATTCAAAGGAAAAAAATCACTTATATGTGCAAATATCTAGCCATAAGAATAGTCATCAAAAATATAACAAGGGCATACCATCAGAAACAAATAAGTATCTAAAATTTGGTCTTTGAGTAAAGACAATACAATCATGAGTAATACACTGTAGATGTACACGCTTAAATGAAAAGTATTCACAAAATTAAAAGAAAACAAGTCTTAAAAATATATCAATAGTATATTTAAGTTTATGTTTAGGTGTTAAGTTTATTGTTATGTGAACAATATGTTCACATTTGTGTTTTCGATAAGCTCCCTTAGCCAAACAACCCTCCTTATCATGGGGACCAGGCACAGACCTCCTTATCCCTAAGTAGCAGGCTTCAGTTCCCTGCCAGCCCACAGAACTATTCAAACAAACAAGTCACGTCCTCTTATGGGTACCAGGATTCCCCTCATGCCCTTGTTACGCAGCCTCTGGTTCACTATTTTCGGAATGCAAACCCCACGTGACCATGCGTCACAAGTGGTGTCCTCCTCTGGTCTGTGAGTACATGTGACTAATAAATTGTTGTCAAATGAACCTGTACAGCGTCAGGTTTCATGTGTTTGGCCATCCCCATAACCCTACAGTGGGGATCCCTCTGTCACCAATATGGTGAGGAGGAGGCAAGAAAAACAAACAAACAAAAAAGAAATGAAGGCTCATGTGAAACAGAGGCTTGATGGAGCAATGTCCTAGAGCAGGGATAAGCTGAGGGACTCCAACGGGTAGATAAATGAGTTAATTTTGCCAAGAAAGAGAGCTTCATTCTATTAAATAGAAGAAATGGAGAACAGAACGGGTGGTGATCTAGCTGTGCCCTTGCAGGATAGTTAGTAAAGTAGGAAGCAGTGACATCTGCTGATATCAAGAGGCAGTAATAAGGTTTGGGGCTTAAGAAGTTGATCCCTTAGGATATTTTGGCTCACAAGTAGCATAATTGCCAACTAAGAGTAATTTACAGGCAACTGACTATCTCATATATTAGAAACCTAGAAACAGGCAGTTCCAGGATGACTTGAGGAGCTCAATAAATGTTAGGATACAGGTATGTCATTTTCAAAATCTTCTCCATCTTCTTCTGAAAGTGGTAAGATGGGTATTGCATCAAGATTTCACATGACCTCTCCAAAGAAGGGAGAAAAAAGATAGAAAAGAAACACATTTTCTCCTGAATATAGATAGATATTACATATGGCTATTTTATATATAAATATACACACCATATATAAACACACACACACACACACACACACACACACACACACACACACACACACACACACACACACACACACATCTAATGTTTTACAGAAGCCACTAGCAAATATCCCCTAATCTCATTGACCAATACTGGTCAATAAATGACCATAAATGAGCAAAGAAAATGAGATTAGCATGACTGGCTTAGAATAATCACAATTTTTATTCTGGGGCTGAGCATTTTGCTTCCTGAATAAAAGGGGGTTTCTGTTAGCAAATAACAAAGGGGGAAATATTTCAGGTCAAGCAATTTACAGAGATTGTTCAAAGGAGTATGGAAAAGTTTTGGAATAGAAGCTGTGGATAATGCCATAAGAAATCCATAAAATGTGAATGAAAGGATTACTGAGCAGCTGTCAATACAAAAATGAAGGTGAAAATCATGAATTTATAGGGAATATGATATCCTAGATTTGAGACTTTCTTTGGCAACACATAACAAAGAATCAGAAGTAAACATGTGGAGTATGAAAGAAACAAGAATGCTAGGCTATTCATGAGAAAGATTTTGAATGTCTGACCATAAGATCCAGAACTTTAGAAGGTAATGGACCTACATACAGCTTTGGGTATTTGGAGATCAGGATGAAAAAACTGGAATGAGCAGGTGGCATGAAGGAAATAAGGAGAGTTTAGTAAGAGAAATAGAATCCAAATTCACTGGCATTTGGAATCATTTTGCCTCAAAGTGCAGACATGGCAGAGAGAGTTTGAGAAAATGTGGATATAAATGCAGTGGTTGTAAAGAGGTTAAGAATATTAGAAGGGTATTTTGGGGGGCAGTGGAGAGAGTGGCAGAAATAATTTTTATATTGCCTATGTTGTTCTGCATTCCCAGTTAGATGGCATTTTTCTTTCAGGTCACAGAGTACATTTTACATTTTTTTCTTATCCTACTCTATGAAGAGGAGAGAGAAGTGGTGGCTGTTGTGCTACTGCAGATAGTCCCCTTGGATTCCAAAATTTCACACAGACTTCAAATTTCAGTTATCGTGTTAGGCTTGCACAATTATCTTTTAAATATTTTTGTAAAATTGGGGAATAATTTCATATTACTAATTGAGTTGGAGGTATTCTATCTGGATACAATTCTTTCTGTTAGAGCTTCAAATTACACACTCATCTTATCTACCAGTGATGCATTTCCTCCAAATACAATCAGTGGCTATCCCCAGAAAATGCAGGTGCTAGTAGATCCAAGCCACGCCACCGAATGCCAGTTACATACCCGGTATCAGAGTCTTATTTACTGTACTTAGTTTAAAAACAGGAGGCTAGGAAAAAAAAAGTCAAACAATAGTCAAGAGGTTGAATAAATTGTGATATTTCTACAAAGGGATATTCTATAAGGCATAGCCATAAGACAAAATTATTTTTTTAAATATGTATTAACATAAAAAGAAAGCACAATATAATTCTAAGAATCAACACTTTTACTCATGTGAAATGTCCAAAAGTTATGTTTATAAGAATGCAGGTGATTTTCAAAATGATTTTTGATTTTATCATTTTTCCAAAGTAAATATTGTGTTATTTAAGTAATAATTCTTATGTAGCAAGTATCAAATAACAACACACCCAAGGCAAACTTTGTCCTTTAAAAAATATAGAAGAGGATGGACCTGGAGGGAAAGAATCAGAATTGTTGAGAGTACCAGAAGGCTTTTCTTGGGCGATGGGAAAGATTTCCATCCCCATTCCAGATTCCCCTTTCCCTTCCCTTCTCCTTCTTCCTGCCAGGTAAGTAGTGAGATTAGCCTCTGAGTCACAATTCTTATGGCTTTATTTCCTGTTTGGGACTCAGACCAGAAGACTTGAGCACAGTCTGATTCACTCACTGTTTTAAATAAATATTACCCAAGGCTTTTCCAAGTCCCTCAGGCAATTTCCCTTCACCCTTTCAGAATGTCTGTGCTTGATCGTCCTATTGATGCCTCCTAGACTGCCTAATTAAAAACACTCCACACTTGGTCAAGAAGACTTTGAGCTCTCTTAAGACTCTCCATATTCAAACATGGCTCAGTACATCACAGTTGTGAGGGTCCTTTGGCTTTAGTTGGGGTTCTATGGAAAGCAGGGGAGGAAGCTGAAGGGTGCTTCTGGGATAGATGACTGGACTTCCCCAGGAGAGGCATCTGTACCACGCTGACAAGTATTTTCCACTGGTACCCACAACTGGCTCTGCTAAAACAGCAGTATGAGTATGTGAATAGTTATAAAGCAAATAAGCAAAAGCCAATAATGATTACATCCCAGGATATTGCCATGGTCTGCTCCTCTGCTTATTTTTCTTGATGCTTTCTTCGCTTTTTCAAGCTTCTTCACAGGCCTTTCTTCCTTTGAAATGTTATTCTCAAGGATCATTTCTATCTTTTAAACCATCTGCTTTCATATCCCATCCACTTCTTGTCCTAACTTCTACAAACAGGTGGATGAATTCTAAACTTAGGTCTCTTTCTGGATGCTTCAGTGTTCTGGCGAGATCCTTCTCGTACCCCGTTTTCTTGTTCCATGTGCCCACCCTCAGGTTCTGCATGTTTTGTTTCTGAAGGCTTGCCTCTGCCTCTGCATCCCTCTTCTGAAGGCAATTCTTGGGCTACTGGAGCCACTTTGCCTGAACATGTGAAGAACTTAAGTACCTGGGATTTTGTCCTGTGGGGCAGACCATGGTTAATGATGGATGCAACAGTATAAAAGCCCAGCTCCCTTGTATTGAGCAAGTCAAGTATGAGGTGTGGTTTATTCTCCAGAGTTCCTTTTGAGATCAGAGGAGGCTGGGACTTCACCTGAGACTGCACCCTTGATTGACTTCTCTTCCTCATTCAGCCTCCACTACTGCTGGAAGCACTTTAATAAATCACTTGCCCATGAATTTTTCTCCCAGAATCTCCTGAGGAAACTGACCTAAGATGCTGCTGGACTTGTAATTTATTTATAAAACTGTCTATTAAACATGGTCACCTGGATTATCCCCATGCACCTTAAACTCAATTTGTTGATAACTGATTTTATCCTTTTCCTCCTAATCCTGCCCCCCCTTCCATATTCCCTAATGTATAAATGCACCAGTTATCTGAGACAGAAGCATTGGAGTTATTCTAGGTATTTCTCTCACCATCAACCCCCACTTTCACAATTTCTACCTATTTTAATTCATTAGCATTTCTTGAATATGTCCTCTTGTTTCCATTGCCACTGCCTTTATATGTTTCTAGCCTCCATTTAAAAAAAAAATTCTCAACCCTCACTTACCACTTAATCTTACCAAGGCAGGGCCCCAGAGACAATCAATTACCCTTTTACCAGAACCCTCAATTCCTTTTTATTCCTTTCCTTCTGCCACACCCACAAACTTACTACTTTAAATCAGTTCCAGAATGTTTTATCTCCTCTTTTGTAGAGATGAAAACTGCTAGAAAATTATCAGTCAACAGTCTTTAGTGTTCTTATACTTAAAAATAGAACACCACAACATTTTAAAATTATTTTCTTGTATAATTAAATTTACTAATTCATCATTCGTCTTATGTAGCTCTATTAAATTTATTTCTATATAGTATTTTAAGGGTCTTTTAAAATTGCAATTGGGAAATAAACATTTCTTTCATTATATTTTTAGATTTTACCTTTGCCTTCTGGGCTACAATAAGCAGTTAAATTTTATGTTTCTCTAGTATCCAGTTACCTTAATAAACTTTTATTAGTTGTGATAACTTTTAGTTATCAAGAGTGCTTGAAAAGAATGTGTAATGGATTTAGTTTTCTATATTCTCTATTGAACCATATGAAACTAATTGCCAGTATTAAGTCAAGAATGTTTGAATAGGGCTTCCCTGGTCGCTCAGTGGTTAAGAATCCGCCTGCCAATGCAGGGGACACAGGTTTGAGCCCTGGTCCGGGAAGATCCCACATGCCGTGGAGCAACTAAGCCCATGTGATACAACTACTGAGCGTGCACTTTAGAGCCCGAGAGCTGCAACTACCGAAGCCCGCACTACTAGAGCCTGTGCTCTGCAACAAGAGAAGCTACCACAATGAGAAGCCTGCTCACCGCAACGAAGTGTAGCCCCTGCTCACCGCAACTACAGAAAGCCCGCGGGCAGCAACCAACACCCAACACAGCCAAAAATAAATAAATTAAATAAATTAATTTTAAAAAAAGAATCTTTGAATAGAGGTAATTTCATA
This sequence comes from Aethalodelphis obliquidens, assembly GCF_003676395.1. Taxonomy (NCBI): domain Eukaryota; kingdom Metazoa; phylum Chordata; class Mammalia; order Artiodactyla; family Delphinidae; genus Aethalodelphis; species Aethalodelphis obliquidens. Next base: position 1,073,898 of record NW_020838005.1, on the reverse strand, counting down.
AGTTATGTATATATCTATATGTATCCACATATATCCATATCTATCTATGTATCATGGTTTATCTATCCATCTATCTATCTATCTATCATGTTTTCATTGTCTGGTTTAACTTTTATATATGGTTAACCAAGATAGTTTCTTCTTAATCAATTAATCACCTAGTGACATACTCTAAATTCTGTTACTACAATGATGTATTTATATTTTTCTTCTTGTAATTCTATCAAGTTTTGCCTTATACGGTGTGAAGCTTTATACAGATTGAAGCATACACATTTGTATCCTCTTCATAAGTTTTTCTTTCTATGGTTATGCAGCAACCATTTTATCTCTATGTTTCTGCCTTAAAATATTTTTTCTGATAGTACTGTAACTTCACTAGCTTTTATTTGGTGATCTGTCTATTGTAACTTTTATCTTTCTACTTTCAACCTCTCAGTGCACTTTTGTTTTAGATATGTTTTTATGTAACTGAAACTCTTTATTTTTTTCCTTTTTAAATTTTTAAAAAATTTATTTATTTTATTATTTTTCGCTGCTTTGGGTCTTGGTTGCTGCCTGCGGGCTTTCTGTAGTTGCGGTGAGCAAGGGCTACACTTCGTTGCGGTGCACAGGCTTCTCATTGCGATGGCTTCTCTTGTTGCAGAGCACAGGCTCTCTTCGTGTGGGCTTCAGTAGTTGTGGCTCGTGGGCTCTAGAGCGCAGGCTCAATAGTTGTGGCAAATGGACTTAGTTGCTCTGTGGCATGTGGGATTTTCCTGGACCAGGGCTCGAACCCGTGTCCCCTGCATTGGCAGGCGGATTCTCAACCACTGAACTACCAGGGTAGTCCCCTTTTTTCCTTTTTGTTAAATTGCATATGTTTCTAGCTGATAAGCTTTGTCTTACTGCTGATACATTTGAAGTTATGTTTACTATCTTTTTCTGTGTTTCTGTTTACCATGTTGCTGCTACAGATTTGTTTTATTTTTTCTTTTATTCACTAAGTTTGACATTTATACATTATATTTCTGTTGTTGGTTGATTACCTCAAATTTGTAGCACATGTATTTCCTCAACAATGTATAAAGTAAATCATAATTTTCACTCTTCTCTCAAAATATTCAAGAGCCTTAGAACGCTTAAATTTCAATTATCCTCCTTTCAACTTACATCATATCATTGGCCAATATGTTAGTTGCACCTGTATATGCCCTCCATTAAATTAGTCTTCATTATTATTATTTTATACCATTAATGTTGGTTCATACTTTCCCTCATGTGTACCAGTTTATTTATTTACCATTCTGTCTTGCATATCCTATCTTCCTTAGGTTTTTATTGTTTTTCTTCAGGAAGTACATTCTTTGAGACTCCTTCAGTATGAGTATGTTAATGGTAAACATGTTCTTTGTAGAAAAGAACTTTTTCTTTTCATCTACTTTTCATCTCCAGTTATTTACAGAATCTCTTTTTCCTTTGGTGTCTTGAGGTTCCCTGTGATGTGTTTAGCTCAATCTAATCTATTTATACTTCACTAGATTCCTTAGGCTTCCTGAATCTGAGCTTCTAAGCCATTATGTCTTCTTTTATTTCTGAGAAAATTCCACCCATTCCTTCTTTAATACTGCATTCTCTTTATTCTGTCCTTCCAGTACTCCAGTTGGCAGCACTACTTGAACACTTGGGAAAGGGAGGTTCTTGGATTCCGTATTTTAAAATGTCCTGCATATGACAACACACACAGAGTATTTTAAAACTATTGTCACTTGGAAGTCAGCACTGTGTTAGTACACTGCAACCTAAAACTAAATATCTGGTCTTACAAGTAACATCATTCAGATGCCTAGAAATGTTCTCTTGAATTCTTGGGAAAAAAACAATTACTGTGAAATGCCATGAATATTTGAGGGTTGTGTGACAGCCATGGTCAAGGATGACAATGCTTCATAGTGAAGAGGATCTGAGCAATAGAAGAGTTAGTAAGAGAAAAGACTACATAACTTGCCAAATCCTTCTTTTTCCAAGAGAATGAGTGTAAAACATTCTTCCATAACATAATGCATTTCCATGTGGTGCCTTGAATCCATTCTCTTGCTTCTCTCTTAATTTTTAAAATTTTACTCCAATTTATGGAATTATTAGTTCTGCCAGTTTTATTGTGGAGTCCTTAGGCTTGTATACAACCTGTTATATACGTTACCTGCAAACAGGATAATTTTACTTTTTCTTTTCTGATTTAAATGCCTTTTATTTATTTATCTTGCCTAGTTGCTCTTAGGACTTCTAATACTATATTATTAGAAGTGATGAGAGTGGGCATCCTTGTGTTGTTCCTATCTTAAATGAAAAGCTTTCAGCTTTTAACTGTTGTGTATAATGTATTTTGTTGAGAATTTCTGCATCTACTTTCATTAGGGATATTGGTCTATAGGTTTTCTTCTTATGCAGTGTCTTTGTCTGGCTTTGGTATCAAGATAATGCTTGGCCTCATAAAATGAGGTTGGAAGTGTCCCCTACTTTTCAATTCTTCGGAAGAGTTTGAGAAGGATTGGTGGTAATTCTTTTTTAAATGATTGGTAAGATTTACCAGTGAAGCCATCTGATCCTGGGCCTTTCTTTGTTGGGAGGATGTTGATTACTGACTCAATCTCCTTATTCACTTTTGTCTGTTTAGATTTTTCATTTCTTCATGACAGTCTTGATAGGTTGTATGTTTCTAGGAATTTATCCATTTCTTCTAGCTTATTAAATTTGTTGATGTATAATTTTTCATATGTTGCATTTTAGCCTCTTATTTTATACTTTATTTCTATGACATTAGTTATAATGTCTCTTATTTCATTTATAATTTTATTTACTTGAGTGTTCTCTTTTTCTTCATCTAGCTAAATGTCAATTTTGTTTTGTTTTTTTTAAAGGTCTTAGTTGTGTTGATTTTTTCCTATTTTTTCTGATCTCTATTTTGTTGTTATCTGCTCTACTGTGTTATTTCCTTCCTTCTGCTAACTTTGGGCTTAGTTTGTTTTTCTTATTTGAGGTGTAAAATTGGGTTGTTTATTTGAGAGCTCTCTTTTTCTTAATGTAGCATTTATCACTAGAAACTTCCCTCTTAGAACTGCTTTTGCTGCATCTCATAAGTTTTGGTATGTTGTGCTTTCATTTTCATTTGTCTTAAGATATTTTTAAAATTTCTCCTTTAATTACTTCTTTGACCTATTGATTGCTTAGGGGTGTGTTGTTTAATTTCCACATACTTGTGAATTTCCCAATTTTCCTTCTGTTTTTGATTTCTAACTTCATACCAATATGGTTGGGAAAGACAGTTGGTATGATTTCAGTTTTCCTTAATTTTTTAAGACTTGTTTTATGGCCTAATATATGATTTCTCCTGGAGGACATTCTTTGTGCACTTGAGATGTCTGTGTATTCTACTGCTGTAGGATGAAATGATCTGTACATGTCTGTTAGGTCCATTTGGTCTATAGTATTGGTCAAATTCCCTTTTCTTATTGATTTACTGTTGGCATGTTCTATTCATTGTTAAAATGAGGTTTTGAATTTTCCTATTATTATTTTGTGGTTGTCTATTTTTCCCCCAGTACTATCAATATTCATTTTATATATTTAGGAGCTCTCATATTGAGTGCATATGTATCTATATGTAATTGTTATATCTTCCTGATGAATTGATCCTTTATCATTATATGATGCCTTTCTATGTCTCTTGTGACCCTTTTAGGCTTAAAGTCTATTCTGTCTAAATATAACTACCCTTGCCCTCTTTTGGGTATCTTTTTCTGTGGTTTCACTTTCAGCCCATGTGTATCCTTAAGTCTAAGCGAGTCTCTGGTAGACAGCATATACTTGAATCTTGAGTTTTAGTCAATTCAGCCACTCTATGCCTTTTCATTGGGGAATTTAATTTACATTTAAAGTAACTATTGATAGGGAAAGGCTTACTACTGTCATTTTGATCATTGTTTTCTGTCCATCTTCTTGTTCTTTTGTTTCTGCTTTCCTTTCTTGCTATCTGTGTGTTTTGCTGACTTTTTAAGAGTAATATTCTTTGAATATCTTTTTCTTTTTGTTTTGTGTATCTTCTACAGGTATTTTGCTTGTGGTTAACATGATGCTTACATAAAACAGCTTATAGTTACACAGTCTTTTTAAAGCTGATAACAAAGTGACTTCAATCACATACAAAAAGTCTACACTTTTACTTCTCTCACATCCATCTTATGGATGTCACAATTTATGTGTTTTATATTGGATATTCATTAACAAACTTTTGTAATAGTAGTTATACTTAATACTTTTGTCTTTTAACTTTTTTCTGTTCTTTTTCAAATTCTTTTAACTATTATACTAAAATTAAATTGTTTTACACAACAACATTACAATACCATAGTATTCTGTATTTGTCTGTATAGTTAACAGTGAGTTTTATTCTTTCATATGCTTTTGTGTTTCTGCTTAATGTCCTTTTGTTTCAACTTGAAGAACTCCCTTTAGCATGTCTCCCTTTGCCATTTCTTATATGGCAGGTCTAGTGAAGATTTAACTCCCTTATCTTTTGTCTTGAAAAGTATTTCTCCTTCATTTTTTGATGGACAGTTTTGCAGGATACAGTATTCTTGGCTGGCAATTTTTTTTCTCTCTCCACTTTGAATACAGCATCTCACTCTCTCCTGCAGGGTTTGTGCTGAGCAATCGGCTGATAGTCATGGGGGCTCCCATATATGTGACGAGTTGCTTTTCCCTTGCTGCTTTCAGAATTTTCTCTTTGTCTATGACTTTTAACAATCTGATCATAATGTGTCTTGGTGTAGATTTCTTTAGATTCATCCTCTTTGGAAGGTTTAGGCTTTATGAATGTGAATGTCTACTTCTCTCCTGAGATTTGGGACGTTTTCAGCTGAAATGCATATTGGCTCACTTAATGGTATTCCATAAGTTCTTTAGGCTCTCTACACTTTTTTTTTTTTTTAAATTCTTGTTTTCTGTTCTCCTCCTCTGACTGTATAATTTGGAATTACCTGTCTTGAGTTTATCGATCCTTTCTCCTACTTGATCAAGTCTTCTATTTAAATTCTCTGTTATATTTTTAAGCTCAGTTTTTGTATTCTTCAGCTCCAAAGTTTCTGTTTGGTTCTTTTTATGGTTTCTCTTTATTTATATTCTCATTTTGTCCATGTATTGTTTTCTTGATTTAATGTAGTTTTTTTATGTTTTGTAGCTTACTGAGCTTCTTTAAAATGACTATTTTGAAATTCTTTTTCAGGCAATTCATAGATCTCTGTTACTTTAGTGTTGGTTACTGGAGACTTATTTTATTATTTTGCTTGTGGAAATTTCCCTGATTTTTCATACTTCTTGTAGCTTTGCATTCATGTTGGCACATTTGAAGAAGGAGTCATCCTTTCAGTCTTTGTGGACTGACTTTGACAGGGAGAGATCTTCACTAATCAGCCTGGCTTGAAATTCTGGGACCCTCGAAAACCTTCTCGATGAATATGCATAGTTCATTCCTCATCCTTCTTCCTGGAAGAGATGCTTCAGGGGTATGCACATTCTCCTAATCTTGAAGAGCCATGCAGGTCACCATAAATTACCCACTCCTTTTCATTAGGTTGATGCAGTGAATGGCCTGGATGTTGGGTGCAAGTTCCACTTCTCTCCTTCCTTCCTAAAGGGAAAGCTTCATGGCCTATACACCTTTTCCCAACCTTGTAGATCATGCTGGCTGCTGAGAGCCAACTGCCCATTTTCTTTGTTCTTATCTACCCCTAGACTTTCACACTTTCTTATTCCCTCAACACTTCACTCTGGGTTAAGTGGGACCGAAGTAGATCTCCTGGGCAATGCCTCAAAAGACTAGAGACACTGAATGAATGTTTTACTCTCTCCTTCTCCCAAGGGAGACATCTCAGTCCAAGGTGATGTCTCTCAGTGCTGACCTGAGACAGCTTGGGGGAGGGTCTAACATGGAAAAAGTGAAACTGCTCTTCTTACCCATTTCAATGAGTTTACTCTTGGATTTGTGCTCATCTGGGACGTTGCAGCCTCTTAACTGGATCCTGGAAATTGCATAAAGTTATTTTGATCCATACATTGATGTTAAACCAGTGTTTCTGTGACAGAACAAGGGCTGGGATTTCCTATTCTAAGATCTTGCTAATAACCCCAAGTCACTTTTATATCTAGAAGTTCTATTTGATTTCATTTAACTCTGTTATTGAGTATTTTTATATCATTTTTTTTGTTTGTTTTGGATCCTTTTTATGTGTATAATAGGGTTTTTTTTTGGTTTTTTTTGCGGTACGTGGGCCTCTCACTGTTGTGGCCTCTCCTGTTGTGGAGCACAGGCCCCGGACGCTCCGCGGCATGTGGGATCTTCCTGGACCAGGGCACGAACCCACGTCCCCTGCATCAGCAGGCAGACTCTCAACCACTGCGCCACCAGGGAAGCCCTGTGTATAATAGTTTTAAACACTTTTACTTTGTAGCTCAATGATGTACTCTTCTTTCTAATCACCCCCTGCCTTTCACCAAAGACACTGTTGTACAGGTGAATTTGGTTTGAGTGTGGCTATGTCAAGAAGCAGTGGAGACGATGGCTCTGAAATGGGGAATGTACCTACATTAGTGTGTGTGTGTGTGTGTGTGTGTGTGTGTGTGTGTATGTGTGTATTTTTAGGTGGTCATTGAGATGGTAGAGCACATACATAAGATTAAACATCTGTAATTTAAAAGTGCATAAGAATTAATTGTTTTAGGGTGTGGCAAAGTATTATCAGAGTCTCAGAGGATTCGCACCTCTAAAAATGAAGAATATTCTCATCTGAAATGAACTACTCTAATAAATGTTGATTATAATCACAATCATCACAATAATGTAACTGCTATTTTGAGCAGTACTTTTTTTAAAGTTTTTTTCCATTGTTGAGATGATTCAGCTGTTTCGGAAAACAAAACAAAGTACAAATGAGTGGGTGAGTATGCCATGAAAGCCATTCTTAAATGATTAAAGCCCTGGCTATCTCAGTTATTGTCAGCATTGTACCTGCCTCCTTCATAAATACTGTTTTTAACGGTCAGCCTACACAACATTAAAGGTCTCCCTGGCCTCTTTACTTGGTCTGAGGGTCCCAGAAAACTGCAGTAATTCTCAAATCAGTATGTTCCCTTCTCACTATACTGTTATCACTTGTGATTACAGCTAGGGAAGGAGATATTTAATTTAAAATCCTGGGCCTGAATTTTCTCCCTTTAGGTTATCTGCTCTCACTGAACGTTTGTTGAAAGCAGATCAGAGGAAAAAGGAAGAAGAGGGTCCCTACACTCATCGGAATGGCTAGTTTCCTACATTATAGACAGAATACATTTCTAAATCCTAGCCTCAGAAATCAACCATTTTAGGCAGGACACCTGATTATAAGAGACAGAAACACAGTTTTAAAAAACCTATGGAAAAAAAATGTGGATGAGAGAGGTTTTGTTTGCTTTGCTTGAAGAGTACTGGGGGCTTATACTCAAACAAAGAGTTGAACAACCAACCTCAGAAAACAGAAACTACGGCAGTTCTGGTCCTCAGGTAATGAAAACCAGGATCCAATGTTGTCAGGTTTCTCTCCCTCCTCCACTTCCTTTTTCATCTCTGGCCTTGCCTGTTAGTTTTCCTCTTTCTTATTATAAGCCAGTGTCTTCACACAGTGGGAGACTTTGACTCTAGAAGCAGTGAGTTCACAGCCTCACAGCTTCAGAACAGAGATAATAGAGTTCTTTCTTTACAGCTCCAGTGAAAACTATTCCTGGAAAGGAATCCAATTAGCCAGGCTCAGCTGGAGCCACATGCCCACCACTTAGATAAGTCATTATGACTACGGGCTAGGGAGGATTACCAGGATTGTCCCCAAGTTAAATTGTGTCCTCTTCTTTGACTATCACTGAACTTTGATGAAAATTGCTGTCAAGGGGTATGGAGGTGTTCTCTGAGGGCCATGGGGTAAGAGGTAGAGAAGGGGGTACTATCTACAGCAGAAAAGGGAGGGATTTATCCAGAAAAAAACAAAACAAAACACATCAACCTCAGTAACCACCAGCATAACATTGATTTTATGGGATGTTATGTTCTCAGTTCCAACAGTTCTCCTGACAAATGAACTTTGTGAACTTACAAGATGGGGACCGCCTATATCTGAAAAATTACTCAAGGGCAAAAAAGAAAATAGTTATGGGAGAAAGTACATCATGTCATTTATCATCTGTTTTCCCCTTGAAGAACAGGTGTGGCTTTCCTTTGGGTTTTTGGTCTTTCCAATGAGGTCGCTTCCTTAGTTGATAGTCCAGAGCCCTTGAGCTTTAGGTCAAAGTCCAAAGTCAATCTGATTGTCAGCTTTAATAAGGGCATATGTAGCACAATCTCTCCTATCTTCTGAAGATTGAATGAGGAAATTCTTCACTTTTAATAGAGTATAAAACATATAGGTTATCTTGTTCAGGTCAGTGCTTATTACATATAATATCAAAGTTTAAATTAACACCATAAGATAGTATGTATGTATACTCTCTATATTTTACTCTATTCTAAAATACCTGCTCTAAAGTTCACATTAGAATACTCCCTATGATGAGATTTTTGTAGTAATTATCCTTATACTACACAGACATATTTTCTTTAGACGATTACTACATAGAAACTGTATGGTGTGCAGTGTATTCATTTTATATGAATGACAAAATAATATGAATGAATACACCTCAAAAGCCATGCTATTCTTATTTGGCCATATAGCCCTGCCCTAGGGCATATGAGTAGCTCATCAGTTCTGAAGAAAGACCTGTAGTAACACAGTGTAGGAAAAGTTACTCAAAGATCTTTGGCAGAGAACTCTGGAAAGATTTTTAAAAAGTCATTTCATGGAATTACTTTACAAATGTTAAAAAAAAAAAGAAAGAAAGAAAGAAACAGAACATGGAAAGTTTCCAAAAATGGAAAATGCAAAATCCAACAATCAAAACTGAAATATAGTTCATAACACTACCAGATTCCCAACAAGTTCCTAAGGAAAAACTCACAGAAAAAGTTAACTTCTTGTTGTTTGTAAAATAAAAAGGCCCTCTTCTTCTATGCTTTTTTTTTTCTCTTTCCCTTCACTGTGGAAGAATGTAAGATTTCATAACAACAGATATGCAGTTTGCTTTTGATTGAGTCACTTTATGCAAATGTTTCACTATGCCAAAAAAGAGAATTGGGCAAGAAAATACTCTTCCTATCGCCGGCTGGCATTCCTCACTTACTCACTGGAGCATTTGAGGTGACAGCATGGTCCTCAGAAGTTGTCACGTTCTGTGATTTAGTCATAACCACTTACGTTCAGAGCCATTGAACTAAAGAGCTTTGCTTTGGGAACACTTTATGTACCCTGTGTGCAACAGGCCAGACTTCTTCAAGTAATCTTCAACTTTTACTGCAACTGATCTCAGATTTGTAGCATACAGGAAACAAGTAACAAACCTTGCCCTGTTTTCAACCTTTTTTAAAATGCTTCTGTGGGATATGAATATTGTATTATTTTCTCAGCTGATGGTGAGAAACCCACTAAGATTTGCATCTGCTCTGTTGCAAAGCATTTTGATTGTTTACTTTGTCCCTAAATTCTTTTACTCAGATCCATTTAACTGTCCAACTCATCCCATTGGCATAGATGGAGTATTAAATGGAGTTAAAGATTAACAAGCTCATGTGACTATCGTTTCAATTCAAAGGGAAATTTGATCCCTGGGACAGAAAATGGACTTATTTCATAAACAGAGTTAGTGATAATTCTCGTGATTTAATTTTGAATAATTGTCTAATATCCATATACATCTCCCCAACTTTTAGCTAGACTTCTTGAAATTCACAATTTTAGAAATTATGTTAGGAGAAGCAATGGCAAGTACCCAAAGAATGAGTGTCTTGAAATTCAGTAGTTGTGTTTTTTAAGTGCAGAGAGGAAGTAATTGAGTGGAATTATTATACATTAAACAGCTCAATGTTAATTTTTCATGTTTTGATATTTTTTCCTTTTTTTATAACTAGCTGAGACTGGACAGTGAAAGGAATAAAGAGAAAATGAAATCAAATTAGAGATCAGAAAGTTTTAGTTCCAGCCCTGGCACAAAACCATATGTCATTTAGAACAGACTACTTCAACTCTCTGAGATTCAGTTCTCTACCTGGGTATTATTTAATGATGACTGCTGTAACAAACACCTGTAAAAAACTCATTTATTGTGTATTAATAAATCAGTAATTATTAATACATAATAAATTATATTCTCTGATCTTAAAGTTGGATGAAGATTTTCTTTATCAGGTGACTCTTAAATGGCCCTTGGGGTAGCACTCTGACAAGAAGTAATTTAGGGACCAGTCCCCTTCCATATTGTGCCTTTGTTATTTTGGAGTCCTTCATTTTTGGCTCCACAGGGAGAAAGCAAGAAAGACCTTGTAGGATCATTTGAGAGCCAGACCTGAAGATAGCTTCTATCATTCTGACTACATTCCATAGACAAAAACTCCATGACATCCACAGAGTGGATAACCTACATCAATTCTGAAAATTAATGAATTAAGTGAATTCCTTAGATATAAGGTAAGCTGAAACGTTGGACACACAGCGTGATAGCATTATCTTTGCCACAAAATGTTAAATGAATGTGGTTAAATGAGTTTTATATTTCCCTCCAAGGGTATGTAATTTAGTGGAAAAATTAAAGAGAAAATACAGAGTAAGATTCAAGGAAAGCAGAACTAAGTCGAAGTTTCAAAGAGCAGCATAAAAGACTAGACCGTGAAACCTTGGAGAGCAAGAACCCCATGTGATGTTTCTCATAATTTATAACACATTTGCATGCAACTTACAGACACCTATTAATGTTTGCTATTGATGATACTGGAAGCTTATAGGCTTGAAGGTAAGATGAAACTGGTGAATAGAGCAAAATAGGCTGGGTATTCTTGAGGACAAACTTTTTTACCTCAATATGTCATTATTAGCCAGTCTTGGCACGGATAAAAAAATAACTGTGGAACCAAACAGTCAGCTCAGAAGAGAACATCCTCCTACATGGTCGTCCCCCTTTACATGAACATCTCTATTTCGGCTGAAGGACCTGGGTCACATTCCCAGTCATGGCAATGCAGTTGTGTATATCATAACAGTGAGGGACGCTTTCTAGGGAGAAGGACAGGCCTTCAAAGCTCCTCAAAATTTTTTATTTTAAAATTTTCTATTGGGTTTATTTGTTGGTGGTGGTTTTATTTTGTTTTTGTTTTTTTGTGTTTTTTTTTGAGATAAAAAACAAACACTCGTGGATCAAAGAGTCTTGTTTTTGTAGGGAGTTTTCCAGAATCCATAAACTATCCGTGAAGATAATTCTTCGAAAACACAATGATTTCAACAAAATAAAACAAAGCTCTTGGACTTTTGCCCTTCGTTGTCAGAATCAAAGGCGTGTCTCAATTAGAAAACCCTTTGCTATAGCCTACGCTCATGGCTTGACGTTGCTTGCTGATTTCTATCAGTTCTGATGCCAATCTGAGCCTGTTCTCTAAACTCTACAGGAACAGTGAAAACGCTGTCTTAAAAACACACCCGCACTCTCACACCAATAGAGGAACAAATAAACTTCGGAGAAATTTATTAATAGTCAATATTTATTAAGTCCTTAATTTGTGCTGGACACTGTTCTACGATGTTTTGTATGTATTAACACAATTAATCCTCTCTTTGAGAGAAAGTTACTATTATGAACCTCATTTTACAGATGAAAAAACTAAGGAACAACAGTGTGAAATATTTTTCTCAAAGTAACGTACTTGGAAAAGAAGTAGAGCCAGAATTCAAACTCTCATCTTTCGACTTCAGAGTCAAGTTCTTAAGTGCATTGCCTATTGCCTGCAGTGACATGAAATACCACAACCAGTCATTTCCAACCAAAAAAAAAAAAAACAAAAATCTGAACTGAGAGGGATTTTTTTTTTAAGAGGATGATGCATCCACTCTGAAAATCAGAGAATAAAGAGTTAACATTCTAATAGCTCACATATGTCTTCCAGCATCTCTGACATGTAAAGAGCTTGAAGTCATCACTTTCATCTTTATAACCAGAAAAAAACTAAGCCAAGTAAAATGAACTAAAAATCAACAACTCTTCTTGGACCTACCAGAGAACTGAGGTTGTTGGGAAAACTGCCATCCCAAAATCTAGACAGGTGACTCCAAAGAGTCACAGCTGAGATCTGTTTACCCGAAGAGCAGAAATCACTGGAACCATAAACTGGTAGGAACACTTAAACGGTAATTTTGATAAACTGCTGGAGACTGAATTGGACCAACCTATGGGAGAGAAACTCCTGCTGGTCGGAGTCTTATGGGGCCTCACACTTTCCTGGGCTTTACCTCCAGGAAACCCACTAGGTCCTCATGGTGAAGTTCTGAGAAAGAGCCCCTCCTGGCTCTGGCAGGAAAAGAGGAAGACTAACAATTGTGAAATATGCCTAAAGTCTTCTCCACAACAAAGGGCTATTCTCCAGGGAAAAATCAAACTTCATCAGAGTCTGTCATACCTGCAATAAGGGCACTTCTCTCACTTGCGTCACCCTCTAGATTTCATGATTCACCAAAGGAGGTGAGGAGATCTAAAACATACACGTGAAAGCGCACACTTCTGAGCCCAGCGGGTGCCAGGTAGACAGTCATCACGAAGTTCAATCCCTTTGTGACCTAGGACTGCAGCAAACACCACTTGGGTGCCCCCTGGCCCATGTCTGCCTGGCTCTCAGGGGAGATGCAGCAGAAGTACAATGTCTGGTCTATCCGCCTTTGCAAGGACGACGAGCTCCAGGTGGCCCAGGAACACTACACAGGTCAGCAAATTGGCAACGTAGTGCAGGTGCACAGAAAGAAATATATCATCTACATCAAGTGGGTGCGAGAAGGCTAAGAGTACAATTGTCCACGTGGACGTTCATCTGAGCAAGGTGGTTATCACTAGGCTAAAACTGGAAAAAAAAAAAAAATTCTCGAATGTAAAGCCAAATCGTGACAAGTTGGAAAAGAGAAAGCCTATGATATAAAGAAGAACTTATGGATTAAATACAGGATTGACTATAGCCAGTTGTGCAGCCACAATTTAACTGTAGATTTTTAGCTAGTGTGTATTCCTTTGGAATTTTTCAAGATATCTCTTGTAAGTTTCATTTCCCTCCTGTTTTATTATTGATCTGTGGCTCTGTAAATAAGCTTCTGCCATTTTGATTAATAATCCTGAGGATAAAAATTGAAAATGTTTCCTAAAAAAACTGTGAAGGTCAGAGCACAGGGACATAGACCTACGAAAAGAAGGCAATTTAATCATATGATTACAAAATGGTTCTTCTCCCCCACCCCACATTACCACCACACCAACAGCCCTCCAGCAGAATAACAGTGGATTGCAGCTGCTAGTTTTCCAAGACACAGACTCCCTCTGGGGAGTAATATTTAGGAAAGTACAAAGTCAACAGGGGAAACAAAAACAAGGACACTAAATTCACTGGGAGACTCTGGCACCTACAGCTACAGTAAACATTAAGCACAACCTACTCTTACCCAGATTAACACAAACTTCACACTAAAGGCCTATTTAGCTCACTTCCTATTCTCCAACACATAATGTCAGGCTTTCAACAAAAATAACAAGGCAGGCTACAAGGCAAGAAAAGACAGAAGGATCAAAGCAAGTATCAGAACTAAACTCAGATGTGGCAGAGATGTTGGAATTATACTGGAAATTTAAAGTAACTATGATTAATACGCAAAGGGCACTAATGGAAAAAGTGGACAGGATGTGAAAACAAATGAGTAATATAAGCAGAGAGATGGAGGCTCTAAGAAAGAATCAAGAGGAAATGCTAGAAATCAAAAACACTGTAACAAAAACGCAGAATGCCTTTGATGGGCTCATCCGTAGACTGAACACGGCTAAGGAAAAAAAATCAGTGAACTTAAAGATAGATCAATATACACTTCCCAAACCATCAAGAAGGTGAAAAGACAATGTAGGTAATAGGAGAAAAGTTTCCCCAAACATACTGTAATTAGTATACTTGTACTGGTATCTAGTACCAGAACTTGTATCTAATAAGAAGTTCAACTCTTGATTAAAAATCTATGTGTGATTTTTCATATCTGAGCAGAGGCAATTACAATGGCTTTACCAGGCAGGCCTCATATGGGAAAGCTTTCCCTCCTCACATCGAATTTGGTGCATAGCTATGCATTGCAGTTTCTGAAGAGAGTTGTAGTCAAGGACTCAAGCCTCTCTGTCTGGTCAAGGTCATGCTCTTTTTTTTGCATTCCTAACTCCATTCCTAGCCTTGGGCAGATCTTCCCAAACACCTCTGCTAAGACCTCCTTATGTAGGGGAGGAGGAGAACACCTTGAAGACACTTTAAACTACTCCAACTCGGTACCCAGCACTTCCACAAGCTTTACCCCTGTTTCTCCTCCCAAATCCATGGTCCACAAAACTGCTAGAGGCTTTTGTTGGGGGCTTCCTTGACCACGAGACAAGCCCTGCACCAGACTGATCCACGTGACTCTCAAACGGTACATTATTCCATGGGGAAAAATGGAACAGGGGAGTCTGTACTTTCTCTGATTTTAACCTCTTGTTTATACCATCTTGGTTAGTGATTAAAGGCTTAACTCCTTCATTTTTGCCTTGTTGCTTTACATGGCTACTCAGACACCTGGCAGCTGTGCTCTGTCTCCCAGCTCAACTGCACTCATGAAATCTAAAATACATTTTAAAAATTGTACAGCTCAATGATAAAATAACCCAATTAAAAGATAGTCAAAGGATCTGAGCTGTTATTTTTCCAAAGAAGATAAACAAATGGACAAAAGCCACATGAAAATATTCTCACCATCACTAACCATCAGGGCAGTGCACAGCAAATGAGATAACACTTCATGCCCACTAAGATGACTATAATAAAAATAACAATGTAACACAATAATGGGTTGTCAAGGATGTGAAGAAATTGGAACCCTCATACATTGCCGGTGTGAATGTAATATGGAGCAACTGCACCATATTGCAGAAATATGAATGTTAAAAGTGCTTCTGGGGGTATGTCAGATAGAAATGAAGAGTATGTTATGGGTAACTGGAGGAAAGGTCATCCTTATCATAAAGAGGAAGAGAGCTTATCTGAATTGTGTTCTGTTGGGCTGCAAGAAGAAATTGTAAGTGGGGAAAGTAATAAACCAAAGAAGGAATTTTTAACCAGAATGCGAAGATGTGGAAATTGTCAGCCAATCCACATTGCACAAAATGAGTAAGCATGTTCTGGAGAGAACACCAGGGGTGTAGCTGGACAACCGTTTGCTAAGGAGACTAGGCATGTGATTTGTGAGTCCAATCCACCATTTCAGCAGAAACACTTGCAGCTTGGACTGACGGAGATAGAGATGAGATGAAATAAAGGAAGGCTGTCAGACTTCTGGGATTCTACAGGCAGGAAACAGGCAAGTAGAATTATCTGGCTGTGAATATCAGTTATTCTTTGAGAAAAGGGAAGAATGACCTCAAGGGAAGTTCAGAGGCCAGTGGATCTGTCATTGACATTAGGACTTGGAGGCTAAAGGCCAAGGGAGGCTTCTCAGTTCCAAAATGTAGGGCCACATCATGAGTTCCAAGGGGCGGGGTTGCTTCCCAGGAGCAGAGGAAGCAGATCATCACCCAGGGCTGCCACCGAGGGCCCCAGAAGACAAAGCATTCAACCAAAGAGGGTTAGTCTCAAGCCTTAAAATCGAATGGAATTTTCTCTGCTAGTTTTCAGACTTGTTGAGGACCCATGACCCCCTGCTTCCTTACCATTTCTCAGTTTTGGAAAGGGAATGTCTGTTCTATGTCTGCCCCATCATTGTAATTTGAAAGCCCCCTGAGATCATAAAACATTTCTTCTTTTAATTTGCTATTGATTTTCACCCACATCCTCCTTCCATCCTCTCGGTACAACCGTAAGGTTCAGAAGAGGACTGACCCATACAGGTGGCAAGAGGGAGTCTTGTCAATGTCTTCCCCTTTGTCCATTTCAGTCAAATGGAGTAGGGTTGGATAAATACAAGCTTATGACTATCCCATTCACTGGGTAGGAAAGCAGACAGAGATCCAGCTTAGGCAGGTGGGGAAAAACAACAACCCATAATTCCCTTAGGAAACTGTACAGTGATATTTAGGGCTACCATCATGGTGTCATGCTAAGCAATTGATTCTTTACCTGAAACTCTTACATGAAACCCAAGTCCTGACACTACAGTATCAGGTAAGGATAAAGAAAAAAATTTACAAGTAGAGAAAAAGTTTATGTAAGTTCCTATGCCCCACCCCCTCCTCTCCATCTTCTCCACAGTTTCTCAACAATCTATCTAATGACAACCCCCCCTTACTTCTATGCATATTAAATTTGAACACACATTTATCCAATCTTGGAAGCCATCCCTTCAGTCTATGATCATTCTCAATTTAGTAAGCAAGTGTTTCATCTGCTTATTCCAATTTGTAGTCAACCCATGACTTTGTAGGGGTAAACTTCCTTGTATATGATGCTTTTTAGTTCACATTGCAGTGTACCTGTGATAAAATTGGTTCTTTGATTAGGTGATAAATAAGCAAGAAGTCCAAATTGAAACTGTATTTTCTGTTCTAGCTTCTACTGTGTTAGGGGAATTTGCTTCAGCTACCAGATACGCAAATCCAAACCCAGAATGAATATCTATCCCAGTGAAGACCCATTGGAATCCACCACAGAATCATAAATTTACCTGCCAGCTATGGGTGGACCCAGATCACCTTGGTATGAAGCCCATGGCTAGCTTTAGTCTCTCATGTTCTTGTCAACAAAAATAACAATTTTTAATCACCTTTCAAGTTTCTGAGTGAGATAGGTGAATACATCTTTTTCCTGCCCATTGTTGCGTTGCTTGAATGTCTCTCCAGCCACTGATCTCCTGTATCCAAAAGTCTACCCTCAAGGTGCAAGTGGGGCATTTACTTTTTGGCTCGTCACCTTAGAAACGGGAAGGGGGCTTTTTGATGTGCAAACATATGTCCCACTTTAACTTCCTTCTTCAGGTCCGTAAGGTTTTCCATAACAGAGGACCCCAGTTCAATGTTCCTTTAATTTTCTAGTCATCTAAGCCCCCCTTTTCCAAATTACTTTACCAGTCCATTAGTCCTCATCCAATAATCCTGGCTGTTGCCGCTGGATGGCAGTAACAGACTTTTGCCAGAAGCGCCAGTCAGCAGAACTGCAGGTAGTAGAAACTTCCACCATCATCACCGATTTCCTTATTCAGTTCTCTTACTATGTACAGTTAACCTCCAAGCTCTCAGCTTTTCTTGGAGAATTTACTGAACTATGAAACAAGGGATTTGTGGTCACTGATATCACTGCATATCACAGATCCATACTTAAAGCCAAAATTGCTCTCCAGGGCATCCTATATTGTTTTAAATTAACCACTTGAGTGGACTCAGGCAATTCTAAAGTTTTCCTATCTAGCATGTCTAATTGAAGTGGGGGAAGGAGCAGACTTGCACAACATCCCTTTCTCAATGATTCGGATAAGGGAAGGGTCCCCATTCAGACATCATATCCATTGCAACGACACATTCTTTGTAAGAGCGAGGCAATAACTATGCACAATTTGTATTCATAAATCCCCACTTTGAACCATACTTTCACTTGCAAGCCTTCTACACTTACATCACCATATTCTCCAAATGTAATTATATTGCCCTTAAACCCTTCATGAGCAGGTTTAGGTACCAATGTCCAGCAATCCCAATAGTTTTTTCACCACCCATAGGCTGCTGGTACCAGACCAGTGTAAATGGCCTTGGGTCCCTGGCTGGAGTTTTTCTGGGACTTGGGTTCTCCCATCAAAGTCATAAGCCTCTCTTTGCTCTGCACTTTTTCCATTGGCCTAGGCTCTGAAGAGATTTTAGACTTTGCTTATGTGTAATACTCAGATTTTTAATCCATCAAAGCAAGGATAAATTGAGTGACTGTCATTTTATAATCTGAGGAGTTGATGTTGGAGCTTTTGTAATCTTTTATAGTGATTCATTAACAGTTACTGACTACTTCATTGATCTCTTCCTTTTTCATGCCATTTTGAATCAACTATAAGACATTTCTGCCTGGCTCAGTTGTCCAAGGTTTTTTTTCCCCCCATCTCTCATATTCTTATCATTCCATGTCTTCTGAGTCTTCCTAATTTTTTTTTCCTATCATTAAATCTCATTCAGGGGAGCTGAGCAAGGAGATCTGGGGCAGCTTCCCTCACATGCTCTTATCCCCCCAACGATGTAGGTACTGAGGATTCCACGAAGTTGTAGCTCCCTTTTATCTCACCATCAGTCATCACCTGAGTCAGAGTCTTAGTGTTGGGTTATGCATCGTCATGCAACCAATCTAAAGCTACTAGCATTTCCAGCATTTCAGCAGCCTCAGGGGATTCCATTTAATATCTAAGAGAGGAGGTAGGCAATATCCCTTTTCAGGGCACACACCACATACTCTTGTCTTTATGCAATTTAACAGAGTGAGAGTTTGTCCCTCTGCACCCATTTCTAGGAAGGCTGCAAACCAGTGTAGGATCCTGAGTAAGACTGCACAGGCTGTCACCTCTAACCTTCCAAATCCAATTTCCATTTCAAAAGCAATTCCAAAAAGAGCTGCAAAATGTATGGAAAAGGTAACTTAACTCTTTACCAAATTCCAGTCAAAGCAAATTCCTCCTGGACACTCCATTCCTCCCCCTTACAGACAGACAGTCACAGGCCCTAACACAGTGACTCTGGTAGCTTCACTCTGCTTTCAGTCACTTTAGTTAGAACAGACAGGAGCAAAAAGCCACCTCTTACTTTTTTACACAAAAAAATTATTTTTATACAATTTTCAAAGGTTACCTTCCATTTACAGTTATTATAAAATATTGGCTATATTCCCTGTGTTGTACAATAGATCCTTGAGCCTATCTTATACCCAGTAGTTTGTACCTCCCACCCTCCCTCCCCTATATTGCCCCTCCCCCGCACTGGTAATCACTAGCTTGTTCTCTGTATCTGTGAGTCTGTTTCTTTGTTTTTAAATTAATTTTTGTTGGAGTATAGTTGACTTACAATGTTGTGTTAGTTTCTGCTGTACAGCAAAGTGAATCAGTTATACATATACATATGTCCACCATATAGGTCATTACAGAGTACTGAGTAGAATTCCCTGTGCTATACAGTAGGTTCTTATTAGTTACCTATTTTATATATAGTAGTGTGTATATGTCAATCCCAATCTTTTCTGTTATAGTCACTAGAAAGACACACCTTCTTGACTGACTTCCCCTCTGTTTGAATCCCTTGTGTTATCCATTTAGCTACCTCCCTAGGCCCTGGGTCTACAAATGCTTTTCTGCTCATGAGTAGAAGGAATATTTTTGGGACCTCAGCCTAGGTGTGGACAGGGAGAAACCACGTGGAAACGATGTTTTCATTCCTAACCACTTACCTCACTTTTCCTTTTCCTAGACAACGCCTTAGCCTTTCTTATCTAAATTACAGCATTGGGGAGTGTCATTTCAGTCGTCCCATCTGGGTGGCTGTCTGGTGTTCAACTAAGTTCAAGGTGTTCTCCAGTTTGGGTATGCCACCACTGGACTCTACAGAGTGTACTCACGTGAGGCTTTTATTTCAAGGTAAAGGGTACAGGACAGCAGGAAAAAGAGAATGCAGGGGAGCATCAGAGGTCCAAGAGATGTCACTTGGCCCAAATTCCCCAGGACCCTTTCTCTAAGCACCAGGCAATGGACTGAGCCTCTTGCTTGAACCAGAAAATCTGTGCCAAGAATCTTAGGAAGAAATCCTCCCAAAAGCTCTCAGTGGCCCTTTAAATAATCAAGTCAGGTTATCAAACCGGTTAGGCCAGTTACAGACCTTCAGTAAAGAAACTGACCTAGAGGTCACTAGGGGAGTTTCAGCGCATCATAAATACCATTGCAATTATCTTGGCTAAAAGTAAAACCAGACATCCAGGGGTCCCCAGAGATAAAGATCCAGCATTTCCAGTCCAGCTGTAAATCAGCTCTCTATACATATCATCTCACGAGAAATCTTAAAGCATTTATTGCCTACATCATTTTTTAATTACTACATCATTGTTAAATATTCAGTAAAAATTTTTAAGTTTTATGTGTGTATGTTTTAGCTCTCCAGCTATATCATAAGCTTTTTGGTGAGTCCATTTATGAATTGCTAAGTCACATTTCTTAAACAAAAACATGAAAAAATTATATAATTAATAAATAAAAAGGACCAATATGACAGGAAATTAGAAAAAAGGTCATTAATTATCCAAGATACTAAAAGGGATTCTATAGTCACCATGAGAGAGATGCCACTTGCCAGTTCCTGTTTGGGAAAATCCAGTATCTCAAAATTTCTATTTGGGTTTTATGTCATTTAAATACGATCCCGCATAAGAAATAGTAATTATAATACTCTAGATTCTATGCAGCTCAACAAAACAAGAATGATAAGATAATTAGAAATGAAGAAACAAAATTTTTGTTATAAAAAGACAATTTTATTTTCTACATAGAAAACCCAGAAGAAGCACTTCTGGGATTTTGTCAGTATTCTTTTTTTTTTTTTTAACTTGTACAATAGTTGTATAGATATTTATTTTACTATTCATTGTACTGGACATTTATTCTTTATTTTCTTCTTGAATGTGTGTTGCATTCACAAATTTGAAAACAAAATTTAAAAATCTATGTGAATTGATGACCTATTGGAAATAAGATATTGCAAAAAAGTCAATAAACTAAAATTAATAATGAACCTAAATAGCAGCAATGGTGAATCAAGATAGGTAATTAAAAGAAGTCAAGTGAATCTTAATTTATAAGAAAGTATTCCCGGGATTGGGAAGAGTGTGCTAGAGAAATCTAGAATGAATAACTCCTTATGTGTGCAGACAGTAAATCAAGACCCGTACAGCATCTGGGTTTAGTAGAGACAAAGTAGATGTTGATCTAATCGTTGGAAATCCTATTTACCCATGTTTTAACTATGAATACGCGGAATTATCTGAGCAATTTTTTCCACCAAAATTTATTTCCCATGACCAAGTTTAGACTTCCTCTCCAAAATATTCCTGACCATGCAAAGAAAATTTCCTTTCCTTTCATTACCGAGTGTCATTGTCTAAATAAATCACATTTCATCAAAAACGACATTCTTCTCTACACAAATAAGATCAAGAATCATCTCCTCTCAGCGTTCTCAACAGCCTCACTAACAAATACATGCAATGGAGCCATCTTTCCTTTATTTCTCTATTTTTATTATTTTTGATCAAGATAACAAGCCTTGGCCTAATTGCCTAACTTGGAGTTCACTTGGATCATGCTAGTTCAATTTCAGTAAACTTGGTGGTAAAAAGTATAAGGTCATACAAAAATGCCCTGAATGAGAAGGAAATTATCTGATTATCTAAGCTGGGGTTTCCTCCAGATGCTGACACTCATCTTCTATTGTGAATTATATTTAATTTCTACATGTGACATGATCTATTCTCCCTATTAGGTCTCTTTCTCTTTAAAGACAGAGATTCTATCAATTTCATTTTTGGTACGCTTATCACACCTGGCCAAGTATCCTGACCATTCTAAGCAATGAATAAATGTGTGCTAACTTTATTTTTTAGAGCTAGCATTTAATTATTCATTTATTCAAAATAAACACCTACCATGCAAAAAAAAAGTATAATGGAGAAAGTTAGGAGTTCTACTTTGTTTCCTCCCACATTTCCAAATGGTTAAATAATTAATAAACACAATGTGTTGCATTATTCTCATTTGAGGAGTAAGAGCAAACCTTGATTCCCTTTGGACTTCATGCTTCCCAAGTTATCTTCCTAAAGTGGAAATTAAATAGTACTACTATTTGGCTAAGCAGAGGCAAGAGAACAATTCAGATTGGCATTTAATAAGAATACATCTAATAATGATGACACTATCATACATTTCTATAGCACTCTGAAGTTACCAACATTCTTTCACCTTTAACCTTCATGACAACCCTTTAAAGTCAAGTTCTCCTATGAGGTATTACCCTCATTTCATGGATGAGGAAGCAATTTTTAGTAATGCTATGTTAATTGTTCCCTGTCAGAAGCGGGGAAGTCAAGCTTGAATCCAGGACTTTGGAGTTGTCTGGGTGTACTTTCTACTGTACGACACTGACATACACAGACTTAGGACAGCATAAAAAAGAATTAATTGACAGATAAGTATTTTGTTTCAAAATGTAAAGCCACTGATTTAAAATAATGAACTATAAATCAAATAGCAAATTATAGCAAATTATAGCTTAAGGAAAAATAAAATGGAAGTATAAGCAATATACTTTTTTGTCAATAAAATTGATATTTTTATTTTTTTCCTTCTCATACATGGCTTATTCACAGCTGAGTTAATCAAAGAAGATTTTTAGAGTTTTTATTTTAGTATCCTGTCAATCCAAAATGTAATAATCTATAGTTACATTTTTTTTAAAGCTACTATTTGTTGAGTGTCAGGCACTATGCTAAGCGTTCTATAATTTTCTTTAATCCTCATGATGGTCTTATGATAGGGATAAACAATACCGCTCTATTACAGGCAAGAAATCTGATACTCAGAGAGGTTAAAAACTGTCTAAAGACACATGAGCAGCTAGTGTCAGAACTAAGATTTGAACGTGAGTTAGCCTAGACCACAAAGTGTGGGCGCCTAACCATTCTGCTGTTTGAGCTTCCCATGTGTAAGAAGAAGGAAATAGAAGAAATTTTAGAAATTATCTGACATGTGATTTTAATTCCTGCATCAGTCAGGGTGCAATCACAGAAGTAGAATCCCTAGGTTATACATGGATTTGTTACAGTGACTTGATCCTATGCAGCTGTGGGCCTCAGGTCTAAGGTTGTGTTTTTTGTGTCCAGTTCTGGAGTCTAAAGTTCACAGGACAGAAGTTGGGAAGGGAAGATGGGTGAGGGATGAGAAAGAGTAAGATCAAGTGGGAACCCACAAGCACAAGCTAAAGGATGGTGTGAAACCTGCAACAGACTTGTCACCTCTGTACTTAGTGATGAGGATATCCTGCAGGAGCCAGGGATACAAACATACATGGCCCAGGACTTGGAGAAATAGAAAGAGGATCCTTGGCAAGGTGAAGCTATCACAGGCTCAACTGCTGCCTCACACAAGCAAGGTGAATCAGCAGATGAGTGACAATGTGTATGGTCTACAGAATGGCTGCTGCTTCACTTCTGTCCTCCAAGTCTCCTGTAAGAATCTCTCTTCTGGCCAGCGCTAGCTGGAAACACACAGGAAAGGAAATTATGGGTATGTAATTCAGCCCAGCTGTGTTGACACATCACAAAACCACCACAATTGTCTTGTTTTACAAATGTGAAAAGTAAGTCTTAGACAAGTTGTGTGATATATCCAAGACCTCTAAGAGAGTTGAGAGTAAAGCAATCCTGTTAACTTCCTGTGCATTCTTCCTTTCCCTATAGACTGGATGGCATATGGATTTTATTTTATTAGTCAAACATTACAGATTGGTAGTGACTACTTGAAACCCTGTGTTGTGAATGATTCTGAGACCATGAGTTCTGTTATTGATTCGTGATGTCTGCTGTGGGCACAAGAAAGGGGAGCCATGATAAATATGACACAAATGTGCCTCCCTATCTTTTACTATTCTGCCTTTCTTGAGAAAAGAAGATTGTAAGGGATATGGATAAATAAATCAATGAAAGCAATGCATATATTTATTAAGGGGACTTAAAACTGAGGACACAGAACTCCCTACATTCATAAACTAGATATCAAGAAGATAATCACATGCTATGGGGCTAAATGGACATTTCTAATATTCACTGGGAACAAAGGGTTGAATGGACTTTGTAATATTCACTTTCTCATTAAGATCCTGCTTAGAAATGCACATAAATCTTCACTTATAAGTACTCTTCTTGACATGGAAATTACAAACACAAAGCATTTGATATTCTGCAATTACTTACTCATAAAAAGTAAAGTAATTGTGTCTTCATTGGTGAGGATTTTAAAGTTGGGTTTTCCATTGCAGGAGGCTAGAGCAGTGAGGGATTGAGGAAATGTTCTTCCACTTGGACACTAATGTATTCTGCTAAGTTTACATAGATCTTTCTGACTAGAGTCACACAAACATTTATCTTTTCTGTGCATATTCATTATCTCACCCCAAAGCAGGTATAATTCCTATCTTCACAGATGAAGAAATTCATGTTCACAGATGTAAATTTGCTATGGCCCCGGAGTTTGTGAGTGACAGTGTAATAATTCGAATTCAAGTTTAATGACTGCAGTCTGCTATATATGGTTTCCTGATGACTATATCAAATGTACACATTGATGTATATGTATAGCCGAGTCACTTTTCTGTGCACCTGAAACTATCACAACATTGTTAATCAGTTATACTCCAATACAAAATAAAAAGTTTAAAATGTATATATATATATATATATATATATATATATATATACACACACACACACATACATATTGACATTAGCAAGAGGGAAATACTTTCATTTTGAGATGGACTCAGGGAGCCTGCCCAGGAATTCTGCTTTCTACCTGGGTCTCCACTCACTGACTGCTTTGCCATTTACTCTCATGAATGCTTACTTGAAGCGTGCATGCACAAGGGTAATACTTGCCTCCCTCCTTGATAGGAGACATACACACACACGTGAAAAGTTAGGAACAAAAGTATAGTAGGGGATGCTGGAACATTTTTAGCTTTCTAGCAAGTTTCTGTCCTCAAGTATGTGCACTGATATTTATATTTGCCCTAGCTACAGCAGAATAAGTGCTACGTTAAAGCAGAAGGTGAAAATAGGGCCTTTCTGTGTATAATGTGTGGCACCTTGACAACTATGGATGTTTAAAAAAAGTGGGAAATTAAGATTTGTTCCTTTCAGATAAAATAAAAGGATGAAAATCACAGGGATTTGCAAAAGGAGCTAATATTTTCAGAGCATGGCACCCTGAATCTCATTTAATCTTTGCAACCATGCTCTAATATAAATATCATCATTTCCATTTTATAAATGAATAATTGAAAAAAGCTTGCAAGGACTGCTAATGACCCCTAAACTAGTTAATGACCCCTAAACTAGTTAATGACCCCTAAACTAGTTAACGACCCCTAAACTAGTAAGACTTTTCTTGTTTGTTTGTTTTTTTTTAAACATCTTTATTGGAGTATAATTGCTTTACAATGTTGTGCTAGTTTCTGCTGTATAACAAAGTGAATCAGCTATACATATACATATATCCCCATATCCCCTCCTTCTTGTTCCTCCCTCCCACGCTCCCTATCCCACCCCTCTAGGTGGCCACAAAGCACCGAGCTGATCTCCCTGTGCTATGAAGATGCTTCCCAGTGGCTATCTATTTGACATTTGGTAGTGTATATAAGCCTATGCCACTCTCTCACTTCATCCCAGCTTACCCTTCCCCCAACCACGTGTCCTCAAGTCCATTCTCTACATCTGTGTCTTTATTCCTGTCCTGCCCCTAGGTTCTTCATAAGCATTTTTTTTAAATTCCATATATATGTGTTAGCATACGGTATTTGTTTTTCTCTTTCTGACTTACTTCACTGTGTATGACATCCTCTAGGTCCATCCACCTCATTACAAATGACTCAATTTCGTTTCTTTTTATGGCTGAGTAATATTCCATTGTATATATGTGCCACATCTTTATCCATTCATCTGTTGATGGACACTTAGGTTGCTTCCATGTCCTGGCTATTGTAAATAGAGGTGCAATGAGCATTTTGGTACATGACTCTTTTTGAATCATGGTTTTCTCAGGGTATATGCCCAGTAGTGGGATTGCTGGGTCATATGGTAGTTCTATTTGTAGTTTTTTAAGGAACCTCCATACTGTTCTCCACAGTGGCTGTATCAATTTACATTCCCACCAACAGTGCAAGAGGGTTCCCTTTTCTCCACACCCTCTCCAGCATTTATTGTTTCTAGATTTTTTGAGGATGGCCATTCTGACTGCTGTGAGGTGATACCTCATTGTGGTTTTGATTTGCATTTCTCTAATGATTAGTGATGTTGAGAATTCTTTCATGTGTTTGCTGGCAATCTGTATTTCTTAGTGAGACTTATTCTCATTCTCATGGAGTTCTTCCTTATTGTGAAGAAAAAGTTCCTTCTTCTTCCATCTTTGGGTTCACAGAGAAGTATAAATTTTGTGCAAAAACTAAATCTTTAATGACAGGTAATGGGCATAACCTAAAAGGCAGAAATTACTCTTTAGGATGACTAAGTACAACCAAGCAATGGACAGAGATCAGGGATTTGAGTAGACTTGTCTGTACAATAGACCCATTTCCCCAGGACCATGCCATTTCCCTCCTCAGTGGCAACAAGCATATTAACAATAGCTTCTGTGAATTTAAAATTAACAGAATGCTTCATGACAAACAAAGGAGGTATGTGTTTTCCCCTGTCATTGTATATCTGATAAGCTCAAGGATTAGAGTAGGTAAGTAAATTTCCGAAAGCCATACAACAAGTATGGGGTGGAGCCTGGATTTGAATGAAGTCAGTCTGATACCACTAGGGCACTCTAAAACACTACATTCTATAGTCTACCAGTAAAAAAATGTTCAGGTTAAAAAAAAACAGAGGAAGATGAAGAGGAAGAGAAGTAAAAAATCCTTTACCAAAAACTCAATGGTATTTTTTTCTACTTTAGACTATTTTCAGCAGCTGGATAGGAAACAACCTAAAAACAAATAAACAAAAAAAAACACCAAAAAGTGTTTTGAGAAAGTACTTTGAGAATTAACTGTACAGATTTTTTTTAATAGACTTTATTTTTTAGAGCAGTTTTAGGTTCCCAGCAAAATTAAGTGGAAGATATGGAGTTCCCATTTACACCCTGCACTCATACCTCACAATGTCCTGCACCACCGTGATGCATTTATTACAACGGATGAACCTACACTGACTCATCATTATCACCCAAAGTCTATAGTTTATATTAGGGTTCACTCTTGGAGGTGCACATTCTCTGGGTTTTAATAATGGGTAATGACGTGTATCCACTAATATATTGGGTTGGCCAAAAAGTTCTTTCGGGTTTTTCCGTAAGAAAAAGTGTCACGTAGTGTCATGTAGTTAGAATCATAAAATATGTAGCCTTCTCAGTGGCTTCTTTCACTATGTAATATGCATTTAGGTTTCCTCCATGTGTATTTATGACTTGATAGCTTATTTTCATTTAGTGCTGTAATATATTCCATTGTCTGGATGTACCACAGTTTATTTATGCATTTTCCTACTGAAGGACATCTTGGTTGCTACCAAGTTTTGGCAATTATGGATAAAACTGCTATAAATATCCTCATGCCCATTTATTTTGGGACATAACTTTTTAATTAATTTGGGTAAATGCCCAGGAATGCAATTGTTGGACCATATGGTTAAGAGTATGTTTAATTTTGTAAGGAACTGCCAACTTGTCTTGCAAAGTGGCTGTGCTATTTTTTATTCCCACCAGTAATGAATGAGAGTTCCTATTGCTCCACATTCTCACCAGCATTTGGTGTTGTCAGTGTTTCAGATTTTGTTAATTCTAATAGGTGGGTGGTTTATTTCATTGTTGTTTTAATTTGCAATACCATAAAGACATATGATAATGAACACTTTTTTGTATATTTATTTACCATCTGTACATCTTCTTTGGTTGGCAATTTTGCCCATTTTTAAATCAGGCAGTACATTTTCTTATATTTGACTTTTAAGTGTTCTTAGTATATTTTGGATAACAGTCTTTTATCAGATGTGCTTTTACAAATATTTACTCCCAGTCTGTGGCTTGTCTTCTCATTCTCTCGATATTGTCTTTCATAAAACAGAAGTTTGAATTTTAATGAAGTCTAGCTTATCAATTATTTCTGTCATGGATTGTGACTTTGCTATTGTAACAAAGAGTCATTGCCATGCACAGCATCATGGAGATTTTCTACTATGTTATCGTCTATGAATTGTATAGTTTCGCATTTTACGTTTAGGTCCATTATACATATTATATATTTTGAGTTAAAGATGTATGGTCTGTGTCTAGATGCATCTTTTTTCTTCTTTTTTTCTTTTACTTTTTTTTTCTTTTTTTGCATGTGGTGGTCCAGTTGTACTAGTATCATTTGTTGAAAGAAAAATCTTTGCTCCATTATACTGTCTTTGCTCCTTTTTCAAAGACCAGTTAACTATATTTATGGAGGTCTATTTCTGGGCTCTCTGTTCTGTTCCACTGATCTACTTGTCTATTCCTTTGCCAATAACACGCTGTCTTGATTACTGTAGCTTTATAGTAAGTCTTGAAGTTGGGTAATGTCAGTCCTCCAACTTTGTTCTTCTCCTTCAATATTGAGTTGACTATTCTGACTTTTTTTTGTCTCTCCATATAAAATTTAGAATCAGTTTGTTGATATACAAGAAATAATGTGCTGATATTTTGAATGGAACTGTACCGAGTTTATAGATCAAGTTGAGAATACCTGACATCTTGACAATATGAGACTCACAATGCATAAATATTGAATCTTTCTCTACTTATTTAGTTCTTCTTTGGTCTTTTTCATCAAAGCTTGTAAGTTTTCCTCATATAGAACTTAAATATATTTTATTAGATTTATATCTAAGTATTTCATTTTTGAGAAGTACTAATATAAATGATAATGTGTTTTTAATTTCAAATTCCATTTGTTCATTGCTGGCATACAGGAAAGTGACTGACTTCTGTGTATTAACCTTATGTCTTGCAACCTGACTGTAATTGCTTATTAGTTCCAGGAGGCTTTTTGTCAATTCTTTTGGATTTTCTTTATAGACAATCATGTCATAAGTGAACAGATACAGTTTTATTTCTTCCTTCTTATCTACATAGGTTTTGTTTCCTTTTCTTGTCTTACTGCATTAGCTAGGACTTCCAGTATGATGGAGAAAAGGAATGGTAAGATAGGACGTCCTTGCCTTGCTCCTAAATTGGGGAATAAGTTGGAGTTTCATATTTAATATCATTAAATATAATATCAGTTGTGGATTTTTTGGCAAATGTTCTTTTCAAGTTGAAGAAGTACCCCCTTGTTCTAGTTTGATGAGTGTTTTTATCATGAATACGTGTTGGATTTTGTCAAATGCATTTTCTGCATTTATTGATATGATCATGTAATTTTTCTTCTTTAGCTTGCTGATGTGACGGATCAGTTTACTTGATATTTGAATGTTAAATCTGCCTTGTATACATGAGATGAGTTCCACTTGGTCACTGTGTATAATTCTTTTTATATATTGTTAGGTTTGATATGCTTATATTTTCTGGAGGATTTTTGTGTCTATGCTCATGAGAGGTATTGCTCTGCAGTTTTCTTTTCTCATAATGTCTTTGTCTGGTTTTGGTATTAGGTTAATGCTGGCTTAGAATGAGTTGGGATTTATTATCTCTGCTTCTATCTTTTGGAAAAGATTCTAGATAAATGGCATAATATCTTTCTTAAATATTTGGTGGAATTTACCAATAAACCCATCTGGGCCTGGTGTTTCCTGTTTTAATTTTCCTATTAATTATTGACTTAATTTCCTTAACAGATATAGGCCTAAGCAGGTAATCTACATCTTCTTGTGTGAGATTTGAGAGACTGTGTCTTTAAAAGAATTGGTCCATCTCATCTAGGTTATCAACTTCGTGAGCATAGTGTTGTTTATTTTTTATTTTATTTTATTTGTTTTTACCTTTTTATTCAATAGATTTCCTAATGATGAACAAGTCTTTTTTTAATTTAATTTTTTTATACAGCAGGTCCTTATTAGTCATCAATTTTATACACACCAGTGCATACATTTAAATCCCAATTGCCCAATTCATCGCACCATCACCCCCACCCCCCGCTGCTTTCACCACTTGGTGTCCATACATTTGTCTTCTACATCTGTGTTTCAATTTCTGCCCTGCAAACCGGTTCATCTGTACCATTTTTCTAGGTTCCACATATATGTGTTAATATACGATACTTGTTTTTCTCTTTCTGACTTACTTCACTCTGTATGACAGTCTCTAGATCCAACCACGTCTCTACAAATGACCCAATTTCGTTCCTTTTTATGGCTGAGTAATATTCCATTGTATACATGTACCACTTCTTCTGTATCCATTCGTCTGTCGATGGGCATTTAGGTTGCTTCCATGACCTGGCTATTGTAAATAGTGCTGCAATGAACATTGGGGTGCATGTGTCTTTTTGAATTATGGTTTTCTCTGGGTATATGCCCAGTAGTGGGATTGCTGGGCCATATGGTAATTCTATTTTTAGTATTTTAAGGAACCTCCATACTGTTCTCCATAGTGGCTGTCTCAATTTACATTCCCACCAACAGTGCAAGAGGGTTCCCTTTTCTCCACACCCACTCCAGCATTTGTTGTTTGTAGATTTTCTGATGATGCCCATTCTAACTGGTGTGAGGTGATACCTCATTGTGGTTTTGATTTGCATTTCTCCAATAATTAGTGATGTTGAGTAGCTTTTTATGTGCTTCTTGGCCATCTGTATGTCTTCTTTGGAGAAATGTGTATTTAGGTCTTCCACCCATTTTTGGATTGGGTTGTTTGTTTTTTTAATATTGAGCTGCATGAGCTGTTTATATATTTTGGAGATTAATCCTTTGTCTGTTGATTCTTTTGCAAATATTTTCTCCCATTCTGAGGGTTGTCTTTTCATCTTGTTTATGGTTTCCTTTGCTGTGCAAAAGCTTTTAAGTTTCATTAGGTCCCATTTGTTTATTTTTATTTCCATTACTCTAGGAGGTGGATCAAAAAAGATCTTGCTGTGATTTATGTCAAAGAGTGTTCTTCCTATGTTTTCCTCTAAGAGTTTTATAGTGTCCAGTCTTATATTTAGGTCTCTAATCCATTTTCCTATTAATTATTGACTTAATTTCCTTAACAGATCTAGGCCTAAGCAGGTAATCTACATCTTCTTGTGTGAGATTTGAGAGACTGTGTCTTTAAAAGAATTGGTCCATCTCATCTAGGTTATCTAGGTTTGTGTATGGTGTTAGGGAGTGCTCTAATTTCATTCTTTTAAGTGTAGCTGTCCAGTTTTCCCAGCACCACTTATTGAAGAGACTATCTTTTCTCTGTTGCATATCCTTGCCTCCTTTGTCATAGATTAGTTGACCATAGGTGCGTGGGTTTATCTCTGGGCTTTCTACCTTATTCCATTGATCTATGTTTCTGTTTTTGTGCCAGTGCCATATTATCTTGATTACTGTTGCTTTGTAGTATAGTCTGAAGTCAGGAAGTCTGATTCCTCCAGCTCCGTTTTTTTACCTCAAGACTACTTTGGCTATTCAGGGTCTTTTGTGTCTCCATACAAATTTTAAGATTTTTTGTTCTAGTTCTGTAAAAAATGCCGTTGCTAATTTCATAGGGATTGCATTGAATCTGTAGACTGCTTGGAGTAGTATAGTCATTTTCACAATATTGATTCTTCCAATCCAAGAACATGGTATATCTCTCCATCTGTTGGTATCATCTTTAATTTCTTTCATCAGTGTCTTATAGTTCTCTGCATACAGGTCTTTACTCTCCCTAGACAGATTTATTCCTAGGTATTTTATTCTTTTTGTTGTAATGGTAAATGGGAGTGTTTCCTTAATTCCTCTTTCAGATTTGTCATCATTAGTGTACAGGAATGCAAGAGATTTCTGTGCATTAATTTTGTATCCTGCAACTTTACCAAATTCATTGATTACCTCTAGTAGTTTTCTGGTGGCATCTTTAGGATTCTCTATGCATAGTATCAAGTCATCTGCAAACAGTGACAGTTTTATTTCTTCTTTTCCAATTTGGATTTCTTTTATTTCTTTTTCTTCTCTGATTGCCATGGTTAGGACTTCCAAAACTATGTGAATAATAGTGGTGAGAGTGGGCATCCTTGTCTTGTTCCTGATCTTAGAGGAAATGCTTTCAGTTTTTCACCATTGAGAATGATGTTTCTGTGGGTTTGTCACATATGGCCTTTATTATGTTGAGGTAGGTTCCCTCTATGCCCACTTTCTGGAAAGTTTTTGTCATCAATTTGTGTTGAATTTTGTCAAAAGCTTTTTCTGCATCTACTGAGATGATCATATGGTTTTTATTCTTCCATTTGTTAATATGGTGTATCACATTGATTGATTTGTGTATGTTGAAGAATCCTTGCATCCCTGGGATAAATCCCACTTGATCATGGTGTATGATCCTTTTAATGTGTTGTTGGATTCTGTATGCTAGTATTTTGTTTAGGATTTTTGCATCTATATTCATCAGTGATATTGGTCTGTAATTTTCTGTTCTTGTAGTAACTTTGTCTGGTTTTGATTTCAGGGTGATGGTGGCCTCATACAATGAGTTTGGGAGTTTTCCTTCCTCTGCAATTTTTTGGAAGAGTTTGAGAAGGATGGGTGTTAGCGCTTCTCTAAATCTTTGATAGAATTCACCTGTGAAGCCATCTGGTCCTGGACTTTTGTTTGTTGGAAGGTTTGTAACCACAGTTTCAATTTCATTACTTGAGATTGGTCTGTTCATATTTTCTATTTCTTCCTGGTTCAGTCTTGGAAGGTTATAACTTTCTAAGAATTTGTCCATTTCTTCCAGGTTGTTCATTTTATTGGCATAGAGTTGCTTGTAGTAGTCTCTTAGGATGCTTTGTATTTCTGCAGTGTCCGTTGTAACTTCTCCTTTTTCATTTCTAATTTTATTGATTTGAGTCCTTTCCCTCTTTTTCTTGATGAGTCTAATGGTTTATCAGTTTTGTTTATCTTCTCAAAGAACCAGCTTTTAGTTTTATTGATCTTTGCATTGTTTTGTTTCTCTTTCATTTCTTTCTTCTCTGATCTTTATGATTTCTTTCTTTCTGCTATCTTTGAGTTTCCTTTTTTCTTCTTTCTCTGGTTCCTTTAGGTGTAACGTTATATTGTTTATTTGAGATTTTTCTTGTTTCTTGAGGTAGGCTTCTATAGCTCTAAACTTCCCTCTTAGAACTGCTTTTGCTGCATCCCATGGGTTTTGGATCTTCGTGTTTTGTCATTTGTCTCTAGGTATTTTTTGATTTCCTCTTTGATTTCTTCAGTGACGTCTTGGTTATTTAGTAACGTATTGTTTAGCCTCCATGTGTTTGTGTTTTTTACGTTTTTTTCCCTGTAATTCATTTCTAATCTCATAAGGGTTGTGGTCAGAAAAGATGCTTCATATGATTTCAACTTTCTTAAATTTACTGTGGCTTGATATCTGACCCAAGATGTGATCTATCCTGGAGAATGTTCCATGCGCACTTGAGAAGAAAGTGTAATCTGCTGTTTTTTGATGGAACGTCCTATAAATATCAATTAAATCTCTCTGGTCTAATGTGTCATTTAAAGCTTCTGTTTCCTTATTTAGTTTCATCATTTCAGATGATCTGTCCGTTGGTGTAAGTGAGGTGTTTAAGTCCCCCACTATTATTGTGTTACTGTCGATTTCCTCTTTCATAGCTGTTAGCAGTTGCCTTATGTATTGAGGTGCTCCTATGTTGGGTACATATATATTTATAATCATTATATCTTCTTCTTGGATTGATCGCTTGATCATTATGTAGTGTCCTTCCTTGTCTCTTGTAACATTCTTTATTTTAAAGTCTATTTTATCTGATATGAGTATTGCTACTCCAGCTTTCTTTTGATTTCCATTTGCATGGAATATCTTTTTCCATCCCCTCTCTTTCAGTCTGTATGTGTTCCTAGGTGTGAAGTGGGTCTCTTGTAGATAGCATATATATGGGACTTGTTTTTATATCCATTCAGCAAGCCTGTGTCTTTTGGTTGGAGCATTGAATCCATTCACATTTAAGGTAATTATTGATATGCATGTTCCTATGACCATTTTCTTAATTGTTTTGGGTTTGTTTTCATAGGTCCTTTTCTTCTTTTGTGTTTCCCACTTAGAGAAGTTCCTTTAGCATTTGTTGTAGAGCTGGTTTGGTGGTGCTGAATTCTGTTAGCTTTTGCTTGTCTGTAAAGCTTTTGATTTCTCCATCGAATCTGAATGAGATCCTTGCTGGGTAGAGTAATCTTGGTTGTAGGTTATTCCCTTTCATCACTTTAAGTATATCATGCCACTCCCTTCTGGCTTGTAGAATTTCTGCTGAGAAATCAGCTGTTAACCTTATGGGAGTTCCCTTGTATGTTATTTGTCGTTTTTCCCTTGTTGCTTTCAAGAAATTTTCTTTGTCTTTAATTTTTGCCAGTTTGATTACTGTGTGTCTCGGTGTGTTTCTCTTTGCGTTTTTTTTTCTTTATTCTGTTCCACAGCAGTGAATTCCACCATTCTGTCTTCCAGGTGACTTATCCGTTCTTCTGCCTCAGTTATTCTGCCATTGATTCCTTCTACTGTATTTTTCATTTCAGTTTTTTTTTTTTTTTTTTTTTGCGGTACGAGGGTCTCTCACTGCTGTGGCCTCCCCCGTTGCGGAACACAGGCTCCAGACGCGCAGGCTCAGTGCCCATGGCTCACATGTCTAGCCGATCCATGGCATGTGGGACTTTCCCGGACCGGGGCATGAACCCGTGTCCCCTGCATCGGCAGGCAGACTCTCAACCACTGCGCCACCAGGGAAGCCCCATTTCAGTTATTTTATTGTTCATCTCTGTTTGTTTGTTCTCTAAATCTTCTAGACCTTTGTTAAACATTTCTTGCATCTTCTCGATCTTTGCCTCCATTCTTTTTTTGAGGTCCTGGATCATCTTCACTATCATTATTCAGAATTCTTTTTCTGGAACATTGCCTATTTCCTCTTCATTTGTTTTTCTGGGGTTTTATCTTGTTCCTTCATCTGGTACATAGTCCCCTGCCCTTTCATCTTGTCTTTCTTTCTGTGAATGTGGTTTTTGTTCCACAGGCTGCAGGATTATAGTTCTTCTTGCTTCTGTTGTCTGCCCTCTGATGGATGATGCTATCTAAGAGACATTCAGTTGTTTATAATATTCCTTTATTATCCTTTTAATGTCCATGTGATATGTAGTGATGTCCCCTCTTTCATTTCTAATTTGTATCCTCTCTTTTTTTTTTCTTAGTTAATCTGGCTAAAGTTACATCAATTTTATTGATATTTTCAAATAACCATTTTTTTTTTTTTCTTTTCCCCGTACGTGGGCCTCTCACTGTTGTGGTCTCTCCCGTTGTGGAGCACAGGCTCCACGGCCATGGCTCACGGGCCCAGCCGCTCCGTGGCATGTGGGATCCTCCCGGACCAGGGCACGAACCCGTGTCCCCTGCATTGGCAGGAGGTCTCTCAACCACTGCGCCACCAGGGAAGCCCCAAATAAGCAGCTTTTGGCTTCACTGATTTTTCTCTATTAATTTCCTGTTCTTAATTTCATTGATTTACACTCTAATAGCATATTTCTTTTGTCCTGCTTACTTTGAATTTAATTTGTTCTTTTTTTCTAATTTCCAAAGATGGAAGCCTAAATTATTGATTTTAATCTTTCTTCTTTAATAATATATGCATTCAATGCTACAAAATGTTCTCTATGCACTGCTTCACTGTATCCCACAATTTTTGATAAGTTGTATTTCCATTTTAAAAAATTATTTATTTATTTATTTGGCTGCACCAGGTCTTAGTTGTGGCTCACAGGATCTTCGTTGCTGTGTGTGGGATCTTTAATTGCAGCGTGCGGGCTCTTAGTTGTGGCAAGCAGGATCTAGTTTTCTGGCCAGGGATCAAACCCCGGCCCCCTGCACTGGGAGTGCAGAGTCTTAACCACTGGACCACCAGAGAAGTCCCTGTATTTCCATTTTATTTTAGTTCAAAGCCTCTTTTAATTTCTAGACTCTCTCAAAATTTCATGGGCTATACTTAAAGCAATTGGATGAGTGGTCCCACTCTCAAAAGCCTGATGTGAAGAATTAAACATAGGACCAATATATAGAGGTAATTTTTGGCTCATTTGTATTACAATATATCCCTTGGCCCATGTTGTTATACAATCTAAGGGTAAGTTATTTCATAAAGCCTGAGTTTGGAGTAGGCGATAAAGCAGTCTAAAGACCCAAAATCCTATATGGTCACAAACTAGGATTTCATAGTCCATTTGCAGCCAGTCTGTCCAGTTTGTTGGGGAAATTCAGGAGGATAGATGAAAAGAAGACTTTGATTTGTTTAATTATTTATAATAGAGTAACATTATGGCCCTTTGGTACATGTCTCTGATTATCAGTAAAACTTGATGAATGTTATCTACAGGAAGATGTCTCAGCAAGTGCACAGACCACCCCCTCCCCTCATCAGCCAATAAGTAATGCATCATGTGGTCATTTAACACTATGGGCCCTAAAGTATGATGAGATTCAGCCATGAGTTCCAGTTCTTAGGCCATTTGTTTAATGTGTGTGGATAACTCCTGGGACATGATTATCAGAACTTCTAATAAATCCAGGATATCTCTGGTCTCTTCAATTATTTATTGGCCGTCGTTGCCAGTAAAGAGAACTTATATTTTTCAGAAGCCACTCTGAGAAACATCTAGATGGATTCAATGCTCATCAGCGCCCTCTGGACCTGCCAAGTCATCATGCTACAACACCATCTGTTGCCTGATAAACTTAGTCCAAAATCCCTAACTGGTGGAAGAGATCTTTGGTCTCAGCTAACGTTTTCCATTGACAGTCTGCCCAGGCCATTATGAGACCTCATGTAGGTTGAATAGCTTTCCAGGACTTGAAAATCCACATAAGCAAGGTATATGTGTACCGGGGTCCAAAGCATCCTCTGCGGATTTTTCCCACCTTCTGAGCTAGTTGTGCAAGATCCTTTAGTAGGATCCAAATCCAATTTTTGCATCCAAAACTACAGTAGCCAATTGTTTAAATTCAGCCTGTTAGCTGGAGCTCACTCCGCATCAGATACATTCTACATAACAAAGTAGCCCCTTTTTAATTTGTTTCCTGGGTTAGCTCCTTGAGGAGAGATTTGTCCCCAGGGTAAGAAAGAAGCTGTGTTTCCACCTCCAATTGAGACCCTTCTCCTCCTTCTTGGCCCATTACTTTTTTTTTAAATTTTTATTTTATATTAGAACATAGTTGATTAACAATGCTGTGTTAGTTTCAAGTGTACAGCAAAGTGATTCAGTTATACATACATTTATCTGACATATTTAACTACTGTATCTGACACACTACTATATTTAAAGCAGATAACCAGGAGAGGGTGTGGAGAAAAGGGAACCCTCTTGCACTGTTGGTGGGAATGTAAATTGAGACAGCCACTATGGAGAACAGTATGGAGGTTCCTTAAAAAACTAAAAGTAGAATTACCATATGACCCAGCATTTCCACTACTGGGTTGTACCCTGAGAAAATCATAATTCAAAAAGACACATGCACAGCAATGTTCATTGTAGCACTATTTACAATAGCCAGGTCATGAAAGCAACCTAAATGCCCATCGACAGATAAATGGATAAAGATGTGGTACATATATACAACGGAATATTACTCAGCCATAAAAAGGAATGAGATTGGGTCATTTGTAGAGACATGGATGGACCCAGAGAATGTCATACAGAGTGAAGTAAGTCAGAAAGAGAAAAACAAATATTGTATATTAACGCATATATGCGGAATCTAGAAAAATGGTACAGATGAACTGGTTTGCAAGGCAGAAATAGACACAGAAGTAGAGAACAAATGTATGGACACCGCAGCAGGCAAGTGACGGGGGTGTGGTGGTGGTGGTGTGATGAATTGGGAGGTTGGGATTGACATACATACACTAATATGTATAAAGTAGATAACTAATAAGAACCTGCTACATAAAAGAATAAATAAAATAAAATTAAAAAAATAAATAAAATAGACAATCAACAAGGACCTACTATATAATACAGAACTCTGCTCAATATCCTATAATAACCTAAATGGAAAAAGAATTTGCCCTTTACTTTTGTATTTCTTATTACTTTGTGAATGGTTACTGTCAAAGCAGAGGGCAAATTATCCCAGTCACAGTGATGGAGACACTGTGCTGCCTTTTCATCTGGAGAGCACCAGTCCACCTTCCTAGGGTCTTTCCACTCTGTATCATCTCCCTCAAGACCTTGGACTTCTCCTCCTCTCTGTGTGACCTCCTGGTGAGAAGCTACCACAAGCAAGGCCCAGCACGTAACTTATGGTTTGGAACCTCTGTTCAGCAGCACAGCTATCTCTTTGGAGTCCTGGGATGGACAAGGATTTAAATCCCCTTGCCTTTATTCACTTAAAATTACAATCTACCTAGCTCAGGCCAAGAGATGGGGTCTGAATATTCCTCTGAGGGGAAACTGCAATGATGACATCACAGCAGCATAACTAAGTACCACAGAGGCATGCTAGCTGCTTGCAAAGGCTATTCTTCCAACTGTACCTTGGAGACTGGCCGCAGCCTCATGTTTGTGCCTTATTGGCTTGTTTACCAACTACACAAATCCCCAGAGGTGAGGAAATCCTCTAGTCTCAGAGTACCCCAAATCACTGGCCCAGCTACGGGGAATTCCTGCCACTTTAGCCAGTTATGGGGTTATCAGTGGCCCATCTTTAGTCTAGAGGCATGCAATTCTCCCCTTTTTCTACTACGTCCCCAGGTATTACAAAGATCAGCACCTGCCTAGTGGGGAACCCAGGCAGGTGGGCTGACCACTTTCCCTGGGCAGCTCGGTGCTTCTGACCCCCAAAGTTAGTTCTAATGGTATGGGTTCGCTCAAATACTGGTACCGGTACTGCCAGGCTAATGAAGCACATGAGGAGACCATGAAAAACACAGAGCCTAATACAGCACTAAGCAACGCCATCCCAAACTAACACACAGGCATTCCAAATTTTGGCGTCTCAACCACTCAAGGATGTCCAGGATGGATTTCCAATAGATTGTTTTATGAACTGGTTAGACACCATAGAATTCCTTGATCATCACCAAAAATCACCTGGTCCTCACGGCCACTTGTGGTGATTTCATGTACTTGGAGCTGATTAAGGAAAAATATATGACCACAAGGTGACTAACAAACAATAAGCTTTATTTGGGTGGCATTTTGATAGATTTGCATGTGGGATGGTGGAGGGAGTACCTCATAGCATGGGAGCTTCCAGAGACAATGGTACAGGCTTACCCTCTAGGAGGGGAAAAGGACTCGGGAACTCCTGAGAGAGGGAGAAATTTGTGAGGGAGCCTTTGTTTCTGGATAATGTCACTCAGCAGTTCAATGGGGAGTCTCTGGGTAAAAGAATTCCAAAAGGCACCGTGGTTTTGGGTCTTTTCTAATCCCAGTGTTTGTCTTATCTATGGCTAACAGGTTTTGAGTGCAATGTTGGGGAGGATGCAAAGCAGGCATTCTCTAAGTCACTAAAAATATGCTGATTTGGACTATATTTTTGAGCAAATGCATATGTAAAAATTTTAGTTTGGCCCCAGCAGGCTTTTGAGCTAAAGGTGCCAGCCTGCTGTAAAGAAATAAATAACGTAGAACCAATAGAGAGAGGGCATCTTTGGATAGTTTGTATAACACTCTCATCAGAAGAACACCCATGGACTTCTGTAAGAGAATAGCAAACTTCCTGACTCGGCACAAATAAAGACTGATTGCTTCTAGGGAGTTGAAGAGAAGCACAGTCTGTCTACCTCTTGGGGAGAAATTGGAGACCTTTCCAACTGTAGGACACATTGGTCTCCTTGGAGAGGGATGCTTAGAAAAAGCACTGCAGCTTGAAAAAAGATGAGATAAATGATCTCTCTCTGGAGGAAGGGCAAGAAATCATCAGCAGACTAAGCAGAGGTCCGCTACCACTGGGGGAGTAAAAAAATCTCTCCCTCTCAAAATCAACTGTGAAGACAGAGATTTCCTTCCAAGGAGAGGACAGGCAAGAACACTGAGAAATCTTAAACTTGAGATTCAAGCACAGCAAGACTGAGGTTAAGTTAAGACTGAGATTGGACGAAGACCCATCTGTCCCAGCCATGAACCTGGCCCTGAGTAACAAACAAGATATGTCAGCTGCTGGGAGAAGGGAAGGAACGTGGGAAGAGCCCCATATGTGGTTCAGGCATGAAGGGATGGTTGAAAACTGAGGGCAGAGAAGAAATACTGACAAAAACCCTCTGGTATTTCAGTCCCCACCCTAACCACAAGACAACAGAAGAGCACTATTAGAGAACTTTGAATTCGGTGGAGCATTAGAGGTAATGATAGCAGCAAAAAAACCGAAAGCTAGTTCAACCCCTGGCTAAAAGAAGTGAAACCTCCACACAAACAGCAAGGCAGATAAAGACGCATGTCCATTTCCGGCCATGGATATAATTTACCTCGATATCCACTATATCAGGTTCAGGATTCAACACAAAGTTGTAAGACATGAACAGAGCATGGAGAAAACAACCCTCTGTCAAGAACTAAAGCAATGACTATAACTGGACTCAGGGATGAATCAGATCTGGGATTATCAATCAGAGAATTTAAAAATTACTATGATTAATATGCCAGAGGCTTAGTGGAAAAGATGGAAAACATGGATAAACATATGGGAAATTTAAGCTGATAACTGATAAAGAGTCAAATGGAAATGTTATAAATAAATACACACACAATAGCAGACATAAAGAACTCTTTAGGTGAGCTCATCAGTAGATTTATTGCAGGTGATAAAAGAATCAGTGACCTAGAAAATAAGCTAATACACATTATTTTTTAAATATTCAAATTGAAACACAAAGGGAAAAGGAGTGAAAACAAAACAAAACAGAACATTCAAGAGCTGTTGGATAGTATTTAACAATCTAATTACAGGTAATTGAAACCCTAGGAGGAAAAGGTAGAATGGGTAGAAGAAATATTTAAAGAGAAAATGACCGAGAATTTTCCCCAAATAATGAGATACATCAAACCCTAAATCCAAGAAGCTCAAAGAAACCCAAGCAGGATAAATATCAAACAGACAGACAAATAGTAAAATGCTAACACTCAAAGATAAATACAAGATCCACAAAGCAGCCAGAGGCGGAAAAAAAACAAATTGTATTCAAAGCAACAAAGATAAGAACAATAGCAGAAATTAGGCAATTCAAAAGACAATGGAGTGACATTTTTACAGTACTGAAAAAATGGCAATCTAGAATTCTGTAAAATATCAATACCCTTAAAAAATGAAGATAAAATATAAAACCTCTTCAGAATATTTGAAATATACAAGATGTTAAAGGAAAGTGTTCAGGCTGAAGGAGTAGGATACCAGACAGAAATGTGGAAGAGGGCTGGAAACAACAGAAATGAAGTAAATATAAAACACATTTTTCTTATTTTTAACCACTAAAATTGATAATTGTCCTAAGTTTCATTTTGATTATGCCAATTTTGAATTCTGCTAGATATCCAAATGGAGGAATCAAAAAGTTAGTTGGAAAAAGAAAAGTCTGGATTTCACTGGATAAACCGAGACTGGAAACATTTGAATATTGTGAGATAATAGAAAATATTGATATTGGTCTCTGTCCCAGATTCCCAGCACAGGGCTCCCCAAACTCTTATAATTTCCTAAGTGTAATGTCCTCGAAGCACTAGGAGCCCCTTCTGTTCTAATATTTGTTCCTTACTCCAGTTCCTGACACAGTTCTTAAATCCCTTGGAATTTGCTGATAGCAGTGTCTTTTGTTCTAATGAGGTGAATCTTGGTGGGCTCCTGAATGGGGGCCAATCACCAGAGACACCAAGCCATGATTAGAAGCTTGGAATTGACAGCCTCATCCTTGATTCTCCAGAGAGGGACGAGGGATGAAAATAGAATTAATATGGGGTTTGGAGAGCTTCTGAGTTGGTGAGCAGGTGGAGGTGGGGAGAGTGGAGAAGGCATGGGAGTTCCATGTCCATTCCTACATATTTTTGCCTATGCATCTCTTCCTTCTGGATCTTCATCTGTATCCTTTATTGTATCCTTTTACAATAAACTGATAAACAGTAATTAAGTAAAATTACTTAATTTTACTTTAATTTTATTTTAAATTAATTTTACTTTAAATTAACTTAATTACTTAATAAAACAGTAATTAAGTAAAAAATTAAGTAAACTTTTTTCCTGAGTTCTGTCAGTTGCTCTAACAAATTAATCAAAACTGAAGAGGGAGGGTCATCGGAACCTCCAATTCATAGCCAATTGGTCAGCACAGGTAAAAAACTGGATATGCAATTGGCATTTGAATTGGAGGGGGAGCAGTCTTGTAAACTGAGCCCTTAATGGCATTTGATGTTGGCAAGGGGGCCCTTTAACGTGGGTCCTAACATTATCTCTAGGTAGATAGTTTCAGAATTGAGGTAAATTGTAGGACACACAGCTGGTGTTGCAGAATTACTTGGTGTGGGAAAAAACCCATACATCTGGTGTCAGAAATGTGACTGTGGTAGTAGTGTGAGAATAAAGGAGAAACAGGAAGAGAACTGGGTTTTTCCTACACAAATATCATTAGCATATAGATGACATTTAAAGCCACAGGACTGGCTAAGATCATCTAGAGAGAGAGAGTGTAATTTGAGAAAATAAGAGTCCAAGCACTAAGTCTTAGAGAAATTTAACATTTGGAGCTGGGGAAGAGGAAAATGACCGAGAAAAGGCAATTGAAAGAGGAAAACTGTGAAGGAGAAAGAAAATCTGGCAGTGATTTGTTTCAGAAGCTAAGTGATGAAAGCATTTCAAGATAGTGGGATGGGTTTGCTGTCTCAAAGTTTGCTGAAGATAGTGAATAGGGACAGAGAATTGACCATTAAATTTGACAGGTAGCATGGAAGTGACAAATTCAGTTGAATTTGAATAATGTGGTAGAAATGTGAGATTGGAGTGTGGCCAGAGAAATGAAAATAGAGAAATTGAGGTCATAAGTATGATATACTTTAATTCTTGTTTCTAAATTGAACAAAACAAAAACAAATGCAGAGAAGCTGTATGTATATAATTTAATGTATCATAAATAAGTGCTACCTACTTGAATCCAACACTACATGATAAGTAACCGGCATGGCCAATTGTAGGAATTGAAAGAAAATAATTTAAAGAAAAATTAGTTACTTTAATTCATTATAGTAAGTCAGAGGAGACAAAGAATATAATTGTGTTTATAAAACCCTAAAAAAAAGAACACAGATTATTTAAGATACGAATTTGAAACTCAGGAACCACTTTCAAATATAATACTTGAAAAGTTTTTTTTAACATTCCAAAATATGATTTCCTAATC
Organism: Aethalodelphis obliquidens; assembly: GCF_003676395.1. NCBI lineage: Eukaryota > Metazoa > Chordata > Mammalia > Artiodactyla > Delphinidae > Aethalodelphis > Aethalodelphis obliquidens. The sequence goes on along the minus strand of NW_020838005.1, from coordinate 1,030,428 downwards.
TGTATAACTGAGATTATAATACCTGATTTATAGAGTTTGGGGATTCAATGCAATCGGACATGTGATATACTTAATACTGTGTTCATAGGAAGTACTGACTAATACTTTTTCAATTATAATTTGATGAGTGAACTCCTATTCCTGATTTTTAGAAAATACTGTTTTCTTTAGCAAAACAAAGAAATTTTTAGGTTTATTGAGGTATAATTGACAAAGAAAATTGTGCATATTTAAAGTATACAAATAGATGATTTGTCATACTATGTGAAATGACTACCACAATCATTTTAATTAACACATCCATTGCTTCGCATTGTGACCTTTGTGTGTATGGCGAGAACACTTACGGTCTACTCAGAAAATTTCAAGTACATTCTGTATGCATTTAGAGAAATATTTTAAGAACAGTTGTTAAAAAAAGGATACTTCTAAAAATGCTACTTGCTTGCTACATTTGAGAAAGGTGTTATATCAGTGAATGAATGTAACTGTTAATACACATAGAGAAGTGTTAAAGAATACTTATAAAAAATATGTTTTTAAGAATATAGTATTACCCATAGTCACTAGACAGCACATTAGATCCCCAGAGCTTATTCATCTTATAACTGAAGGCTTGGACTCTTTTACTGACCAGGATCTCCCCATCTCCTCCATCCCCCAGCCCTTGGTATCCACCATTCTACTCTCTGTTTATATGAGTTCAACTTTAGTTTTTCATTTTTAGATTTTACATATAAGTGAGATCATACAGTATTTGTCTTGCTCTCTCTGACTAATTTCACTTGTCTTCTTGCCTAACAGTGATCTATCCTAGAGAATGCTATGTGTGCACTCGAGAAGAACATGTATTCTGCTGCTGTTGGATGGAATGTTCTGCATATGTGTTAGGTTTATATGGTATTAAGTGTAGTTCAAGCCCAATGGTTTCTTATCAATTTTGTTTGGAAGATCTATCCATCATTGAAAGTGAGTTACTGAAATCCCCCATTATTATTGTATTGCTGTCTATTTCTTTGCTTCAGATTTGTTAATATTCACTCAACATATTTAGGTGCCCCAATGTTAGGTACATGTAATTTACAACTTTTATATCCTCTTGATGAATTGGTCCCTTTATCGTTAAATAAGGATCTTCTTTGTCTCTTGTTACAGCTTTTGAGTTAAAGTCTGTTTTGTCTATATAAGTATAGCTACCCCTGCTCTCTTTTGGTTTCCATTTGCATGAAATACCTTTTTCTAGCCCATCGCTTTGCACCTATATGTGTCCTTAGAGCTGTTAAACTTGTTTTGTTCATGTATTGTTTTCCAGAGGCTCACTGGGCGTCCTTAAAATAACCATTTTCAATTCTTTATTGGGCAAATCACAGATCTCTTTTCCTTTGGGGTCAGCTACTGGAAATTTTTAGTTTTCCTTTGGTGGTGTCATGTTTCCTTGATCTTTCACGTTCCCTGAAGTCTTGCATTGCTACCTTCAAATCTGAAGAAGCAATCACCACCTCCAGATTCCTCCAACTGACTGCTGAGAGAATCTTCAGTCAAGGCACCCCCAGTGACTCATGGGCAGACTTCCTGATGGACCCCACAGTGGTTAGTTAGTCCTCTCTGAAAACCCTGTGTGATGTTCCCCCAGCTTCTCCCTGCCCTCTAGTTATGCAGAACTCCTCTATTCTGGATGGGGCAAGACCAAACTGAGCCCTTTGGCAGTGGCGTGCACTTCTGGGAACACCAACTTTTCACTCACATACCCTCACTTTCCCCTGTGGGAGAAATTCTGGCTGAGAACATCTCTCTTGGAACTTCCTGTTCTGCCACGAGTGAGGGGTGATGTAGGTAAAGTGAAACTTTTTTTTAATGCTCATTCGATGCATCAATTTTGTATTTTTTCACTCAAGTGATATGCAGGAACTTCTCTGCTGGATTCCCGGACTTCCACAAAGGCACTCTTGCCTCTGGGTGATTGTCAAAACTGGTGTTCTTTGGAGACTAGATAGTAGGAAACATCTATTCGACCACTTCTTTGAGAAATGTTTGGAAGTAAAGAGAACAGCAAAACTTAAGGTGAAATAATTTTTACTACAGTTATGTACACTATCTTATCAGTGCCCGATAAGTGAGTGAAACTGGAAAAAAAACTAATTTCTACTGGGAAATTAAAGAATAGCATCTGTAGATGACACGATTACCTATCTAGAAATCTAAAGAGAATGACGCACTACTTAAACAAAAATAATTTACTAAGATATCCAGATGAAGATAAATGTCTGACAACTAGTAGTACTGCTGTTTATCAGCAATTCTCTGAAAGAATATATGAGTAAAATCTTGCATTGGCAATTCAAATTTTAAAATATTAAATATGCAAGAGTACATAACCATTTTATACTTATAAATTGTCTAAATAGGCACAAAGTATGCATATATATGTATGTCTAGATAGATAGATACATTCATACATACATACATAGGTAGAGTATACAGTATGACTACTTTTAGGGACATAGAATAAAATATTAATTACACATATATAACGTTCCCAGATGGGAAGATGCTATAAACATAGCAATACTCACCAAGTGTATACATAAATTTTCAAAAATTAGGGAAAAAACCCTCTGGAATAGTTTTAATTTTTTTTTTCTTAAGAAATCCTATACTTCTTTGGGAAAAATAAAGAGGAAAGTTCAGCCAGAAAATGTTAAAGAACAAGAGTCAGAAAGGATTTAATATCCTCTCAGAGAGTAAAACATACTATAAACCCATGATAATAAAAACAGTATTTCTATTGGCATAGTAGGATACAGATCCATTTATGCATGAATTTTAATTTTATACGTATTATATTCTAAAGGTATGCTGAAATGGTAAATTTTAAATTCATGGAACCGGAGAAATTAGTCAATCATTTAATAGTAAATTAAGTGAGAATCTTATTTTTCCATGAGCACTAATACACACCAGATTAAGACAAACATGTAAATAATGGAACCATTAATTTTTAAGATAAATACAGTTGTAAATCTTTAATCTTGGCTTTTGTTTGAGTGCAATAAAGACGAGTTTTCTAAGTTCCAAAGGTGGATTTAGGAGATAATTTTTCCTCCAAATGAGTGGAATTTTACACCAGAAACAAGATATGAAACAAAGTAAGTTTTAATTTCCCCTTCAACACTCATACTGTGGGTAGTATAATAAAATGGAGGGTGGTGGTACTTGAAGGTAGTAAGGGAGATATAGAGATTTTCATAACTCCAGGCTGAGTTGGTACACCCTAATGAAGAGGGGATTGAACTTTCTTCTCTGTCTCCAGTAAAATTGGGCTTTGTCTTCCTAGGGAAGAAACTGGAGTTCCACTTGCAGATTTTTACAGGTGAAACAATATTGGCTTTGGTGAAGTGCCTATATTGTTTCGTAAAACTACTCCAGGTCTTTATTCATAGGGCCAAATGGGATAGTCCCAAATCATCTCAAGAATTACTGAGGGGACTCATCTCTCTCTCTCTCTCTCACTCTTTGTCACACACACATTCTACTCAAAATATATTACTAAATATTCTTTCATTAAAAAAAAATTCTAAATCCAAGCTTTTGCTTTATTATTACCTTGGATTTGTAAACTTTATATTTAATTCCTATAATGTCTATAAATTTCTAGTACTTTAGGGAACAGGTTAGTAATTACAGAAAGAAGTTTCTTTATAAAAAAAGTATCGTACCACTTCTTCTATCTCCCCCCAAAATGTGTATATTCGATTACATAAAAATTAGTCATAATATGTATACAAATTAAAAGGCAAACAACTGACAGGAAATAATTGTAGTATTTAAGTTATGAGTTAATATCAATGCATTTTAAAAAATCTTATTAATAAATAAGAAACAAGCATCTCATTACAAATTTTGGAAAATGTTTAAGCAAGTAATTCAGAAATATATATACATATATCAGCTACAAATATATGAATTAAAAAGTTTAGTCTTGCTAGAAAGCTAAATAGATGCAAATTTAAATATACAATTAATTATAAGATTTTTAAATAAAATAACCTGTAGAAGTGGGAATTTTTAATGTAATGGTAAAATTGTAAATAGTCACAATATTTACAGGAACAATTTGGCTGTACACAACCATAAAAAGCTTTATTGATTGCTTGCTATGTACCAAACACTCTTGCTAGTGTATATATTAGCTCACATAATCTCATACCAATTCTGAGGTAGATACTACTACAGATGATATACAAATGAGAAAAATGACACAGAGAATTTGTGACATGGTTAGTGAGGGGCAAAACCAGCATTCTAACTGAAGCAGCCTGACCTCATCGTCCCACTTCAAAATTAGTAGTCTGTTGCCCTGATGGGAGACTTTAAAGTAGACATATCCATGACATACTAACTTGTGCTAGAAACAGATCTTAAGGAAATAATCATGAATGTCCACAAGGATTTAATTACCATGGTATCCCAGCAACATTTTTTTTTACAATAGCAGAAGACTGAAAATGTTCAAGAAAAAAAGATTTTCTTAATAAAGAAATACAAGTCATAGAGTTATAAAAATAATTTTTAGATTATGAAATGATAAAAAATGTACTATATATTATTTAGTGAAAAGAGCAAGTTAAAAAACAATGTATATTTTAATGTTAAAAAGAATCTGGAATCATAAATACCGAAATAATGACAGCTATTGCCTTTGATTAATGATGATGTATTTACTTTTTATCTATATGTACAACATGTCCATAATATCATAAAAAACCAAATAAACCATTTATGATAGAAGGATGTATGTGTAAGTATATTTAATCTCCTTTATGTGATAGTTACTGTTTCTAAGAAAGAACTGAAGAGTTCACAATGATGTACTTATATTTGACTCTGAAAATTTAAAATACGTGAATACTGAAATCACTGTTAAGAAGATTAAAGTGAATGATAAAAAGTGAAAAAAAATCATTCTCGTCACACAACACCCAAATGTTTAATATCCTTAATATATTAAAAGTTCTAATGAATCACTAAGAAAAGGAAAAAAACTAAAGTAGAGCATATGATCTGGCAAGAGATTAATTAAAAACAAGAGACACAGGGCTTCCCTGGTGGCACAGTGGTTGAGAGTCCGCCTGCCGATGCAGGGGACACGGCTTCGTGCCCCGGTCTGGGAAGATCCCACATGCCGCGGAGCGGCTGGGCCCGTGAGCCATGGCCGCTGAGCCTGTGCGTCCGGAGCCTGTGCTCCGCAACGGGAGAGGCCACAACAGTGAGAGGCCCACGTACCGCAAAAAAAAAAAAAAAAAAGAAATACTATGAAAGATGTATTTGTGCAAGCATGTTCATAGCAACATTATTCACAATAGCGAAAAGGTGGAAGCAACTCAAGTGTCAATCGACAGATAAATAGGTGACCAATATAATAGCATATTATTCAGCCCTAAAAAGGAAGGAACTTCTGACTCATGCTACAACATGGATGAACCTTGAGGTCATGATGCTAAGTGAAATGAGACAGACATAAAAAGACAATACTTTTGATTTCATTTGTATGAGGTACTTAGAATAGTCAAATTCATAGACAGAAAGTAGAATGGTGGTTGCCAGGGGCTGGAGGAAGAGGGAAATAGGGAGTTTTTGTTTGATGGGTATACGGTTTCAGTTTTGTGAAAAGTATTCTGGAGATTGGTTGCACAACAATGTGAATGCACTTAATGCTATTGACGTACTTAATGCTACTGATGTACTTAATGCTACTGAATGTACTTAATGCTAACTGTACACTTAAAAATGGTTAAGACAGTAAATGTTATGGGTATTTTAACCCAATTAAAATTTTTTAAAAATGAGATGGACTATAATTTAACTAAGTAAGATTCTTTCTAAATAGATGATAAAATAAATTGTTGAGGAGCAAGGCTCACTCTTTAGAGAGTTGAACAATTCTCAAGATATGAACCTTTTGAAGATGTTTTATACCTCGGAACTACAATGATGGATCGCTCCTAGGTTCCAAGCAGAAAGTAACAGGAAACTTCAAAATTCAGAGGTAAATGTCAATTCACAAAGCTTAAGGATAAAAGCCTTCCAGGAGCACCTGTTGTCTGAACTTCCACAAAGTCACTCACCAATTTTACATCTTACACATATCAAAGACTACCCTGAAGACATGTTCTTGTGACCAAACTTAGATCCTCCAAATGAATTTATTATATGTGAGCTTCTATTTGAATCAATAGGAAGTTTATAATAGAATTAAACTGTTAAAATATGCCAAGTAGCTTCTTTTGACTTTTGGATACACATATCAACTAACTTCTATTCATTGGGTTTTGCTATTGTCTTTGGTTTTGTATTTTTGCGTCGTGGCAGTCTTTGTCAAACCAGGGAGTGGTAGGGCAAATTAAACATTTCGGTATTTTACATTTAATTAATCAATTAAACTGTGGATGGAGCCAGTTTTAAAATACCAGCAATGTAGTATTAGGAATTAACATCATACTACTAGAGTGATTTATGTACCCAAATAAAATTACAACTCACTACTAACTCAAATTTATAAAAATGGCATTACTTACTATGGGCTCTTTCTCAAAATATTTTTAAATGTATTTTAATTCACATCAAATGTGGATTTGATCATTTGAGTTGTCAATAAATTCTGGAATATTTTCCAATTATGGCCAAATTTGGGAAAGGAAAAACCCACATTACAGGTCCACCTCATGGCTACACCCTTTCAGATTGTTCACTGATGTGTCTGTTTAGTCAATGAGTTGTCTGGACATATATATTAACCCAGGGCTTTACCTTAATACAAAAGCTATTTGTCCTTTCCTTTTGTAAAGACTTTTTCATTCCTTCTAGCAAAATACTGAGGTTACATTAAAAATAAAATCCTGCCCACCAGTTTTAGATTAAGACCATCACAAGCAACATTGTAGAGAATTACTGTAAATGTGCATATAATTATTGTTCCAAGTTGTACCAGTAAATTACCATGGACATAATTTGAAGTATTATAGTTAAATGAAAAAAAAATAAGTTGCTTTTGGATGCAAAATCAACAGTATCTACTTCCAAAAAAAGGACACAGAAAATTAAGGGAATCATCTGGGTGATTTATGACTAAATTTCCAAATCTTCAAGGCTTGAGTAGTCAGATTATTATATCTCCCTTCCCCAGTTCCCAAAGTATGTATGGATCCAGCCAGAAGAGTTTTTAAAGTTCATGTATTTCCTGACTCGTGACATTTCACAAGTGAGAATACACAATGAGAATGGCTTCCAGTCCCAGTGGCATAGGATGTTTAACAGGGATTAATCACATCCATAAATGTCTCTCTCAAAACAAAACGTTTTGCTTATGAATGACGTCTGTTGCCATGTGATGTTTCTTTCAGGTGGTGACTTCGCAGATGAAAAATGACTAATGCACGATACCCAAAATAACTTATATCTCCTCCGTCCCCATCTCCCACACACTTCTTCCCGCACACACTTGTTTTAAGAGAATGGAAATAAAGGCAAAACAATCTAGGCTGCCAAATTCCATTGTGTACAGAGTAGTCATTTTCGTCCTAGGGTAATATCCCAACCTCTTTTCCCTTGCCTCTCACTCATGTCCCTGTCTTTTTAATTACAGAAAGCATTCTTCTTGGACTCCTGCCCCCAAAAACTCAGAGGCACTTTTAAGCAGTCTTTTTATTATCAACATCTCCTAGCTAGAGGTTGTTGAACAGAGATGATTGAAAGACAACACTACACGACAGGATACTTTCATGTACTTGAGTCTTCTCTGAGCAAGAAGATTAAAGAACTCGTACGATGTAGAGCTGAGGAGGACCTAGGAGACTGTCCATATCACCCTCCTTGTGTTATTGGAGACCAGGACAGAGGCACAGACAAGCCAGTATCTTCTCACACCACGTGCTAGCTAACTCTTAATAGATTGCCTTTTCCACTCTGCCAATCTACCCAGTTGTTAACATAGCACAGAATAAGGATTAGAGAAGGTTCCTAAAGTCACGTGGTTGTTTAGACCTCCAGGTAAATATTTTAAATAGGAAGAACCAAATAGTGACTAAACTTGAGATTTTCTAAAGGAATCAACTAAGCAAACACAGTGAAAAACTGGACAAACTTGAATTTTATTTCCTCTCATCTAATCCTTATTTCTTTTCCGGGAGATAATAATAAGAATAGAGAATTAGAAGAGTTTGAAGGAGGAAGGGATAAGCAAAGATCTTGATGACTCAAAAAACAGGTAATTCATAGATTATCAATTCCAGTATTGTCTATTAAAGTTAGTAAACCATGGGTCTCTCGGCTACTCTACAGCACCAAACAAATTTTTTGGTGAATTGAATTAAGCAAATATGGAGAATAAAATAAAATCAGACTAAGATATCTAGTGTATTTATTTCAAGAGGCCCTTTGTCAGGTGGAGAAAGATTCATTTCTGTGAGTCTTATAATGTATATTTTCCTCCTTGCTTTATTGGTTAGGAAGCCCAGAGTTAAATTTTTAACCTCTCTGTAGCAACGATATCATTCCTATTGCATATATTTTGTATACTAATCCTAATTCTACCACCAATTTATTTTTATCTTATTTGTAAGTTACTTCACATCCTTTTTGGAATGAGCTATAGTATAAATCAATCATATAATCCATAAATTACATATTTTCTCTCATTTCTCAAAAAAAGATAAAGTGTTTATAGGCATAAGCTGGAAAAAAACATCCAGGGTAAAATGTATTTTATATAGTAGTAAAAATGTCATGTATGAAACTTAACCAAGAAACAGCACTCTCCTTTATTTCCTATATGTAAATAACCCTATTGGAACTTGATGTAAATTGCATGATAATATGCAGAAATAAACAGGACCATCCTCAAGGAAGCAGAACTTGGAAACTCAATTATGCTCCCTTCTCCAAGCACAAAATTGATTTCCAGGTGATAGTTACTTAAAATGAACACCAAGCACAGCCTTTGGGCCAGGGGAGTATGTTGGAAAATGTCATAGAACTTTTAGTTTGAGGTGGGGCTGGGGCAGATCTGTGTGTGTGTGTGTGTGTGGGGGGGTCAAGTCACCTTCTCATGGGTATAACAAAATCCTTCTAGTCCAGAAATTGGACTCCATCAATGCAAAGAACAAAATCCTTTGGGCTGCAGATGTCATATATACTTGAGACGACTCTGGTTGACAGTATTCAAATAAAGGTCCCTTATTTTGTTGTTTTTTTAAATGGTAGTAAAATATACATAACATAAAACTGACCATCTTAACCATTTTTAAGTGTACATTTCAATGGTGTTAAGTACATTCACATTGTTGTGCAACCATCACTACCGTCCACTTCCAGAACACTTGACATCTTGCAAAACAGACACTTTATACCCATTAAAGTACAACTTCCCATTCCCCTCTCCCTGCAGCCACTGGAAACCACTATTCTACTTTCTTTCTTTAAGAATTTGACTACCTGAGATACCTCATGTAAAGGCTATTGTGAATAATGCTATTATGAACATAAGTATATAAAAATTTCTTAGAGGCCTTGCTTTCAATTATTTGGGGAATATCCAGAAATGGAATGGCTGAATCATATGGTAATTTTATTTTAAATTTTTTGAGGAGCTGCCATACCATTTTTCATAGCAGCTGCACCATTTTGTATTCCTGCAAACAGCGCACAAGTATTCCAATTTCTCTACATCCTCATCAACCCTGATTATTTTCTGTTTTTGTGAAGTAGCCATCTTAACGTGTGTGAAATGGTATCTCATGGTTGTTCTGTTTTTGAAACAGGATTTTCAGAAAATTGCTCTTCATTTCAGCCATTACATTTAAGAGGACAAAAGAGTGTTCGATAAAAGATGAGTAGATTTACAAGTTATTCATAAGAGACGACAATCCTCACCAACCTTAACTCTGTTCATAATACGAAAACAAGACCTATTCTTTCCTAAGCCTCAAAGGCCTTGCCTAAGGTCTCAAGCCACTAAGACTGAAAACTATGTAATGGTGTAAATCACCAGGCGTGACTGGTAGTGATTAGTCATGACTGCTGAATTTCTTCTGGAACAAAAATAGGTGGCAGTAAATAAGATAGTTAATAGGCCTGTCTATTTAAAGACAAGGAAGAAGTTCCAATACATCCTTTTTGCTCTTTTTGCCCCCTAAGCATTTTGCATTTGATAAAACCCAAAACACATTTAGCCCTGAGCAATAACCGCCCCCCTCTTTTTTTAAACACATGTGTGTCTCAAGAGAATGAATCCATATGTTTCTGATTCATTTACAATTAATTCATCAAAATGTTGTTTTGATGTCCAAGAAGCTTTATTGAGGCCCTCTCATGAGTCTTTTTTCTTAGAAACAGGAAATCGTGCCTTGCCAAGAGCCAAACTCAAAACACACCAAAGGATTTTGAGCTGAGTTTAAAACATTGAGACTTCAACATCTAAGTGACTGCCAAACTTGGACAAAAAGTCCATCTCTTCATCTAGACATGCAAGCCAAACTCAGATTTAATATCAGATTAATCTCTGGCTCTTGAGATGCCCAGCATGACTTGAGCCTTTTGGTACAAGCACTATAAGATTCCAGGTGAGCCGCAAAGCAGTATGAACATGAAAAGGAAGACCAACAGAAGTTTTTAAAGTGTACACTAGCAAGACACAGTGACTTTATAAAAATGCTTACAGACAGCACATCCATTGATAAACCTCTGAACAATCTCCTTTCTTTCCTTTTTGTAAGCTATCTCAAACAGAATGGCTCAATACCAGGGGATATTAAGTAGCAGAGAGCCCAGGCCGTTCTTTAATTCACATGCTCCCCCCATGTACCAAACTTTCCTCTTCAGAGGCCAAGGCCACTTCCTCTTCAAGGCTCCAGGCATTAACATTTCAACCATCTCTAGGATTCTGTTCCTCTTCTACCTAAACTCATACAGGTTTAAATCTCACACCAATCTTCCTCTAATGCTTCAGTCTAGCCAAACAGATCAGCTTTCTCCAAATCTCATCTTATGCTTTCAGATCAAGTCTTTGCTCCCATCATCCCAAGTTCTTCTGCCTCTCTGAATCTCACCATACTTCCTGCTTGAATCTTGCCTCCTCGTTAAGGCCATACTTGTCAACCTCAGGCTGATGTCATCTTGTCTCCTTCAGAATGCCTATAACACTTATTTTTAGGATATATGGTTATTACCATGTACACCTTTGTAACACCCCTTTTACTGTCATCAAATACGCAATAAAAAGATGAAACTTTCAAATATTGTGTTGCTTCCACATCTAGCAGCTACCTAGCTGCACTAGGGAGCAACTTGAGATAAAACTGATGGCACTTAGAGAATCCTATATGTGATAAGAAATATAGAAAGATATTTTAATGTATGTGTGACTCTAGTTTTGTAATTATGAAAGTGATAAGATGATGATGATATAACAATTTCTAGGGGGACAAAACTTAACAAGGGATCAACTCGAGGTCTAATTCTGCTAGAATCAGATATATCAGGTTTATTCCTGAGTTGCCTTAAAGTCAATTGCAATTATCAGAGAGAAGAGAAAACAAAAAGTAAAATACTCTTTTCACTTTAATTCAGATCAATGAAGAATGACTGGTTAATGATATGGAAGTGTGTTATCAGGGTTCTCCAGAGAAACACAGAACCAATAGAGATTTATTAGAGGAATTAACTCATGTGATTATGGAGGCTGAGAAGTCCGCCATCTGTCATCTGCAAGCAGGAAAACCAGTGAGGTAATTGTAATCACAAGTCCATCCCTTGTCAACTTGGCGTTCATATGCATCTCCTTAAACCAAACTTAATCTCCAAATAAAAATATTAACAAGGTCCTAATCCAACTTAACATGATACAACTATCCTGCTTACAACTAAAAATTCACTAATCCCTTCCCCAGAAGAGGAGGCAAAGTCCTTAAATAACGTTTATTCTTCTGATATCCTGTAACTTAAATACTAGATGTGAAATTAGCAATCCTTAAACACTGATGTAAACTGTTTAACATCTGATACTATGTGATAAGGGAATAAGAGAGGAAGGGAAACAAAGCAATTTGCTTAATATATGTATATATACATACAACATATTCATAACAAAATAAAGAGGAAACACTCATGACAACTACACTACTCATTTGTGTAGGTGGTCATATGGTCATGACTGGCATTTGTAACTACCGTTTTTTACTACCATTCTGTATTCCCTTTGTCTTCAGAAGCACCTTAGCTGTTCATGGTTCTTTAGCTGCTGGAGTGAACAAAACCTTCACTCCTGAAGGGTCTGGGACACTACTCTTTCTGCCTGGATTGAGTTGTAGTTTTCCACTGGCCTTAATCATGGGCACGGTAACACTAAGAAACACTCTAAAGGATCTCCTATGACCCACACATAATCCCAGCCAGCACCATAACTCCCTGCTTTGTTCGTTGATTCGGAGGAATGAAAAACCCAAAGTGGCCTGGTGGCTGACATGACTTCCAGTTCAATGAAATCACTGTTGTATCTCCTGGTGAAAGTAACCCTCCCTCGGGAAATAAGACCTGTGGGCCAGTAGAGAATAAAGTCACGGAAACGGGAAGTAAACTTTTTGCTAGTGGGTAACTAGAGGTACTACTGAGTGATGCCACTCTTATTTCTACCCCTTGATCCTCAGACCCATGAATCCTTGTCATGGGAGAAACATATTGGATACTGACTCAGGATATTTATAGCCTCCTGGAGGTCTCAGCCCTGCAAATTACTGTCACCTAGCTGCCAATGTAACTGAGTCTTCAAAGGGCTGTTTCATCATTCTATCAGGCCAACTGCTTCAGGATAGTGGGAAACATAGTAAGATCAACGAATTCCATCATCATGGGCTCTTTGCCACACTTATTTTGCTGTGAAGTAAGTTTCTTAATCAGAAGCAATGCTGTGTGGAATACTATGACAATGGATAAGACATCCTTAGGTCCACAGATGGTAGTTTGGTCAGAAGCATTGTGTACAGGGAAGGCAAATCCATATCCAGAGTGTCTATTACAATAAAAACAACTGTCCCTTCTATGTTGGAAGTGGTCCAACGTAATCAACTTGCCACCAGATAGCTAGCTGGCTGATCACCCAGGGAATGGTGCTGTATCAGGGGGTCTCTGCTGCTGTAAGGTTGGGCACATAGCCGTGGCCATCACCAGGTCAGCGTTGGTCAGTGGAAGTCTATGATTCTGAGTCCATGCATAACCTGCGTCCCTGCCACCCTGGCCAATATGTTCATGAGCCCATTGGGCTCATGACAGGAATCTACAGAAGGGTAGACTCGATTATTAAAATCATCCTCTGCTAAGGTCACCCTCTGGCGGAACACAAATATCTTCATGTATTTTGCCAATTCAGAGAGGTCTATCCCTATACCACTTACCAAATTTCTTTGTCACCTATTTTCCAATCTTGTTCAATGACCTATTATTTTTTACCAAGGTACACCATACATTGGGGAAAGGGAAATAATCAGACATAGAAGACTTATTGGTAAGGCATTTGTTTGTCAGAGGGTGGGAAATAAATTGGATTAAAATTCAGGGGCCTTTTACTTCAGTGGAATTTCTAAGGGTACAGTGGTGTAGGGCATGTTGGGATATCTCCCTTCTAAGGTGAAGGATGAGGTGTTGCATTTGGTCCATCCTACAGTCAAGAAAGAAGCACAACACCCGGTGGCTCTCTTTGGATTTTAGAGGCAATATCTTCCTAATCTGGCTGTCTTATCGCAACCTGTTAATCGAGTGACCAGAAAAGCTGCTAGTTTTGAGTGGAGCCCAGAATAAGGGAAAGCTTTACAGTAGGTCCAAGCTGCTGTGTGAGCTGCTTCACCAGTTGGGTCGTATGATCCAGCAGATTCAATGACACTGAAGTGTCAGTGATACATAGGGATGCTATTTCGAACTGCAGCACAGGCCTTTCAGAGTCTGGAGAAAGGCCTTGACATCATCTGCAGATAATTACCCTTCTTTTGAGAAACAGCTTTTGGCCTGCTACTGGTCCTTACTATAGACTGAATGCTTGAGCATGGTCCACCAAATGACCATGGACCTGAGCTGTCCTTCATGAACTTGGTGCTATCAGACCCACCGAACCATAAAGTTGAGTGTGCAACTAAGTGTCCATCAATAGATGAATGGATGAAGAAGCTGTGGTATATGTATACAATGGAATATTACTCTACTCAGCCATAAAAAAAATGAAATATTGTCATTTGCAACAATATGGATGGACCTAAAAGGGTATCATACTAAGTGAAATAAAAGTCAGAGAGAGAAAGACAAATATTGTGTGATTTTACTTACATGTGCAATCTAAAAAAGAAAACAAATGAACAAACACAACAAAACAGAAACAGAGTCATAGATACAGAGAACAAACAGGTGGTTGCCAGAGGGAAGACGGTTGTGGGGAGGAGAGAAATTGGTGAGGGAGATCGAGAGGCACCAACTTCCGGTTGTGAAATAAATGAGTCACATGTATGAAATGTACAGTGTGGGGAATATAGTCAATAACTATGTAGTATCTTCGTATGGTGACAGATGGTAACTAGACTTACCGTGGTGATCATTTTGAAATATACAGAAATACTGAATCATTTTGTTGTGTAACAGGAACTAACGTAGACTTGGAGTTCAATTATACTTCAAAAACAAACAAACTCATAGTAAAAGAGATCAGACTTGTGGTTACCGGAGGTGGGGGTTGGTGGAAGAGGAACTGGATGAAGACAGTCAAAAGGTACAAACTTCTAGCTATAAGATAAATAAGTAGTAGGAATGTAACGCACGACATGATAAATATAATTGCTGCTGCTGTATGTTTTATGTGAAAATTGTTAAGAAAGTAAGTCCTAAGAGTTCTCATCACAAGGAAATTTTTCTACTCCCTTGATATTTTTATCTAGGTGAGACAGTGGATGTTCACTATTGTGGTAATCATTTCACGATGTATGTAAGTCAAATCATTACACTGTACACCTTAAACTTATACGGTGCTGCATTTCAATTATATCTCAATAAAACTGGAAGAAAATTAAAATTTAAAAAATAAATTAAATGCAAAAAAACCTCCTTGCAGTAATATAATAAAGAGCATCCATGTGGAACAAGCAAATAAATAAATAAACGAAAACAGTGAAGCAATGTGGAGACATTAATGGTAAACTGAGACTTTCAAAAGGATACAGGAGGAAGATGAAAAGTATGCTGGAGATATTTTTCTGTCTACCTTAATCTGGAGAAGTAGTACAGATCCACCTGCCACTGGAAAGGCAAAAGGGGAGTGAGGCTATTTTTTAAGGTTTCGTTTATGCTAGAAAGATTCAAGAAGATGACAAACACTGCCCTTGAAAATCTCAAAACCACAAAAACCATCCCCCTGACATCAGATGAAAGAGATCAAGTCAGGGAGAGCTCTTGATATCAATATGCTGCCAGTCAAAAGAATAAAATTTCCCCTAAGTCCAAGTCATGCTAGGTTATGCTCAGCTCCATAAAACAATAGGCTCAGTTTGGGTGGAGGGAGGACAAGACACCTGAGAAAGTTTCTGATAACAATGGCTTGAGAGAAGTGGACATAATCCGTTTCCAATTCTTAATTGTCAGTAGAATTATTGATTTATGGTTCTAAAAGATAGGTATCTGGCATTTAGGTGCAATATGAAGAGAATCTGACTGATCAGTCTTAGGATTACAGATTTACAACATATAATTGAATAACTGATATTCAAAAGTTTCAAAATCTTATAAACTTAATATACAATTACAAATTAAGAGATTTTTAGAGAAAATTAATTTATTAGATTATAAAATCTACTTAAGAATTTGGGAAGGTTTCTCAGACAATCAAAGTACTTAAGATATATTAAAATGATAAATGCATTTTGAAATATTTTTAAAACACTACGTTTATATGTGTTACCAAATATTAATCAAATGCTTCTTAAAAAATGATTACTAAAATTTGTTACACTTATAAAGAGCAAAATAAGAGATGATGTCAGTTAGGAAGTGGAATAGGAAACCCCAGATCCTCCTCTTCCCATGGAGGCACCAACTGAACAACAATATATGGACCAATTCCCTTTGTGAGGAATTGAAAACAAAACAAAACAGAAAAACAGTTAAGAGGCATTTCTACATCAAGTGAGCATGAAACCAGTTTCATCAAAGCTGGTGGGAAAATTCATGGCTTTCACTCATCACAGTCCCTCCCACCAGCATAGTGCAGTGGAGTTAGGAGGAAACTCTCAGTTACAGGTTAGTTCCTGAGGAGGGAAAAAGAACACTGGACTGTACATCCAATATTCAGACATTTTGAGGGTCTGCCTGTGGGACTGGCTTCTGTCTTGCTTGAATCTCAGTGCTGGAAGGAAAGTGTTCCAGGTTGGGAACCACTGAGGACAAAGGTGACATTCTGGGCTAGCATGCACTTACTGACCATAATCCCTCCTCCCGGCTCAACTTGGAATAAGCAGGAGAAAACCCCTAACTTCCAGCTTCTCCTTGAGGTGGGAAAGAGTTGGAACATGTGTACAACATTCTAGACTTTCAGGGGGCTACCTGAGGGACCAAGTTCTGTTTCACAAATTTGGAGCATGGATGATACCTGGCGTACTCTAGAAGCCTGGGGGCTTGCTGAGGGTAAAAAAGAGAGCTGGGAGGCTTGCAGCAGCTCTGGAGCACCTGTAGTACCACAGATGGACATGAGAGGGAGGAAGAGATTACAGATTCCTGAAAGAAGACACCAGCAAATTTCTCAAATTGAGAATTTACCCACAAATCTAGAGAAGATCCATCCGCAGGAAAAGTTTGAGAGATCCACATAATCTCTAGCCGACCTGACTGGTGAAGTTCTTGTGAGGCCAGTTCATACAGATTGTGAAAAGTGCTGGTTTTTTTCAAATATGCAGATCCTAACACAAAGTTACAAGACACATGAAGAAATAGGAAAACATGGGCCATTCAAAGGAGAAAAATAAAAGTCCAAAACCTAACTCTAAACAAATGGAGGTATATGAATTATCTGACAAATAATTCAAAATAACCTTTATAAAGATGCTCAAAAAGCTCAGGAAAACAATGCATGAACAAAATGAGAATATAAACTAAGAGATTAAAAAACTATTAAAAAGAACCAAAGAGAAATTTGGAGCTAAAGAATATAATAATGAATTTGAAAGACTTACTGGGGGTGGAGGAGGGGTTTTCAACATCAGCCTTGATCAAACAGAAGAAAGAATCAGTGGACTTGAAGCCAGATCATTGGAAATTATCCAGTCAGAGAAGTAAAAAGAATAAAGGATGAAAAACGATATAGAAAGCCTAGAAGACTTATGGGGCACCATCACAAAGAAGAATACATGCATTATGAGAGTCCCAGTAGAAGAGAGAAAAAACGTAGAAAGTTTATTTAAAGAAATAGTGGCCAAAAATGTCTCAAAGCTGGCAAAGAAAAAGTACATTTGGTTTCAAGAATGCCAGTGGATTCCAGTAAGGATGAACCAAGAGTGAACATCCAGACATGTTATAATCAAATTGTCAAAAGTCAAAGACAAAAAGAGAATTTTGAAAGCAGCAAGAGAAAAGCAACTCATCACATACAGGGGTGTCTCCATAAAATTATCAGCAGATTTCTCAACAGAAACCTTGTAGGTAGAAAGGGAATAGGATGATATATTCAAAGTACTAAAAGAAAAAAACTGCCATCCAAAAATGCAGATTCTGGCAAAACTGTTCTTTAAAATGACAGAGAAATACGGATTTCTATAGATAAGCCAAAGCTGAGAAAGTATCTCACTTCTAACCTGCCTTAAAAAATATGTTAAAGTGAGTCCTTCCAGGTGAAATGAAAGGATACTAAATAGTAACAAAGGCGTATGGAAGTATAAAGCTTGCTGGTAAAGGTAAATATATAAACAAATACAGAACACAGTATTACAACAATGGTGGTGGATAAATCACTTTTAATTCTGGTGTAGAAGTTAAAAGGAAAAGGTATAAAAAATAACTAATAAAAACATGTTAATAGATACACAGTATAAAAGATATAAATTGTGATATCAATAATATAAAGTGTGGTGAGAGAGGGAAGAAGTAAAATAGTACTTTTTTTAAGTAATTGAAGCTATTATTGGTTGAAACTAAACTGTCATGAATAAGATGTTTCATGTAAGCACAATGGTAACCACAAAGAAAATACCCATAGAAGACAAAAAGAAAAAGAAAAAGATATTAAAGAATATCACTTAAAAATCAACAAAACACAAAGAAAACAGCAAGAGAGGGAAAGAGGGCTAAAAATGTTACAAACCAAACATAAAACACTTAACAAAATGGCAATTATATGAAAAATTATATGCCAAAAATTGGATAATATAGAAGAAATGGATAAATTCCTAGAAACACATCACCTACAAAAACTGAGTCATGGAGAAATAGAAAATCTGAACAGACTTATAACTAATAAATGTATTGAACCAGGATGTGAAAACCTCCCAACAAAGAAAAGTCCAGGACCAGATGTCTTCACTAGAGAATTCTACTAAGCACTTAATAAAGAATTAGTACTAATCCTGAAAATTATCCAAAAGCCTGAAGAGGAGGGAATATTGATACTTCTTAACTCATTTTATGAGGCTAGCATTACACTGATACCACAGCCAGGCAAAGAAAATACAAGAAAAGAAAACTATGGCCCAACATCCCCGATGAGTACAAATACAAAAATTCTCAACAAAAACTCACAAATAGAACTCAACAGCATACTAAAATGATCTTACACCATGACCAAGTGGATATATCTAGGATGCAAGTATGATTCAACATATGAAAAACATTAACATATCAAAGGATTAAAATCACACGATTATCTCAATAGATACCAGAAAAACACTTGACAAAATTTAACACACTTTCATGATAAAAATTCCAACAAACTAGGAATAGAAGGAAATTACCTCAATATAATAAAAGCCATATCTGAAAAGCTCACAGCTAACATCATATTCAAAAGGGGAAAACTGAAAGCTTTTCCTCCAAGATCAGGAACAAGGCAAGGATGCCTACTCTCACCACTTCTGTTCAACATAGTACTGGAAGTCCTAGCCAGAGCAATTAGGCAAGAAAAAAAAAAAGCATCTAAATTGGAAAGAGAGAAGTAAAATTATCTGTTTGCAGATTACATGATATTATATAACCCCAAAGATTCCAAAAGAACTGTTAGAACTAATAAAAAAAATCCATAAAGTGGCAGGATAAAAAATCAGCATGCCAAAATCAGTTGCATTTCTATACACTAACAATATACTAGCTGAAAATAAAATTAAGAATAAAAAAAAACATTTACAATAGCCCCCCAAAAATAAAACACTTAGGATAAAACTTAACTAAGGAGGTGAAAGACTTATACACTGAAAACTGCGAAACACTGATGAAAGAAATTAAAGAACAAACAAACAAATGGAAAGACATACATGTTCATGGGTTGGAAGAATTAATATTGTTAAAATGCCTATACTAACCAAAGCATTTTAAAGAGTCAATGCAATTTCTATTGAAATCCCAATGGCATTTTTGAAGAAGAGAAGAAAACAATTATAAAATTCTTATGAATCCACAAAGAACTTTGAATAGTCAAAGTTATCTTGAGAAAGAAGAACAAACCTAGAAGCATCACACTTCCTCTAACTTCAAACTATATTATGAAGCTATAATAATCAAAACAGTACAATACGGGCATAATGACAGTCAAATAGATCAATGGAATAGAATAGAGAGCTCAGAAATAAACGTGCACATATAGAGTCAACTCACGTTCTATAAGGGTACCAAGACTACATGAAGGGAAACAAATACTCTCTTCAACAAATAGTACTTGGGAAACTGGATATCCACATGCAAAAGAATGAAATTGTACCCTTAGTTTATACCACACACAAAAAAACAACTCAATACACAAAAAACAACTCAAAATTGATTAAAGACCTCCAAACAAGATCTAAAACCATAAAACTCCAATAGGAAGACATATGAGAAAATTTTTATAACACTGGTCTTGGCAAAGATTTCTTGCATATGACCCCCAAAACACAGGCAACAAGAGCAGAAACAGACAAGTAGGACTATATTAAACTAACTCCTGCACAGCAAAGGAAACCATCAAATCAGAGTGAAAAGGCAACCTACAGAATGAAATAAAATATTTGCAAACCATATCCCTGATTAGGAGTTAATAACCAAAAAATATAAGAAACACATACAGCTCAAAAGCAAAAAAAAGAAAATGACCTTATTTAAAAATGTGCAAAGGACTTGCACAGACATTTCTCCAAAAAAGTATATACAAATGGTCAACAGGTATATGAAAAGATGTTCAACATCACTAATCACCAGGAAAGTGCAAGTCAAAGCCATAATGAGATATTACCTCTCACCTACTGAGATGGTTGAAAGAGAAGAGGAAAGGAAAGGAAAGGAAAGGAAAGGAAAGGAAAGGAAAGGAAAGGA